>NW_026900600.1:0-1200000 GCF_033783945.1 Neopsephotus bourkii
TCTGTGCTTCCTCCTCTGGATATGTCCCCTTTGGTCAGTCTGTCCATCCAGGTGGGGGAGGCTGGTGTGGGGCACTTGGGCTTCAGGGCTGGCACTGGGGTTGGGAAGTGCTAGTGGCCTGAGGAAGGTCTTGGTGTGGTCTCACATGTCTCCAGGGTAGGAATCTTTTACAAGGGCCTGCAGGGACAGAACAAGGGGAATGGCTTGAACCTGCCAGAGGGGAGACTGAGCTGAGCTCTTAGGCAGAAGCTCTTCCCTGTGAGGGTGCTGAGGCGCTGGCACAGGGTGCCCAGAGAAGCTGTGGCTGCCCCATCCCTGGCAGTGCTCAAGGCCAGGTTGGACACAGGGGCTTGGAGCAAGCTGCTCCAGTGGAAGGGGTCCCTGCCTCTGGTAGGGGATTGGAACTGGATGAGCTTTAAGGTCCCGTCCAGCTCTTCACCATTCTGTTTCTATGATCTGTTCAGGGCCACTTCTGAGCTGAATGATCCCTCTCAAGATGCTGTCCAAAGCAGCAGGAGAGGTTCCTGAGCATCCAGCAGCTTCTGGGTGATCGAAGCCCCACTGGTGCCTGGAGGAGGTTCTCCTGGAGCCCAGTCTGTGCTATGGGTAGTGGAAGCCAGGCTGTGTTGTGGCAGAGGATGCAACAGAGGCAGCAAGGCAGACAGCTCCCCATGCTCTTTGCATGGAGACATCGGGGCAGGGGCCAGTGGCACAGGGCAGCGTTGCTCAGGGGAAGGGGAGCAGGAGCCCTGGGCTCACTGGGTGATGGCTGATGAAAGGGTTCCTGCACTCTGTTTCCCAGGATGTCCCTTCTTGTCCCACCACCTCTACAGTTGCCGGTGGCAGCACAGTGCTGAGGGGCAGCAGAACAAAGTGGCAGTGGAGCAGGGTCCCTGCGTCCCCTGTGGCACAGACCCCAACTCTTGGTGGAGGAGCTGGGCTGCCTGTCCTACAGCAGCCTTGGCTGCAGGCTGCGCCTGCTCTGCATGTCCCAGGGGCTTGTCTGTGGACAGGAGCCCCAGTAGCAGCTCTCTGGGTGTATGAAAGTCCCCGCATCCCTCTCCAGGTGATGCTTGTGCTTGAACCTGAAAGACCAGCAGAGATGCTCGGCAGAAAGGCATGCTGTGCTCTGCTCAGAGGTACCTGCAGGGTAGAGTGTAGCTTCCAGTCTGTACATCTAGCTTGGCTCTTTACTGCTCACCCAAAGCCAGGTGTGTTTATGCTGCTGGCTGAGGTTCACAGTGTTGAATGAGTATTTGACTGGCACAGATCTGCTACCTGAGCATGTAAAAACATTCTCACTATCCACTATATGGTAATTTTCCCATCATAATAAAAAACAGACGTTTTGAATAGATAATGAAATTACAATTCTGAAGTAAGTGAAACATTTTTCAGTTTCATAGAAGTGAGGTACTATGAATGGATTTATACCATATAATATGCATATCTAAAAGTTAGAATAAGATTCCTTATTTGCTGGCAATATTGCTTTAAAGTATACCTCATCCTGCAGACCCGTATTTTTTCTGCCCTGATCTGTAATGTATTTTTTGCACCCCTGTTTTACAGAAATATAAAAGCAACTGGATTGAGAAACTGCCTAGGCTCAATAAATTGCCAACTACATACTTCTGAAATAGAATCATAGAATAGCTAGGGTTGGAAAGGACCTTAAGATCATCAAGTTCCAACCCCCCTGCCATGGGCAGGGACACCTCACACTAAACCATATCACCCAAGGCCTCATCCAACCTGGCCTTGAACACTGCCAGGGATGGAGCATTCACAACCTCCCTGGGCAACCCATTCCAGTGCCTCACCACCCTAACAGGAAAGAATTTCCTCCTTATATCCAATCTAAACTTCCCCTGTTTAAGTTTTAACCCATTACCCCTTGTCCTATCACTACAGTCCCTAATGAAGAGTCCATCCCCAGCATCCCTATAGGCCCCCTTCAGATACTGGAAGGCTGCTATGAGGTCTCCACACAGCCTTCTCTTCTCCAGGCTGAACAGCCCCAACTTTCTCAGCCGATCTTCATATGGGAGGTGCTCCAGTCCCCTGATCATCCTCGTGGCCCTCCTCTGGACTTGTTCCAACAGTTCCATGTCCTTTTTATGTTGAGGACACCAGAACTGCACACAATACTCCAAGTGAGGTCTCACGAGAGCAGACAAAGGGGCAGGATTACCTCCTTCGACCTGCTGGTCACACTCCTTTTGATGCAGCCCAGGATACGGTTGGCTTTCTGGGCTGCAAGCGCACACTGACGGCTCGTGTTCATTTTCTCATCGACCAGCACCCCCAAGTCCTTCTCCGCAGGGCTGCTCTGAATCTCTTCTCTGCCCAGCCTGTAGCTGTGCCTGGGATTGCTCCGACCCAGGTGTAGGACCTTGCACTTGGCATGGTTAAACTTCATGAGGTTGGCATCAGCCCACCTCACAAGCGTGTCAAGGTCCCTCTGGATGGCATTCCTTCCCTCCAGCGTATCAACCGAACCACACAGCTTGGTGTCATCGGCAAACTTGCTGAGGGCGCACTCAATCCCACTGTCGATGTCAGCGACAAAGATGTTAAACAAGACTGGTCCCAACACCGATCCCTGAGGGACACCACTCGTTACTGGTCTCCAGCCAGACATTGAGCCATTGACCACAACTCTTTGTGTGCAGCCATCCAGCCAGTTCTTTATCCACCGAGTGGTCCATTCATCAAATTGATGTCTCTCCAATTTAGAGACAAGGATGTCGTGTGGGACAGTGTCGAACGCTTTGCACAAATCCAGGTAGATGACATCAACTGCTCTACCGCTGTCCATCAGTTCTGTAGCCCCATCATAGAAGGCCACCAAATTGGTCAGGCAGGATTTCCCCTTAGTGAAGCCATGCTGGCTGTCACTAATCAACTTCTCTTTTTTTATGTGCCTTTGCATGCCTTCCAGGAGAATCTGCTGCATGATTTCACCAGGCAGAGATAAGACTGACTGGTCTGTAATTCTCTGCGTCATCCATTTTCCCCTTCTTGAAAATGGGGGTTATATTTCCCTTTTTCCAGTCATCGGGAACTTCACCTGACTGCCATGATTTCTCAAATATGATGGCCAGAGGCTTAGCAACTTCATTCGCCAGCTCCTTCCCGACCCGCGGATGGATTTCATCAGGACCGATGGACTTGTACACGTTCAGATTTTAAAGATGTTCTTGAGCCATCTCCTCTCCTACAGTGGGCCCAAGGTCTTCATTCTCACAGTCCCTGCATCTGCCTTCCAAGACTTGGGTGGTGTGGTCAGAGCCTTTGTCAGTGAATACTGAGGCAAAGAAGTCATTCAGAACCTCAGCCTTCTGCAAATCCTGTGTAGCTAGTTCTCTCGAGAGCTTCCTGAGGGGGCCTACATTCTTCCTAGTCTGTTTTTTATTTGCTATGTACCTGTAGAATCCCTTCCTGTTATCCTTAATATCCCTAGCCAAGTTTAATTCTAACTGGTCCTTAGCTTTCCTAACCTGGTCCCTAGCTTCCCAGACAACATCCCTGTACTCTTTCCTGGCCACCTGTCCTTGCTTCCCTTTTTATAAAGCTCTTTTTTCATTTGAATTTTCCTCAGCAGCTCCTTATCCATCCATGGAGGTCTCCTGGCCCTCCTGCGGCACTTCCTTCTAGTTGGGAATCAACATTCCTGAGTGTGTAGCAGGTGATCCTTGAATATCAAACAAGAGCCTTGGGCCCCCCTGCCCTCTAGGGCTATATCCCATGGAACCTTACTAAGCAGGCTCCTGAAGAGGCCAAAGTCTGCTCTTTTGAAGTCCAGGGCAGTGAGCTTGCTGCACGCTCTTCTCACTGTCCTGAAGATCTCAAATTTGACCATCTCGTGATCTCTGTATCCAAGGCTGCCCTAGAGCGTCGCATTTCCAACCAGCCCTTTCCTGTTGGTGAGCATGAGGTCAAGCATGGCACCTCTCCTTGTTGGCTCCTCTATTACTTGCAGGAGGAAGTTGTCTTCCACACAATCGAGAAACCTCCTGGATTGCTTGTGCCGGGCCGTACCGTCATTCCAACAGATGTCAGCGTCGTTGAAGTCACCCATGAGAACAAGGGCCTGCGAGCGTGAGGCTTTTCCTATTTGTCTATAGAGTGCTTCATCCACAGGTTCTCCTTGATCAGGCTGTCTGTAACAGATCCCCGCAGTAATGTCTCCCATCGCTGTTTTTCCTTTAACCCTGACCCACAAACTCTCTGTTAACTTCTCACCTGTCCCCACACAGAGTTCCATACTCTCCAGCCTATCCCTAACATAAATAGCAACTCCCCCTCAGTGCCTGCTAGGCCTGTCTTTTCTAGAGTCTGTAACCTTCCATTCCAACACTCCAGTCATAGGAGCCATCCCACCATGATTCTGCGATGCTTGTTATATCATACCCCCGTAGACGTGCACACATCTCTAATTCCTCTTATTTGTTTCCCATGCCATGGGCATTTGTATAAAGGCATCTGAGCTGAGCTCCAAATGAAGCCAGCTCATTGGCTGGAGTGGTTGGAATATATCTACATTGCTCTGAGCATTTATTATAGGTGCTGGCTACTGACTGGCTGTGTTGGGATGGAATGATAGCCTCCTCCCCCAACAGTTTAAAGCCTCCTTGACCAGTCTGGCAAGTTTCCTACCAAAACCGCTCAGACCAGCTCCACCAGCCCCCACTAGACCTGGCCTACAAACTTGGGTCCCATGTTCAAGACACCCAAACCCCTGACTATGACACCACCCTTTTAACCATTTATTAACCTGGCTAATCCTCCTAGCTTTTTTTAAGTCCTCCCCTGTATCCTGGAGAATTGACAAAAAGACTATCTGGGCTCCAGAGCCCCTAACCACCTCTCGCAGGGCTCTGTAGTCCTTCTTTATGTTCCCCAGGCTACTACTATCTATACCCCTAGCACCCACATGTATCACCAGAAGTGGGTAATAGTCCGTGGGGCTTACCACAGCAGGCAGCCTCTCTGCCACATCCCTGATCTGTGCCCCTGCTAGGCAACACACCTCCTTTGAGACTGGGTCAGGCCAACAGATAGGTGACTCTGTGCCTTTCAAAGTAAAGTCCCCTACTACTACGACCCATCGCTTTTTCCTGGCAGCACCAGTAGAGATCTTCTTTACCAGTGCATCCACTGGCTGTTTCTGGCACAAGTGTGTTTCCTCATTAGCCCCCTGCAGGACAGCAAAGCTGTTCTTCGTGGGGACAACAGATTTAGGAGGAAGTCCCTTTCATTTAATTGTCCTTTTCTTCCTCTTTTTTTTTTTTTTTTTTTTTTTTTTGTCACTAGTTCCCAGCTTCCCGGGTTAATGGCCTCCTTCTTTCCTTCATGAGCTTGAGGCCCCTGCTTCCTCTCAGCTTCCCTGACATCTTGTGGCCTATTAATAGCATCCTGCAGGCTCAGCCCCTGCTGCAGGAGGACCTCCACCAGGGAGCACTGAGCGCGGCCCTGCCCATTGGGCGCCCTTCGCTTACCAGACCAGTGCAGGCACTCCCTACACTCCGAGGTCTGCACTGCAGCCTCCCCTCTCATCTGCTCTGTCTGGGTGCCTACGCTGGCGGCAGCCAGGGCAGCCAGGGCCCTGGTCATACGTGAGTGCTCGCCATCCCGCTCGCCATCCCGCTCGCCATCCCGCTCGCCATCCCGCTCGCCATCCCGCTCGCCATCCCGCTCGCCATCCCGCTCGCCATCCCGCTCGCCATCCCGCTCGCCATCCCGCTCGCCATCCCGCTCGCCTGCCCCCACAAGCTGCCCCAACCCTCCCCTGATCGCTCACGCTCCCTGGGGCAGGTTTTTAACCAGTCAGGGCTAGTGCCGGTGCCGCCCCTCCTGGCTCCGCCCCCTGTGAGTCAGCTGCTCGCGTCAGCTGAGCTGCCGGCTCCTGGGCAGGTCCTGTCGAGGACGTGAGGCTCCCTCGGTGGCTCTCGCCGCTCTGAGTTAAGGCTCCTGGACGCTGATCTCCCCCCGCTCCAGTGTTGAAGGCGTCCTCTCTCGACCTACTCACCTGAGCAACTGAGATAAAATGTCTGAATACGAGCTCACTTGTTTTAGTTCTACTTGGTTTTCACTCAAACGAAAGAAATAGGCATCCTGGAAAGGTGATTTATCTTATCTTGAGGTGTCTGTTTTTTCTCGGTGGTATAAAGGGATCCAGTTTTGACTCAAACAAGTAACTTTTCAACAACTGAGGTTGGGTGAAATGAAGCACATGCTTCATGAGCATAGCTTTAAGTACTGAAAATGAATCTGAGCTTTGCTACAGAAACAATTGGCATACTGCTTACTTGTCCTTAATTATTTTTAAATGGATTTGCAAGATCTACTAAAATCCCTTAATAGCCAACATTTTTGGATGTTGGATAACCATATTTGAATGAGTTATAAATTATTATAAATTCCTAAGCCCTATGTGATTGTCAATGTTCTTACTTTTTGAATATGAAGGGGTTTTTTTTCTTCTGTTACCTGATACTACTAGTACATGGGCTGTGCATGAATCAGAGGTTATGAGCTTTCTAACTTTCCTTTACTACTCTTGCTGAACCCTCCAGTTCAGCTGGTTTAGCATTCTCTATGTCTTGTAAGAACAGCATCCTGTAAAGAACGGAAGAGATAGTTCTTCTCTTGGAAATTTGCATGTGAAAGCTATCTACAAGGAAAGTAAATGCACATTCACTATAAGCAGAGTTCATGGAGTGGTGAGGACAGAAAAGAGCCTCAGAGGGAATGATTGTTTCACAACAAGGAGCTCATGCATTTCAATTCACTCAGCACCTGGGCTTGAAATGAATCCATGCTCCTGTTGCTTGATACTTTTGCACAGTAGTTTTGGCAACAAGACTGACAGCTTGAAGGGTTATTCTCAAAATCATACAGCATGTTGAATTCTGGCAATGAATTTTTTTTTTCTTTATCTGGCAAGATTACAAGAAAAAATTGGCTGTATCTTTATATATGTGCATCTGACTGAATGGCAAAGCCTGGCTATCAATTTCATTGCAATTAA
This sequence comes from Neopsephotus bourkii, assembly GCF_033783945.1. Lineage (NCBI taxonomy): Eukaryota > Metazoa > Chordata > Aves > Psittaciformes > Psittacidae > Neopsephotus > Neopsephotus bourkii. Next base: position 7,037 of record NW_026900600.1, read on the forward strand.
TGTATTAATTTATTATTTTGTGGGTTTTGCACTTAGCTGACATAAAACTTTGAATCCCGTTGTTGACTTAGGAAAATCACATTTTTTCCACCTGAGCATGTCCTCTTGATTTTTAGGTATGTTCTCAATTAACTTTTGACAGCTTTGGTAGCATTGAGAATGTGAAATGTGTACAAATATGACAGCTGATTGCTACCTGCAAAGACAGATACTCTCTGTATGAATGACACTAGAAGGTCAGACTGAGTGTTTGTTTAGACCAATTCCTCTTCACTGCAAATTATGTATGGTGGATACATACAGAAAGAATAAGAAGCTAGGCAAACAGTATTGTTCTGCCCTCATATTATTTCCCATATTTGACTTGAGGCTTTCCTTACATGTTTGATACTGAAGATGATGGGGAAAAGTTTTAAGGTGGTAGAGTGAATCAGATGGGTGTGATGTTAACCAAGAGAATGTTTCAGCACAGAGTCTGGTCATGAATACTTGTTTGGAACTGCCATACTACACTAGCCATGTTCTTGCACTTCCATGTAGGCAGCTGCCATTGGCTCATGTCAGAAACAGGGTACTGGACAAAGTGGACGGTAAATGTATCAAAAAGTAATAGAATCACAGAATTATAGAGCATTGCAGGCTGGAAGCTATTTCAGGCAATCTCTAGCTCAACATCAAATCAGTATCAGCTATGATATCCGACCAGGTTGCTCAAGTCTTCATACAGTGGAGTCTTGAAAACCTCTAAGGATGGAGACTACACAGTCTCTGTATGAAATTGTTCCACTGCTTGATTATCCTCATAGTAAAAAAAATTCTCCATATAACCAGTATGTCATATTCAGCTTTTTTTTTTTCACTTGATTTATGTCCATTATTTCTTGTCTTGCCAGTCTGCACCACTATGAAGAACCTAGTTCTACCTTCTTGATGAAGAAGCTGAACTCACTCCAGTTGACTGACTTGTCCTTGACAATTGCGGAGACAGATGGCAGGAATAAACTGCTCACAGTATTCTACATGTGGTAATAATGAGTAATAGTAGAAGGGAATGATTACTTCTCTTGACATACTCTTGTCCATAGAGCTTAGGTTTGTGTGGATCATCTTGTTCTCACAGTACACTGCTAGCTCATATTGAGCTCATGGTTCAGTGGGGACCCCATGTCCTTTTCAGCATGTCCTCCCCAGCCAGTCAGTCCCCAGCCTGCAATGAGTTTTTCCTTCCTAGGTGCCAGACTTTGCATTTGTTCTTGTTGATTTTCAAGTTGTTAGCCCATTCCTCCAGCCTGTGCCTAGTTTCTTTATACAGCATCCCTGCCCTAGAGCATATTGATTCGTCCTCCACAGTTTGTTGACATCTGTTATGAACACACTTTTTCATCTCCTGCAGGCCACTGATAAAGATGCTAAACAGCACAAATTGGAGGATAGACCCATGCTGCTTGTTACCAGCCTCCAGGTAGGGCATAACAAATTAACCGCAATAAGAGGTTGCATACATAGACCAAAAAAGCCAATTTTACAGGCTTGCCATGTCTTTTGATGACCAGATATTTGGGAAACCTTCAAAAGAGAAAATGGGGTGAAACTGGGTGTTTGTAATATGTCACGGTACTGAACTGCTGATTAATCTCTTTTGCATGCTTCTTTGTGCTTAAGTATCAGACTCACCAAATTAGGGCACCTTTCATAACTCCTGCATTATTTTTATTCTTTCCTGTACATACACAAATGTATGATATTTATTTAACTTAGGAGCATATGTAGCATTTTTTAAATTATTTTTGTGGTGTTGAAAACAACAGAAAACATGAAAGAAGATTAACAAAATCAATATTATTCTTTATTTGAAGACCAGCTGCTTCTAAGCATCTTCACTGTCTGATATATGACAAGTTGTGTTTTATTTGGCTGGGCATGTAACTGTGAGTAGCACTTTAGTGCTGGTTTTTAGAGCATTAGATGATTTTTTTTAAATTTGGACTATTGCCTTAATGAAAGAGACACTAAAAGTTATGTTTGTGAAAGATATAAGATACATGCCTAAAAATCACAAAAATAGAAGATACTGTTTAACAATTGTTGTTACTATTTATTATTTATTAATTATAAACTGCTTGAAGGACAAAAAAAGTGCTCCAGCATTTTTCAGTATTTTTTATTAAATTATTAATATTTTTTCTTTCAAGAAGCTTCAGATTTCAAAAATACTGTACTTTGTGGAATTACTGTTTTCTTTTTAAGAGGCAGAAAGCTGAAAGTATTGCAATAGTCTTATCTCAAATTGTGATTAGAATGGAAAGAAAACATAAATCTTTGATACCCGTCTTTGTTGTTATTTAGGATGGGGGAGTGCCTGTGCTAGATGAACAATCCTTTGCCAGATTCTTGATAGCTATCTGGGCTTTGGTCTTTCAGTTTTGAGGTCAGAGCATTAACACATTTGCATTATAAAAAGAAAGAAAACTTGTTGGGAATCCCAATATATATTTCATCTGGTTTAAAGCCTTAATCCTGGATTCTGAGTGCTGTGTGGTTTTAAGAGTATTAGTACAGATTTATACAAAATGGCTTGATACTGCATGCGTAAGCACTTTCTACGAACATCAGAAAGTTAAATAAAAAAATAAAAAAATAAACCTAGATCAGGGTTAATAGGATCTAACTGCTGGAGCCCTGGGATGACCAGATGGCAGTGTGAAACAACTACAATGCTTTCTTGCTATTGTTCTGGAGTTAGCTTTTCAATCAAGGGTCTTTATTTTTAATAGAAAGAATGCAAGAACGAATCTGTGTCAAAGTCTAGTTTTGAAGTTTTGGGGTTGGGGATTTTGTCTTTAAACTTTTTATATCAGCTGATTCACCCTAAACACCAGCCGCTCTCTTACTTTTGTCCTTAGAGCCTCCTTTTGCTGTGTTTCTGTTTCAGGGCAGATGGGAATAGTCAGCACAGCAACTGACCGAAATTCAGATACTCTGATGTAATAAAACCTACATAATGATATTTCTGTATTTGGCTTTGAACCAAATCATGCAGAAACCAAATTTGCTAAATTTCCCATGAATAGAAATTCTTACGACAAAAAGAAAAGGCATTTTCCCTATTGCACTCTGTTCCTATCAAGTAAAATACATGCACTGGGTCCTGCAGCTGCTAAGGAAAAATCACATTCTTGAGGGGATCAAGAGGCTGGGGAATGAGTTGGTTTAGGACTAAGGACATCTTAGAATCTTTTTGCCAAAGGGCAGTCTGCCCAATGGGGCTTCCTATGGTCACATGCTGTTGATATCCAACAGCTGCTACACTGGAGTTAACCTTCTTGTCAGGCTGGCTGCTGCTGCTAGCCATGTGAAAACATCACAACTGTCCATTTCAGCATTTTCATGCCAAAAAATCTGGAAAACTTAAGAGCCTAGACTTCATATAGAGCTTTTAAAGCTGCTAGGCTTTTCCTGCAGAGCCAGAAGCTGACCTTTATTTAGAGGTGGAGTTCAGCAATTGGGATCGAAGAATCTAAAAACCTTGCCGTAATAACCTGTCCTGGCACCACAGAAGAGCCTTGGATTCTCAATCACTAATAACAGATAGGATTCTCCCAGGATTTTCTCAGAAAGAGGAAGACAGAGTCCTGTCTTTGATTTGATAGAAATTTGTTGAATTCAAGATTTTTAAAGAGAAATACTTTAGGTACAATGAAGAAGTGTTTTTTTGATAACACTTCTTTTAACAAAAAAAAAATCTGAATAGATTAAATTGCTCTTTATTCAAATTAGAAATAGCAAAAATGTAACTTTCTGCATCTATTTATTGGTTGGCATCCAGTGTCCTTCAGCTTTCATATTTCATCTCACTTCATAAGGCATTTAAGGCTTTCAACTTTGAAGTATCCTCAAAACAAGCAATTTGGATGTCAGGGTCTCTAAGTTAAGACTTAGGAGAATGCTGAGCACAAGTTGAATGTTGTCACTCAGAATGCTGGGATTATGACCAAGAAAATAAGAGCTCATTGCTCAGTATTGTTACAAACAAAACAAAAAACTATACCAAACCAAATCAAACCAAACCAAAACATTACCCAACTGCTAGGAAACAGAAATATAACTAATAGAAAAATTATTAATAGAAAAATAAGAAATAGAAAAATAAAATGAGATCATAGTTGTGTCACTATTTCTGAAAAGTTCAGAAAACAACAAAGATGATCAAAGAGATAGAGTGAGTTTTAACATATTTTTTTGACAAAAAAAAAAAAGGCAAAGCTCTTTAGTTTGTGAAATAAAAGTTAGGGAAGGGAGGTGTTAATAAAGATGCATAAAATCGTCAGTGTCATGGAAAGGATAAAAAGCCATTAAGGGCTCTTTTCCCCAACAGTATAAGAACAAAGTGGTAAAAATCAAGCTATTGGGAACTAGATCCAAAGGAGAAGTTGCATAACAGATATTTAACTTGCTTCTAGAGGATGCTGTGAATGCTCAAAGTTACTGTGGAAACTGAGGAAACTGAGGCTTGAAAGCAAAATCTGTGGAAAGTTTTGTGAGAGTGCAGAGCAAGCTGACTGCTGGGGTGGGTACTGGAGCCATGGGGCATCCCCACAGGGTCCACCAGGGTGATGCTTATGTTTTTACTCAGTTTACACAGGAGTAGAAAGATCACTACATTCAGGTCTAAATTATAGCTCAGGAAAGGAAAATATTGTTAGTTTGAAGTGTGTATGTGTTTGACAATTCTCTCTTAGTTTCTGTTGAGTAGTATTTAGTTTCTGTTGAGATATACCTATCATGTTTAATCAGAATGCCACCACAATCAATAATGCTGTGATTTGTTATTACTTGCACTTTCAAACACCCAATGTCATTACCTGGATCAATGAAAATTTACTTACTCCATGGTGTTTCCACAGTGTGGACTTTCCATTTTTTTTATTTCTACCCCTTCCCGTACAACAGATTTTCTATGACTATAGTTAAAATTAGCATCTGGAAGACATTAAAAAACAGTTCTGGAACTATTTTTAAGGTGTGGATCCCTGAAATGTGCATTCTAGATTTCTAACAGGTGCCCACACCCAGAACTCAACTTCTATTGCATATCCAATATGCAGTCATTTTTTGCACATTTGCTAAGGACACTGATAGGACTGCACACTTGTAAGATGGGTCAGCCTCTGAAGATACAGCAAACCATCAGACAAAGGTCTCCTGTATGCCTTAACTTCCAACGGTGATATAAAAGGAACAAGACCCCATACGTCTGTGTTTTTTAAACAAATACTAACAAAATCAAAATTCATAAAGAAAGGAATTTCAGAGTGTGACTTCAGGTTATTTTTGCCACCATTTTTTATTTAAGAAGCACGTTTGAAAAAAGCAGTTCTTTCTGTATTGTGTGTGCCACCTTGGAGAAAAAAATAAAATAAAATTTGTCCATTAATTCAATTTATTATTATTGTTGTAGAAGACAGTGGTATCTTGAATACACATTGCAGCTATACAAAAAGAATTTTTATTTACTTTTAGGAACAGATTCCAAATTTTATGTGAACTACCTACAAAGCCATAGTGTCATGATAATCCAAGCAACCATGAAACAAGATTTATCTTTGTGAAATCCTCTAATATGCTGACCAAAACATTCATAATGCAGGAATATTTCTTCATTTCTGGTCTATTCTCTGCTAAGCTTAGGAAGCAAGCTAGAATTTAATAGAGCTGTTCTCACACAGGAAGAACACATGCAGGAGATTTTAAAGCCTTGCTACTGGAAAGATAATGTAAATCTTAGATCTGAACTTTGGTAACATTAAAAGGCTTTCATAATTTCCTTAAGAACGAACTGTTAAAATCACTGTGTAGTTATATATGTTACTGTTTCTGATATTTTTAATTGTTCTTATCTGTGGACTGCTTCATCTATAAAGCCTTTACCTGATGTAGCCCATTTTTCTACATCTTTACTTTGTTTTTTAAACATATGTTTATTAAGACTTTCATTAAAAGCTCCCAGATAATTTAGCTCAGGAGTTCACCTTTATGTTTTTTTGAACATATAAATCATGACAATGGTGTTATTCATTGTGAAGAAATAAGGGATTTTAATTGCATTGTAAAAAAGAAAATATTTCCTGTCATCTGGTCCAAACATTTAATTATATTGTTCTTCTGAAAGGTCAAATCTTGAATGTCACATCTGCAAGGACACCTGTGACCCCTCTTGGCATACAAGGTCTTGAAAGATGGAAGCAGGAAGAGTGAAGAATGCTTCCCTGAGTATCCAAAATAGATTGCTACAAACTTATCCCAACAGCTGAGTTCCCTGAAGCGTCAGCGTTACATACACATATACATAGAAGGTTTAGTATTTAAAAATATCAGGAAACATTTCCAAATCAGTTCCCAATGACTCTTATGGCTTCTTTCCTTTGTTTATTGCTGGTTTGTTGGATTATACGGTTTGGAGTCGGATGGTGCTGGTGGCAGTGTTTTCATTTAATTATTAATATTTGGGATTTTTTTAGAATTCTTCAGACAGAAAGATGATTTCTCTGAATAACAGTAGCTCTAAGAATGTTCTCTGATGAAAGAAATTATATCTATTTTATGCATATCTCATCTTTAAAGCCTTCTTTTTTTTGTGAATACTAATAAAAATGGCATTCCTTAACTCTGGAGCTTATTCGAGAAAAAAACAGCAGGAAGATTTCTTTAGGAAATTCTGATCTTTAGCTACTCCCTTTTTCTTAAACAAGTTTCAAAACAAATACCTAACAAAATTAGGAAACTTTCCACCTGGAAAGCAGCATAGCCTTTTCTATTATGATCACTAATCTTTGAGAGGTTTACTTCAAGTTCCTCAACCCCACCTTTTCTCTGTAACTCTTGCTAATGGTCAGACTGCAACTTTTCTCATGTATCATGGCCATTCAGTTCTCTCCCATGCAATTAAAACTCCATCTTTATTCAAACTGATTAAATCTTACATCTGTGAGGGAAGAAAGGAAGGTATAAACATTCCCTTTTCCTTTACACAGATGGGAGGCACAGACCAACAGAGTGCAAAATACTCAAATGGTTGCTGAATGTTAAGTCCTATTCAAATAATGTGTTTTTGTGATTTGTTGCTTTGACTCCTAAGGGCTTTGATTAAAGTCACTGATCAAGTCACCGTTAAGAGTTGGAAAAAACACAAGTCTTTGGACATTTAAAAAGGTAGAAGACAACTGTGAGATGAACTATAATTAAAGGGACAAGATATTTTCTGGGAAAGAGTAGAGAATTTTGTCACCACTTCAGGAAAATGGTTTTCATAATCACTTAGGTTGTAAATTAAGAAGGGCACCTTGATGTTTCAAGCAAAATTAAAGATCATTTATGAAAGGACACATGGAAATAGAATTTGAAACATTTTCCCCCTTTCCTGCTAGTATGAATGACAGTACTAAAACTGTGTTAATTCCAGCAGTCACAACAAGATAGTAAGATGCTATTTTATAGAGGGGTTTATATCAAAGAAAAAAATTATACCATTGAGGGTGTGTTTTTCTTTAAAAAGAGGGAAATATCAGTTAAAAGTGACCTGTGTTTTCCCAGAGAGATACAAAATTTGACATTATGTGCTTTCCAAGTTCCACTCAAATGATGCTTTGCTCTCCTAGCTGAAAGATTCTGTCAGGGAGAAAATATCTTGTTATATACTGTTTACACTCCAAAGTTGCCTGGGAGCACAGAGTTTTAAAATTCTTTCATGTTGTTGATTTTTAAAATCATTATCCATGTTCTTCTACCCATTCTAAGAAAGTAGTACTGGAAGATAGCACAAAAAGACTCATAGACTATCATCTCTTGCAGGTTGAAACATATCACAAACTTGTAAACAATTGCTGTGGCAAGACTTTGCATTTTTCAACCTTTTTCAAGCTTTTTCACTAACAAAAAGCAAAACACTTGACCCCATGAAACTTACAAAAATTATGTTCTATGGAAGTTTCTTATTTCTCTTACACTTAATTGCCTATGCTTGTTCACTGATACACAATTCACATTATACTTTGGATTAATAATAGACATTGGGCTCTTGTACACGTCTTTATAACTTGGTAATGAAATCCTTGGTGCCTTTGTGAGATCCGTGCTCCTGATGTCATTGGAATGTGTTAAGAGACAATGCTGCTGTCTACAAAAAAAAAATGCAAGTGCACACATTTCAGTAGCATTCTTTCTTGTTAGAGAGAATTACTGTAGTTACACACCTCCATGCATGTACTACAGCTGAGATTATATGATTTGATGTAAAGCTTTGTGTACATGCTTTCTGCCTTTATCTGTACTTGAACCAGAAGCAGCTGGAGCAATAACTTTGTCACATTAGATCCTTACAGAAGTGAAGTTTCCTGTGGCCCAGCTGTCTTAAATTTCAGGGTACAAATAAAAAATTTCCTCTAAATTACATTTTTACTCTCAGCATGATCCTGATGCAGTTCAAACAATATATATCAGATTTTTCTTTGTGATTACATGCATTTAGGTTTTCTTCATAGCTCTGTGCCCAGAATGAAGCTAAAAAACTCTCAGGTTTTTTGTATATATGGTAGTCCATTGCACTACAAAATGAAAAATATAGAGCTGATTTAAATAACCATATTATAGTTTTCATTCAACTCTGAATATAGCAAAGAGATCCATTATCTGTATGTCCGTCACAGAAGAATTGTCTCCTGCAGAGTGCATGTGTCTTGTTTGAATGTTTGCTAAGCTTCTGTTTCAAGATATTTTTCCATGTAAGTGATGGCTGTGTTTTCTAGAGGGATGTAGAGCAAATGAGAAAGGAGGTGGTATATGTGTAAATTAAAGGTGTGGTTTCTTTCCATTCAGTATTGTAAGACCCACTTTTTTCCTGTTTACTTTGCTAAAACAGATCCCTGATAAATGCTTTTATGACATACATTTTACATGAAGCAGTCTTTATTTTTTACTATCTTTTGCTAATATAAACCAGTTGACATCAGACAGTAATCAGAATCATGCACTAACCAGCTCTTGAAGAATTCCCACCAAGCAGATCAGTTATCATTTTACAAAACATATTTTTAATTGATTTTTCATATTGCCACACAATATTTTGATTAAAGATCTACCATTTCTTGGAATTAAGAGGTCCAGAGCATGTAATTTGAAAACTGTATTTTCAAATAAATTTACATATAATTCTTCATTGATACATTTGCACTGTCAAATAATTCAGTTCCCCATATCACTGCCATATACAGCATCCTGACTGTCCTGAATAGTTATTTTAAAGTCCCTCTGAAGAAAAAAAAAAGCAAAAGCTCCTTCTGAAACACAACCTGAGAGTGGTTCTGAGAATAGCTGCTTTGACAGATACCTTCCAAAAGACTGAAGTATTAAGACAATGCTAAGTTTATTGTTATGTGCTCTACACAATTCTCCAATACTTTCTGCATGTGTTCTTGATCCACAAGTTCCTGAACATACTATGATGCCAGGGCATACAACACATTTCAAGCTGTAAGAATATGGTTCTGACAGGCTGCAATAAAGTCTTCACATCATTGCTTATGTTTTCAATCAAAAAAAAGCCAAACACAGAAAACCAATAATTATGTCTTTTGTTTGGATCACCATATGGCACTATAAGCAAAGTCAGTGTCAAGCTCTGCCTACTGTGAATGCAGCTAGTTTACACTTGCTAACCTTGAAGAACATGGATGTGAACCACCCTACAAAACTTGATCTGGAGAACAAAGGTAACTGAAAGGAATAAACACATTAAGCAGCCAATATATGTAGCACATAGGTATCAGTGGAGTAGTCAGGAAAGTCCCCTTAGGACCAAATCACAGTTCATAAAAAATATTTATTACCAAGTTTTGCAGGTGACAAGCTGTGGTAAGATAATAAATGAGGGAAAGTAGACGTTATTTCTGTGCAGTTAGCATAACCTGGGTGAATGACCAGAGTGGGACCCATTCACCAGGCCTGACCGTAAGCTTTAAACTGACAAGAGGGGAGGTTTAGATTAGATATTAGGAAGAAGTTCCTTGCTATGAGGCACTGGAACAGAGAAGTTGTGGCTGCCCCATCCCTAGAAGTGTTGAAGGCTAGGTTGGATGATGTTTTGAGCAAGCTGGTTGAGTAAAAGTTATCCGTGCCCATGGCAGGGGAGTTGGAACTACATGATCTTTAAGGTGCCCTTCCAACCTAAACTATTCTATGACTAACAGGTAAAGCAAAAGCTGTTCACACAAAAAGCAAAACAAGGAATTCATTCACTACTTCCTATTGGCAGGCAGCTATTCAGCCATCCCAGGAAAGCTGGGCCCATTATGTGTAATGATTACTTGGGAAGACAAATGCCAGCATTCCAAACTTCCCTTCTCCTTCCTACTTCTTCCCCCAGCTTTTATTGCTGAGCAGGACATCTTACAGTATGGAATATCCCTTTGGTCAGTTGGGGTGAGCTTCCCAGCTGAGTCTCTTCTCAGTTCTTGTGCACCCCCTTCTCACTGGTGGGGTGAGAAAAGGCCTTGACTCTGTCTAAGCTCTTCTCAGCAATAATTGTCTCTGCATCATCAATACTGTTTCCAGCACAAATCCAAAATGTAGTCCCATACCAGCTACTATAAAGATAATTAACTCTATGCCATCCAAAATCAGCACCATCTTCCCCTCTGAGATTAATTAGTCTCCTACTCTGAACTATTCTCTGGAGTATACTATCATGCTACCTTCCCCTACAGACTACAAGGGGCTCCAGGGAAATTAGCCTTCATAGACAAAAATTAGCCTTTGGAAATACATTCCCCTTCTCTGGTCTGACAAATATCTACATATGTAGGATGTGAATAATGCATATGCCTGTAATGCTTCTTGCAAAATACCTCTTTAAAAAAAAAAAAAAAAAAGAAAAAAAGGCTCTGTGGACTGCTCTTAAGCAAAATGCACTTCTTTTCAAATAAGTGAGAAACACAGCTACTCGTCAGTCTAAGGCATAACTCTGAAACCATCTAAAGAGGGAAATTGACAGCATGAATAAGAGCCAAGGAAAACTGTATCACAGGAAAATGTTGGTCATTGATGGTCCTTTACTAGTTGTACTTTGAAGAAGTGTGTTTGTGAGGTCCTTGATTAGCACATATAGTTAGTGTTGCTTTGTTTATTTTCTGCCTATCAAGTAAGCAAAACATGTCATCTAATGCTACATAATCACAACCAGAATAAACATTTTCTCTATAAAACCCCTTTGTCAGAGGCCCTGTCTCTTTAACACAATGGACAGAAAAAACAGGAACCATTACCTTTTGTATTAGTTCCTAATAGATGTTCTATTCCCAGATTATTACCAATTGCAAAAAAAATACCAATTAATTGTAAATTAATTAATTAATAGTAAAAAAAATTTTTTTTTCCTTTACATAGAGCATCTGACAGTCATTTCAGAATTTACTTTTTCCTAACAGGTCTAAGGTCATCAAATTGAAACTTTTTTTTGAATAAGGCAATGCAGATTCCAGCATACTTCCCCACCAAATAGTGATTTTTCACATTTGGAGCATGGAAGAATGTTTTATCATGGATTTTAAAACCCCTGACAATAGGGAAGTGAGCAAGTAGTGACTGAACTCTACATAGGATGATGTAAATGTCAAAATATGAGAAGTCATTTTTACTCGCTGATGTATTTGGGTAACTTCCAGTTTTCCTAAAAGAAAAAATTAGGTCCAAAACCGAAATAAACAAAAAATTTCAAAATTACTGTGGTCATTCAGTACCTAGAATACCACAGCATACTGCTTGCAAATGAAATAATTTTCCTTCAAGCTCATTCTTTCAGAGTATATCTCTTGAAATAATATCTGTCTGGAATTTTTTCGATACAGACATCACTAATTTATCTGTCTCACAAAGGCAGAGGCTTCCCAGGACAAAAAGGAAAGTACAACATACATGCAGACATGCACAAATTCCTTCTTATTATTTTATTGCTCATTATAAAAATATGCAAATGATTTTAATATAAAATTTCTAAGTATATTTTAAATATTTAGTAAAATGTGTCATATTTTGTCCTTCTTAAATGGAAGTGACACACAGAGGAATTTATTGAGTAGAAGTATGTTTGTGGTCTACATCATAACTTGGTCCAGACATACGAATTATGCCTCTGTGATCTCCAGATGTCTGTTTCTTCAGAAATCATCCTCTGCAGATTACACAGGCATTTCTGAAAAGTTCATAGAAAGAACAGATTTCATTTACTGATCTTTCTGAGCAGAAGTAATAATGTAGATTTATATTATTTAAACATAATGCCCAAAATAGAAGAGCATGTCTGCAGATGGATAACAATAGTTATAATTCCAGAGAAAAGCTGTCTGCTAGAGTAATAAGTGTTTTGGTTTTATGATAATCTTGCCTAGATTCTAAATTACCTCAATAGGGGCTCTTGATGTACAGTAAGCCTTAAAGCTAAATATGAATTTAGATGTCTAAGCTTTGGCTTTTAACTTTTAAAATGTTGATCCTAGATACTTGAGCAGAACTTTCTCATGTGTTGTCATAGGGTAACCATTGACTGGAAGTTTCAGATCTTGCTGTCTAATGTTTGTCAAACATGCTAATAATTGTCTTTTCCCTCTATGGCCTTCTTCTCCCATTGATTCAGTGCACATAATTTAGAGACTCAGTGTGGAAATTACAGATTAAATTGTGTTAAATTGGTCTAATTATGCATAGACTTCACCAGTTTTTTTAAAAAAAATGAAGAGCAAGAAGAAAACATCATATTCCCCCTGTTAATCTCAGTTCTACAACTGGAGGTTTTACATGGTTATATATAAGATGATCAGAAGAGCTGGTAGGAAATGCCTTATACAGAAACTTCACAGTTTTCTCCTGTAGAAGAAATATTTTCCCCTTAGAAATATTTTTTTCCCTTAGAATCCTGACATAGATAAGCTCTTGTTATTCCTGAAAATCAGGTATCCTTGCAGGAATCTAACTGAAGACTTCTTTTTACAGTTCCAATTATAACATCTAAGAGGGTTTTCCTCCCATGTGCTTAATTAGAAATAGAACAAGGGATGTGCAGCCTATGTAATGTTGCTTGTTAATGTTAGAGATGGTGATGTCAGGGGCTGGGAAGTTACTTTACTATATAAAAAGGCAAGTAATTGTAAATTCAGACTCACTTTTGTGGTAGTTCTGTGTTACATATTGCCATGGAGACTCATTCCTGGCCATGAACACTGGAACAGGCTGCCCAGGGAGGTTGTGGAGTCTCCTTCTCTGGAGACATTCAAAACCTGCCTGGACATGTTCCTGTGTAACCTTATCTAGGTGTTCCTGCTCCTGCAGGGGGATTGGACTAGATGATCTTTTGAGGTCCCTTCCAATCTCTAACATACTGTGATACTGTGATACTGTGATGTTAAAGTCCAGTTCTGTAAAAAGTTGTTCTTCCCTTCAGTAAGAACTGAGGGCATTCATCAGCTCACAGGTTCCTGTAAAGCATCTGTCTGACTTTTTTTTTTTTTTCTCTGCTAGCTTCTGCGTCATTCAAGCAACATAGAATTGAATTTTGAAGAGAAAAAACTAAATCCATGGATCAGCAAATAAAACTACTATCCACTCTTATCTCCCATGTATAAAAGAGGTTCATGCAACTTGCAATCAATGTAGTGCTATGGCTTAATGTACCATTAAAAAAATAATTCACATCCAACACAAATCACCTCAGTACAACTATACATTCAATTTCATAAAGCAAGCCAGAGATGCAGCATGAGGTTGAACATATCTAAATATTAGTAAATTACACACATAACTAAACACAAATTTGACTTCAACTACCCTCATTTTTTAAGACATACAATATTCAAGATAAAGTAATATTCAGAAATAGGAAAAATAGGGGAAAAAAACCCCTCCACCCTGCTATCAAAAGAACAGGTTTTCTGGTTTCAAGACCTTCTCTTTTGTAAACAACTTTGGAAATATTTAGCTAGGCTATATCGTTCAATCTTTTTGTGACGTTGTCTGAAGAGATTTGTGCTCATAAAACAATCTATGTGAAACATACCAGCCTTAAGTAAATCATGATGCTTACTCTATAGCATTCCTATACTTCAAATAGTTATATTGTCTTCTCAATTTACTAATACATGTTAAGAGGATTCTGGAAATAACTACAAAAAAGGAATATTTCTGTCTTTTATGAGCTTATATGCTTGCCTGAAAAAAACCCTATTTTGTGCAAAAATAGAAAAGGGATGCATTGACAATATAAAGTATATTGGAGAATTTTAAGCCACTATTAACCAAATTTCCCCTCCTTACTCTCTAGTCACGTAGTTATAGTGTATTTTCACTTTGCAATGTGCTTAACTGTCAGTGTTTTTATGCTGACATACATACCTATTTTTAAACAGGAGCTCCTGTATTGGTCATTTTATAAAGAGATTATCTTTTTTCAGGTCTTAGATTTCAAGATTTCTATTCATATCTATGCACTGAAGTCATAATAATTCTTTTCTCTTTCTGCTTTTTTGTATATGTTTTCTATAGGTTGTCCAGGGAGGTTGTGAATGCTTCATCCCTGGCAGTGTTCAAGGCTAGGTTGGACGAGGCCTTGGGTAATATGGTTTAGAGCGAGGTGTCCCTGCCCATGGCAGGGGGGTTGGAACTTGATGATCTTAAGGTCCTTTCCAACCCTAACTATTCTATGATTCTATGATTCTATGTTCCTTCATGGTTTTCCTGTCTTTTCAAGATTCTGAATCCATAATAGCCCTTTAAGAAGAATCTTAAAGCCTGATTATGGCAGAATAATTAAAACTAAAGACTTCATTGCAATCACAATAGGTTTAATTTTAATTGGACTATTTATAGAATAGTGCCACTTCCTAAATTGACTGGTATGTTACAGCATATATTGTTGGACTAAAATTGATAAAGTTAAGGAGGAAGCAAAGGACTAAATCGCATTTTGACTTATTAGGACAACTGACAAGGGCGGTGCTCTTACTCAAACCTCCCTGGCAAGGGGAGGCTCAAAACAGCTCAAAGGGAAGCTTTGAAGTGCAGTATTAAGATACCTACATGTGTAAACTTATTTTTCAAGTAAGTCCATGATGCTGTTTTTGTGCTGAAATAAAATTTATCTGCACCATTTGGTAGGATGAAGATGATGCTTGGACTGCAACTTTCAGAATTCGTCATTGCAGCAAACAACCTAAGAGTATGTGTAAGGAGTACACATAGAACAGTGGTGCAAGCTTTCCACTCTGTAATTACTTCAGTCTTTCTGCAAAAAATCTTAACCTTCCAGAAGATGATTCCTCTTCTATAAATATTGCTGAAACAGCAGAAAACTGCTGGGATTTTCTGTAAATATAAAACTCAGACAATTAAGTCATGTACAGCACACACGTCATCATATTCATTTGCCATTTTCATGGTGCCTTGTCCTTTCTACATTTTATTATTCATTTATGATAGCTATTATATGCCTTTCAGAGTCTATCTGGCTCTCCTGAGGAATATTTATGACTATTATAGGGCTCTTATGAGAAGACCCAACGATAGTTATTGCAGAAACTCTGTGAAATGCTACATTAGAGCAGAGATATGCTGGTAGTAAAACACCTGAACTTGTTTCAAAGTATCCCTTGATGGAAATTAAAAGACAGGCTTCTTCTGGTGAGGTTCTGTATCTCCTCTAACCCTGTCACCTCAGAGAACTGAGTAGTTCTGATTGGGAGTTTGCATTCAGTGTTTTCAGATGGTGCCTGAAAGCCGGAAGATTTTGGAAAAGCTTCCAATGAGTGAAACAAGAAAAAAAAATTTAAAGGTATTGTTACAGTTTTAACACAGAAGAAATAACAATGAAGAGAATATAGGTGAAAATAGAAGGCCTAAAAGTACATCTTCTGACTCTCAGGATTGTCCTTTACTCATTTACCACCTATTTTAAAGGAGGAAAGGTGGTGTCTTAAAATGAATATAAATACTATAGGACTGCTCCACCTTCTGGGAGGGACAGAATCTGAAAGGGAGAGAAAGAAACTGAGGGAAAACAGTATAGCTTTCACTAGGTTTTTTAAACCAGTATCTAATTTCATCCACATATCAATAAATAAACATGAAGCAAAATGCTGAATCATTTTTTTGTTTAATACATGGCCATTAAAATATTTTCTACGTTACTAACCTATTTTGGCCTTTCTGTATAAAGAACAAGTAGACATTTCAATTGAGAAGTAGGAGATTTTCTGGCATGTAAGTGGCTGTTACAGGAGCAAACGTGCTGTGCTGACAGGGAGGTAATTTAGAGGAACATCTTGGCTGGAAAATGAAAGAAGGTAACTTATCAAAAAAAAAAGGAAAATTATTAACAAAGTGAAAAACTGGAAATAAATGTGAAAAAATAAAAGGCTTGATAATGTACGGACACAATGTAAGTACAAAGCCTTCCAGTTTGAGTGCAAAATATAAATTTGACCTTATATAGAACTTAAGTTGCTGTGATGGGTTCATGTCACAGAATCATAGAATAGTTAGGGTTGTAAAGGACCTGCAGATCAAGTTCCAACCCCCCTGCCATGAACAGGGACACCTCACACTAAACCATGTCACCCAAGGCTCTGTCCAACCTGGAATCCAACACCGCCAGGGATGGAGTGTTCACAACTTCCTTGGGCAACCTATTCCAGTGCCTCACCACCCTCAAAGTAAAGAACTTCTTCCTCATATCCAATCTAAACTTCACCTGTTTAAGATTGAACCCGTTACCCCTTGTCCTGTGACTACAGTCCCTAATGAAAAGTCCCTCCCCAGTATCCTTATAGGCCCCCTTCAGATACTGGAAGGCTGCTATGAGGCCTCCATGCAGCCTTCTCTTCTCCAGGATGAACAGCCCCAACTTTCTCAGAATATCTTCATATGGGAGGTGCTCCAGTCCCCTGATCATTCTCGTGGCCCTCCTCTGGGCTTGTTCCAACAGTTCCATGTCCTTTTTATGCTGAGGACGCCAGAACTGCACACAATACTCTAGGTGAGGTCTCACAAGAGCAAAGGGGCAGGATCACCTCCTTTGACCTGCTGGTCACAGTCCTTTTGATGCAGCCCAGGATACGGTTGGCTTTCTGGGCTGCAAGTGCACACTGCCAGCTCATGTTCATTTTCTCATCAACCAGCACCCCCAAGTCCTTCTCTGCATGGCTGCTCTGAATCTCTTCTCTGCCCAGGCTGTAGCTGTGCTTGTGATTGCTCCGACCCAGGTGTAGGACCTTGCACTTGGCATGGTTAAACTTCATGAGGTTGGTAAAAGCCCACCTCACAAGTGTGTCAAGGTCCCTCTGGATGGCATTCCTTCCCTCCAGCATATCAACCAAACCACACAGCTTGGTGTCATCGGCAAACTTTCTGAGGGCGCACTCAATCCCACTGTCCATGTCACTGACAAAGATGTTAGACAAGACCGATCCCAACGTCGATCCCTGAGGGACACCACTCGTTACTGGTCTCCAGCTGAACATTGAGCCATTGACCACAACTCTTTGCATGAGGCCATCCAGCCAGTTCTTTATTCACTAAGTGGTCCACCTATCAAATTGATGTCTCCCTGATTTAGAGACAAGGATGTTGTGTAGGACAGTGTTGAACACTTTCCACAAGTCCAGGCAGATGACATCAACTGCTCTAGCCCTTTCCATCAGTTCCGTAGCCCCAGCATAGAAGGCCACCAATCTGGTCAGGCAGGATTTCCCCTTAGTGAAGCCATGCTGGCTGTGATCAAGCACCTTGTCTTTTTTTATGTGCCTTAGCATGTCTTCAAGGAGAACCTCTTCCAAGATTTTGCCAGGCACAGAGGTGAGACTGACCTTTCCAACCCTAACTATTCTATGATTCTATGATTCTATGAATATCAACCAACAGTCTTTGGCCCCCCCTGCCCTCTAGGGGTATATCCCATGGAACCTTATTAAGCAGGTTCCTGAAGAGGCCAAAGTCTGCTCTCTTGAAGTCCACGGCAGTGAGCTTGCTGCACACTCTTCTCACTGTCCTGAGGATCTCGAATGCGACTATCTCATGATCACTGCAACCAAGGCTGCCCTGGAGCGTCACATTCCCAAACAGCCCTTTCCTCTTGGTGAGCACAAGGTCAAGCATGGCACCTTTCCTTGTCAGGTCCTCTATTACTTGCAGAAGGAATTTGTCTTCCACACAGTCTAGGAACCTCCTGTATTGCTTGTGCCGAGCCGTACCATCCCTCCAACAGATATCAGGGTGGTTGAAGTCCCCTGTGATTACAAGGGCTGCGAGCATGAGGCTGTTTCTGTCTGGAGAATGCTTTATCCCCAGAGTCCTCTTGATCAGGCAGTCTGTAACAGAACCCCACAATAATGTCTCCTATAGCTCTTCTCCCTTTAACTCTGACCCACAAACTCTCTGTTAACTGCTCACCTGTCCCCACACAGAGTTCCATACTCTTCAGCCTATCCCTAACATAAATAGCAACTTCTCCTCCCCATCTGCTGCACCTATCTTTTCTAAAGAGCCTGTAACTTTCCATTCCAACACTGCAGTCATAGGCGCCATTCCACCATGTTTCTGTGAATACGAGAAATATATTCCATTATGCAGGCT
The DNA here is from genome assembly GCF_033783945.1 of Neopsephotus bourkii. Classification (NCBI taxonomy): domain Eukaryota; kingdom Metazoa; phylum Chordata; class Aves; order Psittaciformes; family Psittacidae; genus Neopsephotus; species Neopsephotus bourkii. Next base: position 25,703 of record NW_026900600.1, read on the forward strand.
CATTTTCATAGTGCTTAATATATTTGTTCCAGTGAAATCTGTCATACAAGCTATTATCTTTTCACAACTCCATCAGAACATAGTTTTTTCTCAATGCCTGAATTTTTTTACTTATTTATATTGGCTGGACTTTAAGCAGTTTATGGAAAAAAGCTATGCATTTTCTTGGAATGTAATTTAACACTATTTTGGACCACTCCGGCATTTATCTTGTGTAGTCTTTTGTCTACTGAAGGAAGCTGAAGAGAGGTATTTTCAAGGGCTTACCATACAATAGGAAGGAAGATCAGGTTCCCAAAATGAGATATTTCATAACAACAGGCTCTTAATCATCACTGATGGTGTATTCCTCCATTGAGAGAATATGTAAGAAGATTTTCCTTCATAGACAAAATTCAGTCTTTTTGACTAACCTTTCAAAGACTTATTAGTTTTCATTATAATAAAATCTTATAATACCCCTTGGCACAGAGTGTCTTTTAGTGTTTAGGGCTCTGCATTTCCACTTATTTCTTCTTAGTGGCATCTTTTCCTCTACATCCTACTCTCAGTTACAGGTCATTGCTTTCATTCAATTTATTAGTGAAAAATAGCTTTTTATACTGGGGTGAACATCACATTATAAGAACAAAATTCTATCCCCACTTTCCTGTACCCCTGACCATATGTTGCTTGGAACAGGGATTGCTTTCTGCTTCTTATTTTTAGTCAAACCCAGAGATTGCCCATAGTGAACTAACGTCAAAAAAACTCAGGCAAACCCCCCAGCTCCCCCTCAAAAAAAAAAATAAAACTAAAAAAAATCCCAAAAGCCAAACCAAACCAATCAAAAAAATTCCAAACCAAACCATGTAATGGCTTAGTAAATATATGAATTTAAATTAATGGCAGTTTACTGTAGCTGAGGATTTGTCCCTGAGTGTTGGTTAAGTGTGGGAGTAAGTGTAAATAAATCATAGAATCATAGAATAGTTAGGGTTGGAAAGGACCTTAAGATCATCAAGTTCCAACCCCCCTGCCATGGGCAGGGACACCTCACACTAAATCATGTCACCCAAGGCTCTGTCTAACTCAGCCTTGAACACCACCAGGGGTATTGGAGTGTATAGTAATTGGGGTGTTTTGTTTTTTGAATTCCCTGTCATTTGCTCTTCTGGTTTACTTTAATTAACAAACAGCATGAAGCTTTACAAATGTGTCCTTGATGTTAGTTGAGGAAGCGGGAGAGCAAATGCCAAACTTTAATCCCCAATTCATCACAAATAGTAAGATACCTTATAGAAGGTAGCAAAAAATACATTCATTCATATTTAAATTGTTTCAAATAATGATTTAATTTAGAATTAATAAGCCAGTTATTGCAGGTTAATTAAATGCCACTTGATTTAAAACATATTATTTATTCCGATTAACAACTATTAGACAGTAGTGTAGCCTACGCCCTGCTGTGACTTATTACTTTAAAAGACTCTGACAATGTATTTCTTATTTTCAGGCTTGGTTTTGTTGGTTTTACGGTTGGTTGGTTAGTTGGGTGTTTTGTTTTTGGTTGGTTTGTTTGTTTTTTACTCTTGCTGTATATAACACCTGGAAAACACTTTGAGAAAATAAACCAGCATTCTTAGCATAAGATTGTTTTCCCCTTAGCGTAGATTATTTGCCTACTTTTGGTATGAATGTTTCTAAAAGTTCAGCTACAACAAGGAAAACACCACTGAAATATTGCAATGCTATACATATGCATGTTTATACAAAACAAAAAGGAAATTTGCAGAGTGTGCACAAAATAACAGAAATAAAGGAAGTCAGATATCAAGGAGCTCCTTTGATTTACCTCATGAGTCATATCCAGTTAATTTTCAGCATAGCTGTACAGCTATATATCTCATGTACATTTGGATGCAATGTGTGGATATTGCTTTGTGATGGTCAGCAGTAGGTGTTGGAAAAATAAGCAACACTAACTTTTGTTTGTCATCCATGTTGGAAATATAAGCAGCACTAACTTTTGTTTGTCATCTGTATTACAATCTTTCTTCCTCTATTCACATATTATTTTATGAAAGCCCTTTTAACAGTGCATTAATGCTTATGTTGTGCTGTGTTGATAGGTTATTTAGAATCCCTTGTAGATGAGAGATTGTCATAATAGAGCAAACTTTTCATCCATATTAATGCACAGCATGAGCACCATATTTTCCTGTCATAAATCCAAAACAACTTTAAATCAAAGCAAGTGTACAAAGCAGTTTGCATACATGGCAGGACAGCAGGGTCACACACCCTCAGTCTGGACAAGAGTCTGCAGCCTGGCAGGTATCCTGTTACAGTTATTTCATTTTGGAAAGATTGCACAGCTTCCGTGAGGTGAGAGAAGTGGCAGTGTCATGTATGCATAAACAGGCTCCTTACCACTTATGCTGAAGTGATTCTAATCTTACTCAATGAACTAATGCACAAGATTTTATACAGCAGAACACAGGCACCAAGGTTCCACCTGCCTCTTCACACCACCTCTTATGTGTTGTTGCAACACCTCTTTCTATCTGCAATGAAGGTTTGCTTCCATTTTTTCCATTGAAAACATGAGACATTCCAGTACTATTACATGCACCATTATACATGATCCATACCATTAATGATTAAAATCACCACTGTTTGAAACCTGTAAGATGGTGTAAAGATAAAAAACTTTCATCCTTAAAGAAGCCCATACTAAAATATACCATATACGTACCTTTTTATTACTATTTAATTAAAATAAAATTATTTAACTTTACACATACAGTTTTATGTTGCCTCACCATTTTATGCTTCTCTTAGTGTAAAAGATATTTACCAGCCAGTCACTTAGGTTTTAATTATTCCTATTTTCTTGTTTTCATGTAATTAAAAGTGATTCCAATATATTCAGTGTTTCCAACACTTAAGCAAAATATTCAAATTCAAAGGAAACAGTTCATGTGGATTTAGGTTTTTGTTTTCTTTTACATGGATGCCTTGCTGGAAGCTAATAAATGAAGGAACAATTTTATAGACTTCTGCAATTTCAAAAATACCTCAGTAAACTGTATTCATAGGGTCTTTTTGCTTTCCTTTCTTCCAGATATCATAGGTAGTGAAGCACCAGCTCTCGCTTCATATCACCCAGTTTGCTGCTCCACCCTTTCTTGCTTTACTGTTTCAGACCATATTGAAAATGAAGGTTTACAGCCTGCTACATAGTAGGAATGTCAGCATATCTGTTGGGGAAGGCAGATCTCATGATACGGAAGAAACAAAGCCACGGTAAACTGTTGAATATTTTGCTTCATTGTGTTCCTTCTGAATATGAAGCCCTTCAAAATGCAGTCTTGTTCCTTCAGATATCACATCCTTTCCAATAAGGGGTATATCACAGATGACCCACTCACACATCACTTCAGGAGAGTGCAGGAATCAGGAAGTGGAAGCAGAGCAGCAGGGTTACATCTCTGTGGAAAACTGCCCTCTGTATGTTGTTAAGTGGGCTTGAAGACCTCACTGTGCTATAGCTGCACCTGAAATACTGTGATTAGTGAACTCGAAGATCAGAGGCAGATGGTCAGGAGTTGAGCATCCCATCACATAAAATAATGAGGAGAAAAAAAAATGCAGGGAGGTTAATGTACAAGAGACAAACAGCCTTTAGGTTCTTCAGGAGACAGGAATAACAGTGAATCTCTAACCACAACATACGGAGGGAATCAGGAACCTGCAGCTAAGTCTGCTTTGCTTTCTTAAAAGATGGACAAAGAAACAGTTTGGGAATGTATCTGAGGATATATGAGAAGCATTCCACTTAAGTGGGGGAAAATGCAGATGATGGATAATAGCTTTAGCACACATGAAAACAGGCAGGATAGGACTTCCATAGCTTGTATGGTTCCTTTTCATTTCCCTGTAACCCTCATCCTACAGAGATTTTTTGGCAGAGACTGCAGAAACTGCATGAGAAGCTAAGAAAATACTGAGAGACAAATCTGTAAAAGCTTCAGTTACAGTCTTTCTTTTTCATGCCATCTTCTTTTTTGTAAAATGGTAGGCCCATTCAAAATGTTTGTGAAATGCAGTTGAAACTCACCAACAGGCTGCAGTGCTGATGTGACTGCGCTTGGAATAGCCACAAACTGTGACCTCAAATGCCTTGTGTGTTAAGAAATCAAGGTAAAGAGGAAAGGATGAACTTCCACCCCCCCAAATAAATTACATTCCTTTTTATCATTATTCTTACAGACACAATAAGAAATTATTTGAGATAAGTAAAAATATTTTTCAAATTTGAAAAATAAATTAAAATTTCAATTTACACAAAAAATGAATTTTCTTTTTCAAATGTTTCCATTGAAGTGTGTTAGGTACAACAAAACTGAATTGAAAAAAAAAACTATTTCTTCTTCAGGGAGAACTTCACTATTCAAGATATTTCTGTTAGCATTAGTGGAAACATTTCTAAAAAAATCTTGTCATTTTGTGTAATCAATTTTTATGCAGATTTTTGTTAAAGTTTTCAACTGTATGAGTATTGTAATTTAAAACTGATTAATTATGGAGGCTTAGATTATCCATTAAGAACACTAGAAACACATATCAGTATTAAATCCCTTGTTAGTTGTTTTTCAGTGTATTTAAAATTTTGCTGCCATAATCATTAGGGTACATTGGTCAAGTGTCCAATAGACCTATCTATCTGAAGTACAGCTCACAGGGAGGCTGCATGGTCAAACAAAAAATGTCCAATGGAGATGGCAATTCAAAACCTGTTGTTCAAAATGTTACTGTATTCCCAAAAAAAATATCTATTAACAGCAAAATACTTTGACCCAGAGCAACAGATATTTTACCTATGTTGGCAAGAATACATTTTCTGTGTGAAGTAAATCCTGTGACCTGACTGACACCTTCCAATACAAATCTGTCCTCTCATTTTCCTACTGACACAGTTTTACTCTTGAGCTTAATTGAATCTCATGTCTGCAGTGCTGGTTGTTCTGCCTCTTCAGATCTTTGTTTCCTGGCTCTAATTTTCTCCCTGCATACATTTTTTTGCAACTCTCTTGACTTCCTCCTTCCTGTGGCTCACCCTTTTCTGTCTGTAATTGTCCTGTTTCTTCTCCATCAGAAGAGAAGTTCCTTAGGAGCTGTCCTCAGGTCCAGCAACACACTGTGGTAGTGGTAACCCTCCTTACCCTAACATCACTTCACCATATTCATCTTCCTTGCTTCCTTACAGTAACATTTCCATCCACAGAAGAACAGTTAGAGTAACACCAAATTATTCTTATATATTTTAAAGAACTCTCATGAAGAAAAAAAATCACTGTATAATAAATGTTATGGTTCAGATCTTTCTGGATGAAACTTTTTTATCTTTTAAAGCGTTCTTCTTTAAAGATTTCCTTTGATTTCACTTCACACTTACAAACTCAAAATAAAAGTCTAGATTTCTTTTTAATTCTTTCTTTTTAAGCTAACAATAATGCCTAATTTATGACCTTTTTAGCATATTTTTAAATATCAAGAAGTGATACATGTGGTTTAAGTACAAAAGTTTACTTCTCTTTTTTTGTTTTCGTCACAAAGTACAGACACCTGAACACTTCTACGATGGAGGAAAGGAGTTAAAAAGGGTTCATTAACTTTCCTACCAGTCTGTTTGCTATTCCTTTTCTATGCCTAGTAAAAGCATGACTTGCCAGTACAGTTCCTTCAATAATTTTGGAAATCTCAGCCATCAGACTGAAGGTGACAGAAAGGATCTGTGTGCTGTGCTGTGAACATCAGTATTTCTAGTGCTATGGCAGGGTCTCAGAAATTAATTAAAATAGAACCTTTCCAGCTGGAAGGTTATATGATCCAGGAGGGTCTTTAACTTATATGGGTAAAGAGATGAGGGGTAGAAAAGAGGGACGTTCCATTAAGATAGGTTGGCCATTGCGAGAAAATTATTTCTATGTATGTGGCGGAGTGTGTTGTTCAGATTCTCAGTCTTTAATGCTTATACCCAGAATGGTATTTCAGAGATTATTTTCATGTCTTCTTTCTTTGTCCATGAAACTAATCTCCTTCATATAATACAATAATAGAATCATAGAATAGATAGGGTTGGAAAGGACCTTAAGATCATCTAGTTCCAACCCCCCTGCCATGGGCAGGGACACCTCACACTAAACCATATCACCCAAGGCTTCGTCCAACCTGGTCTTGAACACTGCCAGGGATTGAGCATTCACAATCTCCCTGGGCAACCTATTCCAGTGTCTCACCACCCTTACAGGAAAGAATTTCCTCCTTAGATCCAATCTAAATTTCCCTTGTTTAAGTTTTAACCCGTTACCCCTTGTCCTATTACTACAGTCCCTAAAGAAGAGCCCCTCCCCAGCATCCCTATAGGCCCCCTTCAGATACTGGAAGGTTGCTATGAGATCTCCACGCAGCTTTCTCTTCTCCAGGCTGAACAGCCCCAACTTTCTCAGCCTGTCAAATATCTCAGCCTGTTCCATATCCCATGGAACGTTACTATGCAGGCTCTGAATAGCCTTTCCCTTATCTATCACTTTGTGTATAAAATATTTTAAATTCTGAAGTTCATTTTCAAGGATTTGTAGATGTTATTTTCATTCTGGCCTTCAAATAGATACCCTGGAATTTTTCTCCTCTATTTGGATTTTCTACTTAACATCTATTAAAATCTTCATTCTTGGAGTACTTCTTTCTAGTTCTTCTTCTCTATACCCTTGGCAAACTTGCCAGTGATCTAGCAGCTCTGAACAGTGCATGAGTCTTATGACTAACATTTGTCAGGGTTTTCCTGCATTCCTTTATATCTGTTGTGGCTTAGTGTCTGAGTCTTTGGTTTTAAGCTTTCAGAGAAAAAATTCATCTATTCTGATTGAACACTGCCTAGAAGCAAAAATTGCTCGCAGTATGTCCCAATTTGTTATGAATGCTAGTGAAAAACCAGCTACAAGTCAGAATGAATGCAAGCAAGTAAGATATTTTCCAATGTACCTGTTTTTAATACTGGTTTTTAATTAGCATATCATAAAACATATGACTTACATAGTGTTGGGCTAAAAAACACCACCCGTATAACATTTTTGACCTAAAGTGTTGATAAATTCTTGTTTAAGGTCCACTCTATGCAAGGATGAACTTTTCATCATGTCTAAACTTTCTAGCGCTGTGGTTCAAATTGACCAGTTATCTTATTCTGAACTTCCTTGATGCATTTCTTTCTTATTCTCAAAAACATTTATTTAAATTCTTCTTGAAGGAACAGGGTATAAAATATTTTAATGCCTCCATATAAATACATATACTTGTGGTACACCATAACACTAATAACAGTGCTGGGTGTTTACAGCTTCTATCTATGGCAGAGGAAGGCAACACCCTTGAGCAACATATATGTTCAAATAGAGAATTCCTTTACTTACGCATGCCTGCTAAGTATCATTAAGTAAAACTAGGTTGCAAAAATCCTTGTTACCATACAGCTATAACAGCCTGTGCAAACCAGAAGACACTCTTGTTTATGAGATGTCTGCCCGTATTTTACTCTCCCATTCAGTATATCTATTACATCTTATTTAAGTTTTCTAGTGCCACAGGCTCTTTTAGACAATCTAGCTAAGGAAACTACTAGAGAATTGATTTCTCTCAGTTTTGCCCCATGCAGGTCTGACTTATTTTACCTCATTACAGTGGTGGAAGGTTTCCACATGGATGCAATTCAGCTTCTAAGAGTTCTGTATTAGAAATCATGTGGAAGCTTTTCCTTGATATTCCGTGCACACACAGGTGTATGTCAGAATGCTAGTTTGTAATCAGTGCAGTCATTCAACAGTTCTACTCAGTTTATATTCTACTTAGTGTTTATTTAAAACTAACATGAATGCTTTTATATCTATGTGATTAAAACTGTCTTCTGGCAAAACAGTCACTAGCAAGCTTATAGATAGATGAGTCCTTAGTTTATATATTCCTTTTCAAGATTCCCTGCCTCAGAAAAATATTCATTACCTAAGGATGCCATGTTAATTTTGTGGGTTTTTCTTTCTTTCCTTTTTTTTTTTTTTTCCCAAGTACCTGCAATTACAGAATGTTGGCCAATATACTCACTTATCTTTTCAATGTGTTAACTGTTGTTTGTCTATCTGACCTAACAGATGGAAGCTGATTCTGCACTACTTGAATTCTGTAATTTGATGCTGCCAGGATCTGCTTTGCAAGAGGTGTTGAACTTTCACTGGATACAATAGCTTAGATCTTTGTTAATTCCATAGAATAATTACGATTCCCTGTAAGTAGAAACAATGGACAGGTATATGATGCTTAGAAGTACAAAAGCTGTTCAAGAATCATTATTATATCAATGCAGTACATTGATACATTGTAAAATAGAAATACGCTGGGTACCAGAGGTTGTAAAACAGACTGAGCTGTTTCAGCAAGATGCATGCTGACCTTGGACTACAGCAAATAATCGCCTGTACTTACATGACATTTTCTTTCAGTGTGAATGTTTCACTTTGTGACCTACTTTTCCTACTTTATTAATTCAAAAAATACAAGATAGTATTTTTAAAAAGCCAGTTTTGATCTATGTCACAGGCTGATTGCTTTGGTTGCCAGAGAAATTTTCTGTTTGGTGAGCACATGTTCTGAAAATATTTTATTTTTCCATTTAATGATTGCACCTGTTTGCTTTGTTTCTAAGAGCTACATACACTCCACCTAAACTCAGCCTTAATTTATCTAACCTTACCTAGCCTTTAACCATCTGAAACACTTGAACTTTTAACATTTCAGTATGGGCAGAAAATTAGTTTAGTTCTTTAGTTAGTAGGAAATTAAATTCTAAAACATAACCATACAATATATTGCGTATACAATTTCGAGCCTGAGAAAGCCATATGAACGACAAGTAAAAAATGAAGTGCATTTCTAAAACCCCACAGCAAGGAATTTTATTTAGAATACAACGTGCTGAAAAGCAGCTTCCTAAAGCAAGTATCATGAAAACTTTCTTTGATGATTTCTGCTAAAATTCTGGGAAGTAAAATGTCAAAGAATCAAAGAGATTTTATAATTTCTCATATATCAGTGAGAAAACCTTAGGGCTGATGGAAGCTGATGAACCAAGATTTGATATAATATGGTCAATTCATTTTGTAGTGATTACGTTTTGAGCAGCTGCATCCTGCCCTATCAGTTATACTACTTTGAAGGCTACACTATTTCTAGTGAAAAGAGACATACTATCAAAAAATAAATTCATTAGAACAGGCAAAAAATAAGGACAAACTGGAAATGTTAAAAAGAAACAAAAAAAAAAAAAAAGAAAACCCTTTGTCTAGCTGATTACACTTCCTAAATAAAATAAAAATAACAAAAAAAAATGTTTTCAAAGACTGTTAGAAACTAGGTCTATATGGAAAACAACATTGTAGCTGTAACAGCATTTTTCAGATTTTAGTATTATTTTAGTTTGTATACATATAAGACCTGTAATATCAATAATTAATAGAAGAGCGTAGTTTCAGAAGTATACAGAAGTGGTCTAACTCCACTCCCAGTAGTCCAGCACTGAACAAATATATTTCTTTAAACCTTCTCTTCAGTGTTCATTCATCAAAATTCTGCTGTCCTTTCCAGAGAAGGTTACTTTACTCCTTTAGGGATGAGTTCTGTAAAAGCTACCCATTTTGTGATTTTATTCAATCTATTATCTATTCAAAGGACTAGGAAAGCAAAACAGGGATTAATTCTCAGGAATGAAAATGTAAAGAAGTGGAGTGGAACCCTGAGGAGCAGATAGGTTAAAATGATTTTAAATGATTTAATCCATGTCTTATGATCATCTCCATGAAAATCACCCCAACTGGTATCTCTTTGACTTAGATTGATAATACACATAACCCTTCAGTTATGAGTCCCCTGCAGTGCATATAAAGCGATACCTTCTATCAAAGCAGAAAGCAGATTTTGTTAAAACAGTAAATAGCAAGAAAACTTTGACTCAGGAGTCACTTTCTCTTATGGAAACACAAAATAATAAACACTGACTTGGGATAATAAAGTAAGAACTGATTTTATATCCCTGATTAAAAATTTTTTTGTTCTATCATTGCCTCAAACACAAGTTGAATAGCAGGACATTTTCTGGTCTGTTTTTACTTTTTTGCAGGACTATAGCAATGATGAGTAGGGACCATCATTTAAGGAAAAGAACTCCAACAAATTATAAGGTCCCTTGAGAAAACACAGTGATATTTTTCTTTATTTTTTTCTTTCTTCCTTTAGAGCAGAATGCTTTGGTCAAGTCTCAGATAAGCCTCAGCTAACTTTTAAATCTGTGGCTGTTCTGAAAACAGCCTTTCAAACCTGTCAAGCACATGTTTTTCAAATTTAAATTAGAAAACTCATTTTCTCTGTCACTTGGCTCTGGGTCTTCTCTGCTTGCAGAAGTTATCAATAAAGAAGGTACACCATGAATCACTTTTTATTTTATGTGATACCCTCTGCTACTTTGTAGTTAAGGCCAGGATGTACAACCAGGGGGAATGAAAGTTGATTTTAAAGGCAGTCATTAAATTTGACAACTTCTTTTATACTGACATATGTCAATTGCTCACTGTTCAAGACATGTTGTTTGGGTCTGTGAGAATTTGCAGTGGTTTGAAGTTTTCTTGAAGAAAATTCTTTCCCTTAATATGAAAGAACTAAGATCAGCTAAGAACTGATGAAAGATCAGAAAGATTAAACTATCTGGGTCACATAAAGTTAATTTCTTTTCCAGTTGTGCCAATCTAAGATGGCTGTCACTCTACCAGATGAGATATGATAGCATTAAACTTATCAGGTAGAGAGTCATGCAGAGGATTTACATCCTGTTTGCTTGTTTTACCATTTTAATATAGATAGTTTTCAGGTAAGAGTCATGAAGCATTTATGACAAAATGCCATCTTCTGAAAGAAAGGATATTTTTATGGTCTCGACTGTGCGTGAATACAGATACACATTTGTTTGTCCAGTAAGCTGTGCTGTCATAATCATACTTTGCACGTTTTCTTTAAGTTAGCATAGAAACATAGAATCATAGAATAGTTAGGGTTGGAAAGGACCTTAAGATCATCTAGTTCCTATCCCCCTGCCATGGGCATGGACACCTCATGCTAAACCATGTCACCCAAGGCTCTGTCCAACCTGGCCTTGAACACCAGTAGTACTTTTTAATTTCTCAAGAAATATATACAGATTTTTTTTTCCCCATTCTTTTCTAGCCTCGACTGATGTGCACATTATCTTGTGAAAGATAATGCTTTGGTAACGGCTTCCTTTTCACTATTAATTCTCACTTTGGAAAATTATTTGTTTGCATGTTAGGAATAAATTATCACACAAAAGAGAAGTTATCAAAACTGAAAATGGGAAGATTAAGGCTTTTCATTTGGCATAATTTTTTAAGAAGGTAGAGATTTATAAATAGTAATTTATACCAATATATCTTTTAACGTGCTATCGGTGTTAGCTGTTGTTCTGCATTGTCAGAGTGGCATAGACTTAACTAAATCAAAAGACTTAAATACATGCTTAAATTTCATCATACTATCCCACAGTATGTATCTATTGATAACATCAGGACCACATCCAGCTTCAATATGGTCAGTAGAACGGTTAATGCCATGTCACATCTCTGCATGCTGTCCAAGGAAACGTTGATGCATTGGCTACCTCCCCAGAATCTTACCTTCACCTCAGCAAATCTGTCCTGAAGTGTCACTGAGAGTTGTACATCAATATGTCCTGCTTTCCCTAATGACTAGTCTTCTGACCAGATCATTATAGTGATATTATTAAGCAATTATGTTGTGTAAGCAGAATTGAACTTTCTCTAGATGAAATTGTTGGGGTTTTTTTTCCTTTGTTAATTCCATAGAAATTATTTGTATTGCAATCCTTGAGCAGGCACTTTGGATGAAGTTAGCAAATAAAGTTCTTGAGTCATTAGTCAGCTAAATGCAGCATAACAACACAAGTAAATGTGGAAATATACTGTGTAACTAACCAAGCATAAAACAATTTGGTTTGCATCTAGGAAACTATCCATCTGACAAAGTATTTTGGCTGTACCTGCACTGGACTGTTGGTGACTTATTCACACTGTGAGCGGGCTTTCTTGAGCCCACTAGGAAAAGCTATTATGCTCACTGCTATTCTACCCCAGAACAGGTAAAGGCTGAAGAACAGTCAATAATTATTAAAGTGGTACACTTCAGGATGCATTCATGAAAACTGTCAGAAAACAAATGAATGTGTAGCTATGCATTCAAAAGCATGAGCAAATAGTTGAATACTGCTATAATCGTGCATGTCATACTGCCCTCTTCCCCTTAATTCTCACATTATGGAGACATAAACACTGTAGAAGTGGAGTGAATAATGAAAAGCTGGATGAGATACAAGATATATCCAGACAGATTTCACAGAAAAAAGATAAAACTGAAATGATGAAGAAAGATGAGTATTCAAAATTACAAGTTAAGACCAGATTTTTGTGCCAAGAAAATAGGCTTAACTAGCAACCTAAGCAAGTTTTTCATAGATATTTCAAACATACTATACTAAATGAATATGCCTGTACCATAAAATCTTTTTTCTTTTTATTTTCTTTTTCTTTTTTCCTTTTTTTCTTTTCTTTCTTTTCTTTTCTTTTTTCTTTTCTCTTCTCTTCTCTTTTCTTTTCTCTTTCTTTTCTTTTTCTTTTTTCTTTTCTTCTCTTCTCTTCTCTTCTCTTCTCTTCTCTTCTCTTCTCTTCTCTTCTCTTCTCTTCTCTCTCTACTCTTTTTTCTTTTTTTTCTTTTCCTTTTCCTTTTTTTTTCTTTTTTCTTCTCTTCTTTTTTCTTTTCTCCTTTCCTTTCCTTTCCTTTCCTTTCCTTTCCTTTCCTTTCCTTTCCTTTCCTTTCCTTTCCTTTCCTTTCCTTTCCTTTCCTTTCCTTTCCTTTCCTTTCCTTTCCTTTCCTTTCCTTTCCTTTCCTTTCCTTTCCTTTCCTTTCCTTTCCTTTCCTTTCCTTTCCTTTCCTTTCCTTTCCTTTCCTTTCCTTTCTTTTCCTTTCCTTCCCGTCCCTTCCCCTCCTCTCTCTCCCCTCCCCTCCCGTCCCTTCCCTTCCCTTTTCTTTTCTTCTTTTCTTTTCTTCTTTTCCTTTCTTCTTTTCCTTTCTTCTTTTCCTTTCTTTTTTCTTTTTCCTCTTTTCTTTTCTTTTCTTTTCTTTTCTTTTCTTTTCTTTTCTTTTCTTTTCTTTTCTTTTCTTTTCTTTTCTTTTCTTTTCTTTTCTTTTCTTTTCTTTTCTTTTCTCTTCTTTTTTTTTCTTTTCTCTTTTTTTTTTTTTTTTTTTTTTTCTTTTTTCTTTTCTTCTTTTTTTCTTTTTTTTCTTTTCTTTCTTTTTTTTTTTTCCCTTTTTCTTTTTTTTTTCCCTGTTTTATTTTTTTATTTTTTTCCTCTGGTTTGTCAGAGGTGAAAAAGTGAATTATTTGGTCATGAAAATAGCCAAATCATCAGAGTAAAAATTTATAACCAGAAATATACAATATAAGATGTATATCTGACCCCCCCTGCTACCACATCCTCAAGTCAGCTGCTGGTCTTCATTCCCTTCTATTGATCAGCATCTGAACTGGAATGGTCAACAAAGGATTTCATACTGTGAAAATTGTGAAAAAGGTTTCACCATGCTGGCATTAAACACATTCTGCCAACTCACAAATCACTGTTGAAAACAGCCTCTTGAAAAAGCAAATGAGCCCAGACTTGACTTCATTTCACTGCTGGATACTTTATGCATATGACTGTCAAACGATAACTATTTCCATCATGTGAAAGGTATACCTAGATTTGTTAAAGAGGGTCAATCCAGTTTTAGCAATGGCATGATATAACTCAACAACAAAATCAGTTGAACATTTTTAGAAACAAACAAAAAAAAGTCTTTAGTTGAAAATGTTCATTCATCAAAACTGAAATCTTAAGCAACCAGGTTGTATTCAGTAGAAGTCTCTGCTTTTCTCACAGATATTCTTCTCAGCTTTCAGGTGAAAATGATTCTCTATAGCTGCAAGGCAATTTCACAATGTGGACTTTAGACAGATGCGTACATCTTTTGCTATTCTGAAAAACACAGAATGAGTCATTGCCATGTAGCAGAGGGGAAAATATCTTTATAAAAATCCCCTTATATTCCAACATAATCTGGGATAGAAATAGCAGAAGAGAAAAAAATCATACAGCTTTAATTTTCACATTTCCAAAATGGAATGCTTCAAATCAGTAATGTTAAAAACATCAACATTTTCTGCTTTTCAATCTCATATTTTCAACTTTTTGTTTTAAAATGTCATTACTTTCTTTAAATATTGCACTGGAAAAAGAGGTAAAGGTCTAAAAACATGAAAAAAAACCCCAACTTTGTTGCAGACCAAACAAAATGGTTCCATGAAACAAATAAGGCTTTAGTGACTTATAGTGTCTCTGTAAAAACTTGAAAAAATTCTCATTTTCAACCCAAGTCAGGTATTTTCATTATATTTTTCTCCCAGATCTCATAATTAAAAAATAAAAGTAAAAATTCAATACTTGCTCAGTGTATTGAGTTTACCTGACAAGATTTGAGGGGAGTAGAAGTGGTGCTGTAGAAATGACTTCTGTGATAAAGAGCAGGGGCTATGGGGCTACCTCAAAACAAACACAGCCATTTCAAGTTAGCTTCAGCAGACTCACTGCAGGGCACAGCTGAGCCCTTTGCCAAGATCATGGCACATCTGGGAATGTGTATTTAATAAAGAGCAAAACACTGCACAAGCAGAGGAGAAGGGGGGAAGAAAGGGTGAGAAACAAAGGGAACACTGAGATCAGAGAAGGAGAAGTGGGAGGTACTGTGAAGATATTCCCCTGCAGCCACTGAGAGACCCATGTAGAAGCAGGAGAAAAGCATGAGGAGGAAGGAGTGGCAGAGAGGAGCTGTTATGGACTGACTTAAGACCCCTCAATCCCAACCCAATATACTGCTCAGGGTGGCTTGGGGTCAGATGGAGGAGTCTGCAATAAAGGAAGGAAGATGAGCCTGAAAAATCAAGGAGGAAATGTGGGTTTTAGTGTTTGTTTTTGTTTGTCACACCTCAAATCTATTTTACTTGGCAATATTTTTTTTTGTTTCCCTAGACAAGTCTGTTTTGCCCATGACAGTAACATATGTGATCTCCCTGTCTTTATTTTGACACAGAACATTTCTATTCCCATTTTCTCCCCATGTCCTGTTGAGGACAGGGGGTAAATGAATTCTGGGTGGGCATTTAGCTGGTAGGTAAAGATATATCATAGCACTCAGGTGTGTTGGGTTAAAAGGGTTCATTATTCTTCAAGAAAGAAAAAAGAAAAATAAAAATTGAACTGTTAGAGAAAGAAAAATGTTCTGAAATTTTTGTATATATTGATGTATTTAACCAATTTGGAGAATAAAGTTCAGGTATGATGCAGAGTACATTCTTAACATGAGTAACAGAGTGGAGCTACTTTGCATCCAAAGGAGTCTGGTCTTTTTGTCACTTCTCTGGAGCTGTCCTGTAAGATATGTGTTCACACTACGTACCTGTACTCAGGACCAAGCTGTGTGCTGCTGTAATTTCATTCAGTGCAACTAGCACAAAGAACTAATTTTCCCTGTTTTTCCTTCAGTACATTAATCTGGCAGCCACTTTAACACATATAGAATCATAGAATAGTTAGGGTTGGAAAGGACCTTAATATCATCTAGTTCCAACCCTTTTTTGCTCCATAGGTAAAGTCTTAAAAGCGTGGGAGGATAACAATGAAGAGGATTTGGTACAGTATCAGCATCCCTGGCTCTGAGCAAGGGAGGTAGAAAGCCAATAATGAACCACATATCTTCTGCCTTTTTTTCACATTACTTCGATTTGAAAATATAGCCAGAAATTTGCATAATTATTTGATACATAAATAAATAGCTTATGCCCTCTACTGTGAAAATCCAAGGTCTGTCTTTTGAACCAGCTCACATCTCTTTTTTTGTGGGCCAGGTTCAGTGTTTGCACACAGTAGCACAGTATAAATTATGCAGCGATAATGATTCAAGAACTCTGGAAGGACTTTAAAAAACTTACTGTCTGCAAGGCACACCTGTGCTTCTTTACTTACTAATACGCATTTCGTTGTTTCTACATTTATATTTAGAACACTGAAAAGGGCAGGTTGGGAGAGAATGGTTTTTAAAGATGCTACCAATAAAATTTAGAAAAATAAGTAGAGAAAGGTTTTAAAATAAGCACTAAACGAAATCTTCAAATGAAATGTAAACCCAGAATTGAAAGTGGAAGTCTGTACTGCTGTATAGGCTTTGGACTCTGCTAAACGGCTGAGTGCATCTTCCAAGGGAAGATGTGTTTGCAAAAGGGAATAATTAGATTTCTGCATCTGAAATGCTTTAAACTTGACATGCATTTTTATGCATCTGGCAAAGGAATTGTCATAATCTGTAACAGATTTATGTTCCTATAATTGAGCGGTTAGCAGGAACATGGCAAATAGTTTATAGATGTTACTGATCTGGGAGGTTAAAGTTGCCTTGCCTTAAAGCTTAGGAGCTTTTGTTAGTTTTGATAAAAGTTAAGTCCGCTCACAGTGAGGAATTATGGAAATAAGGGGCAGGAAATGTTTTTAAAAGGGAACAAATTTCCCTGTGTAGATATAAGCATTCATCCTGCCCAGAGAACATGAGTATTGCAAGTGCAAGGCAAAATGCGTTGAACACAAGAGCCTGACTCTGCACTAATGAAACTGCTGGCTGCTGAATTACTCCTGCCTGAGAATACTCTTTTGGGTACTGTAAAAATTATAAATGATAACCACAGCAGAAAAGATATATAAAGGGAACTCTGAGCTATGCACCACATTTGACATGCTGAGGATGGTGAATTATCATGGAGTGCTAAACACCCTGAGACCCTGCCTACAATTGTGCTTAGCTACTGATCACATGAGGTAGTAAGGAAGCAGTAAGCTGGGGAATCTGAGTGTGCAGCATGCACAGAACAGTACCCAGGTCTTCACCTTGTCACTACATGTCACGCTGAAATGGCACAGACCAATATATCACTCCTTGTGAAATTAAAGTAATTTCAGGAAAGGGTACAGTTAATGTTACGTATTTTTTTTTCCTTTATGAAAATACTGTCCAATACCAGACAGGTAAGCATACTTTCCTCTGGTAATAATTTTGTTAGCTAGAAACCCTGATTTCCCAAATTTTCCTCACCTTATTTAATTGTAACTTTTCTATTAAAAAAAATGTATATAAAGGCAGAACATTCTAACACATCTTCACATCAAAGATGAGAAGATAATATGCTAAAAGTCTTAAATGCCAGTGAAAGAACTAAACACTACACATTCAAAACCTGTTGCCTAACACTAGAAGTACCCTACCTTTATAGTTTAAAGTTGCTTAAAAACCTTAAATGTCTACTTAAAACTGCCTAGATCTAAGGAGCACTGAACAGATAAGGCTCTGATTTATATCTCAGCTCTGTCAGTATGTAAAAACAAGATAGTTTTGTCTTTGAATTGTCCATTTGAGACTGATTCACCTGACTTCTGAAACCATGACTGTTGGGTTGAACCTCCTAAAAACTGCTTGTGGAAGATGCTGTACTCCCTTTTGCCCTCTCAAATTTTTACATAGGAATTTACATGTTAGAACATGCACCTATGCCCCTGGAAGACCCTGTCTCAGTTTTCATGCTGCTGTGAGGAGTTGAACCTATACCACCAGAAGCATCTGTTAGCCAATAGGCTATTTGGTATTCAGACCAGGTCTTCTCAAGTTCATCTGTTTAAAAATGTTCTACTTATATAAAATTTTTGCAATATTTATGGAACAAGGCTTGGAATTTCATTCTGTCTCACTCTAGCCTACTAATTACTGCCAGCCTATGACTAAATTCAACATTTCACACTGAAGAGGCAGTGCCGCTTGCTCAGCATGTCTTAACACATCAAGCTTATAGTCTTTATTAAGCTTCCAAGTATCGAGAAAACAGATCATAAAACAGCTGAGGTGGAATTTACATGACCAAGCACAGACAGCTAAGCTGTCCTTATTGTCGGAGAGAAATAAACACTTTTAGTGGAAGAATCCTACTTTTAAGTTGCTATCTGTATTTGGTCAGAAGAATTTAAACCTAAAAGAACCTCTCTCCCTCCTTAAAATGTAAAGAGTATCTAGAGTGATCAGCTCAGCTGTAACTGACTGGTTTGCAGATGACTGAAGTTCCATGAGGTAAAATCCACAATTTTAATTATACATATTTTTTTTCAGGATCTAATGTTAATGTCTGTATGGATTTTTTTCCCCTGAATTATTTGAACAGCTATAAATATTGTCAAACTATTATTCCAGGAGCAGATTTTCCTCTATGAATTGGATACAAGTTTCTTCATTAATTTTCTCTTCCTTGAAAGAACAGCTGTAACTGTTTTCCTTATCAAGATTAACATATTAGAATCATAGAATGGTTTGCGTTGGAAGGGACTTTAAAGGTCTTGCCTTTTCCCTTTTTAAAACTGGGTGTTATGTTTCCCCTTTTCCAGTCAGTGGGAACTTCACCAGATTGCCATGACTTCTCAAATATGATGGATAGTGGCTTAGCCACTTTATCAGTTTCCTCAGGACCCAAAGACATACCTCATCAGGTCCAGTGGACTTGTGCACATTCAGATTTCTTAGATGGTCTCAAATCTGATCTTTACAATGGGCCATTCTTCTCCGAGTCCCTGCCTTTGCCTTCTGTGACTTGTGCAGTCTGGTTGGACCACTTGCCAGTGAAGACCAAGGCAAAAAGAATTACTGAGTACCTCAGAGTATCTCAGCCTTCTCCATATCCTTTCTAACCATGTCTATTTCCTTGTGGTGAGGGCCCACATTTTCCCTAGTCTTCCTTTTATCACTGATATACCTAATATTAGTGCCTGAAATGTAAGTTTTCCCTCCGTATTAGGTTTACATGCTCCAGTCTTAGCACTGCATGTTTATGAGGTGATGGTGGGAGGGTTGGTGTATGTAAAGAGGCCAGGAGCTGCTTTATGTCAAAACCACTGGTTCCAGATGGCTTCCCTACATCCACTGCAGGGCACAGCTGGGCCATTCAGCCAAGATGGTGACACCTCAGGGAAAGCGTATTTAAGAAAAGGCAAAATGCTGCACAGCACAGTGAGGAGTGAAGAAAAACATGTGAGAAACAGCCCTGAAGGTACCAAGGTGAAAGGAAAAGGAGGAGGTGCTCCAGACACCAGAGCAGAGATTCTGCTGCAGCATATGAAGAAGACCATGGCAGAGCAGGCTGCCCCACTTCAGCCCAGTGAGGATCATGGGACAGCTGATATTCACACAGCAGCCTATGGAGGACCTTATGCCAGAGCAGGTGGGCATGCCCTCAAGGGAGTTGCAGCCAGTGGAGAGGAGCCCAGGCTGGAGAACGTTTTCTGGCAGGAGCTGCACTAATGGAGGACTCACACTGGGTCAGTCTGTTCCTGAGAGACCATACCCCATGGAAAGGACACATTCTGGAACAGCATTTAAAGAGTTTATCATAAGAAGAACTTATAGAATCATAAAATAGTTAGGGTTGGAAAGGACCTTGAGGTCATCTAGTTCCAACCCCCTTGCCATTGGTAGGGGTACCTCTCAGTAGATCAGATTGCTCAAAGGCTCTGTCCAACCTGGCCTTGAACACTACCAGGGATGGAGAATTCACAACTTCCTTGGGCAACCTGTTTCAGTGCCTCACCACACCCACAGTAAAAACTTTTTCCTTACATATTACCTAAATCTCCCCTGTTTAACCTTGAACCCATTGTCCCTTGTCCTGTCACTACAGTCCCTGATGAAGTCCCTCTCCAGTATTCAGTAGGTTCTCTTCAGATACTGGAAGGCTACTATCAGGTCTCCATGCAGCCTTCTCTTTTCCAGGCTGAACAACCGCAACTTTCTTAGCCTGTCATGCTGGAGAACTTCATGAAAGACTTTGTCCCATAGGATAGACCCCATGCTGGATCAGGAGAAGGGTGTGAGAAGAAGAGGCAGGGGTGAGGTGTCATGTACTTCAATGTCCCATTCTTCATCCCCCTGCGCTGCTTTGGGAGAGAGGAGGTGAGAGCGAAGGAGTGAGGTTGAGTGTGGGAAGAAGTGGGGAGGGGAAAGTTGGTTTAGATTTTGTCTTTGCTCCTCAAGACCCTACTCCTCTTTTTAATTGGCAGTAAGTTAAATTAATTTTTCTCAGGTTAAGTCTGGTTTGCCTGTGGTAGTAATTGGTGAGTGATCTCCCTATCCCAACACAGGACCATTTTCATGTTATTTTGTCCTTTTACAATTGAGCAAGAGTGAGAGAGCAGCTGGGTGGCCATCTGACAGCCAGCCAGGGTTGACTCACCACACTCTCAAAAGTTGCAAGGAGAGGGAATTTCTTTCTTGTATTCTCCCAGAGAAAGTGATGGGGTTTTTTTGTTTGAAAGATGGAATATGAAGAGATGCGTGTATATATACGCAATGTCTGTTGAGCACCACTTGGTATCTATTTGCCATTGGGACTGAGTTGTATTTGCTGTTAAGGATTAGATTGCCAGATGTTTAAAGGGCAGGCAAGTTGACCATGAGTTACTGTTTAAGAGCAGTGTAGGCTTATCCAGAATGATATAAGCCCAAATCATCAAAGTATTTAGGGCAGAGCTGTGCCTCATTTTTTTTTAGAGAAGCATTAATAGGTCTTCACTAACTACAATACCATGACAATACCTTGTAGGCATGATTGTATTCTGTCGTTATAAGCAATCCTCCAAATGTGCATTGACAGCACTGATGAATATTTATAAGGAATAATAATAAAAATAATTGTAAGGTAGACACTAGAATCTATTATAACATTTTTCTTATAAATGTGTGTTTAGTTCTGGTTTTACCCTTTTATTTTGATTCCTGAATTAAAAACAAACAAACCAAAAACCAAACAAAAAACCCCAAAACCATGGAAATTGTGACTGAATATGGCTTCCCTTCCTTACTTCTCTGATTGCTTGAAAGATGAGCTAAGAAGAAAGTTGTACCTAAATGTGGTTGCTTCTTCACAGAACTGAACTCCCAAAGAACTGATAAATTAGCTATCTAAATACAATTGATAGAACAGCACACTTAAGTATAAAGCTTAATGACTTAACACAGTTACAAAAGAGATCTGGCTCAGTGTCAAAATACTTACAGCCAGATCTTCAGCTGGTGCAAATCAATAGCACTTTGTTGGGTTCAATGCCAGTTTTCACCAGCTGAAAATCTAGTTCTTTATATTTACCTAAAGATTTGCTTTAATATGGTTCCATGCTCACTGGCACACGTACTCATGCCTAATGTGGGCACTGCTGCGTAAAGGATGTGTTGTGCCTTTCAATGAAATGTTTAAAAGAACCTCCTGCAGCCCACTGCTAGTTAGCAATGCAGATGGAAAGCAGAATCCCATGAGGAAGGCTGCAAAGCTTTTCCATCCCTTGGCAAAACAGGTACTAACATGTAGGTTTCTGTATATCCATTGCCAAGCTATTGCTTACATACTCACTGCCCAGTCAGTGCTTCCAATAATCCAAAATCGCTAACTGCTTTGGGATACCTGGAGCTGATGAAGGGTGCAATATAAAACCAAATTCTCTTCTATTTAATTTGTGAAACTATGAGCTATATTTGACAGTGTAGAAGAAAATATTTTTGTATGTCTTAGGAATAACTCCTGTGAGCAGTTTTCGTGCTGTTTCAGAGTAATTTAGCTCTGGGGAGGGAACATAAGCAATGATCATCTGTCCAGGATGAGAATTAATAGGGCTAGTATTGATCAGCCACAGCTCTTTACACAGAGCTCTGGTCAGAGTCAAATGTAACATTTCTTCACATCTGCCTTTGATTTTTCTCTAGAGAATTTAATCTAAAGATGTGCCAGTTGCAATATGCTACTCATCTAATTCCGTCCATCACTAAGAGAAAGAAAAAAAAGAGAAGAAAAAGAAAACAATGTAAAATCAGCTAGATATTTAAAACTATTGTGGGACAAAGAAAAATGTCAGTTTACATGTAAAAGCCAAAAGTGGAAGGTCTGGTACTCTTCAGTCATAAAGAAATACATATGCTATCTTTGGTGCTCTTTGGAAAAAAAAAATTGAAGAACAAAGTACAAATTCAAAACCCATCTATTTATTATTATTGATGCAGGAAATGCTTCATAATCACACATGTTACTGAACAAGTATTTATTTGTTTATTATGTAAGTGAAGTAGTTGCTACAAGGTACTTCTGATGTCCCAGAAATGATCTTGCATGTGCAGCACTGGAATTAATATCCACTTAAAAGTGTATTCCCATTTCCCAGAAATCAAATTGAGTTTTGATGATAGTTTCACTGGAGGCAGGATCAGCTCCTGAATAAACCATAAGGGAACAGAAGAAAGTAAGTAGGATATATGGGTTACACTGTCACTCTGTCTAACCCAATATTTTGTTTTAAATGGTGGAAAATAAAAGATGCTCATGGAAGGAAAAAAACTAGAGCCTTTTTATGGAGAAATTAGTCAAAATTCCTTTCTTTGTATCTAGCAAATAGAAAGGCAGAAACTCCTTATTTGAGACAGGATTAATTTCATGGGCATATTTAAAAGTGGAAACAGAAATAGACTGTACAGAGGTTTGGAGCTTTTATTCATCTCCGATTTCAGCTGAAGGCTCAAGGAACTGAAAAATAGGTGGTCACATTTCAAATTCACTTTAAGTCTCCTAGAAACTGCATTTCTCTTCAGAATGGTTTCATCTGAAGTTATCAACAGACCAAGACAGGGCTAGCAGGGATGTTGCCTTGGCTGTATAAGAAGCCATTGGTAGAGTTTGTTTAGAGGAAAACTTCGTAACAGATTTCTGTTTTGTTAACACTATTGTATAGGAAGATAAGGGAAAATGGACTGAACTCAGCTCAAGCTGAAGAGGTTAGAGATAAAGGTGGAAAGATTAAAAATACCTTGCTCTTTCTTTCACTTTGTTAGGGCTCTAGGTAGCAAGACTGGTTCTCAAGAAAAAATGTAAGAGGTTGTCACACTGGTTTCAAGGGGCTGACACAACAGCTGTGTCTCAACACTGTGTGTTGTGCAGTGAAACCGGCCCACCGCTCCTGACCCCGTGTCTAGATGTATATCGCCAGCGGCAGTTCTGCCTGATTCAGAGCTTAGGGAATCACACTGCTTTAAGAGATGTGAGCTTTTTAACCAGAATCCACAAGCAGTTGAATTAAAAAATGTGTATCCTTGAGAATCTGACTTTGGACATTCAATGTGAACCATACTGTCAGCCGCCAGAGAGGTATTAATAAGCATAAGTTTGTGAATGACCTCACATATACAACTGGTTACAGTAACTGGTGTCAATAACACCATAAAGATAAATACAAGCAACACTAATTATTACTGGAAGGTCAGTTAAGAGGAGATCACCAAGTACCTAAACATAAAACATCTCTTGTTTACTACTGAAAAAAAAATAAATGGTGGTATTGGCAGAATGGTAAGAGTGTTGGTACAAAATATGGTGTTTTATATCAAATGCTGATAAGTACACATTAGTATGTCTTGCAAAACAAAACAAGTAAATTATATTTGCCTACTTTTATCTAGGATTGTACTTCCTAAAATATATTAATAAGTTTGAGTTAAGATATTGAGGTGGTACAATACAAAACTTCAAGGCATGTTGATACTTCTTCATTCCATTTAATTTCAGATGTTCAGCTGAGGTCAGAGTCCAGTCTGTCTGGATTTCCTCTAAAGCAAAGGATAGATAGTCCTAGAAAATCTTTCTTCCTGGGAATATAAGTAGCATTAAAATATAAGAGATTTCCTGACTTCTTACAAACATGAATTTATGTTGGTCAGAGTACATAAGAGATGAATGCTGGCCTTACAGGTGCAAGCAGTGTCTTCATGTATGATGTAAGATATTGGAACAGGTAGAAACATGCTTTAAAGGGTCTGAGCACTGGCTGTTATTTAAAACTGTATGCAAATTGTCATGCATCATCAGTGCCCAAACATGCAAGAAAACTGCATACTGCTGGAGAGGGTGCAGTGGGGTGTTATGGGAATTGACCCTTTTAGCAATTTTTGGTTATAAAAATCAAGCAATTCTAGGCAGAAAGAATCATTCCCTCTCCTCCCTCCCCACCCCCCCACCCCCCAGTTTCTTCTGAGAAAGACAGTGGCTGTAATATCTTTATCTCTATTATGGCTTGTTTGTGATTGAGAGTTTTTGTAGCTGACTCCAAATGTCTAGTGAAATACACCCAGGCCTACTAATAACAGTCACCAAGGATACACCGAGATTTAATGCAGTGTTTGTAGAGCTGGGAGTAATGGCTGTCAGACTGAGCTAGTGGAGTTATAGTACTTCATTAGCTCATTTGGAACAGCCATGACTTTAGAGCAGAAGGTATCTAAACTGTAAACACCTCCCAAATCACTCCGCCAGACCAGCCTTTTTTCTGGTACTGTGAAACATTAAAGAGACAAAGGTGAAACAGAGAGCATCAGAGTGCATTTACTATTAAATGTGTATTTATTACGTGTAAAACATTCATCTGCAAATCCCTTTGAAAGAACATTTTTTCTGTATTCTCTTGGTTCCTAGCACTTACTGTGGCATTAGGGAGTTGAATTTTTTGCATACTGATAATAAGAAAAAGGAATAAAGGGAAAGCACCAACTTTCTGTGAATTACTGTGTCTTGCTTTCACTGAGATTTACACATTTCTTTCCCCTTGCTTGAAAAGCTAGGCTTTGGAACATTTGTCAGTTTGAACTGTATTAATCAATTTGTGAAATCTGAGTGGCCACAGGGGATAATTTGTTGGAATGCACTAATGCAGCCCTGTGTAACTAAGATCATTTTTACAACAGAATAGTTATTTGCCACTTGGGCCCTTACAGATAGTAAGTAAAAAAGCCTGTAGCAGATTGATATAAATAGCTTTTAACATTTATTTATAGTATTTTGCTTTTCAAACAAGACAGAAAAGTACAGAAGTGAAAAATAAATACCATTTTGATAACTGTAAGGAGGGGACTGCTTTTTTTTACCTCCTGTACTAACAGCACAAAAGTGGTGAAGCAGCAGTACCAGGGTCTTGTGACCAGAGTGATTGAAGCTGTCTTAACCTGTCCATGAGCTCTCACTTTGGGTACAGGCAGAAGTGATCCTAACACCCGCAGCTCTTGGGGAATCAGAGCTTGCTAGGATCAAACTGGAGAATAAGACATAGAAAGAAAAATAGAAGTGTGTTTCAGAGTCTCAATGTAGGTTTTCCTGCATAAGAAAGTTTCCTGGTTAAACAGCTTTCTTGCCCTCCTCACTGGTCCCAAGTCTAGGTGTCGCATCCATGCAAGAGGATACAGAAATGGATGGTATATTTTATGCAGTTAAGCAGAGAAGATAGGAATAATAAATTAGTTACATATGTAAAGTTTGTGTTTGTCTTGGGTTCAGCAGTAGCAGTCATTTTTCTCCTTCTTAGTAGCTGGTGCAGTGCTGCGGTTTTGACTTTCAACCTGGGAACAGTGTTGATAACACCTATGTTTTTAGTCGTTCCTAAGTAATATTTACTCTGACTAAGGACTTTCTGAGTCTCATGCTCTGCCAGGGAGGAGGAGAAGCTGGGAGGAAGCAGAGACACAACACCTGACCAAACTAGCCAAAGGGGTATTCCATACCACAGCACGTCATGCCCACTATATAAAGTGGGGACAGCTACCTAGAAGGGCTAGATCACTGCTCGGGTCGGGCTGGGTATCAGTCAGGTCAGGCTGGGTATCGGCCGGCGGGTGGTGAGTGGTTGTATTCTCTCCCCTTGTTAATTCCCTTATCAGTATTATCATTGGTGGTAGCAGCAGTGGTTTTGTGTTATGCCTTAGTTATTGGACTGTTCTTATCTCAACCCATAGGAGTTACATTCTTTCGACTCTTCTCCCCATCCCTCTGGAAGCAGGATGAGGAAGTGTGGGGGGGTGAGAGAGTGTCTGCGTGGTTCTGGGTTGCTGGCTGGGCTTAAACCATGACAGTGATATATCCTTTCACTTACTTCCACTAACTGGTATTAGGCAAAACTCAAACAAGTTTGGTTAGATGCTTGCATGAAGGTCATTCATCCATTCCCCAGACCCTGATCAGTGCTTTAGCATTCCCTCATCCATTCTCAAGTCCTTTTCTGCTTTTCAGTACTTGATCTCTCTAAAAGATACTAAAAGTAAGGAGCGAATCGCTTCTGCATTTCCTTTCATAGTGATGCAGCTCCTAAAGCACATAGTAAGTCAGAAGGGGCTCAGCAAAGGAACTTGTGTTTGTACGATTTCAGGATAACTGCACAAATATTCTTACTTCCCCGTTCTTTCTGTCACTGGCTGTTAGCATCACTGCACTTTATTTACTGTACAGCAAAACTGGGAATCACACAGATTAAAAACTATTGCTTTCAAATCTTGATATCCCACTCATTTCCTGTCAGTCTGCTGATACAACTGATCCAGAAGGCACTTTTCATTAAGAGTTACAGGAAGAAAAATCTCTTAACACTGGATTTGAATTTTTATTGTAAACACTAGATTGGGTAACCTCCATTACATGCCATCCAGCACAGAAAATACACTGTGGCTGTGTTTTAGCAGATGTCTGATGACAGATATCACTCATCTGTGTGGCAATCTTCTTGTGTTAGCCTTCTTGAGACAGCAGAAGAGATTAGGATTTAGAACAAAACACTTTTTCAATCTACTTTGTAGACAGACTTCCACATAGGTTCTTCCAGACGTTCGTTTATTCATATGTCAGTCGCTTTTAAAGTAATTTTAAAAAGTAATGATGAGGATTTGTCTCTCTCCCCCTTGGCCCCCCACTTCTTACAGTGACTTTAAGCAAAGCTGCAAAAGCCTTGATTTGAGTAAGCAGATCAGGTTTTAAAATGCGTAGCAAGAACGGGCATTGCAATTGTAATCTTGAAGAAGTTATTTGCACAAAGAATATGAGGACTGTCAGAAAAACCTCTACCAAATGGCTTCTTGAGAACTTTTCAAACTAGGTCCCCATTTCTGCTGAAGTTAATTGAAAAGAGATTTCAGGACTTTACTCCTATCTTTTCATTAGACACTACTAAATTTGGCATCCCTAGCTTGAGGGCCTTTCTCCATTATTTATAGATCTGGTAGCCTTGCAGAGACTGGGTGGGTAGACTTCCATAAGCATAACTCTTTCATTCTCACCATCCCCCTTTCAAGCTGCATTATAAAATTTTGGGTTTCAAAAGCGACTTAAATGTAAAGTGCCAGATTCTGAGTACGGGAAATTGAAACTAATTCTATATTGTATTCACAGGCCTTATTATCAATGCCATGAATCTTGTGTTTATTCTGCATGTAGTATGCACAAAGAAAGAGCACAGCATTACAAAACCTAAATGGTCATGTTTTACAATTTGACATTCACCAACATAAAAACAAGCTTATAGTATGAAGTTCTGGGAAATGAGGTCCTTCTTTTCAGCAATTTTTAGCTGTATTTTTAACCAGTGCAAATGGTATGGTTCTTTTGATTTTTAGTGCATTTTTTCAGGTTCCTATTTTTTAAGTTCTTAACCTTGGTAAAAGAACCCGCTTGGTTTCAAATATACTTCTTAGTATATAGGAAACTCCTGATAGTGTGCTGCCTCTTTCATTTAGCAGAGTAAAGCTTACAACTCTTTACAACATATTGCAAATAATTAAAATATTACTAGTGAGCTTTAATAACATAGCTTATTTACTATTGAAGCAAAAACCTACAGAGAAATAATTCTGGTGACATATATAATATCACAGAATTTATCTTTTTTTTTTTTTCCTGTTAATCCTCTTTATGGGTTTAAACTAAAAAAAAAAAAAAAAAAAAACAACAAGGTCTTTGGACATTGATTGCCAAGCCAAACCATTCTTCCAAATATCAGTAAACTGGGAGCAGCAGCCTGCTATGAGCTATTTTTCAGCCAAAAGGATTAGATTTGTCTCTTAGATGAGTCTGACATCTCATATAGATTTCCAATGGGTTGAGTTTCGCCAGTCATAGCTGTGATTCTGCGAAAAGACTTGCAGGTTTCTAAGGGTGCAGTATGTCCCCTGCTGGGGAACTGAAGCATGCACCTCAAGCCCTGGCACAGCAAATCTTGTGCATTACCTGTTTTTAACAAACCCGCAGTTGAGTTGTGGGGATGTACCCATGGGATCAAACCTTCTGGGACAATTTCAGTTACTGCTACACAGTGCAGTGGCTTCTGGACTCAAATAATGAGGTAACTGTGGTTATTTAAGGCTTGCAAAGTAGGAGGGAAAAGAAATTAAAAAAAATAATTACATCTTAGGCTGTTTCGAGGATATACTAGGAAGAAATATTGTTTCAGGGACTTACACTTGTGTGCAGAAACACAGAAGCAGGACTGAAAAATAATTAAGCTAAAGTAACAAGTTGCACTTATTAATGAGATTCAATTTTTGTTTATTTTCATAAAAATACCAGCATTATTTGTGTAAACAATCCAAACTGCATCTGCTATTTAGCTTTGTGTGAGATTTTCCATATCACTGAGGTTTAGGGAGAAAAGCAATTTTAAGGTTATCATGTGAGTGACAAAGACATTAATCTGACAAGATATGCTCAAGAGACCCAAGATGCAATTGTGGAATTCTTTTTTGCTCTCTCTCCCATAATTTCATGGAGCTCAGTGTAATTAATACACTTCATGGGATTTAAGTAACATTTGTTGCTTCTGCATCAGAATGAAAATTTGAGAGTGATATAGATCTGTACACAAGGCAGCAACAACTGTTCCCTAGGTAATAACTTGTGTGCTGTTTCCCACTGAAAAAAGAATAAGGTGAAAAAAAATGTGACATACAAAGCGTTACCCAGGTTTTATTACGAAGTTAACATATGTTTTATAGCTGCTGCAAAGGCAGAAAAGAGATATGTCATAAAATTAATGAAAACTAAATGGCTTATTGTCGTCTTGATAATTTTAGGCCTCACTGTCTTTAGAGCCATATGAAATACTGAAATCTGCAGTCTGCATATGCATGTGTAATAATGGGTGTGCAATCAGCTAACAAAAAGTAATAATCAGTAGGTCAGCAGCATCTGTTAATTCTTAACCAGGAAGAAATGATTGTAGCAAAAGAGAAGGTAGTAATTATAGGTGTGCATGTGTGCATAAGTTTACAGTACAGAAATACATTTAAGCATTCAAATCAAGAATATTTTTTCATTAGTAGTTAAGTGAGTCTACCATAAAAGAACAGATTAAATGACTGGTTACTTCTCTTTTCTACGTTCAACCTCAGAAGACAAAATAACACAGGTCTATAGCATGTAAGGGTAGATTGGGTGGTCTTGGTTACCTATGTTTTTCATCAAGCAATTAAAAAAAATAAAAATAAATTTCATACCACATGCAGCCTATCAATAAAGAAAGAGTAAATTATGCAAATAATCAGCCACTGCTACATTTCTCAAGAAATAACACCTTTAGACAGAAAAGAATATCTAGATTTTAGACTTCTTTTACTTTATCATATTTGAGTACTAAGTGAACAAATGCACACATGCATAATGCATGCAGAAAATACAAGTCGAATAAATGAAGTGGGGCGTACAGTACACATTAGTTTATTCAGGTTTTCCTTGATGTCCTTCAGGCACATAATTATCTGCCTTAAGGACGATCAGATTTATCCTTGTCTGCCCTTATTCTTTCTCCTACAAATGAAATAAATAAATAAAATAGACCTATACAGTGAAGTTTTCCTTAATGCATTTGGCATTGGCTGGAAAGTAATCTGAGAAAACTTAAGCTGTTAATATCACAGAATGAGATGCAACTAATTTATCCCATATCTCATTTTTATGCAACCAGACCTGTTTGTAGCTAAAAAAAAAAAAAAAAAAGAAAAAAGAAAAACTGAATTACCAAGCTGGCTAAACTGCATGTGCATATTTGTTTCTACAGAAAACTGGATATATCTTCTGGAAAGAATAAGAAATGAAGTTTAAATGTTTTCAAAAATATTTCTTGTTTGTCAGCAGATGGAGGCACTCAGATGAGCAGTGAAGCATCACCACCGATGTGAGCACAGAAATAAACAGGAGAGACAAACTAAAAGAGACTGGAGGTATGGGTACATCCCAATGGGAGAGATATGACACATATGCGCTGCAAATGAAAATACACTGTTCTCAGTCCAACCTGATTTTCATGCAATCAGACTAAAAGGAACACTCTCCAGTGCCTCTTTACTGGTGCTCTATTTATTCCTGGGAAGGCTGTTTTATCCCACACCCTTTTCCTGGGACCTGTAATTGTCTGCCTCTACCTCTTCCCCACACTGCCCTAAATCATATCGAAAAGTGAAATTATAGCAATTAATTCTTCATACATGCAGTTCAGATTGTCAGCTACAGCTAGATTCATGCAACATGTTCCCAGTGCAATACTAAATGCCTCATCTCAGTAGATTTTCAGGCCAAGGGTTGTATTGTGCACCTATTGGGTGTATTAGTGGTCTGCTATATCATGTGAAACTGCCTATTGCTAGGCATTCAGTGTAGGTAATTCTGAGAAATGTAATTTGTGAGACACTTAGATGATATCTAGGATTTAAAGCATAACCATATCTTTATAACCTTGTGAAACCCACTCCCGTAGCTCTGAGAGGCTCACTTTTCATTTGCACATTTATATGGCTGAAACCTACTGCCCAATAACTGGCGCCACAAGCAAATAATTCCTAATTTATGTAACTAAAATAGACATTCTACATCCTTAATTTAACGTGCTGTTTTGTCAAAACAATGATATGCTATTTTTTTTTTTGAAGAGCCTAAGAAATAGAAATAATGGTGTTCATATGAAACAAATGTGCAGCTAGGTATTCTCAAAGTTGAGGGAGTGAACAATTTAATTTAATTTTAATTTAAGTGCTTTTAAATATATGATGTGTTTTAAAATAGATGAAGTTTTCAATTATTTTCTTTGCAAAATATCTGTTCTAAGGAGCTCAGTTTGTCACTTCTCAAATAGAATACATGTTTTTCTGAAGTTCTTATTCTGTAGCAACTGTATTTTTCTGGTAGACAACTGATTTCAACTATTCTAGTTGTGTTCATGATCAGAGGTGATATCTAAGCTACCCAGGACTCACGTTACACAGAACTTTAAAGGTCAGTACTACCATCTCCAACTATGCTCAGAAATGATTAGGAAGTTAATGGGACTGAAACTGTTTCTTTTGTCAGCCATGCCAAGTTAGTGTGTCGGTAAATTTTCTATCTACTGAACGCTCTGAGGCCTGTCTTCATGCCAAATAGTTTCATTAGTATAAATAAAATATGACACTAACTAGTATAAATCAGTTGGTGATAACTGATGCATAAGTGACAAAAGCAAAAAATACAAGAATTTTTCCTTTCAGGAAAAGCTGGTATGCCCATTAACAGAATCTGCAGGTGTTGCAACAAGGAAATCTGTGTAAGTCAGAAACTATTCACCATTTCAGTGTGGTGATTGGGCACACACATTTCACAGCAAGGTTTGTGTACCATTTAGGTCCCTGGAATGCTGATACCTTTGATATGACACTTGAAGGGTTGAAATATTCCCCTTCACTATAGCTCCTAAAAGAATACTTCTCCCCAGGCTTAAAAACGACTTTGAGCCACCTGAGCCCCATACCACCACATTCCAGTTCACTTTTCACTGTTGTTTTATCTCCAGAAAATAAAAGCTGCTTTGGATTTCCAGCCTATGGAGACAAGCATGAAAAGCTGTAGCCTAAGAACTTATTCTTTGGAAGTCTTTCATTACTCATGAAATTATCTCAGAAGCAAACATTAACCTTTTACTGTTTTTATTATTTTATTATTTCAGTAAGTCTTGGAAATGAGCTGAATCACAAAGAGTTCACGTTTTTCTCAATATATTTAATTCCATAAGGTAAAAAATATAGATTCATTATCTCATACAAATGGATGATAAACTTCATCCAGTTGGAAGTACTTATTTCTGCCTGGTTGACATTATACGTTAAGTTTGCATTTACCTTCTAATTCTGCTTATGTTTCTTACAGCAACCAAAGTTTCAAATATGTTCCATCAGGCAAGAAAACTAAAGCAAGTAATTGTTACTAAAATCTTTTCTGCTTAATTCTTGTTAAAACCTGATTTTTTTCCTAGCTCATTGACCTAAGAAGTAGTTGTAATTGGCTTATTACTATGTAGCATTTGTAGGCATCAACAGTAAGCTTGCTTATGCACAGTTATTATACACCTACAGGGCAGAAGAATGATTTATCTGAGTTATTGAATAATTCCTTACGTTTTTCATATGCTTGTTGAAGTCATGCTGTGAAGCATGCAAGAACAGGCTATATATATGTTTTTATTTATATTTATGCTTAAGTTTGTGTTTATATTATTTAGACATACTTAAAAATTATTAATTAACATTTATATATGTATTTTTAGTTTTATACACAGCTTCAAGAAAGATAACACGCTGTCTTCTTCAGTACGATAGTGATTTACACTGCTTGAACAGCTAAGTCCACATATTGGAAGAATGTCAATTTTTTAACATTCTGGCGTCACAGGAAAGAATTGGATCTTCTGGATTGGATCAGATGTCCAAACCCAGCCTTATTGCCCTTTCTCTAAAACAAGTGTTGGCTACTTAAAGTAATATTAAAATGTTAAAAAAATATAATTATTATAAATTATTATTTATTAATTATTATTAATATAATTATTATATTAAAAAATATAATAAAAAGCAAACACAGAGTAGCATACTCCTCAGGATACTTGTCCAGCATTGTGTGGCTTAGGGGAATTCTTAAACTAAAGTTTGTATCTCAGTGTTCAGCAGCCCTTGGCAAGTTTCCATTTACTTGTCTAATCAGCTTTTGATCTCACTTAAACTTCTGGCATTCAAGCTATCCTTTACAATGAGTTCCAAAGTTTAGTTCTGTGGATTGATTTCTTTTATCGTTTTTTTTGTTTGTTTGTTTGTTTGTTTTGTTTTAGGGTATTATTTTGTTTGTTTGTTTGGTTGGTTTTAATTATTATGATTTTATTATTGTTTTAAACCTATTACTTTACAATTTTACCTAATGGCTCTGAAAATTATTTCATTATGTAAATGAGTGTCTTGTTCTGAATTACTTCCCCTGTAATTCTTAGGGCTTTGTGTTTGTTTGCTTGGTATGATTTTGTTTGCAAGTGAACACTGAACTGACATTTTCATAGGTGTATCCAGAGAAGCTGCAAATACCTTTCTGGGTTAACAATGACTGGTTTAGAGCCTTTAACTATTTATAGACAGTGAGTATTTCCACTTGTTCTTTTACCATGCATATAGCTTTGTATGTGTTACCTCTACCTTTGTATTACCTAGTTAGTTGTGCAATGACCTCTTGCAACCTTTCACAAAGAGTAGGACTTTCACTGTTTAAACTGATCATTTTCTTCTGTTATTGTTTCCTGTCCTTTTGATATTTATTAATTTTCTATCGTTCAGGTATCGATAAATTCACAAATGGAGGTTCCTTTTTATAATCCATGGGGGTTTAGTTTATTTAAGGGTGCTTTATAGAGGATCTTGTCAAAAGGTTTTTTTTAAAAATCTAGGCACAGTACATCTACCAGATACAGATCACCCTTTCCCATATGTTCATTCATTCTAAGAACTTTAAAAAGTGGGAAATTTCTCTACAGAATTGATTTTTATTCCTCTCCATTTTATCGTATTTATCAATATATCTGTGGCTGCTATTCTACCAATCTACCTGTAAAGAATAAGACATTCAACTTCTTAATTTTAGAATCATAGAATAGTTAGGGTTGGAAAGGACCTTAAGATCATCAAGTTCCAACCCCCTCCCATGGGCAGGGAAACTTTGCTCTAAACCATATCACCCAAGGCCTCGTCCAACCTGGCCTTGAACACCGCCAGGGATGGAGCATTCACAACCTCCCTGGGCAACCTATTCCAGTGCCTCACCACACTAACAGGAAAGAATTTCTTCCTTATATCCAATCTAAACTTCCCCTGTTTATGTTTGAACCCATTACCCCTTCTCCTATCACTACAGTCCCTAATGAAGAGTCCCTCCAGAGCACCCCTATAGGCCCCCTTCAGATACTGAAAAGCTGCTATGAGGTCTCCACGCAGCCTTCTCTTCTCCAGGCTGAACAGCCCCAACTTTCTCAGAATATCTTCATATGGGAGGTGCCCCAGTCCCCTGATCATCCTCATGGCCCTCCTCTGGACTTGTTCCAACATTTCCGTGTCCTTTTTATGTCGAGGACACCAGAACTGCACACAATACTCCAAGCGAGGTCTCACGAGAGCAGAATAAAGAGGCAGGATCACCTCCTTCGACCTGCTGGTCACGCTCCTTTTGATGCAGCCCAGGATACGGTTGGCTTTCTGGGGCTGCAAGCACACACTGCCGGCTCATGTTCATTTTCTCATCGACCAGCATCCCCAAGTCCTTCTCCACAGGGCTGCTCTGAATCTCTTCTCTGTCCAGCCTGTAGCTGTGTCTGGGATTGCTAATTTTATTCATCTTCCCTGCATCTCCCTTGCCAGGGATCTCTAAGGATCTTTTTTTAAGAGAAGACACAAATTTGCTAACCTCTACTCTTCTCATACAAAAGCTGAATTAAGCAATAGGGTAAGATCTATGATCAAATGACAAGGTCATATTTGAGTTATTTAGAGAACCCCTGGGCATATACCATCTTGTCTTGGCAATTTATTACTGTTCATTTATTGGTATGATATAAAATCACTCCTATTAACACTTTAAGGTAGCTCTTCCAGTTTATCTTTCACAGAGAAAAACAGCCTCTGTGGGAACCTTGCTAAACTCTTCAGTGGTGCATATCAATGTGAAGAACTCATTTAATTTTTCTACCGTAGTCTTATCGCTTTTGAGTTCTCCTATTACACCTCCATCATCTATCAGCTCTGCAGACCGTCTGGCAGACAGTCTGCTTCTGATGGGTTGGAAAAAAGGCTTATTATTAGTTTTAGTTTTCATGCCTTTCACAAGCTTGCCCTATAAACCTTTTTTTTTTTTTTGTCTTAGTTTGATTCTGCATTAAAGTTTTCAGAGCTCACGATATTCGGATTTTCCTTACATTGGTATAAATTCCATTCTCTGAGAGTTAGCATTTAATTTGAACAATTCTTTTTTATTTTGCTGTTCAACAATAACATAACTTTGTCTATCACCATGAATTCCACAAAGTTTCCATTGCACATTTAGTATTATTATCACTTAAGTTTCTTCTTTAAATTTCTTGTTTTCTTTCTAGAATCACTCCTTTTGTAGAGGTCCCTTTGCTCATATACATGTGTTTCTGTGTTTAATATTTTTTTTCTTCATTCCTATAGGGAAGAAGAATTTAAATGTACTATAGTCAGGATTTCAAAATAGCTCTTCAGTAGTAAAAAATCAGTAAGTTCTTATGCTCTGCTCAGCATTATATAAAAAATAGCTGCTCCAAAATGCAATCATTTTAGCATCTAAAATTAGTTTTTAGAATATGCCCTAAAATGACTTTTTACCAATCTTCATGCGAATAATTTAGTTCATTATTACTGGGTTTTCTGCCATTGTAATCTCTCTCATCTTCCTTAGCATGTCCCAGTCAATATACCTGTTTTATTAAGGTGATTAATAACACAACCTTCCTACAATAATATTTCTATATACAAAATAAAATATTCAGTTAAGAGGGAATGTTTCTTGTTGATGCAGTTTGTTTACCTTTTTTGACAATATCTGCATCTATACCACTGGACAACCTTGGGCCTCAAGTCAGGATATGCTTAGAGGACTGTGATCACATTGTTGAAAACTAGCCCCCTTCAGAGAAAAATGCAGAAGTTTACAAGGCTTACAACTTGGCCAAGGTTTCTTCTGATTCCTGTATTCTGGTCTTAAAACATAATTTTTATTTGCATGTACAGTTTTTCAGTTCAAAGTACCTGAGGCAGATAGTGTGACGGCTATGCTGCAATACATTAGAATGAGGGTTGGAAGACAGCATTGTGTGGGTAAACATGAACACATGTACTGACATACACTTGGATTTCATCTAAATCCAGATGCTACAATTCAGCTGGTATTTGACCCTGTACATGAAGAAAACATAAACTCCTCAATGAACTTCGAAGATGGAAGGTTTTGCAACACAGGAATCTGACCTATCAGTCCTATCTAATTTGTAACCTGAAATTGCAGTATCGCATTCATCAGTTTTTTTAAATGCCTCAATTCTAAACGTACATTTACCTAGAATGTACCTGGTCATTTATATGTTGTCCTGGTTACATACAAATTCATTTAATTGGGGCTCTTCACAGTTTCTAGCCTATATCTTCTCTATATATAGGTTTCCCTCCAAAATCCACCTCCCCTGTACTTACTCTAAGTACTTACTGTACTTACAACCTCCTCCTCAACTTACTGTAAAGAATTAAGCTAATTTAATTTGATATAGGGTAAATGTTCAAAAACTAATTTCAAACTTCTTCACTTTTTTGACATAGATACATCAGAGGCCATCATACAATTTGCCACAAAAGGATCACAACTTGAACCCAGTGTTGCCAGGTGTTCTAATAGGACTATATCTGAAGCCTGAAAGGGCTGTTATTTTCAAAATTAGTCTTTTCAGCACAGTTTACCATACTGATATTAGAATATATATTATCAGTATAAAGATGATCTTTGCTAAGTGACTAAGAATAGGGGTTTCCAATGGGAAACTTCAGCTGCTCATTAATAGAGTTTCTCCCACTACTACTAGTACAGTGTTACTTCACGGACATTCAGAAGCAGCTAAAAGATCTTCAGATAACAGGTAGGTGTTGATTCTGACCTAGAAATCCTTAAATAATTTTGCACCTTTTTACCTGAGAAAGCAACTTTCTCCTGTTTTATTTGCATCCTTAGAAACCACTTCAGCTCTTTGGTTCACACTTGCTAAGTTCGCAGGATGATATGACATTAATGCCCAGTCTTCAGGCATACATATTAAACATACTTTCTCAGTAACAATCTAATACCTAGATTTCCAGTCTGGATATTCATGGAATACCCAGGAAATAAATTAGAAGTCCAGCCTTTCTTAAGGCTTATGGGGTTCACTGGGAGAGATCTAGGAAGACTATTTGTAAAGATCATGGGTTTTTTCATTTTGATATCGTATCTAAGGAGTGGGAAATATATAAAGATACATAGTGAGATAAAGTTTGATAATGAATGTAAATCTGGTTTCTCATAGGGGCCAGAATATTTGGGTGATTTAGTTACGTGGTACTGGATGAAGTTAGGATAGCATAGAAGGAAATTATACAAACTTATTTTGGTTTTAAGTTAAAAAAGAAATCTGCATGTCAGGAGCTGGCACTGCCAAAGCAAGTTTTCATTGGGAGAAGCGCTGTTGTTCTACAACATGCAATAATAGTGGACATAATAGCAATGATGTGTCAGCAGCTATCACACGCACACATTTCCCTTGACTATGACTGCTAGAATGTTTATGTGATCGGCGTGCGTTTCCATACACTTTTCTTCATGAGAGATGAGTCTTTAATGAAATAAAACCACCTACAGAAAAATCAGCTATCCTTACATTAGCTGGATTAATAAAAAAATAAGAATTTTTCCTTAATTAAGTCACTAATACAATTAGTTCTGCATTGTTATACACTTAAGAAACAATATTGGAACCTGCAGACAAAGTGGCAGAAAAACGCAGAAGTCTTTCATTTGCATCTGACTTCTGCACATCTCATTTACCTACTCTGTAGCAAAGACACTTCTAAAACTGCAAAAGTGTTTCTACATGAGTTGTCATTAGAAGATTACACTGTCATCTTCCTCTTACTAAAACTGTGTGACTGAGATCAGAAAGGAATTTTCCTGTACACTTTTATGGAGCTGGTAAAAGATGATGCTAAAGACATATTGCTGTAGAGCTGAAAAATATAAAATAAAATTAATGATTAAAATGAATAAA
Source organism: Neopsephotus bourkii (assembly GCF_033783945.1). Lineage (NCBI taxonomy): Eukaryota > Metazoa > Chordata > Aves > Psittaciformes > Psittacidae > Neopsephotus > Neopsephotus bourkii. The sequence continues at coordinate 63,973 of NW_026900600.1, forward strand.
TCTGGGAAACTAAACTGTGAATGTAGACTTACTGAATATGCACATGTTAAATAGTGAAACGTCACACAAAATTATATTATGAGGTGCCCTGCTATCAGCCGTATAGCTAAGAGCATTCAGACTATTCTGAATAAGACAAATCCTTGTTTCCTTCAAACTTAGAAGTGTTGGAGTTTTTTATTTTTGTTGGGTTTTTTGGGTTGGGGTGTCCTGGTTTAAGCCCAGCCGACAACCCAGAACCACACAGCCACTCTCTCACTTCCCCACTTCCTCCCCCTGCTCCCGGAGGGATGGGGAGGAGAATAAAAAGAATGTAACTCCCATGGGTTCAGATAAGAAAGCGGAGTAACTAAGTTATAACACAAACCACTACAGCTGCCATCAATAATAATAATGATAAGGGAAATAACAAGGGAAGAGGATACAACTGCTCACCACCCAGCCCGACCCGAGCAGTGACCTAGCCCTTCCAGGTAACTGCCCCCAGTTTATATAGTTGACATGACGTGCTGTGGTATGGAACACCTCTTTGGCTAGTTTGGGTCAGATGTCCTGTCTCTGATTCCTCCCAGCTTCCCCTCCTCCCTGGCAGAGCACGAGGCTCACAAAGTCCTTGGTCAGGGTAAACATTACTTAGCAACAAATAAAAACATCAGTGTTATCAGCATTGCTCCCAGGCTTAAAGTCAAAGCCACAGCACTGCACCAGCTACTAAGAAGGAGAAAAATTACTGCTAATGCTGAACCCAGGACATGGGTTTTTTGTTGGCTTTTTTTTTTTTTTTTTTTTTTTGGTTAACAGTTTTGTGGGGTTTGGGGGGATTTTTTTTTTTTTTGTTTGTTGGTTTTGGTTTTTTATTTGTTCGTTTTGGGTTTTTTTGCTGTTCTTTTGTTTGGTTTTTTTTTTTGCATTAACTAACTTTGCACTTATTTTTCAGTATTAGCCAATCTGACTAATACCTGTTCAGAATATTAGGATTTGCATCTGACAGAGACTTTTCTTGTTAATATATCTGCCTGTTGTGATAATGCATCTACTCAAATGGCCAGTGCTTTAATAAAGTTTGATGGAGAGGAGCATCAGAAGGAATAAGTGCAGCTTGTAGGTTTACTTAAAAAACAGATTTTGGAACATGTTGTTGTAAATATTTTTCTTCTGCAAGCCTTCAGGGCAGCCTGTGTTAAATACAAAGTCTTTTTCTTATCCACCTCACAAAAGAACTCTATCGTTCACACAAAGATATCCAACAATGCTAGACAACAGCAGTGCAAAGGAAATAGCAGAAACAGATGTGATTAAACAGTCATGGTTAATTTGACATTTATGAATAACTTACAAGATGTCTATGTTCACATGTAGTTGTTACTCACATGAACAGTGTTCCTTCTTTACAACATTTCAATTTTTTGTTATTTGTCCATTCTTTCCAGTTTTTTTTTCCTTATTTCTAGCACACTATTTCCTTAATCCCTTTTTTCTTTCCTTACTGGTTTCTACTCCTTGTTTTATTTTTTAATGTTTTTCTTCTTTTCTTCATTACAAGCCCTGCTTCTCTGCCATTTGCAGAGCACTTAGTCTTTGATATCTTTCTTCTAGCTCAGCATAACATACATTCACCTTTTTTTGTTCTTTCCTCCTTATCCTTTTAGAGCCTTATGACTCTAACAAAATAAAGCTGAAGGACTCTCTGAAAGTTAAAATATCTCAACTGCTTTGGAAAACAGGGAAAAAATTATGACTTGTTACTTTGTTCTTACAAAAGGTTTGCAAAGTTCTACACTGTATATAAGAAGACAATAACTATCTTAGATGTCTCATGTAGCTGAAGATGAGTGTTATCTGGCTTACATATACCAACATTTGTACTGTAGCAGAAATACCCACAAATTAGTTGTTAGGTCAGAAATGATGGACTCTAAGCATCAGTGAGACCTCCTATCAGTATTTATTCAGGAAAGAAACCTACTGAATCACCACTGCTCCAGGGTGTAATTACTGCCTGGTGTTTAAAATTCCTGTGTATCTGTGTAGCCCTTTGAATGTGCATGGAACTGATAAAAGCTTACTGCGCTTTTTTTGACACACTTGTTTGTGTGCTCTCTGCACTCTATCTATAGGTCTTTTCCTGTTACCTTTACAGACCATGGAGATAGTGGCATTGGTAAAGTTGCATTTATATAATTGAAGATGAAAAAAATTACATGATTGAACATAATTTAAGTAAATTTATATAATTGATGAGCTGGAGAAGAACTGATTTGTTTGTAATTGGTAAAATTATGTAATTAAAGCAAGTCATAAATTTATATAATTGAAGTTTTGTATACTGTTTTGTCTAACATTTATTCTAATCTTTCCCTGTTGATTCAGACGATTAGTTTTTATGTTTTCTTTATCAAATAGAAAGAATAAATGACCCTGTCATCCTAATATTTCTTTATGTATTTCTAGATTATATTTGGGTTTCCCTCTGCCCTTTTCTACTTTGCTTTTTTTTAAGTGGAACCAAAAATTGAATATGTTACTCTGTTTAAAGAGTATCAGTATCAAGCAGTTAATTTTTTAATTGCTTGTTCACTGTACATAGAGTACCAATTTCTAGTATTCATGGATTTTTAATGTTACCAGACATTTTATCTACATTTAGTTAATCATGGACTAGGCCTTCCTTTATTCAGGTAATGTTGACCAAATATATAATTTTAACCTTTTTAATGCATTTTTTTTTCTTACATAAACCAAATTAAAATGATCATAAGTTTAAAAATAATTTCAGATTTTATTGAACCCACACTTATTTCTAGTACCAGTAATTATATGCTATAAACTCATTAGGTCAGGAAAAAAAAAGTACATCTCTAGTGTGCATTCTGCTCCTGAAGACTTTCAGGATAGGACTGATTATGGAAGGAATTGATCCTGGTTTGGTTACATCCAAAGATCTATTTCACTGTGAGGTTCACTGTGTCACAGAAAGCCCTTTGAGTTTCTGATCCAACCCAAACTTTACATGGAAGATTCTTGTGTGAGGAAGTGAACCACCCTGACTGACACAGTCCAGGGAAAATCAGCTTTTCTTTTTATGGCATTGATGACATTTCAAAGAGTGGGTAAAGCTTTTGTAGGGATTTGTGCTGTTTTCTATTCTGTTTTGAAAGCTTTGTGGCACTATTTATAGGTATCCAAGGAAATGTAACTTGTTCTTATTCTTAATCTTCTGCTTTTTTCATTAGCATGCTTTCTACTTTGTTTTCCAAGCACACAGTGAAAATATTAAGCAGAATTGGACTCTTGACCCAGAACAGACCTCCGTAGGCCACGCTAGATACTTCTTCCTAACCTGACACTGAACCATTAATAACGTGAGTTTGTCTGGTTTTTGTTTCGTGGTGCTTTGGGTTTCTTTTATTGTTACTTTTTTTTATTATTTATTATTCTCTCCAGGATTGCGTTTATTTAGCAGTTATTGCATTTAATCAACATTTATCTAGTTTCCTTACAATAATTGGAGGCTTTAAATTAGATGTGTTGGGGGAGGGGGGCATCATTCCATCCCAACACAGCCAATCAGTTGCCAGCACCTACAATAAATGCTCAGAGCAATGCAGAAATATTCTGGCTGCTCCAGCCAATGAGCCGGCTTCATTTGGAGCTCGGCTCGGATGCCTCTATACAAATGCCCGTAGCATGGGGAACAAACAAGAGGAATTAGAGATGTGTGCACGTCTACGGGATTATGGTATTATAGGCATCACAGAAACATGGTGGGATGGCTCCTGTGACTGGAGTGTTGGAATGGAAGGTTACAGACTCTTTAGGAAGGCAAGCCTGGCAGGCGCTGAGGGGGAATTGCCCTTTATGTTAGGGATAGGCTGGAGAGTATGGAAGTCTGTCTGGGGACAGGTGATCAGTTAACAGAGAGCTTGTGGGTCAGAGTTAAAGGGAAAACAGCGATGGGAGACATGGGGATATGTTATAGACCACCTGATCAAGAGGAATCTGCGGATGAAGCACTCTATAGGCAGATAGGAAAAGCCTCACACTCACAGGCCCTCGTTCTCATGGGTGACTTCAACCACCCTGACATCTGTTGGAATGACGGTATGGCCCAGCACAAGCAATCCAGGAGGTTCCTCAACTGTGTGGAAGATAACTTTCCTCTGCAAGTAATAGAGGAACCGACAAGGAGAGGTGTCATGCTTGACCTTGTGCTCACCACCAGGGAAGGGCTCATTGGAAATGTGGCACTCAAGGGCAGCCTTGGATGCAGCGACCACGAGATAGTTGAATTTGAGACCCTCAGGACAGTGAGAAGAGCGTGCAGCAAGCTCACTGCCCTAGACTTCAAGAGAGCAGACTTTGGCTTCCTCAGGAACCTGCTTAGTAAGGTACCATGGGATATAGCCCTAGAGGGCAGGGGGGCTCAAGACTCTTGGTTGGTCTTGAAGAATCACCTGCTAGAAGCTCAGGAGTGTTGCATCCCAACTAGAAGGAAGTGCAGCAGGAGGGCCAGGAGACCTCCTTGGATGGATAAGGAGCTGCTGAGGAAAATTCAAATGAAAAAAGAGTCTTATAGAAAGTGAAAGCAAGGACAGGTGGCCTGGGAAGAGTACAGGGGTGTTGTCTGGGAAGCTAGGGACCAGGTTAGGAAAGCTAAGGCCCAGTTAGAATTAAACTTGGCTAGGGATATTAAGGATAACAGGAAGGGATTCTACAGGCACATAGCAAATAAAAAATATATTAGGGAGAATGTAGGCCCCGTCAGGAAGCTCTCAGTTGAACTAGCTACACAGAATTTGGAGAAGGCTGAGGTTCTGAATGACTTCTTTGCCTCGGTCTTCTCTAGCAAAGTCTCTGACCGCACCACCCAAGTCTTGGAAGGCAGACACAGGGAATGTGAGAATGAAGACCTTGGGCCCACTGTAGGAGAGGAATTGGTTTGAGACCATCTTAAAAATCTGAACGTCCACAAGTCCACAGGTCCTGAATGAGCTGGCGAATGAAGATGCTAATCCACTGGCCATCATATTTGAAAAATCATGGAGGTCAAGTGAAGTTCCTGACGACTGGAAAAAGGGAAATATAACCCCCATTTTCAAGAAGGGGAAAATGGATGACCTGGGGAATTACAGACCGGTCAGTCTCACCTCTGTGCCTGGCAAAATCTTGGAACAGATTCTCCTGGAAGGCATGCTAAGGCACATGAAAGACTACAGGGTGCTTGGTGACAGCCAGCATGGCTTCACTAAGGGGAAATCCTGCCTGACCTATTTGGTGGCCTTTTATGATGGGGCTACAGAACTGATGGACAGCAGTAGAGCAGTTGATGTCATCTACCTGGACTTATGCAAAGCGTTCGACACTGTCCCACACGACATTCTTGTCTCTAAATTGGAGAGACATCAATTTGATGAATGGACCACTCAGTGGATAAAGAACCGGCTGGATGGCCCCACAAAAAGAGTTGTGGTCAATGGCTCAATATCCGGCTGGAGACCTGTAACCAGTGGTATCCCTCAGGGATCAGTGTTGGGACCGGTCTTGTTTAACATCTTCGTCGCTGACATGGACAGTGGGATTGAGTGCGCCCTCAGCAAATTTGCCGATGACACCAAGCTGTGTGGTTCGGTTGATACACTGGAGGGAAGGAATGCCATCCAGAGGGACCTTGACATGCTTGTGATGTGGGCTGATGCCAAACTCATGAATGTTAACCATGCCAAGTGCAAGGTCCTACACCTGGGTGGGAGCAATCCCAGGCACAGCTACAGGCTGGACAGAGAAGAGATTCAGAGCAGCCCTGCGGAGAAGGACTTGGGGGTGTTGGTCGATGAGAAAATGAACATGAGCCAGCACTGTGTGCCTGCAGCCCAGAAAGCCAACCATATCCTGGGCTGCATCAAAAGAAGCATGACCAGCAGGTCGAATTAGGTGATCCTGCCTCTTTATTCTGCTCTCGTGAGACCTCACTTGGAGTATTGTGTGCAGTTCTGGTGTCCTCAACATAAAAAGGGCATGGAACTGTTGGAACAAGTTCAGAGGAGGGCCACAAGAATGATCAGGGGACTGGAGCACCTCCCATATGAAGATAGGCTGAGAAAGTTGGGGCTGTTCAGCCTGGAGAAGAGAAGGCTGCGTGGAGAACTCATAGCAGCCTTCCAGTATCTGAAGGGGACCTACAGGGATGCTGGGGATGGACTCTTCATTAGGGACTGTAGTGACAGGACAAGGGGTAACGGGTTCAAACTTAGACAGGGGAAGTTTAGATTGGATATAAGGAGGAAATTCTTTCCTGTTAGTGTGGTGAGGCAGCGGAATAGGTTGCCCAGGGAGGTTTTGAATGTTCCGTCCCTGGCAGTGTTCAAGGCCAGGTTTCACGACGCCTTGTGTGATATGGTTTAGAGCAAGGTGTCCCTGCCCATGGCAGGGGGGTTGGAACTAGATGATCTTAAGGTCCTTTCCAACCCTAACTATTTTATGATTCTATGATTCTAATTTCCTGTGGAACTGTGTCAAAGTCTTTATTAAAATCAAGACATAGTATGTCCACAGCATTTCCTTTATCCACTAAGCTTGTTATCCTATCAGTGAAAGAAATGGCTTTTGTTCAGCACAATTTGTTTTTGATGAGCCCATGTTGCCTACTATTTACAAGTTATTTCCCTCCAGGTGTTTACAAATTATCTGCTTTATTAATTGTTCTAGCAATTTATCAAGTATTGAGTTTACGCTTATCAGTGAGGTTTTATCAAATAGACTGAAGATAACTGCCCATCTTGAACATACTGTAAACAGGGATTTATAAAAATCCTTTGTTGCTTGATTCTTTATCTAGATTAGGAAGGTTTTCTTTACTTTCAAAGTTAGGGATGGTTTAGACTAAATGGATATTTTTTACCAAGATGTAATAATGTAATAAAATAACATCTGTCAAGGAAAAGAACACTAAGTTAAATCTTACTGTAATACCTTGACCACACCACACATCGTCCATATGAGAGCCTGTCATCATATCTGCTACTACATTGCCCTACCCTTTTGCTGAAGTTTTTTGTGACACCTGAGCTATGACCCATGTAAATTGCTATCAGACATCAGAGTGTTCATCAGGGAAATCACTGGTGTTTAAGGCCTATAGTAGACACCAACATCAGCCTGAGATGAATTGTGACCTACAGTGCTCTACATCTATTATGAAGGGACCCAGTCTGACCTAGTCAGATACGAACATTTACCTTTGTTCTCTTTCTGAATTTCTAGTTGCTGTGCTCAAAAGTTGAATGAACTTTCACACAGGGAGATTTCTCCTGTGAAACTCAGACACAAGACTGAGAGTTAGCTTTGCAGCTGTGCTTTTCTCCTTCACCGATTCCAGAACATTGGGAACCCAGATGTGTAATGGATGCACCCCTTGTTTGCACTCAGATGGAATGCTGAAGTTTCTATCAGTAATCAAAAAATCCATTATTAGAGAGAACTGGGAATATTTCCTTAATTCCACTATTATCAACTGCTTGATAAGAACTCTTTGTCCTGATTTAAGTAACATTTAGTTAACACTGTTGCAGAGAGGTAAAATATTTCTGAAGTAAACTATATAGCATCTGTTCAAGCTACCAATGATTTTGTCTTTGTCTAGATTTTCTTGGTATAATTAGTCAAAGCTGGTTTTAACTGTCAGATTTGCAAAAAGTGCTTCTGCACTATTGGTAAAATAGAGTGAGTGTCATTTTTACTCCTCCAACTGGATATTTATCAAGATTTGACAAAAAATACCATAGTCTATCCAACGAATTCCTTGTGAGTAGTGCTGGAAAATAATTAAGTGTTAAAAGAAGACATCTTCAGTCTGTTGGCCTACAAAGGCTTTAGTAAGAAACATGAAAAAAAAGTATGGTCCTGTGCCCATTAGAAAACAGAAGCATCGATTTAGTGTAGTAAAAAGAGCCTCAGAATTTTGGAAGCAAGATCTGACAAAGTGAAGAAAAATGTAGGGCTTGGGGGTGATATATTCACAGAAAACTATATTTATTTCTACCTTTTTTTTTTTTTTTTTCTTCCACTCCTGCCCCAGAACAAGCAGAGAAGAGAAATGGTAAGAAGTAACTCTGTTAGATTTTAAGGCAGCTAACCTCAGTCAATATGACCAGGCTGTTGTATTTCTCCTGCAGTGAGAGAAATATTCTTCATGATGATGGTAAGAAATTTTAATCACTGTTTCTATGATGGAATACATGTACAGTACATTAAAAATATTTGGAAAAGTGTCTAACAATGCTGTGTTGAGCAAATTAGAAACAAAGAAGCATACTTACCAAAGGTAAAAACACCTCTAATGGAAAATGCAGGCGAAAACACTAATTTTCTGTTTTGAGATACCAAACCCCCATTCCCAAACAAGAAGTCATTACAGCTTCTGCAGTAACTGGCTTTTGCAAATTTGGTTTTGGATTTGTTTGGTTGGTTGGTTGGTTGGTTGGTTTTGTTTATTTGGTTTTCTGTGTGTGTGTGTGTGTGTGTTTTGTGGGTTTTTTGGTTGGTTGGTCAGTTGGTTAGTTTTGGTTTTGGGGCTGTTTCTTTTTTTGTTTGTTTTGTTTTTTTTTTTTTATTGTCATACAATTTGGTAAAAGGTTTCATAGACAAAGTATTTTTCAAACATTTCTTGAAAGCATCTAAAGTAGTTTTGGTAATGGTTTTCAAAATTATTCTGAAGCTCACTAGAAAATGTCAGCTTGAACCCCTGAAAGTTTAGGAAAGTTAGGGAAAAGTTTTAAAAGAAAAAATGTGGCCAAAAAATTTGGATCACTAGTTTTGCTTCAAAAAATACAGAGAAAGGACTTCACTTTTATCCAAGCAAAATAGCTGAACTAGGACTTAGTCCTCAATAGGACCTGCCAGCAGCTGGCAGCTGAGCTGACGCAAGCAGCTGATTCACAGGGGGCGGAGACAGGAGGAACAACACTAGCCCTGACTGGTTAAAAACCTGCCCCAGGGAACGCGACGAACAGAGTAGGCAAACAGAGCAGGTCGAGGCAGTCTACATGGCAGTTCATTCAGATAGGCGAGCGGGATGGTGAGCACTTGCTGTATGACCAAGGCCCGGTCTGGGAGCTCTGCTCCGGCTGCTCCGGCAGTGGCCACCGTAGGCACCCAGACAGAGCAGATGAGAGGGGAGGCTGCAGTGCAGAGCTCGGAGTGTAGAGAGTAGCTCAGCAAGGGTAGCTGAGAGGAAGCAGGAATGCCTGCTTCCGGCCCAAAATCTGCAGCGTCCTCAAGCTTCCTCTGTAGCTCATGGAGGAAAGAAGGAGGCCGTTAACACACGAAGCTGGGTATTGGTGACAAAAAAAAAAACAAAAACATGCTGACATGGACAGTGGGATTGAGTGCGCCCTCAGCAAATTTGCCGATGACACCAAGAAGTGTGGTTAGATTGAAACACTGGAGGGAAGGAATGCCATCCAGAGGGACCTTGACACGCTTGTGAGGTGGGCTGATGCCAAACTCATGAAGTTTAACCATGCCAAGTGCAAGGTCCTACACCTGGGTCAGAGCAATCCCAGGCACAGCCACAGGCTGGGCAGAGAATAGGTTCAGAGCAGCCCTGAGGAGAAGGACTTGGGGGGTGTTGGTCAACGAGAAAATGAACATGAGCCAGCACTGTGCACCTGCAGCCCAGAAAGCCAACCGTATCCTGGGCTGCATCAAAAGGAGCGTGACCAGCAGGTCAAAGGAGGTGATCCTGCCCCTTTGCTCTTGTAAGACCTCACCTAGAGTATTGTGTACAGTTCTGGTGTCCTCAACATAAAAAGGACATGGAACTGTTGGAACAAGTCCAGAGGAGGGCCACGAGAACGATCAGGGGACTGGAGCACCTCCCATATGAAGGTAGGCTGAGAAAGTTGGGGCTGTTCAGCCTGGAGAAGAGAAGGCTGCATGGAGATCTCATAGCAGCTTTCCAGTACCTGAATGGGGCCTATAGGGATGCTGGGGATGGACTCTTCATTAGGGACTGTAGTGATAGGACAAGTGGTACTGGGTTAAAACTTAAACAGGGGAAGTTTAAATTGGATATAAGGAGGAAATTTATTCCTGTTAGTGTGGTGAGGCAGTGGAATAGGTTGCCCAGGGAGGCTGTGAATGCTTCATCAGTGGTGGTGTTGAATTTCAGGTTGGACAGAGCCTTGGGTGATACTGTTTAGTGCGAGGTGTCCCTGCCCATGGCAGGGGGGTTGGAACTAGATGATATTAAGGTCCTTTCCAACCCTAACTCTTCTATGATTCTATATAGATCTTTAATTAATTTAATGCTTATATCCACAGCGGACATCTTTTCAGCAACAAAATTCCCTAAATGCCTTTATCTTGAGTATCCCCCCAAACTGCAGCTAAAATGGAAAAGCAGACAGGCTTGGTGCCTATCTCAAGTCTATGTTTGTTTGAGTACTCAAACTGGACTTCTGACAAAATGACCTTCTCCCGGATCTGATCATAAAATCAAGGTAAGTTCTCTGAGATCCCAGTTAACCCAGAGGACTGAACAGTAACCCGAAAACAAAGAAAAAAGGAAAACCCAAACAAAAAATAAAAACCAAAACTGAAAGCAAAACACAAGTTTTCTATTTTCTCAAGGAAATCAAAATGCCTGATAACCTTTCATGTTCAAGTTTCAGTTCACAATGGTGACAACATTTCAATCTCTATTCTGTCCTCTTTCAATTATTTTGCTATAATTTTAATTTGTAATTGTTGTAGGAGGTTTTGGGATCTTTGGATATATTGTTTGTAAATGTACCTAGAGACACACACAGAGAATTTAAGCATGTTCACTACTAATCTAGATGTATATTTAATACCCAGAGAGACAAGGGGATGTAAAAGATACAGAAACTAACAAAATTACTGAAAGGAAAATTGACATTCTTTTGAAGTCATAGAACAATTATCATAGAACATATGATAGTCATAGAACAATTCCCCTTTTCAGTAATAAAAATACTTTATTATGAATTTGAGTTAAAATTTGAATTTGAATACTAAGGTTACTAGACCCCATTCAGAGTATTTGTAAATTTAAAAAAGTCCTATAGAATTTTCTCAATGTATATTCCGATGTTCTAATACTCCTATAAATGAATTCCTTTTGGCATTACTATAGAAGTGATTTAGGCAGGGTTCCTGTGCTCTTGAGTTGGCAGACAGTTGCAGATTGCTCTAATGTTTACAGTTCAACCAGGATGTGTTCAATGAACTTTTCCTGTAACTCCGGGGCAACTGTGTCCATATTTATGTTGATGAATAATTTATAATATTTTTTATGTAATTTTTTTGTATTTGAGGATCATTCAGATTGTGAGCTCCTTCAGGATGAAAAGGTAGTGAAACATGAGTAGTGAAAAAGAGTGCAAACTAGTATGGAAATTTTACCTCAGAATTTTTCATCATCAGAGGTAAAAGAAAGCTCTTCCCAGGCTTGTCTTCTCCCTTATTTTACTTTCTCACTCTTTTTTTTTTTTTTTTGCTCTTGAGGGCAAAAGAGAGGGAGGAAAAGGTCACGGCAGCTCTCTGTATATTCCCAATCAATCTGCCTCTGACACAAATCAAAGACCAGACAAGAACCCAGACACAAAGGTGTCATAAAGTTACTTTCATTTTGCATCAGTTTCTTTACTGAGACAAGCTCCATCCAGGATTTGAGCTTGGCTTGTGGCATAGCTTTTTATGGTTTATTTTGACTCTCGTATCCAGCTTGCATTTGTTGGATTTCCTCTCCTTCCACTACTAGCATTGATATTACCACTTACTTATCAAGATAAAAAAACTTCTTACTTGTTTCTTAAATCAGTTGATTCTCCTGTATTCTGCATTACAGTTGGTAAGTACTATTGCCACAAAAAGGGTATGAAAAGGAGCATGACCAGCATGTTGAAGGAGGTGATCCTGCCCCTCTACTCTGCTCTTGTGAGACCTCACTTGGAGCATTGTGTACAGTTATGATGTCCTCAACAGAAAAAGGACATGGAACTGTTGGAAGAAGTCCAGAGGAGGGCCACGAAAATGATCAGGGGACTGGAGCAACTCTCCGTATGAAGATCGGCTGAGAAAGTTGGGGCTGTTCAGCCTGGAGAAGACAAGGCTGTGTGGAGGCCTCATAGCAGCATTCCAGTATCTGAAGGGGGCCTATAGGGCTGCTGGGGATGGACTATTCTTTAGGGACTGCAGTGACAGGACAAGGGGTAAGGGGTTAAAACTTAAAGAGGGGAAGTTTAGATGGGATATAAGGAGAAAATTCTTTCCTGTTAGGGTGGTGAGGCACTGGAATAGGTTGCCCAGGGAAATTGTGAATGCTCCACCAGTGGTGGTGTTCAAGGCCAGGTTGGACAGAGCTTTGGGTCACATGGTTTAGTGGGAGGTGTCCCTGTTCATGGCAGGGGGGTTGGAACTTGATGATCTTAAGGTCCTTTCCAACCCTAACTATCCTATGATTTTATGATTCTATAAAATGCTACCAAGTGAAAACTAAATTACTGACAGGGTGCATCTATGACAGTTAACATTGCAGCTCTCCAAAGATGCAATGATTTCTGACAAGACTGCTTTCTCAAAAAAGAAAGAAACAATACTATAGCAAGAAACAAATAAAGGAGGAAGAAATAAAATGTGGAAACCAGAGGAAAAGATTAGTCTAATATGCAGGAACAGAGTGTGGTTTAGATTTTGTCTAGTCAGCAAGGTTTCATTCCTTATTACTTACTTGGGATCTACCATTAGTTACGTTGTTGTTTTTTTTTTTTTGTCTGACAAGTAGTTTTGTAATCTCACCCGGTTTACAACTTCTTCTTATGTTGATAGATGTCTAGATATTTAAAGTTGGCAATGCATAAAATTTGCCTATAGATGTTGATGCACCATAAATCCTTTAATGTATACATTTCTCTGTAACCATTTTGAGCTATAAAAAAGAAGATATATTAAACATACCTCTTAACAGAAAAAACAACTCTGGGATGAAGAGTTGTTTGTTGCTGGATACAGAAGAAATAAACCACAATCTGGTTTTGACTCTAGAAACCTTGCAATACTCTGGAGTAGAGGAAAAAACACACTTTATTCAGACAAAAATTTTATTATTTTCCATGTCTTTTAGTGATCAAGCAGTAAAATGTTTAAACTTCGAATCATAGAATCAACTAGGTTGGAAAAGACCTTTAAGACCATCAAGTCCAACCAGTACCCCAGGATTGCCAAAACCACCACTAAAACATGTCTCTAAGGGCCTCATCTACATGGTTTTAGAACACTTTTAGGGATGGTGATTCCACCACTTTCCTGAGAAATACAATACCTGATCACCCTCCCTGTGAAGAAAGATTTTCTAATTTTCGATCTAAACCTCCTCTGGTGCAGTTGTCTCCAGTCCTACCACTTGTTACTTGGGAGAAGAGACCGTTCCCCTGCTCACTACAACCTCCTTTCAGGTAGTTGTAGGGAGTGATAAGGTCCACCTTGAGGCTTCTTTCTACAGTCTAAACAACCTCACTTTCCTCAGCCATTCTTCATAAGACTTATTCTTCAGACCCTTCTCCAGCTCTGTTGTTTTGTCTTGGCAGCCCTGGGGTAATGGTTGTAGTTGATGATCTTAAAGGTCTTTTCCATCCTAGTTGATTCTATGATTCCAAGACTTATTCTCCAGACCCTTCACCAGCTTTGTTGCCCTTTTCTGCACCTGTTCCAGCAGCTCAATGTCTCTCTTGTAGTGAGGGTCCCAGAACTAAACACAGGATTTGGGGTGCAGTCTCAACAGTGCCAAGTACAGAGGGATGATCACTGCCCTGGCCCTGTTGGCTATACTATTTCTGACACAGGCCAGGATGCCTTTGGCCTTCTTGGCTGCCTAGGCACAAGCTGGCTCATATTCAATCAATCAGCACCCCCAGGTCCTTTTCCACTAAGCAGCTTTCCAGATCCTCTTCCCCAAGCCTGTAGCATTGCATGGGGTTGTTGTGGCCCAGCACATTGCCTTGGTGAGCCTCATGCTATTGGCTGCAGCCCATTGATCCATACTGTCCAGGTCCTTCTGCAGAGACTTCCTCAGCTCCAGCAGAAAAACACTCCCAACAACTTGGTTTCATCTGCAAATTTACTGAAGGTGCGCTCAATCTCCTCATCCAGATCATCAATGAAGATATTAATTGACACTGGCCCTAACACTGAGCCCTGAGGAACACCATTAGTGACTGGTTGACAATTAGATGTGATACCATTTGCCACCACTCTTTGAGCGTGGCCATCCGTCCAGTTTCCAACCCAGCAAAGAAAACACCTATTCAGCTCCTGGGCTAGAATCTTTTTCCCCCTTAAACTTGAATTAATGTTATGTCAGTCTTTAAAATGAGAAGATTAATCTGACAAAATGCATACATATATAGTAGGATCACCTCATGTAGCCTTTAGAATCAATGCAGAGAACTGGAAAGTTTTAAATCAATCAATAGAATCACAGAACAGCCCAGGTTGGAAGGGACCTCAAAAGATCATCTGGGCCAACCTTTGAGATGCAATTCCTTTCATCTTGAACAAGATGCCTGAAAAAAGTCAGATGAATCACACCTTAAAAATTCCTTATATTCTGCACTGCATTACTGGATACTAACACAACTGGTACCTACACACTCTGAGACCAATACAGTTTTAATATTACCAAAAAAAGATTTTAAATTCAGAATCTTATAGTCTATTTATATTACCTTGAATTTCCATAATTACTGCCTCTCTCAACTTGACTGAAAAGCCAATTTTTTGGGGTTTTTTGGTTTTGTTTTTTTTTTAGAAGAAACTTGTTAAAGCAACAGTGTGTATCTGTGCTGGAAGGTCTTCTTCTCAAAACAGGGAGTCCCCATGGCAATTTTTTAAGCATTAAATCTTCATTTTCCCTGTGAAAAGCCTATTTGAGTGTTCTTTAATGCTATAATATGTTTTCCCAGCAGAAAATGAAGCTTTTAAATCTTACTAAAACATTAATGAGGGCTTTCTACTCAGATGTATTGAGTTAAAACTTTAGATGGAAGAGTTTGATTCTCCATGGCTTTGTATGTTAAACCTCACCTACAGTTCCTGTGGAGTACCTTTACACTTTTCAGGTAGCGCAATTATGTTTCATATATTCTTCAAGGCCACTTCTCACAATCAAAAAAAAAAGGTTTCTTTATGTAGCTCAGACCCAAGCTTTTTGCGCTAATAATTTATTATTATGTAAGCCGGTGTAAAATACTAACAAGGACAAATGTACCATTTCGTAGTGTCTTTGAATTTCTTTGAAAAACTACAGAAGATACAAAGTAGAAAACAAGGTCCTAAGCCAGTAAATTTGAATCTTGCTTCATTTATATCTCTGTCCTCAACAGAAATACTCTTTCCCTGTAAAAGTGTAACTGGGAGGAAATTCACATCTTTCAATACCAAGTAGAAATGCACCACATCTGTGAATGTACGCAGATGCCTCCTGTGCAAATACACAGCCAGCCTTCTAATTATGCACAATTGGCTAAACAATTGTACCAGAAAGAGCAAAAAGATTGTTCCCTTATTCATCTCATGGCTGCTCTACACTAGAATCTGTGTAGGAGGAAGTAATGTTTTCAACAGTGTGCAGCAGAGTTTTTTACTTGTGAACCACTATCCATAGTGGTCCTGAAGATGTTTCTAAGGGAACTGGCTGGGAAGACCAGTTCCTTATCTGCTCTGCAACAAATAAAATGCATTTCTAAAGTGCTCTATGTCACCCAGGAATCGCAGAAGCTTGAAACCTCCTGACATACAACCATGTTCAGCATGACTATGACCAGGGTACTATTGAGTGCATGCCTACAGTTTACATGGTATGCTGTCTGCCGAATCTGAGTCCTGATCAGTCACAATACCTAATGTTTATGCATCCTCAGGCTCTATTTTGACACTTGCATACTGTGTCTATTAATAAAGCAAAATTAAGCTTTAAGGGTATCTTACGTAGCACATGCCATGTACCTAGGAGGTGTGACTCCAGCTGCAGTGCCACAAAGGGTCCTCATACTGCAATACTGAGGTTGCAAAGGATGTGTAGTACTTGGCTTAGGAACTCAAGTGTTCCTAAGCACCAGCATGGCACCAGCAGCAAGTGGGATTTAATGCACAAATCTAAAACTAACAAGATTCTGGAACAAGACTTGAGCTTGTTGGATGTGAATATGTTTTTTGTCCTGAACCATTTATGCAGCTAGTCCTAGAGCCAGCTAGGTTTTCCAGGTTTGAGACAGAAGCTATAAACTTAGTGTCTAGTTAAATCATTATTTGTCTGGTACACCATCTAAGTTTTGAAACATTGAAGAACAGAGTAACATTGCATTCAGAATTACATTTATCACATTGCACTACAAGAATGACAGGCTAGCATCATTAAAGGGAAAAAGAAAACCAGAAAGGCAGAAGTGTGCTACCAGGTCAAGTAGCACATTTTTTTTTTTTTTTGAACACTTCCCTTCTAAATAATTCATCTTTTTGACCCAAAGGTGTGAAGCTTCCTATGAAGATTGAGAAAAGCCAGGAGGGTGTAAGCAGCTAATCAGTAAAATAAAATAAATCCCTTCAAAAAAGGTCATTTGTGTTGTTTTTCATATTAGGAAACTGTGCAAGCTACTTCAGAGCCCATTTTTCTTTCACTGTAGTAAACAGGAGAATTCACATTGACTTTGGAAAGCATTAACTTTGTCTCAGTTTCTTTATAAAAAAAAAAAAAGAACAAAATAATTAATTTATTTGGATATCTGTTGTTTTCTAGTGGCATAAGACTTTATTATGGAAAGTTTTGAAATTAGCTTCTTTCCATGAGACTGTTGATGAATATACATATCTGTATGCCTAACGGCGACACTACAAAGATGTATTTGATTCTTCACCCTTTTACATCAAATGGTAAGAATAAGAAAATTTATTGAAATAAATAGCATTGCGCCAATATAAAACTGACATGGTAGAGAATCATAATCCTTTAGACTTTAAATGAATAGCCACTTACTTTGTTAAGGAACTGTAAAATCTTGCAATTATGATTTACAAGCACTTTCCACCTTGTTTTGTACTGGTGCAAATGACAAGAAAGAGTGAAGAGCAAAGCAGACCGAGGACACTGTCGAATGAGCTGGTCCCTTGTGTTCACTCATTTTTTGCTCTTAAAACTTCCAAGAGTTAGCACACAGTGCTCATGCCAGAGATTGTTCATGACTGTTCTTCACATAATGGAAAGTTTAGTGAATCTTGCAGGTTAGTTCCTGACTTGTATCTAGTAAGCATTGCATATGCAGTAAAGCTGTTCAACTTCAGG
Source organism: Neopsephotus bourkii (assembly GCF_033783945.1). Lineage (NCBI taxonomy): Eukaryota > Metazoa > Chordata > Aves > Psittaciformes > Psittacidae > Neopsephotus > Neopsephotus bourkii. The sequence continues at coordinate 81,329 of NW_026900600.1, forward strand.
TAGCCTAGGGCACAAAATTTTCATCTGGAGGTAACCTGAACAAGTCAGTCTCCTGCTCAAAGTAACTTCAACATCAAAGCTAGGTCATATTACTCTGGGTGTTTTCTAGTTGAGTGTTAAAAGGAAGAACATACCTCAGCCTCTATGGTCAACATGTTCCATCATATTCAGTCAGAATCTTCCTTGCAACAGCTTTTGACTGTTACCTCTCTTAATGTAAACCTCCAAAAAGCCTTTCACTTCAGTGTTTTATAGTCATCTTTTAGATTGGTGAAGAAAGCAAATCAAATCCTCTTATGTCTCTTCCCCCAAAGTTGTCTGATTCATACTTCCTCAATTTTAAGTCATAGACCATGTGCTCCAGCCCCCTGAGCACGTTAGTACCCCCATGTGGAATCTGTTTTGTCACTCTCTCTCTTACTTTGGTGAGCCCAAAATTGGATACAGTATTCCAGATATGGCCTCAGAAGGGTTGAGAAGAAAAGAATAATCAGTTCTTTTAACCTGTCTGCTGCACCAACCAGAGCATAGCTAGCCTTCATCATCACAAGAACACATTGCTAGTTGTTGTCCACAGGACATTTTTCAGGTTGTTTTCCATCAGACACAGATTCTTATCCTTTGCTGCAAAGTTGCTTTCTAGCTAGTTAAACCCTGCATGTTCAGTTGCAAGTTGTTATTCAGTCACGAATGCAGGAATTTGTATTTGCTTTTGCTGAACTTCATGAGGTTTTTCTTTAGCCCATTTCTACATCCTGTCAAGACCTCTTTCAAGAAGAGAAATTTTGTTTCCTGACCTTTAGCTTGTCTGCTAACTCTAGTTTGAAGTCTTTGGAGAATTCATTGAGATGCCTGGTTTTCTCTGGCAGAAGTCCCCAGTGAAGATGTTAGACAGTACCAGGCCCAGAACTGACCCTGGGGAAAACCACCCACAACGGGCTGCCAGTTAGTACTGGCCAACTAGGAGCAGTTGATTGCTACACCGTGAAGCATAGTTAGTTTTTCACTCAATTTGGGAGCAACTTCACATTGCCTCATCTTGGCTATCAAAACCCAATTGCAAGATGTCAAATGTCTCTCTAAAATCAAAGTAAACAACAATTCCCTCCTTGTCCAGCCGTTGCATCACCATTTAGGTGATGAACTTGATCCAGATAATCAGGCTGGTCAGGTATGATTTTTTCTTTGATAAATATATGTGGGTTGTTCTAAGCCATCTTCTTGTACTTCATGTTCCTGGAATGGCTTCCAGAAGGATTTAGTCCATAAATATGTTATACTGACCAGCATGTAGTTTTTAAATCCTCCTAATGCCCTTTTTGAAGATGTTTATGACATAGAGCTTTGCAAGTACCAGGGACTCTTCTGATTTACTACATCCACCTGAAGTCAGCTTCCTCAGTATCCTTGGATATATCCCATCTGTCCCCATGCACTTGTACATAGCCAGTTTGATTAAGAATCCATCACCTGTAATTCTTCTATTGATGTTACTACTTCTCTTCCCTAAACTGCCCAACTTAATGGAAACTGGGAGGCCTGAGCGCAGCCCTTGCTAGCAAAAACAGGTAAAAAAAATACCTCAGCTTTTCCGAAAACCCTAATTTTTAAGTTGTCCCATGATTCAACAGAAGGCCCACAGTATACCAGGTTTTTCTTTTCCTGATGGTGTAAATACAGAAGTCCATGTTGTCACAGACCTTCCTAGATGAAATTTGTCTTTTCCTGATTGCATCACTACCTGAATGGACAGTGCTTCCATATTCTGCTGAGGTATCCTGTCCCTACTTTCACCTTTCATAAGCTCCCTTTTTGTGTTCGAACCCAGCGTGGAGTTCCCTCTTTGTCAAAACTGGCCTTTTGTTGTACATGCGTAATTTCATGCACATTGAGATGAACCATTCTTTGCTTTGAGGAGGTTATCTATCCCAAAGACACTTACAGCTCTAAAAATGAGAATCTGAATTTTTTGAAGAGCCATTCAAAAAGAAGTAACAGAGTTGGAGTCGGTTGACACTATCAGTACTTTTCCGTATTGATGGTTACAAGCTATTATCATTTAAAAGCTAAAGCAGGGAGAAAGGAAAAAAAAATGGTATTCATAAAACACAGAAAACAAAATTGAGTGCAACTTAGTTTGTGACCTATCATGAAAGCTTTTTATTGAGGATGTTTCAGGGATCTCTCTGCTTTTTAATAATCCCACGTAGGATTATTGAGCCTTTTGAAATATCAGTGCAATGAATTAATCTTTCTGATCCAAATCTCCGAGTCCTTCCTCTAACCAGTCTTTCTTTTCATTGGACCTTATCTCTGATTCTTTGTCACACCTGCCACCACTGATATCAGCCTCAATACTTTACATGCCAACTTCAGCAGCCTGTAGACCTCTTCAGTGGAGTGTGAGTTAAAGATCCAATTCAAGACCTGGAAATCCTTAAATCCCTTTTCTTCAGCAGCCCTGTAAGGTATTAGCTAAGTAAGGTATCAATTGCTGTGATTATATATATTTATATATACACATATATTTTTATATATATCAATATGTGCATACATTTTTAATATGTTACAGGAGAGTTCTAGCTCTAGATGAGTAACCAAAATACCTCATTCTGATAAACTACACATTCTGGTGCAGCTTTTGCCACTTGCTTTATTTATTCCTCTTCATTTTAAATCTCTGCACAAGCTCCCCAGTTCAGGGATCACTCCTATTAATTTTTATGGTGCTTTCCACAGGAAAAGAGAGGGATTATTCCAAAGGAAAAGCTGTGTCAGCACAAGTATATTGACAGATAATCTGTCAATAGAATTGCTGGGAGCCTTCAAATTCCTTACAGGATGGTTAAATGAATATTCACTAAGGATGATTTTCTCACACTTCACTTTGACATTTCCTTGCCTGAAAAGCAGGCATCTGACCCAAGTGGGATGACTCAGTGTGAAATTGTCTTATAGACAATTTATCTTTTCATAAAAATACCCAAGGCAATAAAAATGACCTGTCTGTATAAGTTGGTTGTGCTTGAGGAAATGAGGCTTCCTTAAACCCCCCAGCTTCTAGGAGAGGAAGAAATTATGAGACATTCCTTTGAAAACACTTATCTTTTAGATGTAATGTTTTTCATTTTTAGAAAACAAATGGTGTAAATTGGGTTTCAAGGTAAGGGATCTCTGTAAAAAATAATGATATCATGCATGCATCCTGCAGATGAATGCTAAGCAGTGAAAACTAAGAATGCCTTAATGTACTGTTTCATCGAGATGCAGTCAATGCACCTGTATGTACTACTGACCACAGAAGGCCAGTGATAGTATTGTCATCATGATCACAACTGTGATCTTAGGTATTTAATCATTTACACAGAAGTGAGAATATATTTATAACTTTTTCTCTGTACAGGTAAATGATGGTCTAGTGTATTTCTTAAGAAAATATGAAAAGAAATATGTCTGGACACTGACATACAGCTCTCAAAACAGCATTAGCAAGACAGTTGATTTTTGGATTTGCTGTTAAATGTAGTATGAAATTAAACAAAACAAAACAAAACAAACCAACAAAAAAGACCAAAAAACCCCCCAACAAACCCAAACCAAGAAAACCCACCAGAAAACAACAACCCGCACAAAGATTCCTCTTTGCCGAGACAGGAAATGTAATAGATGGAATACAATGTGTAGGAACTTATACAGACAAGGGGTAATGGGCTAAAACTTAAACAGGGGAGGTTTAGATTGGACATAAGGAAGAAATTCTTTACTGTAAGGGTGGTGAGGCACTGGAATGGGGTGCCCAGGCAAGTTGTGAATGCTCCATCCCTGGGAGTGTTCAAGGCCAGGTTGGACAGAGCCTTGGGTGACATGGTTTAGTGGGAGGTGTCCCTGCCCATGGCAGGGGGTTGGAACTACATGATCTGAAGTTCCCTTCCAACCCTAAATATTCTATGATTCTTAGATACACTACCAAAACCCAAATATTCCAATATGAGCTACAGAAGAAACACTGATATGTTTTATGTGAATGTTTAGATTGCTATCGACTCTTTCAGTAACCAAATGCAGAGCGCTATTCCCTGTAGCTCACAGTTTAAAGAATTCATTGTAAGAAAAAGGAATGCCACAATTCAGCAATCATCAGTTGCAGAAAATAAGAAAATGGTAAAATATTGAAAAGGGAGAGAAAAGAAGATAGTAATATTGACCTTTTAATTAGAAAATCTTGAAAAAATTACAAAGTTTTAAAAAGCATTGCTTCTATTATATATTGTTCAGTGCATTAAAAATAGCTGAAAAATCTAAACTACTCAAGACATTTCCTATATTTAATGGCTTATCATCAGTCTTGTATTATATTTATGGTTGCTTTTTTTGTTAATATTAAAATAACTTGGTGGGAATGTCTTGCACAAAATGTCCTTGAGGTTTCCTTTTTTTATTTTTCTAGAGATTTTTAATTTGACATTTTACTTTTTGTTTGTTCTTTACACTGATGACACATCATCAATTATTGCTGCATTAGAGATAAGCCTGGGGATGAGAGATAAGCCTGGGCATGGCATGCCAGTGTTTGAGGGACAGCATACTAGTGAGGTCCTTTGCTCTACCATTTCAGTGAAGGTAGGGTGTGGACATCCATGTGACAGCAAAGATACAATGGTTATTGATGTGAAGAAACCGTGGAAGCACCTGAGAATGGTCATGTCGGAATTAGGGTTTCTCCCCTAAAATAGGTGGTGGAATCAGTAAAAAAAGCAGAAGTACATCTACACCAATGCATGTAACATGGACAACAAAGAAGAGGAGCTGGAAGCCTTTGCACAGCAGAAAAACTGTGACATAGTTGTCATCATAGAAACATGGTGGGATAACTTGCACAACTGGACTGTTGCAATTGATGGCTATAAACTCTTCAGAAGGGATAGGCAAAGAAAGAAAGGTGGTGGGGTAGCCCTGTCTGTTAGGGAGTGTTTTGACTGCCTAGGTGGGTTGAGCGTTTATGGGTAAGAATCAGGGGAAAGACCAGCAAGGCAGATATCATAGTAGGATTCTGTTACAGACCACCCAACCAGGAGGAAGAGGCCTATAAGCAGCTGGAAGAAGTCTCACAATTGCCAGATCCTGTTCTTGTGGGGGACTTTAACTTATCAGATGTCTGCTGGAAACACAGTACAGCAGAGAGGAAAGTCTAGGAGGTTCCTGGAGTCTGTGGAAAATAACTTCCTGCCACAGCTGGTGAGTGAGCCAACTAGGGAAGGCATACTGTTGGACTCGTTGTTTGTGAAAAAAAGAAGGACTTGTGGGTGACATGATGGTTGGAGCCTGTCCTCGGGCACAGCAATCAGGGAATGATAGAGTTTTCAATGCTCAGAGAAGGAGACGAGTCAGCAGAACTGCCACCTTGGAGGCTGGTTGACAGAGGTTCATTATAAGGCAGTTCTTTAGGGCAAAGGGCTCCCTGTTTGACATGTTTCTGATCACCTCTACATGTGGCTTTGCAATAACTCAACTTGATGACTTCTGCTTATCATTTTTTTTCTATTAAATATGGCACATTTCTGTATGTACCTGTTTTGATGCTGCATTTCTTCTTTCTTACCTGTTGTCTACATTTCCTTATATTGCCCTCAAAATGGTTTTATTGTACATCATTAGTGCTTATGCACATTCTTCCAGCCTAATATTGTTGTTCAGCAGGGCAGCTGGGATTATAGCAAAATTAGCTTCACAATTTAGTTACATTCAAACAGATTATTTCTCTGAAACCATAGTTTCAGTTGTTGAACAGTTGGATGTGTTCTGTATTTCAGTGGCTCTGGATCTGCTGAAGTCATGCTGGAAGTATCCTCTTCATTGGAAGTTCCTCAATCCCCAGATGTACTTCTGATTTTCAGATTAGTTTCTTCAAAGATTTATGTGAAAATACTTTTTTTTTTTTCATCTGCTTGTCTACCCTTAATGAGTTCAAGAAACTAACACAAGACAGCATATTCTTAAAGGCAAGATTTTCCCTATAAAAACCTTAAAGAAGGGCTCCAAAACAGTGTAAAGGTACTCACTGATGGACAGGCTACAACACTGCCTTTATACCAAATTTGTTTGAACAATCCAATTCACACATTTGCATCTCTGAACCAGAAAGTATATATTAACAATTAGAGACATGGGTGGAAGATAGGGAAATTACTTTAGACACTGATCCTGGAACATTTTGAGAAAACATAGACTACGGAAAGGAGGGTACTTTGAAACATGGGGAATATAAGAAATTATTGTACTGTTGACTACAGAGTTATAGATGAAAAGAGAAACAAACTAATTCTGATGAATATGCAGGCAAAACCTGAGTGGGAATTGGTCTATGAGACAGAGAATGTGTGGGGTGCATAGGACTTAAAACCAGATTTCATCAGTTCAATGCCTCACTGAACTAATTCCACTGGTCACTGTGTTGGCCTTGAGCACTTGTAGTATTTGAAAACACAACAGCTTTACTTTTCACTGTTTTAATTAAAAAAAAAAAAAGTTACCTGTATTTCTATCCACAACTTTTTTTTTTTTTTCCCTTTACTGCATGCTTAATTCACATTAAACTCCAGATCAAGAATTTTGCTTTCTTGTGTTTTCTACCTTTTTGGTCCTGGTTTTCATGTTATCAGTCTCTGTGCTTGTCTGTCTTAGTTTTCTTGTGTTGTTCTTTTACCTCTTTGGTTTAGATGCCCCTGCTCTCTGTATGATTTATTTACTATTAGATTGTTGAGAGAAACAGGCTTGTCTTTACCCAGTGGTGTCAGATGTCCAACCATTAATTCCTTCTTTAGGATATAGCTAAATTCTAGAGTTCCAAATCAGAAACTTAAATATCTAATTCTGCTTTGCTTCATTTGTATTAATACAAACAAACAAGCAAGCAAAACACAACAAACACAAAAACCCCACTTGAATCTTAGTGAGAGAAAAAAATCTTTAAATGCCATTACCATCTGCATGAACATTTGAGAGCTTTGGTTTCACTCAGTTCTTCTCTTCCTTATTCATTTCCATTGACAGTTCTTCAATGCTTCCAGACACAGGCAGGGTTTCTTGCTTGCAAAGTCAGCATTGTTATTGGTATGGGTCCCTTGGTCTGGTTTTGTCCGCTGTTTCTATTGCATCTTCTGGGTCAGAGAGGATATAACCAGTTTGACTACTGTCACCATGTTTCATCTATCAACTGCTGTGCTACAAAACGAAAAGCATCCATGCTTGTAAAAATAAAGCGTTTCCTTATTAAGGGATGTTGTGTACCCTATTGTGTATGACAGTCTAGCCAATTCCATAAGCTGGAGACTTGGATATTTAAGAAGTATCAGTGTAAAAACAGTTCCAGCCAGGAGACATTACAAAATATAATTACCCTAATAAATTGATTCAGACATTTCTCTGTCCATGATCAAGTTCTAATTTTTGTACCTCTTTCCAAAAATTATCCTCTGTGCTTGCTAAGAAATCAGTTTATAAGTGCTTCTAGAGACAAGCAATTCCTTACCATTTTTTTCCCTCTAAACTTCTCTCCATCTCAGTTTGACTGTGTTGGGCCTTTTTTTTCCCTGTTTGTGTGTGTTTGTTTGGGGTTGGGTTTTTTTTTGTTTCTCTTGTAAGGGAAGAATTTATTTATTTTTTTACTAGCATCTCCCATTTTTTTCACGTTCTAAACTTGAGATCAGAAGTTTTTCCATTAATTGGACTGGAACACCTACCTCCACTGTGTATGATCCTATCTCAGAATGTGTTCTAGTTCATATAAGCTGAAGTATAAATAGAAAACACACATCACCACATATGGGGAAATTCCAGAAAAAAATCATTCAGGAAAATGGCTGTGCGCTTTTAGGCTGAAATAATAATGCAACTGTTTAGTTCATACAACTCATATATGCATAGTATGGATGCATTTGAATTTTCTCTGCTCAGATCTCCCTGTTAAAGCACAAACTCATTGGGAAAAAACAAACAAACAAAACAAAAAACAAAACCCCAATCCAAACAAAACAAAAGAAATATGACATGTTTTTTGGTTTGAACAAGACAAGGTTATGAGAGTTGTGTTTGTAAAGACAGTATATTTTCCCTTCAGTAAAGAATGTTAAGAGCTATGAAACTAAAAATATAATAAAAAAATTAAAAAAAAACACAAAAAAACAAACCCAGTGAAAAAAAAAACCAAACCAGAACCAAAACCAAAAAAACAAACCATGAATGTAGAAAATCACAAGATTTCATTACTACGATAGCTTCTTTTTTTTTTATTTTATGCAACAAACACTGAATATAAATGTCTGTTTTTCTGCTCTAAAGTGATATAAGAATTCTGCAAACTAGGATATCTTTTAGATTTCACTTGCAGGGTAATCAGATTCATCTTTTCTGTTCTGCAGTAAGAAAACAGGATAATTATCTCTTTTTACTTGTGATCCTTTGACATAATTAAGAACCAAAACTATTAACCCATCTTTGAGAGGTTAGCTGTTCCACAAAATGAAAGGTAAGAAAAATGAAATTAACATATGGTTATTAGGTATACAATAAGTAATACACATTTTTGTGCCTCCTCTTGAAGCTTCATGGTCAAAGGTTTCTAAGGATTAGAGGTGGATTAGCCATGCTGAAAGTTAGAACATTTTCAGATGAAAAACCCAAGTAGCCATACAAAGAATGGATTATCCCCTCAGTCTAGAAGGGGGAATCTGGTTGATGGTGGTTTTACTTAGAGGTCTAAGCATGTTCCATGAGGAAAATAAACATTGTGATACAATATATATAAAAATAAAAAAAATAAAAATAAATAGAAGCATTTAGCCATGAAGATGTTTCTATCCTTTAACCCCAAAATACCAAAGAAAGTATCAGTAATTCAATGTCAAGGAAGTCAGCAGTGCAAAAAATAACTCTTTTTTTTTTCAAACAGTGACCAGCAGTCTTTATTTTCTAACTCTGTGAGATAAAACTGATAAAATATGAGCGTATTATGATCTACTGTGTACATAACTTGGTGGGCTATAAAAGTGCTACATAGCAGGCATACAATTGAGTTCATTGGCTGTTTTCCCCGAAAATCAAATCCCTTTGAGGTACACATTGGACTTCCCCATCTTCCCGCATCACCCACCAAGTATATCCGGGTCCCTGAGCAAAAACAATCTGATGAGTGGGTTTGCCTTTACCTGAAGCGGGAATAACCCAGACTGTCTGTCGTGGTTTAACCCCAGCCAGACAGCTTGTTCACCCACTCCCCCCGTTCTTGCCCTCCCCCTACTCCTGAAAGGACGGAGAGGAGAATCAGAAAGAATGCAACTCCTACCGGTTGACATAAGAACAGTATAGTAATTAAGGTATAACACAAATCACTACTGCTACCACCAATAACAGTAACAATAAAGGAAATAACAAGGGAAGAGAATACAATGCCTCAGCACCCGCCGACCGATAACTCGCCCCCCCAGCCCGACCAAGCACCGACTGATACCTCCTCCAACCCTGCAGTCCCCCTTGCCCTTCCGGGGTAACTCTCCAGTACCTCGTGGGCATGACGTGCTGTGGTATGGAATACCTCTTTGGTCAGTTTGGGTCAGGTGTCCTGTCTCTGCTTCCTCCCGGCTTCCCCTCCTCCCTGGCAGAGCATGAGGCTCACAAAGTCCTTGGCCAAACCAAAATGTCATTGTTATCATCTCTGTTCCCAGCCCGAAAGTCAAAACACAGCACTGCACCAGCTACCAAGAAAGAGAAAAATGACTGCTACTGTTAAACTCAGGACACTTCCCCAGCAAATTCTTCATGTGCACCACAGGAACTTTCTGTCCCCTTCTACAGTATGTAAAAGTTCTGACTGGGCTGGGCCAGCCCTGTTGGCAGATCCTCTAGTGTTGACCAACTACGTGGCCTCTGGTAAATGTGTATCCTAATGTTTGAAATTCCCACCACCTATTGCTCTCAGTGTAGTTTTTAAGAGCCCATTGTACCGTTTGATTTTCCCAGAGGCTGGTGCATGGTAGGGGATGTGATATACCCACTCAATGCCATGCTCTTTGGCCCAAATATCTATAAGGCTGTTCTGGAAATGAGTCCCATTATCTGACTCAGTTCTCTCTGGGGTGCCATCTCGCTACAAAATCTGTTTCCCTAGGCCCAGGATAGTGTTCCAAGCAGTGGTGTGTGGCACAATGTATGTTTCCAGCCATCCGATGGTTGCTCCCACCATGATAAGCAGATGGCGCTTGACTTGGTGGGTTAGTGAGACTGTGTTGTAATCAGTCTGCCAGGCCTCTCCATACTTGTACTTCAGCCATCGTCCTCCATACCAAAGAGGCTTTAACCATTTGGCTTGATTAATTGCAGCACATGTTTCACAGTCATGAATAACCTGGGCAGTAGTGTCCATTGTTAAGTCCACCCCTCGATCATGAGCTCATCTGTAAGTTGCATCTCCACCCTCATGGCCTGAAGTGTCATGGGCCCACCAGGCCAAAAATAATTCACTTTTATGCTGCCAATCTAAGTCTACCTGAGCCACTTCAATCTTAGCAGCTTTATCCACCTGTTGGTTGCCCTGGTGTTCCTCAGTGGCCCATCTCTTGGGTACACGAGCATCTATGTGGCATACCTTCACCACCAGGTTCTGCACCCAGGCAGCGATATCTTGCCACAGTGCAGCAGCCCAGATGGGTTTTCCTCTGCATTGTCAGTTGCTCTGCTTCCATTGCTGAAACCACCCCCACAGGGCATTTGCCGCCATCCATGAGTCAGTAGAGAGATAAAGTACTGGCCACTTTTCTCGTTCAGCAATGTCCAGGGCCAGCTGGATGGCTTTCACCTCAGCAAATTGACTCGATTCACCGGCACCTTCAGCAGTTTCTGCAACTTGTCATCGAGGATTCCATACAGCTGCCTTCCATCTCCGATGCTTTCCCACAATACGGCAGGACCCTTCAGTAAACAAGGCATGCTGTTTTTCACTTTCTGACGGTTGATTATGTGGTGGGGCCTCTTCAGCACGCATCACCTCCTCCTCTGGTGACTTTACAAAATCTTTGCCCTCTGGCCAGTCCATGACTACTTCTACAATTCCTGGATGACTGCGATTTTGTATTCGAGCTCGTTGTGTAATTAGTGCAGCTCATTTACTCCATGTAGCATCGGTTGCATGATGTGTTGAGGAGACCCTGCCTTTGAACATCCAGCCCAGCATGGGCAACCTGGGTGCCAGGAGGAGCTGTGCTTCAGTCCCAATCACTTCCGAAGCAGCTTAAACCCCTTCATAGGCTGCCAGTATCTCTTTCTCAGTTGGGTTATAGCTGGCATCAGATCCTTTGTATCCACTCCAAAGGTCAAGGGGGCGACCTCGAGTCTCCTCTGTAGCTTTCTGCCAGTGGCTCTAGGTGGGACCATTCTCCCTGACTGCAGTGTAGAGTACATTTTCCACATCTGGCCCAATCCAGACTGGTCCAGGGGCTATTGCATGTCGTGGTTCAAACCCAGCCAGTAACCCAGAACCACACAGCTGCTCACTCACTCCTCCACACTTCCTCCCCCCCCCCCCCACTCCCCCGGAGGGATGGGGAGAAGAATCGAAAGAATGTAGCCCCCACGGGTTGAGATAACAACAGTCCAGTAACTAAGGTATAACACAAATCACTACTGCTACCATCAATAATAATAATGATAAGGGAAATAACAAGGGAAGAGAATACAACTGCTCACCACCTGCTGACCGATACTCAGCCTGACCCAAGAAGTGATCTAGCCCTTCCGAGTAACTGCCCCCAGTTTATATACTGACCATGATGTGCTGTGGTATGGAATACCTCTTTAGCTAGTATTATTAGTATTATTTAAATTTTTCCAGTAATGATCTAGGGGACTAGAAGGAACTACTACTACCAGTGTGTTGAGCAATTAAATAAAAAATACTATTTTTATTCAAGAAATAATGCTAAGTATCCATTGTCTTTCCTTTGAGTGAGGAGATCTAGTGAGATACCTGGTTAAAAAAAAAGACAAACAATCAGTATTGATGTGAGATTCTGTCTCTATTTTAGGAGCTCAGTTCACAGGCAACAACTTTTGTGTAAAATAGATAATTAGCTATCTAGTTCAGGTACATGGTCAGGCTCTTTACATGGACTTAAGATGCACTCAGATCACATTCTGCACTTCTGTTTGTAGGAAAAAGAAACTATGTGGGCTGAATGAGAGAAGGCAGCGGCACAATTCTCCGAGCCAGGACTGCAGGATACACAATGTGGTATTGCTACAGTGTCTCTCTGTTGTAACAGAAATTTTAAGTCAGCTTTTAAAAACAAAGATTTTTAGTGCATCTGATTAATAATTTTGACTTATGACATCCCAAAAATGAGCAAAAGGAGAGAACATCACCTCAACTGCAGAAGTCAGTCACAGGGAGAGCTGAAAAATAGGCTGCTTAGATGAAGAGGAAAAATTGAGATCATCTTGTTTAGGTACTTACACTTAATAGAAAAATGAATATTTATAGTGAATTTAGGAAATCTAATTTCAGCCATAGTTTAAGTAATAAAAATCTTCCCTGAAACATTAATCTAGAACTGAAAAAATCTTGAGCATAAAAGATTATTTTCCCTAATAAACCTAAAACTCAGCAGTATGTTCTGTCCCTTTAGACTGAAAATGTTTCAATTATTATATTAATTACTTATTATATAATAATCTTTCATTTTGTAAAGTTTTCAAAGGTAAAAGGTTCCTTAAGTTCTGCACATGTTCTCTGAGCTTTCTTTACCATTTCACCCAGACACTGGCACTGTCTCAGAAATCAAGAAAAAGGAATAAAACAAACAAAAAAAATCAAACAAAATAAAAGTAGAAATATAAAGATGCAAAGTCAGAAAACACACAAAATTGTAGCTAACTTTAAAGACATGAGAAAGAAAAGGCTGAAAGAATCATAATAAGGCAGAAAGCTAAAAAGTACAAAGATGTGGGAGTGGAATCTTGAAATAACAGAAAAGAAAGTCCAAAAAAGAGAAGTAAATTATAATAATGAAAACTAAAAGCCTCCCTTCATCTGTCTTAAAAATAGACACCAATGTTTTGCAGATTAACTTTGGTTTTGTAATTATGGTCTTATGGAGAAATGAATGTTGGTGAACTAAAGTGCTCACTTAAGGAGCGTAGCTAAATCCATGGCATAGCAGAAACAGCTGTTGCCCATTATGCTTTGCTTTTTGATGATAAGTGGTAAGAAAGGTTGGGAAAAGGTGACCATTCAGCACTTTTTATTATGAGGCAATGGCTCCAATGATGTTAGCAATATCATTAAAAACACCATCAGTACTATTTTCTGTGAAGACACTTAATGTTTCCATCTCTCCCTGCTGTCCTAAAATGCATTCACATATGAAGTAATATTGGAGGTTAGGGTAAAAATGGAGCAAATCAGAATCAAAGAAGATTTTGTGCATTACACACGCAGCTTTAATCCAAACTGGGTAATTCAGTGTGCCTAAGCTACATATTTAAATCAAAGCTATTATTCTTGTTCACATAAAAGGGACAGTAAAGCTTGCTGTTTGTTGTCTTATGAATTTTCACATGAATGTCTCCAACTTTCTTTGTCTTTGTTGTCATCCCATATGCAAGGAGAACCTAATATGTCACCCTAACAACAAATATCTTACTATTTTTCTGCTGGGTTACCCCTCGCAGGCAAACTTGCATCCAGCTTTTCACTTACTCTCCAACTCCCCATGAAAGACAAGGAGAGAAAATAAGAGGAACAAGGGTGAGAAAGCTTGTGGGTCTTTAGACAGGGAGATTGCTTACTGGTTAGTGTTGTGGACAAAAAAAAGACTTGACTTAGGAAAAATGAATTTAATTGACTGCCAAACAGAAGAAATATTTTTGGGTAGTGGAATACAAAAAGACAAAAAAAGCCTCCATCAGCATTCATCTTCCTTTCTCAGGCTCAGCCTCAGTCTTTCACTCTTGACTCCTCTACCTGTTCTTCCAAAAGCAGTGCAAGAGGGATGGGCAATGGGAGACATAGTTCCTAATGGTTTTTCTCTGCCAGTTCTTTCTGCACACACTTTTCCTATTTTCCAGCATGGGTCCTTCAGGAAAATCTGCTGTGTTTTTGTGCTCCATGGGCTTTAGGGATTATCTCTTCCACTGTGAAGCACCTCTTCCTGCTCCTTGGTGTTCTCTCTGCTGTTTCTTGCTCTCTGCCCCTCCCCTCTCTGCCTCCCTCTCTATTTCCTGTCATTTCTTTAAATATGCTTTCCATCTTAAATACATCACCATCTTGGATGATGGGTTCAGGTTTATCCTGTGGTGTGTCCTTTGGAGCCAGCTAGAACCTGCCATGTTCAGCATGGCCTCTCCTCACAAAGACCATCCCTGCAGCCCCCTGAGAAGCATATCAACATGTTGACACCTGCACCAAAGATAAACTTGTACTAGGCCACACCACATATATAGGATAATGGACAACTTAGAAGGGAAAGCCTGCACATGAAGAGCTGATTTACTTAAGTTTTTCACAGCCATTGATAAAATGACTTGAAGAATGGGATGGAGTATTATCCAGAATCAGCAGATAGTCTGGGTGCTACAAAGGGTAAGTTATTTCATCGACTTAATTAGTTCAGGAAAACTTTTTTTTTTTTTTTTTTTTAAACAGCTACCTGAGGTGCCTCATTCAGTTTCATAACGCAGGTGATAATGTTTATTTTTCTCACTTAGGATCAGCACGATTTATGCTGGCTTCCAAGAAGAGCTTAGAAATGTCAAAGCTTATTTCTAGGGCTAGGTATTCAGATATGTCCCTATGTTTGAAATTTTGCACATAGCACACACAGGTGCTAAACTCGTGAGAGGAGTGGGGGAATCAGACCTTTCCAAACCTACAAGGTGCTCCTGAAAACAAGTGAGACATCTTGTAGCAATATTTCCCTTTAGATTCCTTTATGTGGGTGGCATATTAGCAAAGCAGCATTATGACCAGAGAGGAGACTTCCTGTTTCCTGCTTAATGGCACTTCAGAATATAATAAATAAGCATCTTATGGGCTTCACTCATATTTCAGAACAGAACATTCCTTTTCAGACTGATGTTCTCATCTCAGCAAAAAGGTTTTAATTTGAACACACCATACCATACACAGCGTAAGAAGACAAAATTTCCACCCTGGGCAAGAAGATTTGAGAAATCGTAAGTCAAGATTTTAGAACTGATCTTTTGGTGATGAAAAAAGGTTGTTTTTTTTTTTTTGCTTTTATTCAAGATTTTGGACTATTAAAACACTTTATAAATTTTAATGAATAGTAAAAATTATGTTACTTTCTTGGCCAGATGGAAGAGAGAAAAATAAGGCAGAGGTTCATTGAGCTAGGAATCCTTAAAAATCCTTTAAAACTGAAATTGTGGTTTGTTTACACTCCTTTTCCTGATGGGTGGTTAGCAGAAAAGGCCCTCCTCAGCACTGAATAGATGCTAACCCAAGGACAAAAAAAAACCCCAGCAAACAAAATGCAACACAGGTTCAATAAATAAACAAACAAACAAACAAATAAATAGCATGAAATAAGAAAATGACAAACTATTGTCAAAGTTGCTGGGTGGAACTGCAGCTTTGTGTCCATTGGCTGAAATGAAGATTT
This sequence comes from Neopsephotus bourkii, assembly GCF_033783945.1. Lineage (NCBI taxonomy): Eukaryota > Metazoa > Chordata > Aves > Psittaciformes > Psittacidae > Neopsephotus > Neopsephotus bourkii. Next base: position 97,000 of record NW_026900600.1, read on the forward strand.
AAACATACTGAGCAGACAGTGTCCCTGCTCCCTAAACTGCAATGTAGGTGACCCAAACAACCTAGACATGTCAGTGAGAGAGAAATGAAATATTTACCTCAGATTTTATCAAGTTTTTGTTACTAGCATATGTAGACTGATTTCTCAGTTAGAAGCAAATAAGATCCTTAGATAATCAATATAAACAGGGAGGTAAATAAGTGGAGTATGCTGGATGTCAGTTTTCGGGTCCTCAAAGGTTTCTGTGGACATTGAGCATACAGGGAATACAAGCATTTAGATCAACAGGATTGCATTCTCTCCTTATCCAGAGTCATAAGCTTCAAGTATTATTGAAGTGATTCCTGAAATCAATAGATTATATTCTAACCAGCACTGCAATGCAAACTGACAAATCTTAACTCACTTGACGCACTAAAATGTATGCATGATAAATAAATTAATATAAATGTGTATAGTGAGAAATGGTTGTTCTAGACACATTTTACAACTTATAACTCTATTAGATTGCTTATTCCCCATAGGGAAGGAATTCTATTATTTTGTATCATGAAAGGAGATAGGTGAGAGTTTTCAAGTAAATAATTTGGATGGGAAATATCTATTTTTCACATGCTAAATTTATAGCTTTAAATGTTTGAAACAATGAATAAACTAGTTTTCTCTAAATTAAAAAAAAAAGGGAAAAATAGTCTATGAGAGTGTAGCTAGACCAAAATATTTTAGACTTGAACAACTGTGTAACTACTATTTGAAAGGTCACTATGCAACCATTACCATTTAATCAAAAATTAGAACATAGTTTTATTTCTCATCAAATTAAAACTAACTAGGGAAATGAGATGCTCTTCCTCAAATTCCTGTTATGGGTAAAAAGGTAAAACACCATATATTTTCAGCCAAGAGATTATAGTTGAGATTGAGATCTTCATCTTGCAATCAAAACGCAAGTGAAGATTATTACTCCAATTACAGTGGATGCTAGCATTTTTAGAACAAATTATGCAATAATTTCCTCAAGAATGGTCCAATGAAAGTGTTATATGTGAAATTCCTGCTCTCTTCTTGCCTTTCAGTGTTTCTCTGAGTCAACAGTGTTAGGTTTTACTAATAAAATGTAATGGAGCACTGTGAGAGTTCACCTCCACACCACCACGAGGATGCTTTAACAGTGGTAGTTGGGAACACTTTTTCTCAGTCTTGAGGTCTGCTTAGTATTAATTTTATATCTTATCTATTTTTGGTATTTTTTTCATTGGCTCACAGAAGTTTAAAAATTTCTCACTAAGTTATAAAGAAATACTGCTGCTGTACTCAGGAAGGATATTGGTACTTTCATACATAATATGACAGAATAAACAAATAGCCTGTTAGAATTTTATATATATATATATAGAGAGAGAGAGAGACATAACTGATTCTTTTTTTTTTTTCCCTGTCAATTAATGGCATCAGCTAATGATAAAGGACTAAAATAAGGGATCATTTCTTGTTGTAAAGTGACTACTTTGGTTTCTCAGATCTCTACATTTAAAGACTTAATCAAAAATACATTAGCCACTTGACTATTAGACAATTGCTGTAACAGCTAAAACCATCTTAGGCCAAGACAAGTCTAGAAAACTGCTGAGACCCTGCAGTGTTAGGTCAATAGAGCTCCTGTGGTCTTTTACAAGTAGTTGTACAAGTCATAAACACAAAAAGAAAAAGAATGCTTTATATTATATATATAATTATATATAGATAAACATATAAATAATTCTTATGTAGAAAATTTGTTTATTTGTGAAAGTTTCTGTATTTTCTATCCATACAAAAATCTTTAGTCTCACCACCTGTTCACAAAGATTAAAGACTCAGCTGTCTCTGTAATTCATGAAGCACTGGACAGGGCTCCATCTCATGCCAAGCTATGTATCATCCTCCATTCCCACTCTTAAGTTCAGCAATGCAAAAGGCAGAGAAAGTTTTCAATGTTCAGTGAAAATAAATGACAAAATGACCAAAATGACTATTTTTACAATATGCTATCAAAAAATTCCTGGCTGATATAGACATAAAGTGAAATTTAGTTGAGCCATAGATACTGCAGATGCGCAAAACCAAAATAGTACTCAGTTTAAAGTAAACAAAACATAACAATTTATTCGTGCAGTATCCCTATTCTGGGATAACAGCTACAAGAAATCCCAGAACAGAAAAAATAATATTAAAATTATAGGGAATATTTCCACATAGAGATCACTGAATCACAGAATGGTTATGATTAGAAGAGATCTCTGGGGGTCATCTATTTCAATTCCCCCTGCTCAAGCATGGCCACCTAGAGCTGGTTGCCCAGAATCATGTCCAGATAGTATCTGAATATCTCCAAAAATGGAGATTAAGCAACTCCCCTATCAACCTGTGTCCAGTCATCCTCACAATAAAAAAGTGTTTTTCAGACAGAAACCATTGCCTCTGGTCCTGTCACTGAGAACCACAGAAAGAGCCTGGCTCTCTTCCCTTTGTGCCGTCTCTACACAATAACAAAATCCCCAGGGAGCCTTCTCCTCTCTAGGCTTAACAGTCCCAGCTCTCAGACTTCCCTCACATGAGAGGTGCTCAAGTCCCTTAATCAACTTCATGACCCTTCACTCAACTCTCTCCACTATGTCCATGTGTCCCTTTTACTGAGCAGCCCAAAACTAGACAGAAAACTCCAGGTTTGGCCTCACCAGTAATGAGGGGAAGCATCCCCTCCCTTGACATGCTAAGAACACTCCTAATGCAGCCCCAGTTACCATTAGTCTTCATTGTATGAAAGGCTCATTTTTGGTTCATGTTATAGTTAGTTTCCAGGAGGAACTGCAGGTCCTTTTCTGCCAAACTGCTTTCAAGCTCTGTGGACCCAGCTTGTTGATGTGCATTAGATTCTTGTCAGCCCATTTCTCCAGCTTGTCAAGGTCCCTCTGGATGCCAGTACAACTCCCTGGCATTTCCAAATTCACCCCTGGATGCTTGGGCAATGTTTCTTTATTCCTCTGAGGTTACCCATCCTTGCTTTTAACCTCTGTATGCTTTCTTTTTGGTGTTTGAATTTTGCCAGCAGCTCCTTGTTCATCCATACAGGTCTCCTGGCATTTTTGCCTTCTTATTCATTAGGATCTAGCTCTCTTGAGCTAGGAGGAGGTGACTATTAGCCAGCTTTCTGGGGCCCTTCTCCCTCCAGGACCTTATCCCATTTCCAAGCAGACCTTTGAAGAGGCCAAAGTCTACTCTTTTGAATGCCAGGGTTGTAAACTTGCTTTTGAACCTCTTCTCTCAGGATGCTGAACTCCACCATCTCATGGTCACTGCAGCCAAAGGTACCTTTGACCTTCACATCCTCAATGAGCCTCTCCTTGTTAGTGTTTAAAAGGTCCAAAAGAACAACTCTCCTGGTTATCTTCTCCACTACTTGATGGAGGAAGGCATCACCAGTGTGCTCCATGAGCCTCCTGGATTGCTTCTTTCTTGCTATGCTGTCCCTTAACAGATATCAGTGGTTGAAGTCCAAGTCATTTCTATATGTCTATCAAGGGCCTCATCCACTTGCTCTTCCTGGTTGAGTGGCCTAAAGACACCATTTGTAGCCTTTGTCTGTTGTCTCTTTAATTACAACGCATAAAGTTTCATTTGGCTCCTCATCCATCCCCAGGCAGAACTCCATGCACTCCAGCTGCTCTCTCACATAAACAGCAGCTCCCATCTACATCTTCCCTTCCTGTCCTTTGCAAAGAGCCCATATGCCACCACTGTAACATTCCAGTTATGGGACCCATCCACCACATCTCTGTGATTCCAACAAGATCATAGCCCTGCAAGTGCACGCAAGTATCTAAGTCAGGATGTTTATTTCCATTCCTATGTACCTGATTGTATGGGCAATTTAAAGAGCACCTAAGCATCACTCTGAATTTTTTCTAAACATATATATTATTTGTTTTATCCAGTGTTGCTTTGACCAGGTACTTTGGGATGAATGGAATGGGTTATTTTTTTTTTTTATCCTGCTGTCAGCTGGGATAGGGTTAATTTTCTTCCTACTGGTTGTGTTTAAGCCACAATGATCTTGCAGCATTCGAAATGAAGTTCACTTCTTACTTTTTTTCATACTGCATTATCTAGAGGCCCAAATCCTAATATAGTACACCAAATACAAAAAAAACAGCTGTGATTGTCATTTACAATTGAAATTGTTGTGTAAAGTTATTGTTGTGTAAATGCGTGGTATGAGAAAGATAGAGTGAAATCTGATTTGGGTACTGTGCTTCTCAGAAGAAGTATCCCACTGCATATTGATTTGGAAACTATGCAAGAGCAACTCTATAAACAACCATTTAAAAACACAAATATGATACTACCACAATTTCAGCTGGAGTAGGGACATGAAGTACTTTTAATGCTTAGATGAAGCTTGGAAGTTAGCAGACAGACGCATTTCCATAGCAGCCAAATTTTATGAAGCCCTAAGCCAATTATTTAATTAGCTAATTTGCTCATTCACAAATAATTTGCACGTAGCTCTAAATGTCAAATTGAAAACACTGGGGAGAATTAGAGCTGGTGGAAAGTATATTAGTGAGACTAGAGTCCCCTTACAAGGCTCTTCCAGGAAGTCTCAACAGGTTTTAGGGATGAAGATCAGTTTTTATTGGTGATTGTATTGAGGAGTGGGGAGGAAAGAGGAGAAAACAGTAGTATAAATCTTAACAGATGATAGATGATGAGCTTGGTTGCCTAAGTAATTCTTACAGAGATATTATGTCTCTCAATATCTCATTTTAACTGAATAATTTCTGTGTCCATGTTCATGAGACTAATAGACTTGTCCAACTTCCTACTGATATTAAGAAAGTGAAGTTTAGCTCTTTGGAAGAAAAAGAATGTTTACATTTTCCTTTAGCCAGCTTATTCTGTTTCAATCTCCAGATTTATTTTATTTTCTGGAATTCATATCCCTTCTGGTCATTAAACCTTTCTGCTTGCATAATGCCATTTTTTTAAATAGCTTTGTGTCCCTGTAACTTCATCTCTGCTCTTTATACGGTTCTTCCCATTTTCCAGGACAGAAAGAAAACAGAAGCAAAAGGATTGTAAAGCTTTTGCCCTGTACTGCACTGTAACAGTAAGGAAACTGGCAAATACCTCTGCTACTTTCTTCAGCATCCCTTTTTGCTTATCTGATGAGTAAGAAGAGTCATGTTTAAGAATTGCTCTTCTAAGATTTTCCTCTACATCTGCAATCAAGATATTTACAAGAGATTCCTGAGTGTTAACAATACTGGCATTATGGGGAGGTAAGAACAGAGAAAGAAGATTTGGAAAATCTCCCATGGCTAAGCATTATGCTTTTCTCCCCATTAGTTGCCATTCCTCCAAACATTCCCAAATATCTTAGCAGCAGCTCCTTTCCCCTTCTTAGCACAATTTTCCTTTGCATGTGTTGAGTTAGATCTCTTGTTTTCCTTAGAACTCATGTCACTTTTTTTTTTTTTTTTTTCTAGCAGCTGTGATGCTTCTCTCTCCCTAGAAATAATTTTGGTCTCTATCAAGATAGTTGCTGAGATTTCAGGAGAAAAAAATAAATCCTGCTCATAATTAGGAAGACAAAGGTAAATCAAAGTTGTCAGCATTCAGCATTTTTTAAATCTCAGATTTTTAAGCCACCAACATGGGATTTTTTGGGATGGTCTGAAAAACTGATTTTTGAATACTGAGTGATTGCACAGAGATAACTGGAAGGCTTGTTCCCGATAGGGCTTTTTTTCTGCCTTTAATGTGCTTCTCTGTGTGACCTGTCAGCTTAACAGCTACAGTTAATGAAGTACGATTTGAAGTCTTCAGCCACAAAGGATTTAATGTACTAGGGAATATTGTGTTAAAAGTTATGTATAAGCAAACTGTGTTGACTTCAATTTTCTATTTGAAAATGGTTGATAGAAACACAGCACTGTGGAAAAAGCAAGAGAGGTTTTTCTGCTGCAGTTTTCTGTATGTTCAAAACAATGCTAAAAATCCAGCTATATGAACACATTCAGTAAACCAGACTACCTCATCAAATTTTGCGCTACGTAATGATTTATCTTATAATTTCCTCTTTTACACAAGAAGACACACTCACACATATACACACATAAATATTTTTCTTCAGCCGTCATCTCATCAACCTTTGGGTTCTGCTTCACAAATAAAAAGGACAAGCTGCAGAGCTACTGTTATTAGCTCCATTCTCTGTCTTACTATGTTTATCTCTTCTGCAGACAAAAGGAGAATTAAGCCACCTCTGATATATTGTCAAACAGCTAATTAAAGGAAGTTAAAAATAATATCAACAAATAAAAGTTTATCATAAAAAAACCCCACTCAAAGCCAAAAAAACCCCAGATGTCCAGCAATCCCTCATCTCTCTAGTTTTACACATAATTCAACCCTTACATAAATGCTAAAGGTAATATTGTCTCTGAGAACATAGATGTTTATCCCCAGGCCATCAGCAATAAAGCTGGCTTCATGTAAGCATGGTAAGTAAATGCAGATACATATTAAAGCTATTATTGGTTTACTACCTTATTTCATTCACATTGTAGGCAAAAGCTTCCATCTGTTGTACAATATTAAGCTCTCCTGTTTAATCTCCTTATTGTTTAATTTTCTGATTTTATTTTTGTTTTGCAAAGAGCAGTTTTCATGTTTTTATAATTTACTGTAGCATTATTCTTTCAACATTGCTTACATTGTTTTCTTGCAGTCTCTTAATTTACCTTTGTCTGAACTCAGCTGAACTGCAGAATGGTTGGGGTTGGAAGGGACCTCTGGAGATCGTCTAGTCCGGCTCCCCTCAACCTGCTCTTCATACTCTTCCTTATTTACCCCAGGACACCGTTGGTCTTCTTGGCCACAAGGGCACATTGCTGGTCGTTCATTAGGATTCCCAGGTCCTTCTCCACAGAGCTGCTTTCCAGCAGGTCAACACCTAATCTGCCCATTGCCCTGCTTCTTCTCTGCAGGATCTGAACTCCACCATCTCATGGTCACTGCAGACAAGGCTGCTCCCAGTCTTTACATCCCCAACCAGTCCTTCTTTGTTTAACAGTACAAGGTCCAGCAGAACACCTTATCTTCATTGGCTCTTCCACTATCTGCATCTAAAGTAGTCATCAGTGTTTTGCAGGAGCCTCCTGGACAGTGTCTGCCTAGCTGTGTTGTCTCTCTAGCAAACACGGTGTCCCAGAGATCAAGGTGGTTGAAGTCTTCCATGAGAACCAAGGCCTGTGACCATGAGACTACCTCCATCTGTCTGTAGAAGGCCTCATCAACTTCCTCATCTGGTGGCACATAGTAAACACCCACAGCAGTGTCACCCATGCTAACCTCCTTTTTAGTACTTACCCATAAGCTCTCGGCTCATTCATTCACCCCTAGGCCAAGTTTGATACATTCCTGTTGTTCTCACACATAAAGAGAAACTCCATCATGTCTCCTTGCTGGCCTGTCTTTCCTGAAATGTACTTTCCATACCTGACAACATTCCAGTCATGTTTTCCATTGGAACATTCCATTCTATTCCACAATGTTTCTGTAATTGCAGTGAGATCACAGCCCTGCAAGTACACACAGATCTCTTCCTGTATATTCCCGACAGTGCATACATTGGTATACAGACATTTCAGAGAGGTAGGTGAGCATGCATTTTCCCAGGAAAGGTGCAAGAGGCCACTACACTCTTGAGCTGGTTTGCTTTCTGCTTCTTATATGATGGGAAAAGAATGAGTCATAAATAAAATAGGCCACAGTATTTTCTCCAACTACTGCATAGATATTCTGCAGTTGAAGGAGAGCAAGACACTGGCCACAGGGAGAAAACAGAAATGTATATACTAATATTTCATGAAAATAAAGAATTCTCCTAATATACTACTTTACCATGACCATGGCAGGGAGGTTGGAACTAGATGTTCTTAAGGTCCTTTCCTACCCTCACTATTCTATGATTCTACGATCATGTGTCCTGGGTTCAGCAGTAGCAGTCATTTTTCTCCTTCTTGGTAGCTGGTGCAGTGCTGTGTTTTGACTTTCGGGCTGGGAACAGAGCTGATAAAAATGACGTTTTGGTTTGGCCAAGGACTTTGTGAGCCTCATGCTCTGCCAGGGAGGAGGGGAAGCCGGGAGGAAGCAGAGACAGGACACCTGACCCAAACTGACCAAAGAGGTATTCCATACCACAGCACGTCATGCCCACGGGGTACCGGAGAGTTACCCCAGAAGGGCTAGGTGGACTGCAGGGTTGGAGGAGGTATCAGTCGGTGCTTGGTCGGGCTGGGGGGGCGAGTTCTCGGTCGGCTGGTGATGAGGTGTTGTATTCTCATCCCTTGTTATTTCCTTTATCATTACTATTATTGGTGGTAGCGGTGGTGATTTGTATTGTACATTGGTTGCTGGACTTTTCTTATCTCAGCCCATGGGATTTGCATTCTTTCGATTCTCCTCCCCATCCCTCTGGGAGCGGGGAAGGGGGGGCAGCCCCTGGGGAGGTGGGGGAACGTGGGCCTCGATTGCTTCCAGCCTGGCACCACTCACTGGGAGTGGGTGCACAAGTTGTCTGCCTGGGGTTAAACCACGACATCATGATACCATGCTAATGATGTATACTTAAATTCATCAACTGAAAATTAAAACGTTTTATTTTATATAACGATTTGGACAATAGAAATTATTTAATTTGGATGCTGCTTTAAGTAATAGATACAGAAGAATTCATTATCTTTTGGTTTGTTTTGGTTTTAATTCTGGGCACTGTTATAAAGTAGAAATCATTAACTTCCTGCCATACAAAAGGGATGAACCGTATGTAATTTAACACTTGGGAGCATTTTGTAAAAATATTTTTTTTCAGTAATTCATCTACTTGTTTGGAAGAGTGAAAACAATACTGCTGTCAGCAGCATCCCAAGGTTAAAATTTTGATTTAAAATGACAGATAGACTTGAGTGATCTTCTAATCCACATTTGATTACAAAGTCCATAATGACAAGTCTTATAGCAAGTTACGGGACACAATGAAAACTGTCTTTTTTCTTACTATGACAGAACAGTCTGGTGACTCAAGTACTTTTCTCATAATGGTTCCAGAATGTGGCAGATTCATGACACTGGCAACAATGAATCTTTTTATTGTTTTGTTGGGGGGGTTTTGGGTTGTTTTCCCTATAATTGTGATATTGAACTGTTTCGATAGCTCTAATTAGTGCCAGTGGCAAATTGCATTGTGGTACTTTGGAGTATCTTTTTTTATTTTATTTTGCAGGAATTTGTGATTCTTTGTTTCTTCTTTCCTTGATTTAACTTTAAGCTTATTTTTTGTGGAGAAAATAGAAAAATAAAACCTACAATTTTTTATCACATATTTTGATTTAGTATAAGGTAATAAATTAATAATGACAAAATTGGTAATATGTCTTTCAAGGATTATTCTTTAGTATTTTAGGTTGTAGGAATGTTTGTTTAAGTAGATGGAGCTTCATAATTTGTCTGTCACGAATAAAATTGCACATCAGAACTTACAAAACTCAAATGCTGAATCAGAGAAATATTGGTATTTAATGTTTGTGTTATATTGAAATAATTGTTTCTGTCAGAATACTAGGGGAGAAATTGTTTATATACCTCAGCAGAACATATATATTAAATCATAAGTTTTCTGAAATACGCATGGCAGAACTTCAGAACTTCGTAATGTGTATAAAATCACAGATAACAATCTCCAGGAACTGTGAAGTCAAATGTCTTCTGGTAAGGGAAAGGGACTTCCCATGCAGAATCACTGAGCTTCAGCTTAGATTCGCATCCTATCTTATGCAGTCACATTAGAGCATTATAACTGCCACCTCAGGCCTCAGAATCTATCAATTTGTAAAATAAAGATCAAAAAAAATATTTGATTAGTAGAGCAGTAATACATTGCCATGAATCCAGTAATGTTAGCTAAAGGCCAAAGGACAGAGCCTGAGACTGGCTTTGCTACTAACATGCCAATGAGATAGATCTTTGTAATGCCAAAACCAATCACTCCCAGAAAAGGTGTTTTCCTGAAATCTGGTAGATTCACAGGAGAGATATGGGTGAATTGTCTAGGAAATCTCTTTGAGTTCCATATTCATGCAGACATTCTGAAAGGTGTAATCAAAAGGAAATTGTCCTACTGCAGGCGGTAGTGAATGTCAAAATGAACGGGATAATAATAAAGAGTCCCACAAGCATAAAGAAGCTGTCAGCCCTCTAACACAGAAAGGATTGGAAGTTTAGATATGTGTAAACACATCAAGTTTAGCCTTTACCTGAAACTGATTTGGACAAGTTTACTTCAGAGCAAAAGTAGAATGCCTTGTGTTAAGAATATTCTCATCTTATTCATGCTAGTTTCCCTGGGTCTATAATAAACACAACTTTTTGTTTGTTTGCATGTCATCTTCTCAGGAGTGAAGACAAGCCCTTGGAAGACAGGATGATGAAAAAAATGTGTATGAAAACAGTAATTTGACAGCCTCTTATTTTGTAACATGTTTTAATTAACTTCATAGAATGGAATTGATCTCACTTACCTCCAGACATCTAAAAAGTAATTATCTATGTCAGTGCTACTCATCTCATTCCCTTTTTTCAGAAGAGGAATAGGTGTCTACATTCCCTTCTAAAGCAAGTATCAAAAATTACCCTCGGAGATATCAGTATCCCTCTGCTCACTGTATGTAAAGGCCCTCTGATCACCAGTTTATATTTATATAACTTAATGATGCCTAAAAGTAAATTTATACCACCCATTCTTCCTTTGCAACAGCTTACTTTCCCCAAAACCAAGGTAATGCTGAAATACCAGTATAGTAACACCTTCTTTCACTATTTTTAATTCTGCTAAATAGTACTTTGTAATTATACATACTGTGCGACAAATTAATGTATGACCAGTCTGCAGAGAATGATGCTGTGAACTCTTCAAATTCTTTGAATTTTTTGTAAATACAACAGATGTTTTTTGGCATGAAATTTTCCAAATAGAAAAGTAGAAATTTTCCAAATAGAAAAGTAGAAATTTTCCAAATAGAAAAGTAGAAAAGTAAGCTTTCCTAGTTCTGATGCCAGTTCTTCTGCACAGTTATGTACTATTTACTGCACAGTAACATGCAGAGAATGATATTAAAATTATGTGTCAATATGATGATATAATGGACACATGACCTTGTCTCTGCTGAATCATGGTTGTGTTAATTATTGCTATTGACTTCCACAAAAGTTGAATTTGGAATCTTGTTCTATTAGGCTGTCAGATCCAAGCAGGATGTTTTGAATTAAACTTGACACCAATCAAAACATTACATGGCAAAATCTACACAGAAAAATCACAGCTTACCTTGGCTGCATAAGCTGTAGCAGGAGGGACTTTTCTGTCCCGGTGAGACTAAGAAATATTCCCACTGATGGTGCTTTTTATTTAAATGGAATTGGTGGTTCAGCATGCAAGATATTGCCTGGTCAGGCCTTAATGTGGCCTGTGTGTGCTCCAGATGGAAAGGTCTAGTGAGCATTTCAAACAGACTCATTGCTAAAGAGCACCCTCTTCCTGACAGAGTTTTACAAGGCACAATTTTGTTCAGATAGACCAGCCCTCTCATCTGATTCAGAACATGCATCTTTTGAAGACAGCTGACCACACAGTACATTTGTACTTCACTTGAAGATGCCAAATCTAGGTCCCATTGATATCATCATTAGTTCCACTTCCACTGAGTCAATAGGACCAGGATTTGACCCCCAAAGCCAAAAGATGAACAGTTACGGGAAAGCAAGCAAAATGACAGATTTCATCCAAAACAGGCTTCACATACACAGGCAGAATTAGCTGAAATCCATTAACAAAAGGCTTTCATTTTCATAATTGATTACTTAAAGCTTAACATTTAGCATAGCTCTAGGTATCTAATGATAGGCACCTGAATTTGTATGTAAGAGTATTAAATATTCCAAAGCAAATACTGGGAATTTAGATACATAAGAGAGAGAAAACTTTTCCCATTCAGGTATAACTATTGAGGATCTTATTAATAATAAACACATCTGGTTTAAAGTTCAGAACAAACTATTTTGTGTAGGTAGGTATGTGTGACCTACTTAGAAAGTTATTAAACTGAGTTATTTTCAAGATAATGAAATCATATGAACATAGATGTTTTCAGATTTCTACTTAATAGACAAAGAATGCACATAATGATCAGTACCTAGAGGCACAGCTACTGAAATGTACCAGAAGTTATGAAATGAAAACAAAGCTAACAAACAGATGCATAAAGAAGGTTCTGAAACTGAATCATAAACACATGAAGAGGAAAAAAGAGACTATGAATTATCAACCAATAATGCTTGCCAACTGGATAATAAAATATTTTAATCAACCCAGTAAAACCTTAAGACATGGAAGCTAAAATAAAAATAAAATAAAAATAAAAAAATCTCACGTCAGTTTTATCAGTTGTATATTGGCTGCAAGTATTCTGGAAAAGATGGCATCACATATCCTTCATTCCACATAACTGCACAACAGCAGTGGATAATTCTCATAGATCTTCACTGTGGCACTGAGATGAAGCATCAGTTCCATTATTTTGTTTGCTAGTATTTTCTGCAGAGATGTCTCTGCAAAGGCAATAGCAGCTTAACCTGTTATCTGGAGTGCAGCTTCTATTGTTGTGGTCTTTTACATTCAGAAGATGCAAAAAGAGAAGGCCAAATCGTGGGATGCTGACATTAGCAATAGTAGCAGTATTTGCATGCTGACAGGAGTGTGGGGCTTCTGAGGTCCCCAGTGGGCGGCTGAGGGTATTTCTCAGCCCCCAGCACCCTTGGGCTGTGTGTGTATCGGGACCAGTCAGGTCTCACAAAAGGTGCAGGGAAGAGCTGGGCTGTGCTGGTTGTCCCCATAGCCTACTTGTTGGTAATGCAGAGTGCGAAACCAAAAATGCCTTGACACTGTGCAGTCACTTCTCAGCAATAGCTTAACAGTGTGTTATCAACACTAGTTTCATCAGAAATCTGAAACACAGAATTATAATAACCCAGGATATGGTTGGCTTTCTGGGCTGCAAGCTGCTCCTGTTCAGTTTCTCATCAACCAACACCTTCAAGTCCTTCTCCAGGGCTGCTCTAAATCTCTTCTCTGCCCAACCTGTTGCTGTGCCTGGGATTTCCCTGACGCAGGTGTAGGACATTGTACTTGGCTTGGTTGGACTTCATGAGGTTGGCATCAGCCCATTTCTCAAGCTTGTCAAGGTCCCTCTGGATGGCATTTCTTCCCTCCAGCACATCAACCGAACTACACACCTTGGTGTCGGCAAACTTGCTGAGGGAGCACTCAGTCCCACTGTCCATTTCACTGACAAAGATGTTGAACAGGATCCGTCCAAACCCATACAAGCTACTATGAAGAAAATTCATTCCATCCTATATAAAGCCAATAGAGCAGTGAATGACTGTAATGCCTGTGATACAAAAGATGTGTTCTTAATACCAACTAAGTTTTTTTTTTGTAAAAATAAACCAGAGCAGTCTTAAGATGTTCTAGCTTACAAAGCAGATACAATCAAGTAAGAACATAGAATTGTTTATTCTGTTGATCAGGTCCTAAATACATACTACTTCCACTGAACAGAAAAACCTGAACTGCTGTGAGTTTTGTCCACAGAACAAGTTTAACGCATCAGACTGCACAAGCCAGTTAATAAGTAAATAGGTAACATGCAACATGTAAGTAAGTCCTTACTTGAGAAAATAAATAGGGTGCAGGATGCCACAGTGTCTGTTGCTTTTCTTTGTGAGAAGAACAAATCTTCAGTCAACTGTCTGGGTGTGAGATAAATCTCATTTGACTTGTCTGGACTTGCATGACAACATTCACCTGGGTGCTTGTAGAATGTCTGTCTATACCTATAGTGTTTCCTAATATTTGATTTATTACCCTTTCAAGTGAGTTTGACTTTGAGGATGCTATCATGGAAAACATAAAGTGTATATTATTCAGCAACAGAAAGATTATATGGTATGCTTCCATGTTTTTACCAAGGTTAAAAAGCTAAGATCTACTAAAAAGGTAATGAACTGTGTTCACTCCTGGTGTGATTCCTTTGCTTCTTTTCCTTCACTGGTTTTGTATATTGGACAGTTTTGGCCTATGAATTTCAGATGTATTTTAATATTATAGTTTTCTGAAGGCGCTTCATACTTTAGAAAGCATCTGGCACTTCAACAGCAGTCTTGGCAAAGGAAAAAATGCTGAAAGAGCGGAGATAGCAGAGATTCATTCTCATTTCAAGAAGTTGCCACCTTAGGTCAAGACTAAAGAACATTGGCAAGAAGTCTGCAGATGCACTGCTTGTTCTGTACCTGTTCTGCAGATATAAGACTACTCTTTCTAGAATTGTCACAGTGGTAGATTGTATAACACATAAATTCATATTTTCCTGTAAGCTTCAAACTTTCATATGTATGAAATACAGCCTAGAATGTTGTGGTAAAAATATTCTATCTGCATGCCGTATTATTAACTGACAGTGAAGCCATAAAAGAATTACACTTTTCTGGGTAATCTTTGCTAACATCATTGTGTCCTCTCCACATGCCCACTGAAAATCAGTCTGAAAAATATCTTAGGGAATTAAGGAGGTTAGCTGTAAGTAGCAATTTTTACTTTCTCCTGCAAAGCTCTACATTCATTTACTTTGAGACAAGTACATGAAGTTTAAGGAAGACATAATATTTTAAAGATTTCCTGGGGGCATAATTTCAAAACTATTATCAAAAGCACAAACCACTCAATATTACCTGAAAAGTGGGAATGCCCATATCCCAGTGTCAAAAAAGCTCCTTTTTGAAGCCTTAATGGAAAACATAAATACCTAAATTCAACATTCATCTTCAGCTTAGACTGAAATTGTTTAGAGTCAGTAAGAAGAGCCATTCTGTATTTAAATAAATTAATAAAGTATTTTGGAGAAGGTGTTTAAAATATCATAAACAATGTCAGCTTTTGGAAACTACTGGGGTGTTGAAATATCACAGCTAACCCTAAGGAAAATGGAAAGACAAAAGGCAAAAAGATTGCACAGTGTGCACCTAAAAACTGTGGAAGCATTCAGTAAGCATTATGAACTACATTGGTTCAGCTGCTTTCTGTTCCTATGCTAGCTTGATATGATATATACATATACATGGCATGCAAAGAGGGACCAGCTGTATTTCTTAAGAGTTGAGAGCCCTTTTGACAGAAAAAGGGGGCACAGGCCTTAAGCAAAGTTCCTAGAGGCATATACCTTTAAAAGAAATTTCTTTAATATTCAGCAGAATTATTGCCATTGAGTTTTAGGTCAGCATAGATAAGATGCCATATCCAGGAAAATATTGTATACGCACAATTTCTCGCATCCTTTAAAAAGTTTAATGACTTTAACCATCCCACTGTTATTTACTATTGTATAATGTATTCTCCTTACCTTAGGACACCTGTGTTATGCTTTGACAGGTGTACCACCCCAAACTCCCCACCTGCCGCTGTCCCCAGAGTGGGTCGTGCCGGTCACACGCCGGGCGCTTGGCGTCAGAAGCGAGAGCCCCCCTCGGGGCTCACCGCCCCCTCTCACCGGGTAAGTGAAAACACGATCAGGTGTCCTAAGGTGAGCTCAGGGAGGACGGAAACCTCCTGCAGAGCAGAAGGGCAAAAGCTTGCTTGATATTGATTTTCAGTATGAATACAGACCATGAAAGCAGGGCCTCACGGCTTTTTGGGTTTTAAGCAGGAGGTGCCAGAAAAGTTACCACAGGGGTAACTGGCTTGTGGTGGCCAAGTATTCATGGTGATGTCACCTTTTGATCCTTTGATGTCAGCTCTTCCTATAATTGCGAAGCAGAATTCAACAAGCGTTGGATTGTTAACCCGCTAATAGGGAATGTGAGCTGGGATTAGACTGTCGTGAGACAGGTTAGTTTTACCCTACTGATGATGTGTTGTTGCAATAGTAATCCTGCTCAGGATGAGAGGAACTGCAGGTTCAGATCCCTGATGCATGCACTTAGCTGAGGAGCCACTGGCATGAGGCTACCATCTGCGGGCTTATGACTGAATGCCTCTAAGTCAGAATCCCACCTAGACGTAGCGATACCGCAATGCCGCCAGTGCCTCGGTGCGCTCGCGATAGCGGTCGCTCAAGATTGACCCAGGAAATGACAGTTTTGCTCAGAATGTGTGGGTTAAAGCCTTTCCTGAATCTTTGTTAGCGAAGACAGGCCTTCCTCATAGGAGAAGGAAAATGCCTATCTTCAAACCCAGGCTGATGGAGCTCGTCTAGCCTTGTATGGTCTTCCATCTAAGAGAAGGACACTTTTACAAAACCTACGACCTGAGGACTTTGCTGTCACCATCCTAGCTCACTGGGCCATGGCAGTTAAACCTCAGGTGTAAACGGTGGGGCTAGTTCTGCGCAAGCTATGCCTCACCTAAAAAATCCACTGCGCAGGCTGGAAGGGCTCACTCTCACTCATCTGTATGGACAGGCAAGGGTAGAAATAGTAGGTGACAAGGTGCATGGGAAGCTGTAGTTCCAACCTTGCATGCAGGCGGACCAGCACATGGGTTGCTAGAAATTACTCAGGAGATGACAGTCCTGGTCGGACACTCCCTGATTGCCTAAGCACCCTTTTCCAACCAGATTTGCATCCCCACATGCCATTGGTCATCATGCTTGTAAGCGTGGTTAAAGCCCTTCCCAAATCTTCTCTCGTGAAGCCAAGCCATCAATGTATTCCCCACTCCACATATAATCCAATATGTAACAGAAATTTCTAACAGCTTTAAAGGTTCATTGTCCTAAAATTTTTTATTCCAATTTATGTGATGGTGATGATTACAGTGATGAAGATATTAGGTCCTAAAATCCTAATATTTCCCGCATTTTTCTGGTGAAGATTCTAAAAGGTTATTGCATCGAAACTATCAGGTTGCACTTGCAATTTTTCTGAGTGCTGCTATAGCAGGCTCATCATGGAAACCTGTGGGGCTTGAGATATTTTTTTTCTTTCTTTGTTTTCAAGACCGTAAGACTTGCAAGCTTTTCTTTGCACTGAATGGCTTAAAAGAAGGGGAGTTTATTTAACAATTATTAACTGAATTAAATGTACAGACAAAATGGCATGCTTAGAAGTATACTGATATTAATAAAAACAGGAAAACCCATCTTAAGGTTGTGTTCTGAAGTCCTCACGATGAAAAAAAAATAAATTATTTTACACCCTTTATTCCAGATCAAGTCAGAAAAAACACTTGGCATATTTAGACAGTATTAAGTATCTAACTGTTAATATATCATGACACCGTTTGCAATAGTGAGAATGTCCTTTTGACTTACATAACTCTGTGATATCACCATTACAAATGACAACTGGAAAATGTGAAAGCATTTCTGTAGCAGAGTTTGTACTGAGTTCTCTAGAAGACACCACACTCTTCTAAAGACATGGGCCTGAAACCAATAGTCTCTTGGGGATTCCAGATACTTTGAGTAGATATGAAAATCTTAGAAAAGTCCAATATTTTATATATTGATGTCTGCTCCCCAGCCACACTATTTATGAAGCTTGTAGTAATATTACTGAAACAGTTTACATATACCTGCATTTTATCTAACCCAAGTAGGTCTGAGATGCTGTTTTGAAATTCTCTTGCACCATTTTCAAGAGAAGTGGGCAAGGCTGGTTTTATTTCTGTATTTCATTATGGTATATGAGGTACTGTGGAACAGCCACAAAATTTTTCCTCTGGGCTTTTAACAATTGGAGTGAAAATATAACATGCCTGTTCATATAAAAGAAGGTAAATCTTGTATGCAATTTGCTATATAGATGTTGGTATTATGCTAGTCAAAGAATCAGAAAGAATTGCAAAGAGATGCAACCAGAGTAAATCTCAATAGCAAATAAACCAAAAATACTGCAAAGATAAGATTTTGAAATTTTAAATCTTTTTCTGTCAATATTTTGCCTGTAAAGTGAAACCTGCCATTCATCTGCACCGTTAAATTAAACTTATTGGTTATTTTGAGCCTAGTAATTTTGCTGTTCCTTTTGAACTCATTTTTAATAAGTCTTTACAGTTTGCTAGATTTGCTTTATGTTTCTTAGTATCAGACCTCATCAGGGTTCAAGTGGTTCTGCCCTGTTTTCCTCATGTGCTATATAAAGATGAAGCAGCAAATAAAAGACCTTGTAATGACAAGTTGTTGTTTTCGTTTTTTTTATTTTGTGCATGAGTCACTTGTATAGATGACAAATGCAATCTTTAATTTGACTTGCACATCATTTAGATGCTAGTTAAAGCAAAGCATTTTTTAAGGGTTGCATGAGGTCTTCTAAATGTTCCAAAGTAAACCATTCAATTTATCTAGGCTAAAATGCTGTTAAATCTTGCCAAAATAACAAAAAAAACAATGAAATGTTTTCTTTCAGTACCTATTAAAGAATTCAAGCAAATGTAAATAAAAAACAATTCTTAATCTTCCCGTAATCATAACTCAACAAGAGAAAGAATCCTATAGCCTTCAAGTGAAAATGTATTTGATCTTAAACAGTAGCCAAAAAAGGTTTTCTTTCCTGCTCTCATCTCTCCTTTCTCTGACATCACAAGAGTTAAAATGGCTTTAACTAAACGTTCTTTTGTTGCACAAACAATGAGTCTTTCACTTTCAGTATGCATACACATATAACTTAAGGGTAAAGAGTTCATAGCAATTTCTGCTTTGACATGCTGTATGTCATAAACTGATATTTTCTTAATCTGTTTGTTCCCATAATTTGAATTTCATTAAAATCCTATTTTCCAAGTCATGTAATTTCAGTGTGATGGCTGAAAATATTTTTTCATAGAATCACAGAATCATAGAATAGTTAGGGCTGGACCTTAAGATCATCTAGTTCCGACCCCCCTCCCATAGGCAGGGACACATCACAGTAAACCGTGTTAGGTTATTAAGATGGTCTTGAACCAGGTCCTCTCCTACAGTGGGCTTAGGGTCTTCATTCTCACAGTCCCTGCGGCTGCTTTCCAAGACTTGGGTGGTGTAGTCAGAGCATTTGCCAGTGAAGACCGAGGCAAAGAAGTCATTAAGAACCGCAGCCTTCTCCAAATCCCAAGTAGTCAGTTCTCCTGATAGCTTCTGGAGGGGGGCCTACAATGTCCCTAGTCTGTCTTATTTACTACCTATAGAATCGCCTCCTGTTTTCTTTAACATCCCTAGCCAGTTTAATTCTAACTGGGCCTTAGCTTTCCTAACCTGGTCCCTTCATCCTAACCTGATCCCATCATTCTTTTCATATTTTCATACAATCTTTTGTTAGAAAACATAATATAAACACTGTGATCAAATCCCCCTTTTTTATTTTTTGTAAGGAGATTAAACTGTTTTCAAAGT
The DNA here is from genome assembly GCF_033783945.1 of Neopsephotus bourkii. Classification (NCBI taxonomy): domain Eukaryota; kingdom Metazoa; phylum Chordata; class Aves; order Psittaciformes; family Psittacidae; genus Neopsephotus; species Neopsephotus bourkii. Next base: position 116,523 of record NW_026900600.1, read on the forward strand.
AAATAATTTTTTTTTTCTTCTTTCCAGGAATAATTTTTTGCAACCTTTCAAGGCTTTGAACAATTCTTTCAAGAACCTCATCAGAAATTTACCCATTATCTCTAAGATTACACATGTCAAACAACACTGAAGGAAGCACGTTGTTGTTTTATTCCTGCTCACAGAAATAGTACTTCTACAAATTACAGACCTAAAAAGCATATTGGCGTTTCTGCATTTGAGACTTCATCTAAGCTGCCTTTGTAATTAAAATTCCTTAGTCATTTTCAAAGTAGCAAATTTCCCTGTTAAGTGGGGATGCATTTCAATTTCCTAAGTAAACACATTTACCATGTCAAGATAGCTACTGATAGCAAAGTGCTCTTAGACATCTATCTACAAATTTACTGGCCCAGCTTAACAAATTCCTGAAACACAGCTCTATAGCATTTGCGCAACTTGATTTACCACTCCACTCATTTGTGTCATTCACGCATTTCAGAATTAATTATGTATTTATTTCAAATTAAAAAATAATAAAAAACAAACAAACAAAAAAACAACCCATGAGCTTCAAAACTTGTTGAGTGCCTCCTGTGGCATCTACTTTTAATGATGATTTCCTCCTGACAAGCATTTTAGCTTAGTTCTTATTCTGTTGAGCTTGAACTTTGCAGGTGCCCAGTGGCTTCTTCTGCAGCTGAAATCTGTGGCTTTCTGAAAATTGTAGTTGACATCCTTTTTCTGAAGGGCTTTGGGGAACAAAAACGCCCTCTCCTCAACACACCCCTAACACATATAGTTTTGAATAAGGGAAAACTGTAGTCAAGTCACACCCCACTACCTTCAGCCAGACATATGTTGGGGTCTTCAAGTATTATTCATCCCACTGCACAGAAGTGGCCAGATCTGTTCCTGGTGTGTTTCACTTTTTTTTTCAAATTTATCTAAAATAGAGAACATCAATTGTTCTGAGGTGCTGAAAAGGATATCTGATTAAGCAAGGTCATTGAGCTAAATTTCAGAGTACTGGAACAGATATAAGACTCTGGAGGGGGGATGAATTAAATGATTGGATCATCCTTTCTGACTTCAAACTCTATGACTTTTTTCATCCACCTGGTTTTGACTAGCATGTGGGAAAAAGAAGACAATTCATCTTTCTGGTTAAAAAAAAGAAGCATGACAACCCCCTTTTTGTTTTTCATTTGTAGTCATCTAAATTTTCAGGTTTTTTCCTCCTCTTGTTGTATGCTCATGTCTGTGCTGTTCCTGCTTGGTTTTTGGCAGCCAATTTGGGGCTGTATTTCTTGAGAGTATATAAAACTAATATTGTTCTTTGCCTCTTCTGAAAAGCAAGGCACTCATGCAAAGCAAGATGAATGGGATGTCATTTTTCTTTATCATGGGATCTCCATTTAGTGACCCAGATGAGAACTGCGAGAACTTGTCACAGAGGCGAGACAGACCAGATAAGGCTTTAAATGGGGCTCCAAATCTCACATAGTTTTGAGGCTACTGCCAGAACACTGAATTTGTCATAAAAGACTTGTCAGTTCAGAGTTCATTAAGGTAAAAGATGAGAGTGTTTTATCTGGACACTCTTGAAAACTCCTATGGTAGGAGCAGGGACTAGTTACAGCCCTTGAAAGGGGAAAAAATGTGCTTTTGCAGTGTTTTCTTCCAGCTTTCCTTTGGATTGAATCTCTGTGGAATAGCCCCTCCTGGCATATAAGTATTTCTTTTTCTTATTTGTCTTTTTTGGCTTCTTTGCTAAACTTGGAAGTGTGTTTGTGATGTCAATTCAAAGTCCCTTGGGACTTGGCTGAGACTTGAGGTGAGGTGTTAAACTTCACAAGACTGAATTGGAATGTTTAAGGTGAGAGACAGGGTTTTAATCACTTGCACTGTGGCTGCCACACTAGAAACTTTGTGACCTTAGCTGAGTTTTCTTTTACTCAGAGTGCAAAATCAATAGAAGTATTCATGACTAGAGAAATGACTTGTATTTAACTTTGGCCCCAAAGTTGGGAAACATCAAAAAGTGTATTTCTCAGATGTGCAGTTTACAAACTGTGACTCTGAAACACTGTATTTTGTTTTTTTGTTGGTTTTTTTTTTGCATGTTTTGTAAATAATCGAGATCTACAGCACCATCCTTGCCAAAACACTTAATCCTTCTGCTTCACAGTCATATTTTCTTCACATCACAAAAGTCTGATCTTGTACTAAGTTTACTCATGCACCTTGACATTTCTGACAGATAGAAAAAAATCTTTTTTTAGTAATGTTATTATTTTATTGCTATTACTGTTACTATATTATTATTATTATTATTTATTATTATTTATTATTATTATTTAAAAGCTCCCTGGTATTTGGGGGGATTACCTATAGTCTTCTAAAAATTTTATTTTAGCATGCTTATTGTAATGCTAGAAGTAGTTGTATATATTTCTATAAGATATAAATATAAAATACAGAATTGCATAGATGCTGGAAAACAAACTAGTTCAAACAGACTAGGTGATAGATTTGTGGTCAATGCCTCAGTGTCCGGCTGGAGACCTGTAACCAGTGGTGTCCCTCAGGGACTGGTGTTGGGACCGGTCTTGTTTAACATCTTTGTCGCTGACATGGACAGTGGGATTGAGTGCGCCCTCAGCAAGTTTGCCGATGACACCAAGCTGTGTGGTTCAGTTGATACGCTGGAGGGAAGGAATGCCATCCAGAGGGACCCTGACACGCTTGTGAGGTGGGCTGATGCCAACCTCATGAAGTTTAACCATGCCAAGTGCAAGGTCCTACACCTGGGTGGGAGCAATCCCAGGCACAGCTACAGGCTGGGCAGAGGAGATTTAGAGCAGCCCTGCAGAGAAGGACTTGGGGGTGCTGGTCGATGAGAAAATGAACATGAGCCAGCAGTGTGTGCTTGCAGCCCAGAAAGCCAACCATATTCTGGGCTGCATCAAAAGGAGCTTGACCAGCAGGTCGAAGGAGGTGATCCTGCTCCTCTACTCTGCTCTTGTGAGACCTCACTTGGAGTATTGTGTGCAGTTCTGGTGTCCTCAACATAAAAAGGACATGGAACTGTTAGAACAAGTTCAGAGGGCCACGAGAATGATCAGGGGACTGGAGCACCTCCCAAATGAAGATAGTCTGAGAAAGTTGGGACTGTTCAGCCTGGAGAAGAGAAGGCTGCATGGAGACCTATTAGCAGCCTTCCAGTATCTGAAGAGGGCATATAGGGATGCTGGGGATGGACTCTTCATTAGGGACTGTAGTGATAGGAGAAGGGGTAATGGGTTCAAACTTAAACAGGGGAAGTTTAGATTGAATATAAGGAGGAAGTTCTTTCCTGTTTGGGTGGTGAGGCACTGGAATAGGTTGCCCAAGGAGGATGTGAATGCTCCATCCCTGGCAGTGTTCAAGGCCAGGCTGGACAAGGCCTTGGGTGATATGGTTTAGAGCGAGGTGTCCCTGCTCATGGCAGGGGGGTTGGAACTTGATGATCTTAAGGTCCTTTCCAACCCTAACTATTCGATGATTCTATACCTTTTTTTGTTTGTTTGTTTGTTGTGTTTTTGTTTTTTTTTTTTTGTAAAGATAGTCCTGGTTAGCACAGTCATTGAATTCTTCACAGTATCATAAAAGCACACATTGATATCAGGTCTATATTGATAACATGACTATGCTAAAAACACTAATCAGTCATATATGCACTAATATTTTATTTGTTTCCTTATGTCATATGTATACCTTTGTGCAACCCAGTAAAATATTCAGTATGGCATATGAATAAACCACTTGTATTGTGCAGCCCAAAGTGCTGTTGCAATGACCCCCGGTGTACTTTACAGTGACATTTGAAGTCTTTCACCCAGCATCCTACATGAGTACCAATAGTTTTGAAGCAGAAGAAAATGAACTATGACTAAAAATAACACTACACACCTCCTCGCAAGGATCCTAGTATCTTGTTTTATGAACAGTAGTATCATTGTCAGATCCTCCAAGTCTGTTTACGTCTTTCTGTTAACCAGCAAATTATGTCGTAGATATATATCAGTAAAGAAAAAGGAAAAGCACCTTCTTAGTTATTTTAATGGCCTAATAATGTGAATTAAAAAGCTTTACACCGCTTATAGCTAATTTATGTAATTTCCTGCTATAGAAGCTAGACTAAGTGGAAGAAAAGTTATCAGGTGATACAGATACAATGCTGTGAAGATCTGTTGCCAGAAAATAGTTTCCCACAGAAAATTAATCCATGTCCTTCAATATTTCTTCAAGTAGCTATCACTAAGGAATGCCAAATACAACAGCTGACAATTTGAGTTTGAGCCAATATAACTAGATTAAAGGGCAATAAAAAGCACTCCACTAATGTAGGAGCGATCAGCTGCACAAATATAAGATGAGAAACAACTGTCCAAATGGGGATGTTGAGAGAATTATAGAGGATTGCTAACTGAGCATGAGTCAACTGTGTCATGTTGTTACAAAGAAAGCAAATATCAGGCTGCTATGTACAATCAGTAGATCTCTGAAAAACACATCCAGTAATCCTTCTGCTTACTCAGCACTGCTCAAGCCTTAGTTGAAATGCTGCAGCCAGCTAGAAAGTTAGAAGTAGCACAAGTAGAAAGGCAACTGTAAGAACTGTACTGTAGCTCAGATGTACAGAATAATTTGTAATGGCAAGGCCAGTGAAGTATTAAGATAGATTTCCCAAGGATCTAGTAAGCATCCTCTTTTCAGAAGCACTGAAGATCAGACTGAGGAGTGACATACTGGTAGCTAATCCTCCTTTGGGCTCAGGAATGGGCTGCATGACTTCTCAGAGTTTTGTCTAGCAACATTTTCTGTGACTAATCACTCCCTTATGTTCCCTTTTCCTAGATAGGTAAAGAAAATGAGTATATAACATCTCATTAGCTTGTAGTTAGACATAACAATGATTCTTCACAAAAGCTTTAGTAAGGCTGTTCAATATAAAAGCCTTTCTTTCATTCTGAATTAATGAAAATTCCTTTAATTGAAAAGACATATGCTTTCCAAAATAAGGTTTATCATAAGGCAAACTGTTTTTTTCTCCTGATGATTTGGTTTATTCAAGGTTTTGTTTGTGTGTTTATTATTTATTGAATAGAAATTACTTTTTCTCTGAAGAAGTCTACTCATAAGCTATTGGCATGCTTTTTAGTAAATACAAGAGAAGTTCACTTTCACAAAGTGTGCAGATGTTTTTCCTTTGACTAGTCATAAAAACTAGGTAAGTGCAATCTTGTAGGTAGATTTAGTGTGACTGATGGAAGTGTTTATCTACTTCATGCAACTTAGCAATCAGTGCAAGCAGGACAAAGATCAGTGTGGGCTTTCTGATCAGCTTTCCCTTATAATTTGTCAGCCAGGCTTTGTTTCTGTAGTAGCTAGAGCTGTGAAGTAAAGACTTTTTATTTCTGGTGTCAGAAAGTCCAAGAGGAATTTATTGTTTAAAAATATGATGTTGATATGCAGATAGACTCCACAACTCGTTAAAGTTGTGAAGTAGGTATTCTTTATTCAGCACTGAGGAGCATGGTGGATAACTCCTCCAAAGGCATGTGCACCTCAGCATCGTTTCTTTACATTTATTCTCTGAAGTTATGCATATGCATGAGGTAGCACAACATACCTATACATATTCATGTCCTATCCTAGCTTCATATGATCATCGGCTAAGAAGTCCTTTGCGCCTGCACAGTGCCTCCTAGTGGTCGTGGGCGAGAGTCTAAAGATGAAGTAAATGAGTCTTCCTCGACCCTGAACTTTTCATCTCTAGTTGTTACACATGCTTCCTGGAGGCTTGGTCATTGTCTAAACCGCAGAGCCAAATTCAGCCGGCCTAGGTGTTCAAAGGACGGGAATCAAGTCACGGTCCCTGCCTCTTAACAATGGCTATGCCCTTATATCTTGTTCTAGCTACATGGCGAGTACGATAAGCATGAACGAGTAGCAACATTGTTAAGCAAGTGGCGTGACCTACCCCCCCTGTACATCGGTTAACCCTTCACATCAATGTATATTCTGTTTTTTGCAGACATCATCAGTGACTCCTTATATTTTTTGATAATATGAAGTTTCTGCAAGACATTTTATTTTCTAAGTTGTCCTGCATTGAATATTCATTGAAGTTATGCCTATGGAGAGGAGAAAATATGATTAAATATTCTTTTCTTTCCTTTTTTTTTTTTTAGTATTTAAAAAAATACTGTAAGAGTCAAATTTAAATGCACAATTCTAACATGGAAGTCAGTGGAGGGAGAACCTTAGATACCATTTCCAGTGCATTTCCAGGTCTACTGCATGTCTTAGAATGGTGCAAACATTAGTCAGAGAGAATCAAGAGTTTAAATCAAAACTGGATAACTTTCTAAAAGATATATTGTTCCTCAAGCCAATGATATGAACTTGATGCATGAGCTATTGGTTCAGATTTTATGGCCTGTTACACAGGTAGTTGGAATAAATAATCAGGATGGTTCTTTCCTTCAGTACAGTATACCAATCTGAATTCAGGGTGAGCACATTGAGACACAAAGAATAACTCAGTGAAAGCAAGTAATATAAGACCAATAACTACAATAATAATAATAAAGAATGCAAACACAAAACCGTAACACCAAGAAATGCCCCTTAAGATTTTATTCTCTTTAAGAGGGTAAAAAAAACCCAAGGTGTTGATTTATATTTTCACCATTCTCAAATCCTAATGAAGAAAACCAATAAAAAAGTAAAGATCTATGACTGAGAGGTGGCCTTATGCTTCCTGCTCTCTTGCCTACCACTGTGGAATTTGGCATGTTGGTCAGCTCAGTAGGATTTCTGAGGTAAAATTAATGCAAGCTGGAAACTGGAAATTATGCTTTCTGACTGAATTATATGGACTCTGTAATAAGAAAGCAAATAACAAGTTTGATGGTGGTACATGAATCAAGAAATAATTCGGTGGTGCTTCTACCACTGCATTTGTTCTACTGTGTCATGGTAAAAATTTTCTGTAGTCATTAAAGTAGCAGGTATAAGTGGAGAGCACAGAGGGAGCAGAAACACGGAGCAAGAAGTGGCCATTAAAGTCACAATCAGAAATATAACCTTACCTTTTAACAACAGAGGTGTTAGCACAGCAGACTGCCATCACACCACATTGCTGTTTAAAGAGTTCATTTAAAATAGTCCTCAGTCGGTATGCTTGGAAATACCATCCTTTAGCAACATGAGAACATAGCACATATAACTGGAAAATCATTTAATGGCTATCTCTGTATTGCTCAGTCTGGGAGTGCTTTTAAGTTAATGGTTGCAGCTACTTTGCAGCTCTTTCCCTCCCTTTCAGAAATGCCCCTTCTGTTCCAGTTTTCATGTAAGGAAAACTTGCAGGCCAGACAAGGTGTACAGCTTGCTTCAAATGGACCTAAGAGTCCTTATTGAAGCACCTCCAAGCAGCCCATGGAACATTTAGTTCTAATCATCCAAAATTGTGTGACATAGTTACTTACAACTTCAGCTAATACAACTTAAACATATGTTCTCAGTCACATGTGTTCTAATGACTCACAGTTACAATTGTGAAACATTTGGATATTAAGAATCTTCTTGTAATTTATTAAGATCATAGAATCATAGGATAGTTAGGGTTGGAAAATACCTTAATATCATCTGGTTTCAACCCCCCTGCCATGGGCAAGGACACCTCCCACTAAATGTGTATTCTTTTATTCTTGAAGTTTATTCTTTAGCTAAAATCTTATTTCCAAGACCAGTTTACTAGGCCGAAGTCTTCTCCAGCTAAAAAGGTTTTACAAACCCTTAATCATATTTAGTAAGCAGCCTGATTACTAAATCTCATGTTTCTCAAACACAAGAACTGTGTATAGCAGCCCACACAGATACCACTAGTGCCTTATAAAATACATTAAAGTATTACCCTCTGTGCTAGAAACCTCATTCCTACTGTTTACTTTGAGATAAACCAAGTGATGTTGAACAGCATTTTCTCCTGTTTCTATTTTCTCTTTGCTTGAATACCCTCCACACGTATCATGCATATTAAAACCACTTTTATGAGGATCAGTACAAGATTGACTAGTTTTAGCAATTGAAAGGAAAAAAGCAAAGGAAAATAAAGAGATTAAGTTGATTAAAAAACAATGCTCTGATGACATAAAAATATTTGTCAGTTTCAGTTTCTCTGACGTTTCTGAGGGAAGATATTTTATATGGTTGAAAGTCAAAATAAGATGTTTTAATTTCAGCTGCTATATCTAATACATTATAAACATTAATTACACTTAAAAGTATACTGCAGTGGTCTCATGTCATCTGAACAAAGTATCTTTAAAGGTTACATCAGTGTTTCCAAACAAGAAAATTATGGACTTTACCTCCATAAAATGATGTGAAACATTGACTTTCATTCTGATAGGAAATTAAAATGATTCAAGAGGCAGGAATTTCTCATTGGATAGTATTTTTCTTACCAACTTTATTAATACCTACGTAAGAATTTTGTGACTTGGTAAATTGGTTATCACCAGAGTATCTAAGCATTTTCTAAGGAAAATAGAGATAAACTGTATGCATAATATACGTATAATTATTCAATAAATTTGAAAAAAAAAAAAAAAAGCTGTTTGCTTAAATTACAGCTCAGTGCATTTTAAAGTGTAGGGTTCCATTGTCAAGGAATTAAAATATGGCTTAAATCAAGTACTAAACTGTAAATTTCTGTAAGTGTCTTATTAGTGCCTTATGACTGACTTATTAGTGACTAAGTAAGCTGCTCCTACTCAACTCATTAACTGTTAGCTACCTTATTTGTAAAATGTGCACCTATGATCTTCTTTGAGGGATTTAGTTTAGGACTGAAATCCAGAAAAGAAATGGTCTTTCATCTAATTTTCACAGTAGATTTCATGAGTATAGGATAGAAATAACAACAGAAAGGTGTTTTGGTTTGCATTTTCAAGCACATTTTAGAGGCAATTTTTGGCACAATCACCAAGTTAGAGATATTCAGTACCCGAGCATAGAAATAACTTTCATCAAAAGCAACAGAATTATTGTAACTCCACTATGGAAGAGAAATCACACAGACAAATGCTGTGACACAGTATAAACCATAGTCTTCCTGTCAATGGACCTCAAAGGCAGAACTTTGCAATTATAGAAAGAACCCCATGTGCCAGCACCACACAGAGATCGTGACAGAAATGCTCTTGCTTTACTACAAGCCAAGCTGCAGTGATGCTAACTAGAAAGCAGCCATGTGAATGTGTCTCAGTGGCTGTGCCACGCAGAAGATCTGAACCAAACAGAGGATTTAATCTCTTATATTCCCATGTAATGTTACTTTCCTTGGACTTTAAGCAGAACACAAGGTTTTAGTCCAAAGAACTTTGAAAATTGTACCTTGATATACCTCAAAAGGCCATCAGATTTCAAATTGTCTTACAGCTTAAATGGGTGTTCAAGAAAATGAGAGGTGGAAAGACAAAAGAAGATGACTCCTGAAAAAGCTACAGTTTCACAAGATCTCCCTCCAAAGGTCAGGCACCTTCATGGATTTTCTGCGCTTTGCAACAAAGTTCAGAATGGTTGTCAAATGAATCAAAATTATAAAGAGAAAAAAAAACTTCGTAATGCCTTTTTCTGTGGGTTTTGTGGTGGCTTGGTTTTTTTTTGTTTGTTTGTTGTTTTTTTTTGCAAAGCTATATCCATCACATATGACATTTTATGTCACCGCATGGCTGTGTGAAACCAAACCAAATCCAAACTAGAAGCTTCATGAAGCAATGATCAATCACCCAAGACATCTGGGTTTGGTATTCAGATAAATCTGGATACAAAGTATGGTTGAAATAACATGAGAAATTATTTTCTTGCATCATTTCTGTGTTCCATGATTTTTATGCATGATAAAATTTGGATTTTTTCCAAACCATTTCCCCAGACCTACTTTCTAATTGTGTACTTTTAATACTCCTGAAATGAGTTTTACTTGTGATCTCATGGAAAAACTGAAATGGCAGTGGAAAAGTTGACAACGTTGTCAACACACAATTTAGTAATTGTGGACGGAAAAAAAAAACACTGTGGGAAAACTCACGTGATTGAGCCATTGATTAAAAGTGAATTGCACCGTCAGTGGAAGTTTACATTAATGTTACATAGAAACGACAAGCAGGAGGAACATTTGTAGAACATTTAACATTATATCTTCTTGACTGACAGAACTGACTGCTTTGCTATTCAGTAAGTTTTCAATAGCAGTGTTTATTTTCCTGGCTCGTAAGCTTTTTAAGCCCTTCTCTTGTGTCCTTCCTATGACACAAACAAACATGAACATTTCTTTTATTGGTAATTTCATCATTTATTTTTAACACTGACATCACTGAATTTAGACCAGTTAAATCATTTTGTAAAACAGAGATTAGAAGTTATTATACACTACTTAAGGTATTATACACTACTGTTTCTTCTTCGCTGATGCTTTTTTGAGAAACTTCCCTTTCCTTCAGTTGGAAGACTGCTGTGAGGCACCCCTGCAGCCAACTCTTCTCCAGTCTGCACTAGCCCTGTCTTTGCCCCATCCTTGTAGGGCAAGCACTCCAGCCTCTACCATTGTGGCCACCCTCCACTGAACTTGCTACAGTTTATCAACATCTTTCTCTTCATACACTCAGGGAAAAATAGTGTTTTCCATACAAGCCAGATTGATGCAGACCAAGCATTTCATTTTTGTGCAACAATTCTTTTTGCCATAGTTGGCAGTCAGGTTTAGTTTATGAATAAGTGTTAGCACATGCAGACAGATAAACGTTTCAGAAAATGGTTGTTTACAGAAGAAGCAGGCATTCCCAGCAGGTTTAACAAAACCTCCACAAAGGAGCCTGTGCAATTCAGGATATCATGTGTATTGCCCCTGCAATGGCTCTCCTGGGGCATCATCCATGGAAATGGAGATCCAGATCATTGTCCCTTCTGCTTGATAAAGCAAAGCTGGTGCAGCTAAAAACTAATATCAAAATAATTTCACCTATTCAACTTGTCAGCTAAAAAAAGTGAGCTCATTTTCCATGATTCTGTACATTTATGTTTTCATTGAAATCTGAGTATGATCAAATTCACAGAATAATGCACAGATCGAGAATCTGATTTTAAAGATGAGGATTTTAACTTAAAGGCAACTGAGATGACTAACCATATAGATGAGATGTTTGGGTTAATAATGTAGTTGATAGACTGGGATAAACTCCTGATGGTAATTCAGTGTACTAATGAAAAATAAACTTTTTTTTTTTTTTCTTTTTTCCTCCCAGTCTTTTTTAACTTTGGAAAACTTACGTTCTTTGTATGGGAATTCCTACAGTTGGAATCCAAAAGCAAAGGCAGGAGAATAATTCCAGAAGTTTGCTATTAAAAAATAAAAAAATAAAAAAGAAAATAAATCTCTCTATAAAACCCAGCCTAAGTAATAATTTTAAGTATGTGAAATAGTAGGCATGTGAAATAAAATGTTTTTCTTATTTACCATGCAGAATTACACACTATCATTACTTTCAGTAATTATGATGAAAATTATGATTATGTATTGTAGTTTATATTAGAAATAATCTCACTACCAAAAGTAATGCTTAATAAATAGTTAATTTAAAAACAAGAAAATACATAAACTAAAAAACACAGTAAAGCATGATTATACACCAGAATCCAGGACAAGACAAATACCAATTAAATTAGTGATGACTCGTTATTTCAAAAGAAAATATTTATAGGATAAAATAAAACACATTTCAAGCATTAAAGGATGAAAGCAATAATTTATATAAGGTTTTGGGATCGCGTTTAGGTCCTGAAGTATTCTTTTGGCAACAATGTGAACATATATGCATAGCCTCTTCACTGCCTCTCTGCCGCATCCCTGAAAAAAAAGTTTCTTTTCCTCAGGCTTTTTATATTCAACCCTTTTCTGCACAATGTGGAGAGAAAAACTTTCACCTAGCTTCAGCAGTCACAGTTTTTCTGAGTTCATTTTCTTCCCTTATAAGGCTATAATTGATGTATCCCAGAACACTGGGATCATAATGAAAGATGAGCTACCACCGGACACTGCTCACCTAGTAGTAAGCAAGAGCAAAGTCTTTGGCATTGGATAACAACTAGGGCAGTCATTTTCAGATACAGACTAAGGAGTCTGCTGATGAAGACAACATATTAAAGAGACAGCTAGATAATAAAGATTATGAACAACTAAATCCATAGACAAAACAGCTAGAATCTGTGGTCAAGTGAGCCAGAAGTGTTGTGTGTTAGTTGGGTTTTTTATGGTACTTATTATGGTAACATTACTTATGGTAACATTCATATTGAGGAGCACAGTACTTTTAACCAGGCAAACAGTTTTCTAAATAAGAGGAAGAAACAACAAGAAGAAAAATTAAAAACGGTACAGAATCAGAATTACTGTATTGAGCAACATGCAAATGGCATCAATTCTACTCTGTAGCTGACTCTCCTGCCTACTATACATGGATAATAGATAATTAGCTTGTGTACATACCTAACTTTAAATGGCTAATGTTACTGAGATTGTTCCCTTCCAGTTAATTCCATTAAAAGGTTTTTCAATACAGATGCAACAGTGTCCATATCAAATTCCAAATAATGGACAAATATATTATAGCTGCAAGTCAACTTCATGATGTATAGACTGATAGAGGACAAATACTTGTCTTAACATGATTATTTAAACTTTTTTTTTAGTTCTGCCTTGTAATTCTTCTTCAGGGTAATATTGATTTCACATAGATACTGTGATTTCTGAGAAAAACTGGGGTTTAGGTGTTATATAATGCTGGTACTGTGTCACCTAGATAACTGTCACTTCAGCTCTTCCAAGGCACTACCTCTCTCAACAGCTTTACAAAGCAGTTGAATAGAGACAGAGTTCTAGGGGACTGAACATCTGGACTTGGAGATGAAAACAATAAAAGCCTAGATTGCTCCTTGAACTCTGAATTTGGTGACAGAAGAAACAAAAGAAAATAATTTCACACAGAGCTTATGAGTTTTGCCTTTGCAGGACATATGACCTACTGCCTCCAGTTCTGGCTGCCATTTGATAACCGTCACAACCAAAAGGTAAGCATCTTTTTTTTTTTTTTTCCTAGTAAGTTTGTTTTCTTACAGAAGAGAAACAAAGTTGAAATTGAAAAGGAGTCACTAAGTCTTCACCAAAAATAATTTCCTATCTTTAAAATGAATGGTTTATTAACATTTAAATGAACTTTAATGAATATATTAGGAAACCATAAGAAAAGGATGATGAGGACTTTTTTCAATGTAGGACATGGAAAAAAAAAATTTATTCTTTAAAATATAAAAAGAAGGAGAAAAATAAAACAATGGATGATTGGTGACAATAAGGAGGCAGTTTTTCTTGTTTTGTGGAAAAGTGCTCAAGTTGGCTGAAAAGTTATCCTGAAAGACACTGAGATTCCAAACATGCAAGAATGTAGGTAAATAATGTGTTTTCTGGCACCAGAATACTAGCTTACCTGGATTCTGTATTTATGCCTTCGCTTCAAGGACAAGGTTCGACAAATACACTTGCAGTATGAGAATAAACTTTTCTTAGCATGCTGGGATTTACACATCAGCTGTTGCAAGGTTTTAAAGTTTTATTTAAAAATCAACTCACTACACATATATATACAAAGAGATATAGTGGGAGAAATTTTCCACTTTTATGTTTCTGAAGAAAAAATTACATGTTTCCAATGTATTCTCATGGCTGCAGGTAGTATGAAAAAAAAATCTGTCTTCCCAGCATGTAAACATGGTGTGGGATTTGGTTTGTTGACTTGATTAAGAAAATAACAAAAGGATACAGGGACAGACAAAGAAAATCAAGACACAGAAGATGCCTTCTGTTTTTCAAGAGTAATAATAAAGGTAGTGATCACAATAACCAAAAGAAAATGAAAGTGGAAGTACAGGGCCACATACATCATAGCAGCAGAACTGCAGTGCTTCCTCCTACTTGGTGGCTGGAAGGAAGAAGCTGAGTTTTTATGAATGAAGACAAAATGGTGTAATATTTCAGGGATACCTGATGGATTTTGACCATATCAGACTTAGGAATTCTTCTAATTTGTCAGTTCTTGGGTACAGTCCAATTACATCTCTGTTTCATATTGGAGATTGAAGCATCAGGTTTTACATACATATACATACATACATCATGCACTTATTTCTATAGAAAAAAAAAAATCTATGCAAGTGGGTTGGTTGGTTGTCATTAAATATTTCTGAAGGTGTCTGGCATGTCCAGTAGGTAAACCCACAGGCCTTCTGGAAGGTTTTCCTGAAAAAGAAGCTGTTCCATATGGTGTCGGACTAATTAGAACTGTCTTGACTCCATACTCTTTCCACCATCAGTCTCCTGAATGTTTGATTATGCCTTAAGGAAACATTACCCTCTGGATCACTTGTTATAAGCAAAGGAGACTCCTTATAGCTTCCTCTAAGCCATCTGTCACTCTTTCCCATTTTCTTTGCAGGGTCACAAGACAACTTCATCAATCCTTACATTTTTCTGCTCATGTAAGTTGCACCATTATCATGAGTAGCTTCACATTGAGATCTGCTAACTGTACTGAGAAAGTCCTGAGACAGGACCCAGTAAAGGTTGATTGAGAGAAAGCATTGCTAAGTAACACCAGGAAATCATAGAGAACATTTACCTAATATCTAGGAGACTCTGAAAAGTATAGCTTCCAGTCATATAACTTTACTATTTTATTCAAAAGGCTGAACTCAAAACACTTTCAGGGAGCTGTCAGTCATGCCAGTCCACATGAAATGGAGTTGATCTGAAAAAAATCAGTGGAAGAAGATATAGGGAAGCATGTGACATTTGGGTATATCACTGTCAGTTTTTCCCATAGAAATAAAATAAGGAAATAAAACTAATTTTTTTTTAATAAATAAGAAAAAGAAATCATGGAGGCTGGGACACACACAGTGGAGTAATCTGAAGTGCAAAAATAAATTTGAAATTATTAAATTGCAACAAACTATTTTGCTCCTGCAGTAATGTAGGACTTTTCTAAAAAAGTGCTTGCCTTAAACAGTTCAATCTTCTCTAACATTTGTATTTTTATGTTCCAAAAACTTACACTAAAATTCTTTTAACCATTTCTTATAAATTTATAAGCACAGAAAATCTTAATATCACAGCAGAAAAGTTGGAAGTAAACAAAAATGGCAATTTGCAGTTGAAAAATATTCATATATTTTAATGTAGATGGCATAATCATGGATATGGCAAAGATCTAATCCCTTTTCTAAAGTATGTTTTCCAGTAACCTATTTTTTTGATCAGTTTTAAACTGAATTGTCTACAATCAGTATGGATAAGCCAACAGCAACATCAAAATGTTTTCCATTATACTTAGGAAGACTCCAGCTGGGATATCTCTATACAAGTGTTTTATTAAACGATACAGTTGTATGACAAGCAGAAATAGACACTGAATGAATGCATTGGTTTCAGAATGAATATGATGCATGAAAAATTTAAATGAGAAATGGAAAGTAAAACATGGAAGAAAATGAAGATAACTATGTCATAAGACCAAGAGAATTGGAAAGAACTTGTAATTTTAGCAGCACAGTCTCTGAAACCAAAAAGGATTTATAATTTCTTGCACATTACGTCTACTGAACAGAAAATCCTCAAGATCTGAGATGAACTGAAGGAGTACTGGTAATAACCAGAGGACGTGAATGGTAAGAAATTCAGTTCAAAGAAATAGACTATTACTTGAGTGATTTACATATGTGCTCTGAAGAAAAAGTATATAAAAGAAAAAGATTCAAGGAAAAAAAAACCCACCTGCTATTGATATGGAGATGGGCTGCCTCAGAGTATACTCAGCATCTGAGAAAACAATGTCTTATGTGGGAAAGGCTTAGTACTCTTCTCAAGTGACAGACACAAAGTCATTATTACTAATTAGTCTAAGCCACAAGACCATTTTTAATAAATATAAATCGCTGAGAGCTGAAAGCCAAGAAGCTAAAAATATATGCATTTTTACAACATTTAAAAATGTTGTAAAAATGCAATTCAGTAGAAAGCTGGTGAACAAAGCAGCACAAATAAAATATTTTTTCTTACTTCATGCAAATAAATTGGTACATTTTCTTCTTTCCTCCCTTCTTTTTTTTTAAGAGTTAGCACACTCTAAGATAAATCACATAAACAGATAAATGCACATAAGAGCAGAAGTAGCTGTTAAAGTGAAGAGGAAGAGAATCACAAACCAAGGCATGCAATATCAGATTTTATCTGTATGGTGTAAAACGTCCCCTAGATGAGAAACTCTTATCTGTGACTTCAAGACAAGGTAAAAACACACAAGTAAGCACACACACACACACAAAAAAAATATCTAATTCAACAAACCCACAAAAAAAAAAAAAAATCCCAACCACTCCCAATCATTGCTGAAGTGCTGGTTCAAGAAAATAACTGTCCTTTTCAAGGAGATGTTGAAAAGAAAAAGGACTGCACATCAATAAAACAATATTACAAAAACTTAGAATACTGTATCCTGGTAAGATTACAGACAAAAAAAAAAAAGCTACTGTAACATAGACAAAAAAAATCAAACCAAACCAAAACAACAACGAAAAAGAATCATACAAAGGCAACAAGATAATATCAAAAAGGAAACACTGAACTATATTTGCACTACCAAGTATTAGTGGCAAATGCAAGATAATGATAAACATTGATACCATACAGAAAGACTGATGTATAGCAACAATTTATATCACTTTCAAAATATTTTAAATAAAAGAAATGTTTCCTTTCATATATGTTAATAAGTTTTAATAAAATCCTATTTGGAAAGATTCAAGATCCAAAAGTTAGAGAGAATAACCAGTGAGATTTAGGAAGATAATCATTAGAAAGGTAGTTGCTATATGAAACTTTACTTTTAAGTGGTATTTTGGTTTATTAAAGGGTGTGCAAAAGCAAAAGTTATTCTACAAAAATATTTGAGCTCCTAAATATTCAGTTCATCATAACTAAGCAAGGATAACTATTGTTTGCCACATAAAATTACTGGCCCTTGAGCCTGTATTTTCCTAATCCTTTCCTAAGAAAGCTCTTACAGCCAAGGATGCACAGAAACTAACCTCTATCAGGCAGCCATTTTTAGATATGGAAAGTACAGGTGCTGAGTTTATTAAGCATTATTGTTACTGAACCTTTGAAAAAAATTGACTGAATGAGACAGCATTTCAGGAGAATAAAATATGAGACAGCATTACAGAATTTTAGATGAATGAGTCTGCAAATATGTCCTCCCTCATTTTCACTCAGCAGGATAAACAAATACTGTAGATCACTACCAGCTGCACATTCAGTCAGGCTAGCAACAACTTTAAAAGCACAGAAAACACAAATGTATTTCATATGCAGTTTGGATATTTGCTAAGGTAGGGCTGTATGAAAACCTGCAGCTTTAATTTGGAGATGCATACATTTTCAAATATACATCTGCAGAGTTCATTTTTTTGGTATAGTTTTTGTAGAAGCCCAAGCTTTGACTTTCTTATTTGAAATCTGAAGATAAAATAGCAAGCAAAACCAGAAAGATAGGGACCGAGATAACAAGCTTAAAATTTAAAAATAGTACTCAAACCTGTCAAGGACAATAATTCAGCAGATTATTTGTTAGACAATGACTTTATAATTTTCTAGAGCATTGGTTATATCAGCTACAGTGGTCGTATCAGCCACAGTGACTACTATAATTAAAGCTAAAATTTGTGAGACCTACTTCCATAGTACGGGTGTGACCAATGTTGGAGTTTTTGTTAAGTTGTAATTTTTTTCTGCTACCACTCTTTGGGATCTGGAGTCTGTGAGGGCTCTCTTCCTGTTCCTTGTCCTTTACTTTCCTATTGTTGTGTCTGCTTGCAGGGGTTTCAAATACTGCATCCTAAACAAACCCTTCAAAAAGACCTGTATTCTTTCAAAGTCACATATCTCATCTTAGGCAGCTCACCAATCTCTCAAAAGCTGGATGACTAAACCAGATTCATAATCCTTAGTTTCGCAGTTACCTAAAGCTCTCTTTGAAAATTATCATGCTATCACTCTTTGTCATCAAGAACTAGAAGTCTCTTTGATATTTTTCCTCCCCTTCTCCTGCAACTTCCCTATCATAATCAAACTCTTTCATAACTTGCTCCATATTTTAAAATTTTCCTGCATACGTGTACCCACTCGTGTTTTTAGTTTCCTTCTGAAATTTATCAGTCAGTATCACTCCTCCATATCAGGCTTAAGAAAACGTATTTTACAGTGTTCCTCTAACATTAATATGTGTTGATTGCATGCTTCGTATTTAAATACATTTGTATATATGTATCTATATGTGTATACATATCAAAGAAAGGGTGGAAAATTTATTCCACATGTAAATGTAACGTGGAAGTCACTTGAAACAGCTACAAAACTTTATCTTGGTTGTAAATCTGACTACACATCTATCTTTTTTACCTGATTAATCTACCTAATCTTAGAATTTATTTTTTTTCTCATTATTCCACTATAAGTTTATATTTACTTTACTAAATAAATCCCTCCAGTAGAGAGAATTGACCTTTTCCATGAAGAATCTAGAACACTTGTATCTGTTACAGGCTAAAAGATACAGATAAACTTGAAGTTTCTATTTGTTGGAAAAATATGTCTAATAAAAAGAAAAGTAGTATAAGAGAAAAGAATAGCATGTCTACTTTCAAGATAGCTCTTAAGGCAAAACAGAATGAAGATCCTGGAAACTTCCATGGAGCTGAGATGATTCATTGTGAATTGTTTGTTCACTTCTGATCTTCAAGTTTTGAACCTTTTCCACAACAACAGCAAATATTCTTCTTTCCTATTTTCTAGACTGTCTGCAGGCTCTTATATCAAAGCTCAGTTGTCTAAACTCCAACTTTGTGCGGTTTATTTTCACCAACATTCAGTTGCCTTCAATTTTCTTCCAAAAAATTATCTAACACAAACACAGAAGAGATTTCAGGTGTATCAGCTAAATTAGACAGCAATTGTGTATCTAAATCCAATTCAATTGGGAACACTAGCTATAACTTTAGTAGCATTCTGAGGTAAACAGAAATTAAATACCACCAAACAGTGTAACTATCCATTAAAAAAAAATCCTTTCAAATGGCTGAAATCCTCTCTTTCTCTTAAAAGACATTAATTAATAACAACAGCTGTTTTGGATACAGACCTGTTGATATTTGTATGATGTACCATCATTGTGAATGAGGTTTGTCTTCCTGCCTGATCCTGATGTGGTCACAAACTGTTTCAAGTACCAGCTAGCATTGAATCTGTCAATCAAAATATGTTTCCTCTGCTACCACTGTGGTATTCTATGAACTATCAGAAGGAGATGCTATACATGCATCTGCTCTAGCATGAGATGCAGTGTACCCAGCTGCAGAGCCATGTCCTTCTGAGTGACACACCCATGGGAATGTCAGGACTGTTCTTTGGAGGCTAATTTTCCATAGGGTAATTTGGAATCTTATCAAAAGCCCATTGAAGTCAAAGGAAACACTCCCTCCCACTGATCTCAGAGGGCTTTGATCAGGCCCATGGTGAGCATGTACTTTAGCAGTCTTTTATTGCTCTTGCAACATGCACAGCCAAATGAATACACTTAATCTTTTGAGTAAAAATATCATGAAAGTTGGTGCAGTCCAACTGACCAGAGCCAGAAACTGGTAAGGGACTTAGCAAGTGGAATTCAGCACCTGAAAGCCTTTTCTTGATGCCAAAGTTCAGCCTTTAGGCAATCAGCAGAGTTCACAATTGCCTTTGCCTAGTTGCTGTTGATGTCTTAAGTCTGTCAGTTCCAGTGTTTCTCCCAGTGACGTTCCCAGGGCATGTAAAATATTGCTGTGGCATAAAGCTGTGATACAAATCTATCTTTGTGTGCCAAAGTGCTTTTTGCTAGTTCACACCTAAAACCCACTGGGGTTAATTAAATAGATGTTTTCTACCAAGCACAGGGGTGTGCTTTCATGTGTGTTCATGCCATGGCTAATCTTCCCTATGCTTTTCTGCACATGATCAGTGCACTCCTCATGTGCAAATCAGCAGTGAAAACACCTCACTACAGAAAAAGTTTTACACGTGGTCCTTCCCACTGTCACTGGTTTAAAACCCATAGTTTAACTAGAGAGGGAATTAAATGTCACCCACTTTGAGTTTTTAATGTAGTTCTAATTATTGCATTATTGTGAAGAATGGCCAGAGGCATAGCCTTTCCTGGTCACATTTTGCATGATCTCCTGAATGTCCCAAGGGGGTTTTCCTCCCAGTAGAATGCTGTTAGTTTGAGGGGATCCTCTCTCCCTCAAAAGTATTTTAGGGAACATCTATCTCAGATTGCTGATATCTGTGAATTTCTTTTCAAAGAAGAAATGACGTGTGTGGGAAGTTATGAATTTGGCAGTAAGGTGTGAGGAAAATTCTGCAGCAGATGTCAGTGTTGTGAGTTTATGTTATGTTTGCCTTTGGGCTTGCCTCAGCTCCTGCACCTCTAAAGCTAGACAATTGGGAAAAGCTCCCTTAAAGTAAACTCAAGTGCTACAAAGGTTAGGGTTATGTGACACACTGCAGACCCAGAAGAGACATTTAGTCTCCTAATAAGCATGTTTAACGCTGCTTTTATAATGAAAATTTATTTCAGAATTACATTGATACCAGACTTGTCTGGAAAGAGAAGTGGGAATTCCTGCCTCTAGCTGAAGTTGACTTTAATCTTTCTTTAATGAAATGACCTACTAAGGAAAATCTAAATGAATACTAGGAATTTGATGGTAAGATACAATATCACTGGCTCCCTACTGAAGCATTTTTCAAGGTTATACCCACATATTCAGCAATTTAGTGATATTGCTGGGGTAGAAAGGAACATTTTTTTTTATCCCCAAGCTTCTGAAAGACAGGTGGTTTTTTTTCAAGATTGTATGTCTATAACTAGCTACTGACTTTATATTTAGCAAGTGTAAAATGTAGGCTTGCTTTCAGAACAAAAATCAGTGGTATTGCACACAGCTCTAAAAATCAAGTCGCATTATATCCAAATACTAGTAAAGTGCTTAGAAATACATATACTAAGGTCAGTGTTATAGACTTGTCATAAAAATAGAGAAAACTGTGACGAAGTAACTGATGGATTTTTGCCTTATCGAAAGCAAAGTATTAATTTCTACAACAGGTAATTAGAATTACAATATATTAAGGGGACCTACAAGGATGCTGGAGAGGGATTCTTCATCAGGGACTGTAGTGATAGGACAGGGAGTAATGGATTTAAACTTAAACAGGGGAAGTCCAGGTTACATATAAGGAAATTATTAGATAATTAGATACTAAATTCTCTACTGTGAGGGTGGTGAGGCACTGGAACAGGTTGCCCAAAGGAGTGGTTAATGCTCTATCCCTGGCAGCGTTCAAGGACAGGTTGGACGGGGTCTTGGGTGACATGGTCTAGTGTGAGGTGTCCCTGACCATGTCAGGGGGATTGGAACCAAATGATCTTAAGGTCCTTTCCAACCCAAACCATTCTAAGTTTCTGTGACTGCTCACATAATGTAGCCACTCATGGACACAAACCCCTATGAATTGTGAATATTTTTTGCTAGTCTTGTATTCAAACAGATGACAGAGAAACATTTCAAAAGAATCAAAGTGGCTTAGGGGCCTGAAGGAGACACTTCAGGAGTGATTCATGCTTACTGGGTTTCTAAGGTCCCTGAAGTGATGAACAAGCATCACACAGAACTTTTAGAAATGCTCAGGCCCAACCAAGAAGCCTGAGACTAAAATAGTATTTGAAAACGTGTGCAGAGCTAGTATTTCATTCTTATGAATATGAAAGAGATACCTGTAATCTTTTTCCTCTAAACTTACAGTTGTGTCTGTGTTTGGAGAACCTTGAAAAGCTCACTGGGAAATAACTCTCACTTCAAGGATTTGTGATTGGTGAGAATTTTGACGAGGGCTGTGATTAGGAGCAAAAAAGCTCTGAAAGGGGCCATTAGTAGAAAAACCCTCCAAACCAAAAATTGTTGGAGAACAATTTTTAAAATTATCTTTTATGGTGGAAGAGAACTTTAATTGGCTCTGATTTCTCAGTCTGCTGTTCAACTTTCCATGTTTTTATGACTAGGTATTTTGTCTCCAGCTTGGTTTGTGTTTGGTTTGTTTCCTGTGTGGTGTGTTTTTCAGGGTTTCGCTTTTTTCTCCTTTTTTTTTTTGGTTGGTTGGTTGCTTTTTGTTTGTTTGGTTTTGTTTTCCCTATAGATCATGGGCTGTGACATCTTAGAAGCTTCTATACAACTTTTAGCCATTAGAATATTTGGAAATCTGTGATAAGAGTCAGAAGCCTGCATAAGACAGTGGAGCACTACCTACTGGTCCTTTACCATGGAAACAGAGGGATAGACAGCTGTGTTGATGTTGCCATGGCGAATAAGGTGAAAATACTTTGTGGCTGGCAAACAAGATCAGACATGTTCCAGACTGGTAATGTTATATTCACTTGTTAAATGAAGGAATATGGGAAAAAGTTGGTCCTTGTAGCAGTAGGAGCACATTTGTACAAAATCTGTGACTCACTATGCAGCACTGGAAAATCTGCAGATGAAATTTCCTAGTATTACAGTGCCATAGATTGTTCTCTACAGTTCATAGATTTGGGTCCAGGTGAGCTGTGAGGTTTTTGTTGATGTTTATTTGAGGGAAAGGAATTTGATGCTTTGAAAATAGAAAGTGATAAAATATTTGCCTGAGTGACTAGCTGCACTCAGTCTGATGGAGGAACTTACTATCCACTTTACAATCAACATTTCATCCATGATTCTTGTGTTGAATTTGTAGTAACAAATTGTGTATGCTTAGTTCTGATAACCATTGAGAACAGAACTTCAGATTTTCCTGCCATCACTTCTGTTAAAAGAGTCACTAACAACCAGGCATGCTTCCATAAAAATCCCTTTGTTCCAGCACAGAAAACTTCATTCCATAAAAATGGACTTCTGATGCTCTGCTACAGGCAATGAGACATAGCAGTATATTCATTAGTCATGGAATCTAACCCACAGTCACAAAATAAAATAGAAATCATTTTATCCCTCAAGTGGTCAAACTTTATTCAGTGTAAGACTGTGTTATTTGTTTGTCTAGGATTGTATCATTCTTCACAGCTACAGCTCAGTGACTTTGAGAGAGGAGGATATGCGTCTTTAAAAATTCCAGTAATGGAACACACACTAGAGTACAAGTGTGTCCTTGGGGAGTGAGAATCTGTATGCAGGATTATTCTTTTCTTAAGGAAAAATATTACATCTCATCTAGAAAATTGGCAGCTAATTTTGCTGCCATCCACATCTGCAATCATTTTGGGCTATACCTATTCGTTCCTCAGATTAGTACATTCAGCATCAATGAATACTAAGAAGACAATGATGCAACACAGTGAAATGCAGAGTTGAGGTGGCAGCACAGTATTTTTTCAAGAAATGAATCAATGAAAATCAGAGATGCTCAACAATACTAAGGTTAATTCACTGATTCAAATGCCTGACCTATGTATTTAGGTGCCTAACCTTAAAATGTTGTTTCTGTGTATTTCAAAAATATACTTTTAATAAAACATCATTTTATTGTGGCTTTAGCTTCTGAGAAAAAATACCCTGGTTCATAAACAGTACTGCTTGAAAAATACAGAAATTCTCCAACTTTTTAAAACTGATGAAAGGTATGAATTATCTGCACAGTAGTTCCATATACCATTGCAGTGCCTAAGTCCATTCAAATATAAACACTATGTCCTTTTAAAGCTGAGCATTGAGAAACACCATGGAGTATAATAATCTGCTGAACTCACATAATTTAGTTTGGGCATTGAGTTTGTACTTTGAGCTGAGAACTATAGGCTTCTGAAAATCAACAGATCTACAAATGCGTATTGGGGTTCTTGGAGGGTTTTCTTTTTTGTCACCACAAATGGTGAGGTCCACCTCATTGGAACTTTGATTTAAATCTATGAAAGTCAATATTGAATTCAGGCATTCATTTGCGTCGCAACAAAATAAGACTATTTTTTAATGGTAGATATAAAGTTTCTTCTCAACTAAAAAGTGAAAAAGAGAAACCAACAATTGCAAGCAGAAATAGCATCTGTAGCAATTGAGTAATCTATTCCTACATGCCAGAAATGCCTCCTTACCTTCTGCCTTGCATCCATAGATTCAGATAGCAAATGGTGAAATTTCTTGTTAAAGTGTATCAAAATAGCACTGAAAACAGAACTTGAGATGTTATGGTGGGAAAAAAAAAAAAAAAAAAAAAGAAAGAAATCTACAGCCCTCAAAACCAGACACTTTATGAAGGCAATTTTTGCTGAGGGATGCCTGCAGTGCTAATACAAGATGATGTGGGCAGATGTGTAAAAACTTTCTACATTACGTAAACCTACTACATTCATCTTTGGCTACTGCCTTGAGGCACAGTTACATTTGCCTTTTTCTTGATTTTAATGTGAACCTAATGAATCCCTGTTTCTTCTCTTACTCTTCTCATTTTTATTTCAGCACCAATATCTTATCTCTATTGCCATATAACTGTTTGTACAGACATGCTGTGAGGAATTTAAGAAGCTAATCCACATTAAAAGAAAACACTATTAAACATATTTTCATTTGTGTTTTATGTCTGTATTTTCAACCCAAACTTCTGAGCATTTCTCAGATCAGTCCCACAGCCATTTTTGCCAGCAAATTAACAGAGTGGTACACTACATGTGATGAAGGATATGCTATGGAGAAATGTTCGAAAGAAAAAATCTTAAGCCAGTTTTGCCTCTAGGCCACCTGAAAATGAAAACCCTGGTGTTAATTTTCATCTCATATCAGTGCAGGACCTTACATTATTTTTTCAGGTTATTTTACCAAGATTTCACATATCCATGGAGCCTAGAAAACCTTTTGAAAACTTATTAATGATTCCCAATCAGTTCTGAGGAAAAATACTAATATGGAGACATTATTAAACATTAAACATTAAAATCGGAATTATTTCAACTGCAAGCCTATGCCAAGGTTAGAAATAGAAGCCTGAAAAAAAAAAAAAAAAGGAATCATTATGTAAAATAAAAACTGAATGAAGACAGAATTTCATACAAGCAACATGAAATAAACATTTCTGAACACTGTAAGGTTGGGGTTTTTCTAAGTTATCATTCACACAGATATTTTCCTTTTATTGGTATGACATCTGTTCACATACAGCCTTCAGCAACATAGCAGCTTTATCTAAATATGTTAGCACACGTCTGTAGAAGTTCATATGTAGAACTCTATAAAATAACAATAAATGATGTTATGCCACTTGGCTTCAAAGATTTGGTATTTGAATCCTTTCAAACCATTTGAGAATGCTGTTGAGCACATCAATATTTTTTATTATCCTGCATTTCAGCCTCTGGGTTTATAGCTGATTTTTCTCCTCAGTTCCTCCAAAAGTCTGTAGTCCACATCCAAAATGATAAAGGTTTGGAGATCGACAGAGATAAGATCTTTTCCTAGGCTTTCTGTGAGTCTGTCATTTTGAAAGGTACTATCTTTCCCATAAGCCAAGCTTATTCAGATATCTACATACACTATGGTATCTATAGAGACTTTCACATCAGTAAGTTAAGCTTCTGCTTTCCATCTGAGAAAAAGTCCCACTTTAAAGCACAGCTGGAAATCCGTTACTTTAAATTGCTTAGGCTCTGAAACTGACAAGCATGCCCTTCCATAGACAGCATGCAGTATATCAACATGGAGTACTCTGGACTGACAAAAGTCCTGTCCTTGAGAGACCCCAGTTACACTCTGTGCAACACATTACAAGCATCATGGTTCAGATGACCAGCATGAGAGTGTGATCTGCCCAATTTCATCCTTTCATCCATTTCATCACCAATGGGTCAATTGCTGAGGTGAGTAGCTCGAGAGAGGACGATTTCAACACCTGAGCAGGGGGAGATCAGCGTCCAGGAGCCTCAACTCAAAGCAGTGAGAGCCACCGAGGGAGCCTCAAGTCCTCAACAGGACCTGCCCAGGAGCCAGCAGCTCAGCTGACGCAAGCAGCTGACTCACAGGGGGCGGAGCCAGGAGCAGCGGCACCAGCCCTGAGTGGGTAAAAACCTGCCCCAGGGAGCGCTGAGCCACCAGGACTGGGGGGATGCAGTTTGGGTGGGGGGGTGAGCACTCGCCTTATGAGCAGGGACCCCTCTGGGAGCTCTGCCCCGGCGGTGATCAGCGTAGGCACCCAGACAGAGCCAATAAGAGGGGGAGGCTGCAGTGCAGAGCTCGAAGTGTAGAGAGTGCCTGCACTGGTCTTGTGAGGGAAGGGTGCACAATGGGCAGGGCTGCACTCAGTGCTCCCTGGTGGAGGTCCTCCTGCAGCAGGGGCTGAGCTGCAGGACGCTGTCAACAGGCTGCAAGATGTCAGGGAAGCTGATAGGAAGCAGGAATGCTTGCTGTAGGCCCAAACTACGCAGGGGCTTCAAGTGTCACCTGCAGTTCGTGGAGGAAACAATGAGGCCATTAACCCGGGAAGCTGGGAAATAGCAAAAAAAAAAAAAAAAAAAGGAGAAAGAGGACAATTAAAAGCAAGGGACTTCCTCCAAAATCTGTTGCCCCACCCAGAACCACCCAGAGGTGTGCTGCCTACGAGGGGCATGGATCAGAGAGGCTGTCTGCCCTGGTAAGTCCCACTGACTATTACCCACTTCTAGAGATCTATGTGGGTGCTAGTGATATAGATAGCAGTAGCTGGAGAACATACGGAAGGGCTACAGAGCCCTGAGGGAGGTGGTTAGGGGCTCTGGAGCTCAGATCGTCTTTTCGTCAATTCTCCAGGATACAGGGGAGGACCCTAAAAAGGCTAGGAGGACTGGCCAGGTTAATAAACGGTTAGAAGGGTGGTGCCATAGTCAGGGGTTTGGGTGTCTTGAACACAGGACCCATTGCTTTGAGCAATGTAGAAATATTCCAGCTGCTCCAGCCAATGAGCCAGCTTCATTTGGAGCTCAGCTCAGATGCCTCTATACAAACACCCATAGCATGGGGAACAAACAAGAGGAATTAGAGATGTGTGCATGTCTACGGGGGTATGATACAGTAGGCATCACAGAAACATGGTGGGATGGCTCCTATGACTGGAGTGTTGGAATGGAAGGTTACAGACTCTTTAGAAAAGACAGGCATGGCAGGTGGGGAGGGGGAGTTGCTATTTATGTTAGGAATAGGCTGGAGAGTATGGTACTCTGTCTGGGGACAGGTGAGCAGTTAACAGAGAGCTTGTGGGCCAGGGTTAAAGGGAAAACAATGGGAGACATTACTGTGGGGATCTGTTACAGACTGCCTTATGAAGAGGACTCTGTGGATGAAGCACTCTACAGACAGAAACAGCCTTATGCTCGCAGGCCCTTGCAATCGTGGGCAACATCAACCACCCTGAATACTGTTGGAGGGATGGTACGGCCTGGCCCAAGCCACGTAGGAGGTTCCTCGATTGTGTGGAAGACAAATTCCTTCTGCAAGTAATAGAGGAGCCAACAAGGAGGGGTGCCATGCTTGACCTCGTGCTCACCAACAGGGAAGGGCTGGATGGAAATGTGAAGCTCCAGGGCAGCCTTGGTTGCAGTGATCATGAGATGGTCGAATTTGAGATCCTTAGGACAGTGAGAAAAGCATGCAGCAAGCCCTGGACTTCAAGAGAGCAGATTTTTGCCTCTTCAGGAGCCTGCTTAGTAAGGTTCCATGGGCTATAGCCCTACAGGGCAGGGGGGCCCAAGACTGTTGGTTGATGTTCAAGGATCACCTGCTACAAGCTCAGGAGTGTTGCATCCCAACTAGAAGGAAGTGAAGCAGGAGGGCCAGGAGACCTCCTGGGATGGATAAGGAGCTGCTGAGGAAAGATCAAGGGAAAAAAAAGAGTCTTATAAAAGGTGGAAGCAAGGACAGGCAGCCTGGGAAGAATACTGGGATGTTCTCCAGGAAGCTACAGACCTGGCTACAAAAAGTAAGGCCCAGTTAGAATTAAACTTGGCTAGGGATGTTAAGGATAACAGAAGGAATTCTATACGTACGTAGCGAATAAGAGACAGACTAGAGACAACGTAGGCCCCCTCCGGAAGCTCTCAGGAGAACTGGCTACTCTGAATTTGGAGGAGGCTGAGATTCTTAATGACTTCTTTGCCTTGGTCTTCATTGACAAATGCTCTGACCACACCACTCAAGTCTTGGAAAGCAGACACAGGGAATGTGAGAATGAAGACCCTAGGACCACTGTAGGAGAGGATCTGGTTCAAGACCATCTTGAGAACCTAAATGTACACAAGTCCATGTGACCTGATGAAATCCATCCGCGGGTCCTGAAGGAGTTGGCAAATGAGGTTGCTAAGCCACTGGCCATCATGTTTGAAAAATCATGGCAGTCAGGTGAAGTTCCCGATGACTGGAAAAATGAAAATATAACCCCCATTTTCCCCCCCCCCCCCCCCCCCACTTTCTTAAAGATATTTCCTTCTGTTTTTCACAATTTCTTGGAATCAAGAATCATTTTGGTTAGAAGGTCCCACAAAGCGTATCCAGTTCCAACCCCCTTGCAATGGACAGGGACACTTCCCACTCAACTAGGCTGCTCAAATCCTTTTCCAACCTGGCTTTAAATACCTCCAGGACCTACAACGTCTCTGGTCAATCTGGCCAGTGTCTGACCACCCTTACAGTAAAGAATTTCTTCCTAATATCTAGTATAAATCAACTCTCTTTCAGTTTAAAACCATTCCTCATTGTCCTGTCGCTAGATGGCCTTGTAAAACATTTGTCTCCAGATTTCTTTTAGGCTTCCTTTAGGTATTGGAAAACTGTCTCCTCAGAGCCTTTTTTTCTCCAGGCTGAACAAGCCCAATTCTCTCAGCCTGTCTTCAGATGAGAGGTTGTCCAGCCCTCTGATCATCTTTGTGGCCCCCCACCAGGCTTGCTCAAGCAGACTCATGTCCATTTTGTGCTGGGGGACCCAGAGCTGAGCACAGCACTTCAGGTGGGCTTTCACAAGATTAGGGTAAAGGGGGAGAGCCACCTCCTTCTATCTGCTGGCCACTCTCCATTTGATGTAGCCCAGTTTACTATTGGCTTTCTGGGCTGCAAATGCACACGGAAGCCTGCTCATGTTGAGCTTCTCATTGATACACACCCCCAGGTCCTTCTCCTTAGGGCTGTTCTCAATCCATTCTTTGCCCAGCCTGTAGTTGTCCTTGGGATTGCCTCAACCCAGGTACATGACCTTGAACCTGACCATGCTGAACTGCAGTAAGTCCACGCTGGCCCACCTCTTAAGCTTGTCCAGGTCCCTCTGGAAGGCATCCCTGCCCTCCAGCATGTTGACTGCACCACACAGGTTAGTGAGACTGACTGGTCTGTAGCTCCCTCAGTCTTCCTTGTTTTCCTTTTTTAAGATGGGGTTATATTTCTCTGTTTCCAGCTGTCATTTTTTGAGTCAGCAAACATTTCTTGTTTTGCTTCACATTGTGAAACATCTGAATAGAAGAAGGATGTGTTTTGGAGGCCTAATTGGCTACATTTTAATTCCACTTGATTCCTGGTATGTGTTTATATAGTAACATTAAATATACTCTGTAGTCATTTGGAACCTTGTACATGTGTACATGACAAGACATTGACCCAGTAGTCCAAATATTGCCTTCTGAAATAGAGACATTATGTGTTGCATTACCAATTGAGGTGCTTTACACTCAGAATTTCAACCTCAGCTACATGAAAAAAATACAAAACACAACACCTCTCCAAATATATATTAATTATCCTTAAAAATATGTAACAAAGGATATTATCAAAAATCACAGAAGTTACTAAGGCGAGAGATGTTAAATTTTCAGGGAAAATTATTCATTAATTGTTGATGCAAGTGTTGGACAGAAGAATTTGCTCATCTTGATTGTAATTTAAGGATAATTTCTATTTAAAATCTGTTTGTTTTAAAACTGAAACAGGGTCTTTGAGGTCCTGCCCTGCAGGACCCATGAAGTATGCCTTATTATTACTGGGTTGCTGTTTCCTGGTAAGGGAGTTACAGAACTATGGTGAGTAGTTGAGATTCGAGAAGTTTGGGTTCAATTTTCAGCCATTTCATGCTCTTCATGTGCCTGCACCAATATATTCACATCTTCACTTTTCTCATGTAACTTTAAAGTTAAAAGATTTTATCTGCATTGTCTATATAGATTCTTGTAATGATGGGCGTATCCCATCCTAATATTGTTTAAATTGCCCTCTGAAAGTGCTTCACCTCCTTTCTGCAATGAAGTTTAGAAGGAATGATTTTGCATCTTAGACATCTAAGCTGAAGACTCAAATTTAGGCAATAAAAGTACATTCCTCAAAATATATTATTTACTGATGAAGACTATATTCTAATCTAGTCATGGCATCTACTTTCTTTTTAAATGCTAAAACTATCTGAGAAAAGTACAAATCATAATGTCTTTGTGGCATAGTTTTCAATTTTTAAATGCTTTTCTTCCAGCCATGGCTATTTTTCTTATTTAGCATTATTATTTACACATATCATATATGTGGGTATTATTTCTATGTGTATTCCTTGTGCTTGTATTATTTATATTATTGGTAAATTTTTTATTTTTTTTTTTTTGCTCAACACCATCTGTCTGTCAGTATCCATCTGCTGTCTCTTGTTTTAGGCTTAGATTGCAAGCTTTGGAGCATGATTCGTTTTTATTTTCTTGACCTATTATGAGTTACCCTTGGGTAGTACAGTGCCTAGGAAATAGAGCTCCACCGCAAAAGGTGGTCTACAAACAAAGAATAAAACAATAATCCATGCTCCAGTGAGGTGGGATAACAAGTAAATACAGACAGACAGATGGCAGAGTACAGGAAGGCAATGAGACAAAGTTAGCATGGTAGGCACTGCATTACAGCAGCCTTCTCATTTTCAATGTTTTTTGTAGACACCGTGAGAAAAAAAAGATGATATTACAGGAAACCCCTTTCAGTGAGGAACATGTCTCCAAACAAGAAAAAAGGTGCTTACTAAAAAATTCAGTGAGTTGGGGAGTGAACTTGAGATAAGAGATGGGAGTAAAAAAGGTTATAGAAAATGGAAAAGGTCATAGAAAGCTTTCAAAACTGAAAAAGGTAACATAATTTGATGCCATAAAGGAGCACTAAGAAAAC
Source organism: Neopsephotus bourkii (assembly GCF_033783945.1). Classification (NCBI taxonomy): domain Eukaryota; kingdom Metazoa; phylum Chordata; class Aves; order Psittaciformes; family Psittacidae; genus Neopsephotus; species Neopsephotus bourkii. Next base: position 147,927 of record NW_026900600.1, read on the forward strand.
AGTGCAAAACTGAGCAGGAAGATGGGCAAAACAATGAGATACAAAAATTGTATTTGCAGCAAAATTTTCAATGGCTGTGAGCTGGCCAAGCCAACAGGAACTGCAGTCAGAGAGGTGGAAGGTACAGTCACTAAGATAGAAGACAAAGGGAACTGGAAATGCCTTGGACATTTAACTACGCTCTTAATACCCAGAACAAACTGCAATTGCAGAAATAGCAGATGTATGTAAACAGTAAACAAGATAAGCTTCTTGAAAAATCTACATAATTTGTCACACGTAAGCAGTGTTAATAGAAAACATTAATGATGTAAGAATAATTCTGCTTCAAATGCAGGGGTTTGGTACAGAAGTACATGGTGAAATTAGCTTGTGCGCATCCCCAGCAGCCTGATGACCATGTCTTGATCCTAATTCTTTCATGGACAGACCATGCAGAAGTGTCAGTCTGAATTTCTGAGATTATCTTTGCTGTCCCAGCGTCCTCGGTAATTTATAACTTTTTCCATCACTGCCATGCATTATTTAAATCTGTGAATCATTTTGAGGTAAAGACAGAAACTTGAGAGGTTGAACAGAGACTTGGTAAAAAATACAGCTTAACTGTACTCACATGACATGTCTGCTCTTCCTCACTACTTTTATTTACAATGGAGAACATATGAGAATTGTTTCTGTATGTCATGGATTCACTTCTTCATTGTTCCCTTGTTCATATGCAGTGTGCTTCCTGAATAACTGAATCTGCAAAGGACAGAATTCAGAGTCAGTTTACAATAGTTACAGAATTGTTAATTAAGCAAAAATGAGTGGCTACCCTTAACATGTTCCAACTAGCAACTCATTATCCTAAACCAACCTTTTTTAAAATTACTTTTATATGGATTCCTAAAGAAAAATGTACCCAAGTGTAATCTAAAGGGATTGGACTGAGGAATATATGTTGTTCTGTATCTCTAGTGCGCAATATATTAAGATCCCATACATGTTTAAAAGCAGAAGGCACAAGGTTAGGGACTTGGCTGTATTGAATACATGTTCAGGACAAGGTATCTCTAATCTGTACTACAGAATCACATAATAGTTGCAGTTGAAAGGGACCTCAGAAGGTCATTTCGACCAGCTTCGTCCCCACTCGAATTGGGCTACCTGGAGTGTGTTGCCCAGGACCATCTACAGGCAGCTTTTGAATATCTCAAAGGATGTAGACCTAAGAAACTTCTTGGGAATCCATACTATTGCTCCTTCATAGTGAAAAAGCATTTCCTGTTCAGACAGAACCTCCTGTGATTCAGTTTGTGCTCCTTGCCTCTGGTCCTGTCACTAGGCATACGAAAAAGAGCCTGGCTCCCTCATCTTTGCACCCTCTTTTCAGGTATTTATATACATTTTATAAATACATACATTAATAAGATCACCAATGAGCCTTCTCCTTTCTAGGCTAAACAGTCCCAGCTCTCGCAGACTTTTCACAAATGAGAGACACTTAAGTCCCTTAACCAACTTCATGGCCCTTCACTGGAATCTCTCCACTATGTCCATGTCCCTTGTACCGAGCAGCTCAAAACTGGACACAAAAGTCCACATATGGCCTCGCCAGTGATGAGTAGAGGGGAAGAATCCCCTTCCTTGACATGCTAGGAACACTCCTAATGCAGCCCAGGTTATCAGTATTCTTTGTTGTGTGAAAGGTCCACTTTTGGCTCATGTTCAAGTTGGTGTCCAACAGGAACCACAGGTTCTTTTCTGCCAAGCTGCTTTCCAGCTAGGTGGACCCAGCTTGTACTGGTACACAGAGCAGCTCCTCTCAAGGTGCAGGACTCTGCACTCCCCCAGAGCTCCATGATCCCAACAAGATCATAGCCCTGCAACTACACACAGCTGTCTATGTCAGCCCATTTATTCCATTACTATGTACTTGAGGTTGAAGAGACACCTCAGCATGCTGAGCTCCTGGAGAGGCCTGGGGGGGGATTTCTCTATGACTATGTATTGTAAACACTTTCTAGCTCACATGTGAGTGCTGGAGATAGCCCAGCTGCTTAAGCCCCATTTTATCGACTATGTGATCCCTTCCCACCACACTACCCAGTGCTGTTCCCTACAAATCCTTTTGATCTCTCTCTTTACAGGACTACTTGTGTCTCTCCCCTCTCATTATCAGCTTAAAGCCCTTCTTATGAGGTAAGCCATGATATTGCTGCTAATGAAGTGGATTGCACCTCTCCCAGGCAGATATTGATCTTCAAACAGGTGTCCCATGATCATAGATCCCAAAACCCTGTCAGCAACAGCAGTTACAGCTCTGCAGCTAATTACTGGCTTGCTCTATTAGTGCTCAGCATTTCTCTTCACTGGCAGGATTGAGGAGAACACCACCTGGGCCCACATGCTCTTGATTATCACTCCCATAATTCTGTAATCACTTTTGACAGTGTCCAGGTTTCCCCTGGAAGAATCATTTGTGCATACACAAAATAAGTGCAGAGGGTGTAGTAGTCAAGGGGCAAGGTAAGCCCTCCAGAGTGCCTTAGATTCTGTCTCTGGCAAGCAGCAGACCTCTCCAGTTAACTGGTTGTGTTGACAAATAGGTGTCTTCACCTCCTGCAGCAGGGATTTGCGTGTTCTGATGACTTGCCATTTCCTCCTGGTAGTCTTACCTAATTCGGGGTTAGGTGACCAGGTTTTTTTCCTGTAGGCACATCTGTCTTCTCTTCAACTTTGAGGACAGTGACCTTATTCTGCAGTTGTAAGCAGTTAGGTAGGGCAGGATTTTTCTTCTTTGTTCCAGCTTGTATCCTTCCCCTTTTACAGAATTTTCACTTAAAATGATGGTGGGGGTAGACTCTACCTGCTTCTGTTCTACTGATGGAGTGTGGGGCTTTTCAAGCTGCTGAGTGTCAGAGAATATCCTATCTGTTTACCTTTCATCTTATCTGACAGTCATTTCTTTCCTTAGTTCTTGCACTTGGCATACCAGTTCCTTCATGGTGATGCACCTCCTGCAGTCCAGAGGTGCATCTCTCCTGGTCTCTTAGACAGGCCCCAGGCATTCCCTCCAGCCTGGGATGTGTAGGGCTGCATTTTATGCCTGAGGCTTAGTCTGTGTAGTTTCTACCCGTGTGGGACAGGTGCTTCAACATCTACTGAGGACACTGCCCTCTGGCATGTTACTACCACAGTATGAGACTACTACAGCAGCACAATTTCACTTGAGACCCCCTTCAGCACCCATTTCTTCAAATACTTCCAAGCAAACTGCAGTGTCTGTTGGCTGCCTCTCTTAGCAGTGCTCACAGCACATTAAACTTACATATTCCAAATTTCAGAGCATCAAGGGATATGGTTGCTCTAAGTATAACTCAAAATAGAACTTGATATTCTCGGAAAAGTTAAAAGAAAACCTTGCTGCTTAGCTTCATACAGGTCTCTTTCTGTTTCCTTGTAAAAGGAAAGAGTTCCTTCTTTGTAACTATGCCTGAAAGACCACTGAGGAGGTGCTCAATTACTTTGGTGCTTTGAGCATGGATAAGACTGAGTTTTCACACCTATGCATCAGTAAGTTAACAAGAAAGGTGAGAATTCCCTCATTCCAGATATGTTTAAGCCCATTTGAAGAAATGCACAAAGGAAAACGTCAAATAGATATTTTGTTGAAAGGGAATTGATGTAGAGGATAAACAAAAAAGGCTAGTAAAAGGACAGGAAGAGATAGTAAAAAATAGGGATACTAAGGACAGTAAAAATGCAAATTAAGGCACAATAAAATGTCATAACAAGCCGAGTTATAATATAGCCTGTAAGAAAGCTAAACATCTGGAAAACATTCTTCACAAACTTAGTTATCCTTGCATCTGTAAATTTATGACTCTTGCACATTCTTTGCAGAAAAAAAACCCCGAGATTGTGTGAATTGTTAATTCATTTATAATCAAGGGACATTTTTCTCTATATAGATAATAAAACATACAGATAAGCTCCTTCAGTTGATGTGGGGGAACACCCATGAATTCTTCAGTGCTACCTCAAGATATGACAGCAATTTCCAGATGATTTTGTTCCAATAGAATATTCATCATGCAAATTAACATAGAATCATAGAAAAGAATCATAGAATAGTTAGGGTCAGAAAGGACCTCAAGATCATCTAGTCCCAACACCCCTGCCATAACCAGGGACACCTCCCACTAAACCATGTCACCCAAGGCTCTGTCCAACCTGGACTTGAACACCACCAGGGATGGAGCATTCACAACTTCCCTGGACAACCCATTCCAGTGCCTCACCACCCTTAAAGAATTTTCTCTTTATATTCAATCTAAACTTCCCCTGTTTAAGTTTGACCCTGTTACCCCTTGTCCTATCACTACAGTCCCTAATGAAGAGTCCCTCCCCAGCATCCATATAGGCCACTTCAGTTACTGGAAGGCTGCTATGAGGTCTCCACGCAGCCTTCTCTTCTCCAGGCTGAACAGACCCAACTTTCTCAGCCTGTCTTCATATGGGAGGTGCCCCAGTCCCCTGATTGTCCTCGTGGCCCTCCTCTGGACTTGTTCAAACAGTTCCATGTCCTTTTTATGTTGAGGACACCAGAACTGCATACAATACTCCAAGTGAAATCTCCCGAGAGCATAGTAGACGGGCAGGATCACCTCCTTCAACCTGCTGGTCATGCTCCTTTTGATGCAGCCCAGGATACGGTTGGCTTTCTGGGCTGCGAGTGCACATTGCTGGCTCATGTTAAGTTTCTCATCAACCAAGACCCCCAAGTCCTTCTCCTCAAGGCTGCTGTGAATCTCTTCTCTGCCCAGCCTGTAGCTGTGCCTGGGATTGCTCCCACCCAGGTGTAGGACCTTGCACTTGGCATGGTTAAACTTCATGAGGTTGGCATCAGCCCACCTCACAAGCGTGTCAAGGTCCCTCTGGATGGCATTCCTTCCCTCCAGCGATCAACCGAACCACACAGCTTGGTGTCATCGGCAAACTTGCTGAGGGCGCACTCAATCCCACTGTCCATGTCAGCGATGAAGATGTTGAACAAGACTGGCCCCAACACTGATCCTTGAGGGACACCACGCGTTACTGGTCTTCTGGCGGACATTGAGCCATTGACCACAACTCTTTGCGTGTAGCCATCCAGCCAGATCTTTATCCACTGAATGGCCCACCTATCAAATTGATGTCTCTCCAATTTAGAGACAAGGATGTCGTGTGACAGTATCGAACGCTTTCCACAAGTCCAGTAGATGATGTCAGTTGCTCTACCTCTGTCCATCAGTCCTGTAGCCCCATCATAGAAGGCCACCAGCTGGGTCAGGCAGGATTTCCCCTTAGTGAAGCCATGCTGGCTGTCACCAAGCACCTTGTTGTTTTTCATGTGCCTTAGCATGCCTTCCGGAGTGAACTGCTCCAAGATTTTGCCAGGCACAGAGGTGAGACTGACTGGTCTGCAATTCCCCAAGTAATCCATTTTCCCCTTCTTGAAAGTGGGGGTTATATTTCCCTTTTTCCAGTCGTTGGGAACTTCACCTGACTGCCATGTTTTTTCAAACATGATGGCCAGTGGCTTAGCAACCTCATTTGCCAGCTCCTTCAGGACCCACGGATGGATTTAATCAGGTCACATGGACTTGTGTACGTTCAGGTTCTTAAGATGGTCTTGAACCAGCTCTTCTCCTACAGTGGTCCTAGGGTCTTCATTCTCACATTCCCTGTGTCTGCCTTCCAAGACTTGAGTGGTGTGGTCAGAGCATATGTCAATGAAGACCAAGGCAAAGAAGTCATTAAGAATCTCAGCCTTCTCCAAATCCAGAATAGCCAATTCTCCTGAGAGCTTCCGGAGGGGGCCTACATTGTCTCTAATCTGTCTTTTATTTGCAATGTAATTATAGAATACCTTCCTTATCTTCCACATCCCTAGTCAAGTTTACCTCTTAACTGGGCCTTAGTTTTCCCAACCTGGTCCCTAGCTTCCCAGATGACATCCCTGTATTCTTCCCAGGCTGCCTGTCCTTGCTTCCACTTTCTATAACCTCTTTTTTCATTTGAATTTTCCTCAGCAGCTCCTTATCCATCCCAGGAGGTCTCCTGGCCCTCCTGCTTCACTTCCTTCTAGTTGGGATGCAACACTCCTGAGCTTGTAGCAGGTAATCCTTTAATATCAACCAACAGTCTTGGGCCCCCCTGCCCACTAGGGCTATATACCATGTAACAGGTATACAGGTTCTTAATCAGGTTCCTGAAGAGGACAAAGTCTGCTCTTTTGAAGTCCAGGGCAGTGAGCTTGCTGCACGCTCTTCTCACCGTCTTGAGGATTTCAACCTCGACCATCTCATGATCTCTGCATCCAAGGCTGCCCTGGAGCATCACATTTCCAACTAGTCCTTCCATGTTCGTGAGCACGAGGTCAGGCATGGCACCTCTCCTTGCCGGCTTCTCTATTACTTGCAGGAAGTAATGATCTCTAACTTCAGTGTTGAAGGCCTGGCAGTGTGACATTTGTAAAACTTCAGAGTGGATCACTGGGGTTCCCTCTGATTTCTGTCAGTCCTCTGCTTAGAGCATGCTGATTGGGATGGCCTTCCCTGTGTTACAAAGCTGACATCTGTCATCGTCTTTATGAATCCCATTGTTATCTACACTGCTGAGAAGACCAGCTGTCTGGATAACTTACACAGCTGTTGCCAAGAAGGAAGATTAAGGAGACAGAAGGGCTTTTGGTGGCAGAGCTGTGGAGACATTGACTCTCTTTCTCACCTCACTCCTACCAAGAACAGGATACTGGCTTCACAGGCCATAACATGGGATATTCTGAAACATTGCAGCATAGACTCATAGAATCATAGGATGGTTGGAAGGGTTTGGGTTGGAAGGGAACTTAAAGCTCATCTAATCCCAACGGCCTGTCATGGGCAGGAGCACTTTCCACTAGACCAAGTTACTCAAAGCCTTGTCCAACCTAGCCTTGAACACTGCCAGGGGGATCTGATAGAATACTTCTTATGGGGGGTGGTCTTAGGAGACAGATGTAAATACTTCTTTGTGGGTATGTGATTTTGTGTGAATTTCAATATAATGCATGTAGTAGCCTGAAGTACCCCTCAAATCATCTTCCTTATATTTCAACTCCTGTAATTTTACTTCTATTTTCTTCACTTTTTTTTCCCCATAAAATTCTTACTACTAACATCTACCTTTCTATACTGTTTAAATGAGAGTCTGTGCTCCTCTGAGGGTCAACTGGGAGATTCAGATTTCCCAGATGGTCAACTGGGTGTGGTTTTTGTCTTGACACTACATAGGTTCCAGAAAGTCTGCACCTGGAAATGGTTATAATACGGGCTTTACAGGAGATTTACACCTTTCTGAACTGGCAACTGGAGAACAATCAGGCTCATTTGAAATAACTCAAATGGCACTGGATGCCTGTGTTCAGCTATCTGAATTAAGCTATAAAGCAGGCAAGAATTCAGCTACAGCTCTAGATTCCTACTGGTAGGGGCTTGCATGTGATGCAGGTAGTTTTCCTAAATTCTCATTACGATTCATCAAGAGAAAAGGATTCACCTTTAACTATCTGTATCTGTTGCCACTGGGCATCATAATCTGTTGCCTCTGGGCATCATAAATTGAGCTCCTACTTCTAATGAAATGAGCATGCATCTCAGCTCTCAGTTTCATTCTGCTTACTTTTAAGAACCTATTAAACTCATGCACCAGAAAAAAGAAACATAGGGATGAAGCATACACACCTGGAAGTATGGAAAATCAGTAACATAGAAAACCAGTGTTTAGGCAACCTTCTGTATTGCCAAATAGGTGCAATTTGTTACCCTAAGGTAAGCACTTACAATCAGAAGGATATATATGGACTGTTATTGTGAACCTGGGTAATGACCGGCACATGGAATTGTAAACCTAAATCCTCTGGTAGGCTGTGGGTATCTCTGTGTCTATTATGTTTGTTGTTTCCTTCATGTCTCCAACACAGCTGCATTTGGTTCAACTTTCACTTCTGCTTTTACAAAAGTAATCTAACAAAACTTATGATTCAGTATGGAACCAGGTGAGCTACCTTCATGACATGAAGTTACATGACATGGTCTCTTATGGTCATTCTCATGTGGGATTTACTATAGTATAGAATCTCACTGCTGTAAGAGATTAATTTAATTGCTGTCATGAAATATCTTGATCACACCAGGACAAACAGTATTATGTCTTCATTTTGATTATGGAATAATGTTTGTTCCAATATATTATCTAGAACACATAAAAGAACCAAACAAACCGATCTTGTAATTTTATTTCCTATTGTTTTATTAGTAAGAATGGCATGAAATCTGCAGTTTCCCTTGGGTTCAGAAACTGAAAGAGTACGGTGTGAAGGTAAAAACTAGAGTTCAGTTGTGGTGCATAGTGGGAGATGAACTCTAAAGCAACCAATTAAGAATCACTGGTAGCTTGTAGGGGGAAATTATGTGATTAGTGGGACAAACACCTTAATAAACCATTTAATTTGTTCTTTCCTCTATTAAAAGAACATTTTCTAGAATGTGGATATATATTAAAGCACACATTATAAAAATAAGGAATGTACTTGTATATGTGCAGGCACATGCGTGCATGCTTGTTTATATTTTATATGCAACCATAATAACATATAATATAATTACATCTAAATTAATTATTTATATATTTATAAATTTATGTATTTAAATTTAAGCTTCAGTTTATGTATATTTCAGTGTTATATAATGAAAAAATATTATGTCTCTTGGCTAAGTAGTTATGTAAAGTTTAGTTTGGTAGCATTGATGGATCTCAACATGGCCTTACTTGACTGTGGATTACGTAATATTAAACCAGCAGAACCCCTCTTGAAAGGCTTATGATCTCAATAGTCAAGGCAGATAAAAATGCTAGCAAGCTAATAAGAATTTTTATAGGAAAGAAAAAGAGAAATAGTATACAGTGTGTCCTTATTTACTTTACACATTGTAACTTCACCGCCCACCCTCCTTTGTCTTGCTGTCTCACCAAGTCTGTTGCCCAGTCTTGATTTATGACAAGTTCTCTCTTGTTTTATTACCAGCCATGAAGAACCACTGCCTGTCTGTGAACACTGGATGCTCTAAAACAAAGGGAAAAATAAGCAGCTTAACTTACTATATTTGCCCTACACTAAGTTCCCAGCCCTTTCTACCCCCTAACAATGGGAGAATTTCTCTGGTGCCCCTTACAGACTCTATACAGCTGCATTTTTTTTATGCCTATGTACTCGGTCACAAAGTATTGTTATTCTGCACAAATGGTAAGCCTACAAACCACATGATTCCAGTATGTTTTGCTATAAAATAGATTTATTGAATACAGACTATCCTCTTTACATTACTAGACATTTAGCCTGTGAAGCAGTCCTTGAAAGGGAAAACATATGACAGCTAGTAATTTGCAAGAGCTGGATCTGCTTCAGTGAACAATAGCATTACCTGAGATAGTCTCAGAGTCCAGTAGTGAGCTCATAGGTCAGACAATACCAGACCTCCTTCAAATAAGAGAATGTATTTTCTCAGGCACTTTGTATTTCTGTAAAAGTCTAGTCTGTGTGTTGTCTTGCTCAAACAAATAAGGAAGGCAGGAAATCTAGCGAGTGAGAAACCTGTGGAAAAAGAAAAGAAAAAAAAATCATATAAATCTCTCTGGACATAACTAATTATGAAGAGAAAAAGACTGATGTCTCCAGTTTAAGTAAATTGTTAGTAATTTACTGCACTAAGAGAAATAGCTGAGTTCACAGAGATGTGATAGAGATTTAAGATCGTAAGTGCCTAAGTGCAATGTAAGATATAGTGGGAAAAACTCTTCAAAGGCAAATCAGTTACAAACCCTCCCTATTGCATTTAATAGATAATAAATCGGATTCCTCTGACTTAACCTTTCACCTGTATATTTCAGGGAAATGGCAAGGATTTTTTTTCAGAAGACCTGCATAAGAAGGAATAAGAACTAGAAGAATGATAGTTTAAATTATTCTGCAAGGTTTGACATGGATATAATGAAATACTGTGGAGAGTTCTAACTTCACCATGCAGATATTTCGTGTATGCAACACAAAAGGTCAACAGTCCTTTAACATTAAAATTGAGAAAAAAATGAAGCAGGCAGTCTTGACATATGGCTTTTATAATGAAAATATACCTGCTATACCTTTATTAATTACAGATCCCTTTATCAATATAGTGAGAACATTTAGCAGAAGTGTGATGGTAAGAAACACACTGTCATTGTTTGTAAACTAATCATACAGAAAAAATGTAAACAGCGCTAAAAAGAATTATCTGTTCCCCTGCAAAGGCAGTTTGTTGAAACTTACCTAGTTTCTATCACACTGAAAGAATTTCCAGCAAATCTCTGAAAGCTAACATTTGTACTTCTGCAATCTGAATCTTCTAAAAATGAAATATTTTCTGAAAATGATTTTCAAGTACTATCTGTTTTACTACCAATATTTTTGTGGGGTTTTTCTAATTCAATTAAATTCTAAATGTTTTACAGACTTTGTTACAATAGCACTAACTTTGCTGGTTGTATGTCAATATGTTGTAACGATGTGCAGATCAAATTTAATTACTGAGATTAAAAAATCATATGGATCAGACTTTAATTCCCCAAACTGCTCCTGGACATCTTTCAAGAAAAAAAAAGGTGCAAAATTTGGCATATCTGTTATTTGTAAAATCTTTTTTTGCATAGCTATGTTTCTCAGCAAGCAGATAAACATCCCATCTCTCTAGTATGGAACATATGACAACAAGCGTTTCCATCTCCAGATGGAAAGGATAGGATTTCAGCAGCTTATATTTCCAGCTTGTTGCCTTATAATTTTGTAGACCCTGATTCAGGCATGCACGTAAATTTAAGCATCTGCCTTCATCTCATTAAGCACATGTTGAAGTCTTTAAGTCTTTTCTTGAAAAGGGATGCTTTCCGGAAAAGAGATCTTGAGTGATGCTATTCTCTGCTTCTGGCACTGAATTTAGTCAATGGGTCTTACAAGCTGCAATTTAGAAAAAAAAGTTCCTTAATTTCAAATTAGCTTACTACATCTGGTGAATTTTCTCTTGTTTTGTTTTTTTTTGGGGGGGGGGGGGAGTTTTGGTTTTTTTTTGTTGTTGGTTTTGTTTTGTTTTGTTTTGTTTTAAGGGGTGAAATGAATTCATGATGCTTGCAATTCTGTGTCACATGCTTCCTTCTGTATTCTCTTCTATTGTTTTAATGCTTCCGCTACTGTTCTCACACAGGCTTTGAATGTTATTGACTCCCTCAGATTTTAAAAACACAAAGAATTTAGTGAGAACAGCTAGTTTTCTTCCTCATATTATACATTCACAGAAATTCTCTTGCTTTTTGTTGCAATTGTTGGAGTCATAACACCACCTTTTTTTGGTGTAACCATCACAAGGAGAAAAATAGGTAGTGTTATAGTAAACATCAGACCATTTTCAGCTGCTGAAAGTATTTAATAAGGTAGAAGCGCATAGGCAACAATAAGGACAAACATCTGTTCCAGTTTGTGTCTAACTCAGTGGCAGAACTGCAGCTTGTAAGACTTCATTGACTAAATTCACTAGTAGTAGCCCAGCTGCCTGTAATCCTTAAAGGGATCTTTGATACTAAGAGTCACCTGATTTGACAGTATCAAAATTTTGACAAATTTTATATAGTATATAAGCAGTAAGATGAATAAGAAAGACTACAGATATGATATTTAATGTAAGTTTGACCTAAAAGGCTATTCTTCTTAGAAAGAGGTTATTGTATTGTTTCCCATTGTAGGAGAAGATCAGGTTCAAGACCACTTGAAAGACCTGAATATATGTAAAATCCATGGGTCCCAATAAGGTGCACACTAGCATCCTGAGGAAATTGACTGAGGTACCTGAATAAGCCACTGTCCATCATATTTGAAAAGTCATGGCAGGCTGGCAGTCCACAGTGAGTGGGTAGAGGGAAACAAATCCTATTTTTAAAAGAATAAAAAAAGAGGACCCTAGGAAATGCTGATCTGTCAGCCTCATCTCTCTGATCAGTAAAATCACAGACCAAATCCTCCTCAAAGACATGTCAAAGCACACAGAGGACAGAGAGGTGATTAGAGATAGCCAGCATGGCTTCACTAAGGGCAAATCATGCCTGACTGATCTAGAGGCCTTCTATGGTAGAGTGACTGCATCAGTGGACAGGGGAACAGCTGTAGATGTTTTCTATGTAGATATCTGTGAGACCTTTGATACGATTCCCCATAACAATCTTGCCACTATATTGTAGAGATACTGGTTTGATCAATGGACTGTTAGATGGCTAAGGAATTGACTGGATGACCACATCCAAAGAGTTATCATCAATGACTCAATGTCCAAGTAGAAACCAGTAATGAATTAAGTCCCTCAAGGGTCCATACTGGGACTATTATTATTTCACATCTTCATCAATGACGTGGACAGCGGGATTGAGTGCATCCTCAGCAAGTTGGCCAATGCCAGCAAGCTGAGTGGAGCAGTTGATTAGTTAGAGGAAAGTGATGCCATCCAGGACCATGACAGGCTTCAGGAGTAGGACCATGAGAACTTCATGAAGTTCAACAAGGCCAAGTGCAAGGTCTTGCACCTGTTCAGGACAAGACCCAGTACCAGTACAGACTGGGGGATAAATAGACTGAGAGTAGCCCTGCAAGGAAAGGCTTGAGGTTATTGGTGGATGAAAAATTGGACATGAGCTTGCATTGTGCCCAGAAAGCCAACCGTATTCTGGGCTGCGTAAAAAGAAGCATGGCCAGCAGGTTGATTTTCCCCTTCTGCTCCACTTCCATAAAACCCCACGTAGGGTATTGAATCCAGTTCTGGGTTCCCCAACAAAACACATGGACCTGTTAGAGCAGGTCCAAAGGAGGGCCATGAAAATGGCCAGAGGGCTGGAACACCTCTCTTATGAAGAAAGGTTGAAACATATGGGGGTGTTCAGCCTGGACAAGAGACGGCCCTGGGGAGCCATATTGCAGCCTTCTTATATATAAAAGGGGCTTATAAGAAAGATTAAGACTTTTTACCAAAAAAAAGGTTAGGCTTCTACTGAACTTAAGGAAGAAATTTTTTTATTACGTGCATGGTGAGACCCTGGCATAGGTTGCCCACAGAAGCTGGATGTCCTAGAAGCTTGAGTGTGGTCGAGGTCAGTTTGGACAGGTCTTTGAGTAACCTTATCTAGTGAAAGATACCCCTGTCCAGGCCAGGACTAGGTGATCGTTAAACAACCCTTTCCAACTCAAACCATTCTATGATTTTATGATTCTATTAAATGAAAAGAAGAAAAAAAAAAAGGAATCTAAGAAGCCAACCGCTTACCAGTTCCATACTTATTTCTGATACTGAATATGAGTTTAAAGCATAAATGTGATACTACAAACAAATCTCTTAATCCTCATTGATACAGAGCAGCTTGAATCTTGGCAGCATGAGCAATATCACAGGTTTTGAGAAGCACTGCATGCATCAGTGCTACCCTTCAAGATATTAATTCCTCTTACCTATTCATGAAGACATATTGTGCACTGAAAGTGACATCACCTGCTAAAAAGCAGCTCACCTGTATGAAAACATAATATATTAAAATAAAATTAAACCAAACTCTGTAACACTAAAACTGGTAAAACATCTGGACGACTAACTACAGTTGTGGGGTAAAGGATATAAAACCTAGTTTCAGGATAGTCAGGATGAACCTGATTAAATGGTAAAGGACACACATAAATGGAGTTCTAATCTCTATTTCACAAATCGCACTTCAACACCCTCATTTATTTACTTTGCATTATTAATAATCTATCTTAGTATTTTATACTTTATACTCTTCAAGTCGATTACTTTTGAATTACAACATCAACAGGCAACACAATGCCTGATAGTGCACATATGCTTTGTCAACAGAGAATGAAGATGATGTCACTCTAAAGAGACATCTCCTCTCTATAATCTCTGCAGCTGGCAGTCTCAGACCATTCAGGAGAGCTACTGATCTACATGTAACCTTTCCTCTGATTGAAGCATGCCTGATAATACTTGAAGTCCTCTGATTTTCTGGAATGTTTAGTCTGAGGTTTGGCTATGATCCAACATGACTTCCTGAAATACAATGTGTGAAGATCAAATGATCACACTAAAATTAAATTTGTGAGCTTCTTCAAACAGCACTGATCCTGTGCTAGTGGTGACATATTTGCAGTTTTGAAGAGGTTTGGTCTTGAATGGTTCTGTTCCTTGCATAGGCTAAAAGTGAAAAATATGTATACCAAACTTCAAAATGCTAATTCCCTCAAGAGGGGAAATTGCAAGGGGCTTCACTCTCTTTTTTATTTATTAAGTAAATTGGATACACAAGTTTGTTATTAGAGCCATTCAAGAAATATGAGCTACAGGACCTTCATTCTGTGAAACCAGAGACCATTATCACCTACTGGAAGGTGTTGGTTCTCTATAACCTGTCCTTTATTGCATCTATGAATCACTATCGGAGTTTACACAGTTTGAAAGAAATACAGCTACATACATCAGTGAAATAATTTGATCACTGATTGCATATTTCCTTTTATAAATCATTTATGAATGATTAATAAACACTTAACAGAGTTTATGTATATGTGCATATAACAATATTTACTTTCTGCCATTTGTGTATTTTATATATATAAAACTTAAGTCCTTAATTAACACCCTTCACTGTTGTATGTGAGTGTCTTTGCATATACTAAATAGAAACAGAAGGCTTTGTGAATTTGCTGGTGCACTGATATTGCCGAGGTCAAAATCCTGCTAGGCTATTGTATTTTTAAGTGCCATTTGGTACTGGCTCAGGAAAAATATATTTTTGGCACTTGTGAAATTAATTTTATAATTCAGGGTTATTTACCTTTTGGATGATGTAACAAAAGTTACTCACTAATTTAAGCATTCTTAATCATTTCTTAACAACCCTGTTTGCAAAGGAGTAATAAACATACCTGCATGCACCAAGTGTTTCTGAGCCAGATCAAATGCTCTAACAACATCCTGGCTTATGCCAACAACTAAGTATGCAGTAACATCCTAAATTATTAATTTCTACAAAAATTAATCTTATGTGCATGGTTTTCTTCATAAAACTGACCCGTGGAAATCCTTACTGATGGGTTGTCTCAGTTCACAAATAAGGAATCTTCTGTTAGGTAGAGAGTGTAATGTCAAGTGTCCATCATCAGCCATTTTTCAGAATTTATTTTACTTCCTAGAGCTTATTTAATACAATACTCAATGTGTCAATTCTATTTTATTTGGCAATACTCTTCTAATTTTATCAAAATCTAATATAAAATATTTAATTCTGCAGTATGGAAATTTCCCTCCAAATTTAAAGTAGACTTAAATTTTAGTTGGAGTAATATTGAAAGAGCAAATTCACCTTTAGTTACCGTACTGTAAAGAAGTGTTCTTTACTTTAGACCAGCTCATAATGAACTCATTCAAATCAGTGATTAAATGCCTTGTTAACACTAACTTACACAAATATGAAACTTAGAATTTATTAAGATATAGCCTTAAAACAATACAGAGTTGGATACAGGACTATGTTCATGTTCACAGAGAGATAAATACATACGCACTGCAGAACTAAATGTTTAACAGAATTATATAAATTTTCTTGTGTATCTTTATTGCCTCATCTGTTCTGCTGCTGATGTCCCATCAAACCCAAGTTTTATTTCAACATTCTTAATCCTTCAATTGCTTCAAGTTGATTCTTTTGTTGTTCTTGTTGTTAAGTCAAATTGCCATTAAAATGTTTCCTCCTTCTCCTTACATATTTGGCATTTCTTCTCTGAAGCAGTTGGGCTTGAGGCCAAAGCTGTGGAAGAATCAGTACTGGATCAGAGTTTTTAAACACAAACACCCTGTGATTTTAAAGTCTATTATAACATTTCTTAGCAGAGTTAGAAATGGGAGCTTGCTTTCTTGCCCATTTTCCCATTGGGGTGCCCAATGGCAGTTGGGTTAGAAAACTTCATTTTTTACAATTTTTTACAAATTGGACTTCTTTTTTTTTTTTTTTTTATAGCTTTCAGTTAGCAGATAATGCAATATTCCAGTAGGGATGTTAGTGATAATCGAGATAACTTTCTAACAAGCCTTCATCATTATTCAGTTCTTTTTATTATTACTGGATATTTCTGTAGTGACCATGCACCTGGGAAATGGGAGAGAATTTCCATCTCTTGAAGCCGGACAAAGGACAGCTACAGTTTGCCAGAAATGATTACAGTGTGCTATGAATTTGTGCCATTTATGTTTTCATTTTGTTTTCCTATGGAAAAAAGAAAAAAAAAGATTTTATATGGAAAACATATGTATGCTTATGTTACTATAAAACAATATAAAACACTATTTGCAGTATAGCTGACAATATTTTTACAGAAAATAGACACTTTGCTTTTCCTAAATTTCTCAGCCAAGCTATACTACTTTACATTACTCGAACACAGCTTTTCATGTTTAATATCCTTGTGGGGGAGGCTGAATGAAAAGAAGGAAAAATTGCCCATGCTTAGTAATCTTAGCATTTAAGTTGTCCCACTAGATCTTAAAATTTGCACCTCATTAAAGCAAAGGCTGTGCTTGAAGGACAGATTACAATGAGGTAGGAATAGGAGAAGCAATGAACACACCTTACTGAGGTAAAAATGGGGTAAGACAGCTGAGTTTTGCTCTTTAGAGTCTGATTTTTGAAAAATATTTTTTAGTTTGTTGTATCCCACAAAGCAAGAATGAGCTTTGAAATGAAGCCTGAATCCTCATTAAAAGACAACAGTATTTAAGTGCCTTGTTTAAGAATTAGTGAGTTTGAGTGATGGCTTCCAGCACGGTTGAGTTAATATGACATCAGTATTTTTATTAATAGTTTGAGGGTTCTATCCTAGTTCAGAGATTAATAAAATAAAGAAGGCATAGTTGATATTAACAAGCAACTTGAATTCCCTTTGGTAATTAATCTAAATGCTTTTACAGGGACTTCCTCTAAAAAACCTCGCATTACTACTTAATATTTCCACATCATCTTCACATACAGCAGTAGGTAGTCAGCACCTGAAAGCCTGATCATTTCTACTGAGAGATCTAAATAAAATTTTTATGTATACTCGATTTGCTTGCCTAAGCATAGAGATCTGAGGTGCCCTACAGTGTCTGAGACACTGAGGCTATAAGCTAGAATCAAGACTTGTCCTCAAAGTGGCAAAAAATACAAACACACACTAGACTCCTGTGTGTAACCAACTGAAACAACTCCTTAGTGTATTCCAGTAAAGCCAGTTAAGTTTTTTACAATGCCTATTATTTACTCTCCACACCAGAGGTCAATTGAATCTTGGGCTGCATCCAAAAGAGCATGGCCAGCATGTCAATGGAGGTGATCTGCTCCTCTACTCTGCTCTGGTGAGACCCACCTGGAGTACTGAATTCAGCTCTGGAGTCCTCAGTACAGGAAAGACATGGATCTGTTGGAGAGGGCCACAGAAATGATCAGAGGGATGGAACACCTCTCCTACAAAGAAAGGCTGAGCGAGTTGGGGTTGTTCAGCCAGGAGAAGACTCCATGAAGACCATATTGCAGGCTTTCAGTTCTTATAAGGGGCTTATAAGAAATATGGGAAAGTCTTTTTAGTACGGTGTGTTGTGATAGGACAAGGGGTAATGGTTTTAACCTAAAGAGGGAAGATTCAGGCTGGACGTGAGGAAAAATTTTTCACAATGAGGTTGCCCAGACAGGTGGTGAAAGTGCCATCCCTGGAGACATTCAAGGCCAGGCTGGAAATGGTTCTGAGTAACCAGATCTAGTTAAAGGTATCGCTTCTTATTGTAGAGAGATTGGTCTAGAAGACTTTTGAAGGTCCCTTCCAACCCAAACTCTTCTATGATTCATGATCATGCCTGAGGTAGGTGTGGACTGATTGCCAGATGAGCAGTGCTCGTTTAAGGCTAAGTTGCAATAGCGTATAGGCTGGCTTTACATCATTGTGCCTGTATGGGATTGTCTTCACTTTTCTCCTTTTATTTAGTAAATACAGACTCCACTTAAGAGATTTGGATGGCTAATACATCATCCCTTTTATAACATGCATCAACTCATTCTCTAAAATGGGCTGAGCTTTTGACTCCTTGCTAACTATATTATTAATTTATCTATCTGCTACACCCTCGTTACAGGAAGGGAGTAGGCAAATGGAGAATCCATTGACATATTGTTTTCCTTTTCTAAGCAGAGTGCAGATAAATACTTGGTAGTTAATATTACTTCTAACCCTGAAATATGGTTCAAGGCCAAGTTTTCATGCACTAATTGAGCCGTTTCAGAAAAGCTTACCTCCTGGAAGCCACTTTCTGTTCACTAGAGTGGCTAAATAAACACAGTCTGCATGATTTGGCTCCCTAGACTAAATTATCCCTTTTGGATGCTTTGACTACCCGACCAATCCAGTTTTCTTAAAACAAAACAAACATGACAGTATGGACTGTGTTTGAGTAGAAAAAAGGATCCACTCTAGGGTAAAATTCTTGGAAAACTGAAGTTGAAAGAAGGCTTGGTCTTGTGTAATTTTTTAATCTTGTGGTGGTTATTTGAGAAAAACAGATTTTTGAAAACTCTCTTCTGAGCAACACCACTGGAAGGGGATGGATGGAAGTGAAAAATAGTAAAGAAACTCTGGGTTTTGCTGTTGGAAAAAAAAAAAAAAAGCACCAGAAGGAATGCATTTAATTTCTTTGCAGTGACAGATTGGGTAATTTTCCAGGGTTTTTTGTTGATTGTTTTTTTCTGACTTCAGACTGTATAGGTAAGGAGAATCTTTACAGATCTTCTAAACTGGAGAGTTGGGGACATAAAAGTTTTCTGCAAGTCATTATTTGTGAGTAATCACTTTTGATTCATGTTCTTTATCAGGTTCTTGCTTTTTTACTATGATTGTGCAATGCTGGATCTGTGTTGTACCTAGCAGAGGTCTAGGTCCTAGGCAACCTTCCTTAGGAGTAGTTCCTAGCTCCCAGAATGGACTGACATGAACTTCCAGAAGTTCATTCTGCCTTACAGTTGACCATTTTTTAAGTTATCTAGCTATGTTTCCACCAGGTAATATTGGGAGTCTGGTACTGGGCAAGGGATTTAGCTATAGTGTAGATAAGTAGACCTTGAGGGAAATTCTTCTTGCTGATCTCTTCTGGCTATTTTTTGTCAGGAATATTTCCAGCCAGTTCAAAGACAGCCCCTAAACCACTTTTAGAGATAAAGAACGTGTATAGCAGCTTGTATATACTTTAAATCATTGTTGCAGTTCAATTTCTACAGCAGCATAAGAGCAGCCAACATGCTCATTTAAAACAAGATATATACAAGTGTTCTTAAAATACCCTTACTGTATTATATTTTTCAAGTACAGCTTTCTGAAAATCACAAGGGATCAAATCATTTCTTATTAAATTTCTTATTAAATTTTTAAAGCAACTCAATGAATGGATGTTACTCCAGTTATATAACACGTATTTCACATGACCGGTATGTTGCATGCCTCTCTCACAATTTCTTTCATGACCTTTTCTGAAAACTAGACATTCACTGAAAAAATGTCAAATCAGAATGCATAAACTCTGGATTCAGATGCTTTTATTCTGTTAAAAAATATATCAGAACTTAATTTTAACTTTCTAGTATCTGACCCTTGGATAACTGAATAATCCATTCCCTCTGGGTTGGAATTAATACTGGAAGAAATGTGAAAATAAGCATTTTCTTTGAAGACATTCAGTGTGATTAGAGCAAAGAAGTTATCTCTGTTATTAGGACACATGATGCATTCATATTCCCCATTTCCAGAAATAAACATTATGGAAAAGACATAAGGCACCTAAGTCACCTATATGGCTAAACTTAAATGGTTCCTCTTTTTTTGCCTGAAACAATGGAAGCATTTAAATTTTGGGAAAGCAATGAGTTCTCTTCTCCAGGGCTGATATGAAATTACTGAGTTCCCTGTAGTTACAAAAAAAATGTACCTGGTACCAACATAGATCAGACAAGAGAAGAAAATATATCATGAGAGGAATTCCTAGCACACTTTCCTCATTGGATTTCTAGTGATTGAACTTGCTAAATCAATATTCACTTCTTCAGGCAGTCATTTGCCATTTCTTACTGTCTTTGGACCAAATCCTACCTTCATCTTTATCTGTGTGCAAATGCAAAGACAACAGATCTACCCACATACAGACAAAAGGAATTTTAGCCGCGTAGGACCTAGTGAATGCCTACAGTTAGACATGTTTTTAACAATGTTCTGATTACCTTTACGGAGGAGAAAAAATTTATTTTGGACAATAACAAGTACTGGATTTTGTTTCCTGTAATAAATCAGGATAAAGCTAGAGACAAGCATATGGCTAATACTCAATATCTAATGCTCTTATCATAGAATCATAGAATCATAGAATCAATCATACAATCATAGAATCAACTAGGTTGGAAAGGACCTTTAAGATCGAGTCCAGCCATTACCCTGTGACTGCCAAGAACACCACTAAACCATGTCACTAAAGGCCTCATCTAGACGGATTTTGAACACTTCCAAGGATGATGATTCCACGACTTCCTTGGGCATCCTGTTCCAATGCCTGACTACCATCTCTGTGAAGAAATTTTTCCTAATATCCAATCTAAACATCTCCTGGTAGGGAAAAAAATGCAGGAAATAGGGCAAAAGAAGCAGCATTAAAAGAAATTGCTGCACAGAAATTGCACGGGGGGGGGGAATAAATGTTTGAATAGCAAATGTAAAGAAACTAGCAAGAGCAAAAATCCAGTCTTAACTTGTCAAAGAGACCCCAGCTACAATATCCACAGTGAACCTGGCTTTCAGGCAGACAGTCCCCGCAGGAAGAAGTTCTTGCAATGACTGTCTTTCAAAGGGAGCGATCAAGGAGTCAGGATTCCCTTCCCAGTGTTTCCAAAACAAGGTCTTTGCTCTTTAGACACACACACACACAAAAAAAAATAAATAAATAGTAGATTTATGTTCCCCTGATGGGTTACACATTATTAAAAAAGTTCCCTTTTTTATATACACACCACCTCCTTTTAAACTTCTCTACTGGATTACTACAGTATCTTTTTGTCTTGTATTTGGGAAAAGTTAATAGTATCCCTGGAGTTCTGATCTATGTATATTCAAGCATCCTCCTCTTAAAGTCAGGGGAAATCTTCAACATACAAGTATTATAAGATCAAATTCACTGGTTGGTTAGTCTTCTAATAATTAAAAAACTCCACAATTATTCAAACTCTAATTATTCAAAAACTCCTCAACTCAGACTATATCACTGTTGTAACCTTGGATACCTGTGCCAAAAGTTAATTTCTGAAAACAAATTAATATTAGAAAAAAATGCATTCAAAAGAGATTATTGTGCACTTTGTTCTTTTAGCACATTTTGTCTTGGTTGATGTATCTTTTTAGAACAATCTGCTGTAGAATTATCAGGGGGAGTAATCCTCCCTCCCCAGCTGATCACTGTATAGGTGGTCCTTTCATGAATTTTTATTTGACACATTTTCCATTTTGCCATCATGTTCTTACTGTGCAAAATGAAAAGCTTTTACAGCTCAGAGAAAAGTTTCAATGACAAGTACAAAAGACTAACAAGAGGAAAAAACCCTTCATATAACAATCCAAAGAACCCCCTTGTAGCATAATGTCCACAGTGATGTCATCTTCAAAACATCTTCCATTCTGGAGAGGAAAAAGCCAATTAGACAAGTTATCCCAAAGCAATGTCAAAAGCTTACAAATTACAGTAGCTATAAAACCCAACAGACTTCTACAAACATGTAAATTAATGCCAATGAAAAGCAATGTAATCAGGTCTCATTTATCATTATAATATCTCCTGATATTATAATTTCTGCTGAGACCCAATAGCAACCTATGTACATCATAGGCAGTTTAAAGAGGTAACAACTGCTACTCAAGTAGCTCCAAACCCAGCTGTTTTAATTGCCCCAAAAGTAAGCAAGAAAACTGAAATTCAGAAAGTGACCTATTGCACTATTTGCTCAGGCTAAACTAGCATCAACTGTTTTCATTTCCAAGGTGTGTGGAATAGACTAAAGAGCAAGAAACTTTGCTTTTCCAAAATTACAGCAGGTTTTAAATCTCTTCTGAATCTAGCTTAATACAGGAAACATCTGAAAACTCACAGATACTGTGCTTCAAATATTTCTGAGGTAAGAGATCATAAATTAAAGATTACACTTCAGTCAGGGCATACTCCTGCACTATGCTAAAACTGTTACTTCCAAGTGCAGTCATCTATTGTGCTCTTTCTGAACTGTTCATGATAGATAAAGAAGTCATGTTAAGATTTTTTGGCTGCAACAATCTCTAAGTCCTAGGGGCTCTCTAAGGGTGAAACAATATTGTTTCAACACTATTTCAAAATAAGTGTTGAAAGAGAAGCCTGAAATATCTGAATGAATTAAAAAAGATTGAGCTGTCAGAATCTTTACTTTGTTTTTCTGATTATTCCCTACATCCTTCTGTATAAGTTTCAAAACCTGACAACACTGTCTTACTGCAAGTCTCTGTCAGTGAAGAGAAGGGAGTAAAGCAGAGGAGAAATAGGAATGACTCATCTTAGCTCCAGTAGATTCTGTTCCCTTACTGGTAAACAAAGCAAAATCAATCTCATCTTTGCCTTTAAAGCATTCAGACACTATTTTTCCTTATCAAGCATTTGGATCTGCATGGTTTTCTTCTGTGGAAATCATTGGTAGCAAAGGTATGTGGCTTAACTTTTGAGGTTCTGTCAGATAAGCAATGTAGCTCATCCACACTTTTCACAGATTTCTACTCTGTATGCATAGATATCTGTGCCTAAGCCTCTGTTTCTGCAGTTTGTTGAGTGGCATGTTAAAGCAAACCTATTTTCACTATAAATCAAGCTTGAATACTAGATCAAAAATTGAAATACCTGATGTGCCAGGGTAGAGGGCAGTAGGGAGGACATCTGGGGGCAGTTCCAGTGTTGACAGACTGGATTTGCCAGAGCCATCTTTCAGCTTATTGGTAAAATTCTAATCAGTGCATTATTCCAGACTAAATATATATATATATATATATATATGCATCTTAAGATCTTGTAAGAGGTATGAGAGAGATTAACAGTGTTTTACATAAACATAAAACATTGAAAATTTGATTTCTAAAAGCTGGATCCTGCAGATAGATTCAAAAATCAGTAGCAATTTGTTTTAAAGACAGCTAGGCCATCTGGGACTTATACTGCTGTTTTAGAACAAATGCTTTGAAAAGTTGTTTTGTAGAACATTGTTTGGTCTGTTTTAATTTTATGCCACTTGGTGCTAAGTAAACTGGGGTCAAATTGGTGATTTCAACTTTTCTTGTTCCAAATCCCAACTTGCCTTGCAGATTTGGTATTCAAAATTTTATCTTACTGTAGTTTTCTCAGGATTATCTGATTGAGTTTTAAACGTTGGCACAAATATTCTCTGAGAGCAGTGAAGAGATGGAACATATGCTTCCAAAAATACCTTAGGAATAGACAGAACATGTTAAGAGGCCATAATTACTCACAGCCAGAAATCTTTGCCTCTGGGGAAAATAAGCTTCCTGAATCTCATTCAGTGACAAATATTGACAAGCTCAGTGCCACACTCTGCTTTTTTGACACAGTTTTGTCTAGGAGGCAGAACTGAATAACATCAAATCAAGGGCAACTTGGATAATGCTGTGGTTTGGGAAGGAAAATCTTTCATTAAGTTCCTGGTAAATGAGAGACAAATGCAGTGCACATCATCTTGTAGACAGCTTAGTCAGGCTTTATCAGTGCACCCGGTGGCCTCCTTCACTCCTCTAAAACACAGTTTAAAAAAAAAAAAAAGCAGGAGCACACACTATGGGTGCAATCTCTCTTGACCCATGTGTGAGATGAACAGTGGGGCAAGGCTTTCTGCATACCCCTCTTGGCCCATCTCTCACCATCTTTACAGGCTCTGATTACTCTTTTAAAGTCATCCTGCTGGCAAGGGCTCATATGTGGTGCTTATAGAGAGGAAGTGAGAGGCAGTACAGGGGGTGAGGTTGTGAGGGCAAAAGGCCATGGGCTGTGGAGAGGGAAGTGATCTGCGTTCTTGGTACTGCAAAGGGTGAAAACACACTGGGATCTGCAGCTTTTTAAAAGATATTTTCCCATGTTGAAAGCTATAAATATCTGGCCCTTTAGTGCTAAAACATCTTAGCAGCAGTGTACTAAGTCTCGACTTCTCTGATAATTGACCAGGTTTTTTAGGCTGGATAAACTGGATATTTTAGGCTGGATAAACTGGATATCGCTGTTTTGTTAACTGAAATAGATACCCCAAGACACAGAGGGCAGCTTTGCACAAGTCAATTCATCTTTCCATGCCTGTATTTCCTTGTTTGATTTCTCTAGTCAGATTGCAAGCTCTAGATATATTCATGTATATGCATATCTGGATTCCTCACATTATCAGACTGCATTCCTCACTGGCATTTATACAAACTATCCAAATGCAGACAATTCCTGCCTTTTATTTCATAGACTTGTTTCCCAGACCCAGGGTATTTGGGTCTTTTTCCAGTTCATCCACAAACATAGAAACATAGAATCAGAGAATAGTTTGGGTTAGAAGGTCCTTTAAAGGTCATTGAGTCCAACCCGCCCGCTGAAGTGAGCAGGAACAGATTCATCTTACTCGTATTAAGCTGCCAAGTGGTCTAAGAATTAGAGGTTTCTGATTTTGTTTTACTTTATTCAGCAGAAATGGCCTTGGTTTTAGCTTCCCTATTCCTAGGTGCCAACATAACCTTACTTCATGTAGGTGAGGATCTCTAAGTCAAAAAGAACTATGTTTTTCCACCTGCCTCCATGTCTGGCTATATAAAACCTTGCTAAAATTTATTACCTCTATCAGCCTCTGAATATTGTTGGCAGTATGTCAGCTTGTGAGTAAAGCCACCCTGATATGGGTGAATTAAACCGCTTTCTCTAACCTGGTATTTTGCATTTGTTTGTTGGGGCAACCCCCTGGTATACAGTGGGTGGTTTTCATGAAGGTCCAAAGCTTTTGCTATTTTATTTTTCCTCAAAGCATATTAAAATCTTATTCAGTAACAGGATATTTATGAATATCAGAAATGGCTATTTATTTATTAATAAATAAATAAAAGTAAATCCTATGCAATTTGGAAGAGCTTAATGCCTGAGTTGTGGTTATAAGTACCCAGTAGGATGAGACGTAAAATGTCTTCTAATATTTTATAATTTTGGCTGAAAAATTCATCTGATCCTGGTGCCTATCTAAAGCTCAGAGATGGAATTTCTTCAATTTTAGATATGAAAATGACTGCATGTAGATTCTATTTTCAGCTGAGTGTATGTGTATGCCTTTGTGAGTGAGACAGAGACTGACAGAAGAGTTTTAAAGGCACAGTATATGTATTTGCTATATATATGTGTCTGTTTATGTACTTTAAGATGCACAGTATAAGCAGGATCCTGATTCAAAATATGAGGATCAGGAATATTGGCTCACATTGATAACTATCCATTCTTCTCAATCTGTGCCTCCCTATATGAAACAGATGGTTTGATATTTTGTAGTGATATAGTAGGCATTCCCTTGTCCCAAGCCAAATCTGCCATCGGCAAATTCATTCCTGTTGTAAATTATAACTCAGTTGTCAAATTAAGAATGTGACGTTATAAGAGACCTTGTAGCACAAAGCAATAATTTACTCATCCCTATGATTGTATCCTACTAATTTTTGTTGTGTCCTTCAGAAAGATGCCTTTCCCATGCTGCAAGGTTAAGAGACGTACTTCTCTCTGCTCCCATTTTTAACTTGTCACTAAGTTCATTTACTCCTCCCTGGATTTATCTGTTTTCTAAGCATGTTTTCTCAACCCCACTGAGAGTAACATCTTTCTGCCCTTGGAGTTAAGAAAAGCCACTGAACTTCTACTTCACAAAAAGTAGAGGAGAAATATACGATCCTGCTAAGATAACAAAATGGTTCTAATATATTATTCTTTACCTCTCAAAGACTATTGTTTACTGCTGTGCATAAAAATGAGACACAGCTCTTTTCTAACAACAGCTATTAAATGAAAAGAATATCATAGGTACCACATTTAAATGCTGTCATATAGCTGTAGATGGGAGAAGAAAGTTACATGGTTCTATCTTTTAAGAAAGGGTTGTGACATTTTCTTTCTCTTTTTCCTCATTTACATTCTCAAAAATAAATAAATGTGGTATTTACAAATGGTCAGTCTGTTCAGAATGGAAAATTTCTTACTAATTCCCTGCTTTCTTATAAACTGCTATTGTCAAAATCAGGGAGTTAGAAAGAAAAAAAGTATCCAAAAACTGTAAAGTAGAATAAGAAGATAACATATAAAGTAAAATGATAAATTCATGAAAAAAAAAATCAAGAAAAGTAAGAAACCTTTTGGCAGTTTTAATGCTGAAATCTTCTCTGTCTTTAGTAGTAATAGTATATAGGTGTAAATGATGCTTAACACAACTAGTAAATACCTACTCTGATAAAATACTACATTTTAAAAAAATACAATAAATATTTGGTTTTAAGGGAGTATTACCCATGGTTCCTGAGCAAAAGGTATTAAAAAGTGATTTATGAGATGGAAAATATACAAATAACTATAACATTTCTATGATGTGCTCTCCAGAAATTCAAATATTTCCTATGGATATCTGTGTTTATATACAATGGAAAGGGCCTAGCCTGGACTTCCTTATACCAGGCAAAAGAATATGAATAAAGGGTACATGGCTTTCAAACTCAAACTCACTTAGCAGCAAATGTTGCATCACAACCACATTAACATGATTTCAGCAAAGCACTGTATTAGAAGCTCAGGTTGAATTTTTATATCCACTATGACCTTTTATCCTCCATCCAATTTTCATCATGACTAGTTTCTGTTCTTCTACCAAACAGCAGCTGCCTTCTCTTCACTGTCTTGGGAGGCTGGATCCCACTCCCAAAAGGCAACACGCATAAGGTACACTTATGTTAGTTTCTCTACCCTACTGTGTTAAACACCTACTCAAAACCCTGCATTCTCAAGCACCCATATGCTATATCACATGGATCCTCAGTTGCATACTATAAAATCTCCCTGCTTGTAAGCCACAATAGTCCCCCACATTTCTAAAAAAAAAATAAGAAGAAATAATTACCTCTCTTATGATTCACAAAAGTCCCAGGGAGCTCCAGTATTAAGTGTGATGTAGTCTGCACAGTTTGCACATGGTCAGTTTGCTCCAGAAGGGTCAAATGTTAAACTATGTGAATATGTTATTACTCTACAACACCTATTTTTAAAGCCATATGTCAATACCTACCTTTCTTTTATGAGTAACACAGGCATACCTTGTGTATTTGCATAGTTGTGTGGTAGAAGGGCCTCCCAACAAGACAGACGCCAAATGAAGGGGAGTTGCCTTGCAGTGCCAACCTCTCCCACAACTTTGATTCACTGTCAGACGCCTCCAGCTCCACGCGCCATATTCTCATCTGTTCGTAGCCCAAAGTTCCCGTTCTGCCAATCTGTCTTTCCCAAAACCACATATTTCCTTCATTTTTACCTCAGCACTGAATTTTGGGGTGGGGTGGTGCACATTTATTGCTGTGCCAGCTGAATCACTCAAGACACATGAAACCAGGAAAAAAAGATCCAAATATAGATATGGCTTTGCATTTATTGCTTATGGAATTAAGTGAGACGCTATCTGCTGTAGCAACCAGTAGGAATAGAATCATAGAATCGTAGAATAGTTGGGGTTGGAATGGACCTGTGGATCAAGTTCCAACCCCCCTGCCATTGGCAGGGACAACTCCCACTAAACCATTTCACCCAAAGCTCTGTCCAACCTGGACTTGAACAAAGCCAGGAATGGAGCATTCACAACTTCCTTGAGCAACCCATTCCAGTGTCTTACCATCCTCACAGTAGAGAACTTCTTCTTTATATCTAACCTACACCTCCCCTGTGTAAGTTTGAACCTATTTCCCCTTATCCTATCACTATAGTCCCTGATGAAGAATCCCTCCCCAGCATCCATACAGGTCCCCATCAGACACTGGAAGGTTGCTATGAGGTCTCTATGCAGCCTTCTCTTCTCCAGGCTGAACAGTCTCAACTTTCTCAGCCTATCTTCATATGGGAGGTGCTCCAGTCCCCTGATCATCCTCATGGCCTTCCTCTGGACTTGTTCCAACAGTTCCATGTTTTTCTTACGTTGAGGACACCAGAAATATACACAATAATGCAAGTGAAGTCTCCCGAGAGCAGAGTAGAGGGGCAGGATCAACTCCTTTGATCTTCTGGTCACTCTCCTTTTCATGCAGCCCAGAATATGGTTGGCTTTCGGGGCTGTGACTGCATACTGCTGGTTCATGTTCATTTTCTCATCAACCAAGACCCCCAAGTCCTTCCCCGCAGGGCTGCTCTGAATCTCTTCTTTGCCCAGCCTGTAGTTGTGTCTGGGATTGCTCCCACCCAGGTGTAGGACCTTACACTTGTCATGGTTAAACTTCATGAGGTTGGCATCAGCCCACCTCACAAGCGTGTCAAGGTCCCTCTGGAGGGTATTCCTTCCTTCCAGTGTATCAACCGAACCACACAGCTTGGTGTCAGCAGTAAACTTGGTGAGGGCACACTCAATCCCACTGTCCATGTCAGCGACAAAGATGTTGAACAAGACCGGTTCAAACACTGATCCCTGAGGGACACCGCTCGTTACTGGTCTCCAACCAGACACTGAGCCATTGACCACAACTGTTTGCGTGCGGCCATCCAGCCAGTTCTTTATCCACCGAGTAGTCCACCTATCAAATTGATGTCTCTCCAATTTAGAGACAAGAATGTCGTGTGGGACAGTGTCGAACACTTTGCACAAGTCCAGGTAGATGACATCAACTGCTCTACTGCTGTCCATCAGTTCTGTAGCCCCATCATAGAAGGCCACCAGCTTGGTCAGGCAGAATTTCCCCTTAGTGAAGTCACGCTGGCTGTCACCAAGCACCTTGTTGATTTTCATGTGCCTTAGCATGCCTTCCAGGAGAATCTGTTCCAAGATTTTGCCAGGCACAGAGATGAGACTGACTGGTTTGTAATTCCCCATCCATCCATTTTCCCCTTCTTGAAAATGGGGGTTATATTTCCCTTTTTCCAGTCATCAGGAACTTCTCCTGCCTGCCATGATTTTTCAAATATGATTCACCTTCTCCAAATCCAGGGTAGCCAATTCTCCTCATAGCTTCCAGAGAAGGCACACATTGTCCCTAAGTCTGTCTATTTGCTATGTAAGTTTAGAATCCCTTCCTGTTATCTTATGGGATGTAGGCCTACAGGGCAGGGGAGACCAAGACTGTTGATTGATTGACTGTTGATTGATCAACTGTTGAAGGATCATCTAATACAAGCTCAGGAATGTTGCATCCCAACTAGAAGGAAGTGCAGCAGGAGGGTCAGGAGACCTCCATGAATGGATAAGGAGCTGCTGAGGGAACTTCAAAGGAGAAAAGAGGCTTATAAATGTGGAAGCAAGTATAGGCGGCCTGGGAAGAATACGGGGATGTTTTCTGGGAAACTAGGGACCAGGCTATGAAAAATAAGGCCCTGTGAGAATTAAACTTGGCTAGGGATGTGAAAGAAAACAGGAAGGGATTCTATAGGTACACTGCAGACAAAAGACAGATTAGGGACAATGCAGGCCCCCTCCGGAAGCTCTCGGGAGAACTGGCTACCCTGGATTTGGAGAAGGCTGAGGTTCTGAATGACTTCTTTGCCTCAGTCTTCACTGGCAAATGCTCTGACCACACCACCCAAGTCTTGGAAGGCAGATGCAGGGACTGTGAGAATGAAGACCTTGGGCCCACTGTAGGAGATGATCTGGTTCAAGACCATCTTAAAAACCTGAATGTACATAAGCCCATGGGATCTGCTGAAATTCATCCGTGGGTCCTGAAGGAGCTGGCAAATGAAGTTGCTGAGCCACTGGCCATCGTATTTGAAAAATCATGGCAGTCAGGTGAAGCTCCTGATGACTGGGAAAAGGGAATCATAACCCCCATTTTCAAGAAGGGGAAAATGGATGACCCAGGGAATTACAGACCAGTCAGTCTCACCTCTGTGCCTGGCAAAATCTTGGAACAGATTCTCTTGGAAGGCATGCTAAGGCACATGAAAATCAACAAGGTGCTTGATGACAGCCAGCATGACTACACTAAGGGGAATTCCTGCCTGACCAGTTTGGTGGTCTTCTATGGTGGGGCTACAGAACTGATGGACAGGGGTAGAGCAGTTGATGTCATCTACCTGAATTTGGGGAAAGCATTTGACACTGTCTCACATGACATCCTTGTTGTGAATGCTCCATCCCTGGCTGTGTTCAAGGCCAGGTTGGACAGAACCTTGGGTGACATGGTTTAGTGGGAGGTGTCCCTGCCCATGGTAGGGACGTTGGAACTGTATGATTTTAAGGTCCCTTCCAACCCTAACTATTCTATGATTTTATGATTCTATCTTTCACATCCCTAGCCATGTTTAATTCTATCTGGGCCTTAGTTTTCCTAAGCTTGTCCCTAGCTTCCCGGCCAACATCCGTGTATTCTTCCCAGGCTGCCTGTCCTTTCTTCCACCATTCAGAAGCCTCTTTTTTCCTTTGAAGTTTCCTCAGCAGCTCCTTATTCATCCAAGGAGGTTTCCTGGCCCTCCTGCTGCATTTCCTTCTAGCTGGGACACAACACTCCTGAGCTGGTAACAGGTGAAGATTGCCTTTTGCTTGTAGACTATACATTTTCATGTTCTGTTGTTTGGAAACGTATCTTTCACTGGCTTCACTTTTGTGTGTAGCAAAGTATGCTTCATCAGGTGAGTACATATGGTGGAGACAGGTTTAGGTATACACTTGGTTTGGAGAACTAGCAATTAAGTTTGAGTGGCATCTGACCCCTGACACTTTTAAAGACTAAATTCTTAAATGAAAGAGAAGGGAAAACACAGTTAAAAGCACAAGTGAATCATGGAGTGCTATTCTGCCATATTCTTCTTATAGGGTTAAGCAACAGGATATCAATAACATGATGTGTTTGAGTTTTATGAAACCTTTACATCTTTTTTTGTTTTATTTTGTTTTAGTTTTCTTTTGGATTTAGCAAAACTACCGGGAATTTCATGAGACTTTCTGTTTCCTCTTAACTTGACCCACTGATTTTTCAAGGGAATTGTAATAAAAAATGTGCATTTCTAACTAAATGAAAGCTTATGCTATGCAAATAATAATGAGTCCATTGACTTGAAAGTCATTCTTGCCCTGCTTTTAAGACTATCAGGGGAATAACATTTAAAAAAGGAACAGAGGAAAAAAAAAGCCAAAAAAGAAAAAAGATCTATGAGTAACAGTGAGGTGATAACTCAAACTTCACTAAGACTCTAATGGAATAGGTATGTTGGAAGTTTTGGATCCTCAGTCTAAGGATACTTAAGGTTGAATAATAAAATACTATTCATCTGTGAATAGTCCTGGACTGTTGAACTCAAAGCAACATTTGTCAGCTGTCCCATATATAGAAGTGCTGCATTTTACTTCCTACGATTAAAATTTTCTTTATTTGTAGTATAAGAGTCACTTTTCTATAATTTAACAGGAAGATGTTAGGGTTTTTTCTTTGTATTTTAATTACAGCTAAATCAGATTTATTTTTATTTCATGCCATTAGAAATAAATACTAAAATATACAAGCTTGAAGTGTGTTTTTGACAGCATGGCTGAATAGCAGCTTAAAACCATGGGCATGGAATGCAAACCACAGCATCAGACACCTAAAACAGACAAGCAGTTGCAGCTTGTATTCTTAATTAAACACAGATAATATATGGTGTTTGTTACAATAAGACAAACTTAAACAACAAAGGTGATGGATGGACAAAAGCAGACATAGAGTTTGAGTTTTCTTACCTTAAAGACTCTCACAAGATAGAGTGGGTGGCCATTTAAAAGATTTCTGCCTTCCTATTGACAACTGAGGAAACCTAGATGACATTCTTAGGCTTTATTTTACTTTTTAATAGCTAGGTAAGTAACATAAACACTATTTAATTTTAAATGAATTGTCTCAATTCCCTCTATTATCCAAAATGTGAACATTTCAGCACATTTGGAACAGGAACTGCTGACAATGAGCTAAAAAGGACATTTTAGAGGTTAAAATTTTACTTGTGTTCCAAATTTAGGCATGGAAAGAGCTACCCCTGAAGTAAAACACAGCATGGAAAACATCATTTTGTTTTCCAAGCTTTCTTTTCATGTTGACAATAAGTAGCAGATGTAATGTGCTGATTATGATCTACAAAGATTGGCAGAGATAGCGTTGATTGGAGCTGTACAAAATGGCCTCTATCCCACCTCATTTTAGTATATTATCTCCCATTACACGAAGCAATCCTTCTAAAATAAATTCTGACATTGTCCATATGGGAAAAAGGATGTGTTTGAAGGCATGTCCCCAGAGGATGAGTCTGTTTGTCTTTTTTGGGGTGTTTCTAACCTCGGGGAAGTAACCAGTATCATCCGCAATTGTTAGAGGAACGTGAAACTGAATAGCCTTTGGCTTCTGAAGTAGAAACTGTTTATCCCAGGCTATAGCAAAGAATATAAAATCAGATGTTGATTCCTAGAGTAGCTCATTTCAGTTCAAATGTACTTATCACTGTGACAAGCTCTGCCACTTCTGGTGAAGTGTAATAATAAAGAACAAGCAAACCTAAAGACCTTGGTGTTTGCCAGAGGTAGATGCAATATGTCAAACATCCACCTGTGATAAGACTTTTCTGAAATACTGCTGCTTGCATGATAACAATTGGAGACAGAATATTCCCATTTTACTCTATGATAAAAAAGTCTGCACTTTCTTCCCCTTGTCTTAAATATCACAGCCTCACAGCACATCATTTTCACAGTGCATAGACAATGTCCTGTCTCATTTGCTGCATCTAATCTTCTGAAAAGCTCATGTGATTTTCAGCTTTGTCCAAGCGTTTTCTGAAAGCGTCTAATTTTGTCCTGAGGAAAATGTAATTTCTTAGTTCACTAATACAATCACTGACTTTAGCCATCCCTTCTCTAATTTTAAAGATTATGTCTTCTCCTGATCTCATTATTATTACACTTGTCATTCAAAATGAGAGGAGGAGGGAAAGAATTGGAATTATGACTCCCTGATGAATTCCATCTGTTCTATGGAAATTGGGGATGTGATGTTCATTTTGAAGTGCCACTACAGCAAAAATAGAAGTCAATTCAAGAACAATAAAATACCCAAGTTTGGAAGGCCAGCACCTTGACAATGAGAGGCATATATTTTTCTTATTATCTGTGGGTACTTCTGTAACACCTAAGAATCATAATCTGAGCAAAAACACAGGGAAAGAAAAACTAAAAATTAAAAAAAATGCACAATATAGCATCAGAAGACACTTATTGCTATTTTTTGTTTCTTTCACACAACTGCATATAATTTTCACTAGTTACACTATTTTCAAATTTTTATTCATTTTATAGATCCCATCTATATAGGGATACAGAATAGGATTTTGCACCAAATACAGTACATCTAACTCTCCAAACAAATAGCAAGTCACAGTAAGATGGAGAGCTTTCAATTAGTTCTCAGAGCAAGGGGAATTCAGAAAACCTATGTCTTCTAAGTTGTGAAGTTCAATCCATCTACATAGGTCTTGGTTCTTAGCATGGTATTTGAAGACCAAAAGCAGTCTGCCAATGGTCAATACCATCACTTCTATCCTCCAGTAGTGAAAGAGCTTTGATTTCTGCAATAGAATAATTCACTGAGAGAGAAGGGACTTTAATATATTTTTTTGCTTTTTTTAGCTTTTCTATTTTAGAATCTCACTCAGACATGCACATATACATATACACACAAGAAAAAAGACAAATTAGCATTAAAAAAAATATGGCACATACGTCCCAACAGCTATATGCCTAAGGCCTTCAGAACAGATTTTTTTTTCTAGCCCATTCTGTCTTTGAATGGGTATTTCCAAATCATTAAGTATAAAACTTGATTAAAAAAAATAAATAGTTATTCTAAGTTGTCTGCTTACTAGTGTGAGAACTGAGGTCCAGCAAAACTGGAAGAATATTCACTTTAATCTTCTACTTAGGGAAGGCAGAAAGTCAATACTGGATCCAGCTTTATGATAATGAATGTACAAGTAGATAGTCATAATACTTATAGCAATATAAGGTTGGGTGAAGCTGCAAAGATATCTTTTGACTCCAGTTCAGAAATAAATTCTAGGTTAATAATGCCATCAGTCATAGCTCTTTAGCCAGTTGGGCCATAAAATTTCTTAATGTTGAATTTTACTGCCTACCTCTGGAAAAAGAATGGAGCAGTTATCTAAACAGAAGTGTTTTACAATAAGCAATGAAGTAAGCACAATAGGGCCAAGTGCATAGAAACTTCAGAAAAGGATTACCACAACAAGTCTTATGGTAACATATAATCAGAACTGCTATTCCCTTCTACTTTAAAATGTGTGACATCAACCTCTATCTTTGACTCTTATATTGGCTTCATTTGCTTTGGGACAACACACCTACATAGCCCTTTCCTTACAAACTTCATTATGGAGGCCAATACCAATCCATAGAAAAGTCCATGGCTGTGGACTTAGAAAAGACATGGCTAATCAGGCTACAAGTAGAATGAAATTTTGTGAAGGTCTGTTTGTCTTCCCATGACATAAGGTCCCTGTAAAGATTTATATTTTCTAGGCTCTGACCAAATGGGACAGACAACTGTGCTACTTGTAGACCTGGCAGAGAGGAGTTTTGTTAGCCACCAGTAACACAAAAGTCTCAGCAATGCATGCAATGATTATGGGAACGAAAAACGTGGCAGGCCTCTACCACTGCAAGTTCACTGTCACCTAATTTAGTAAGTCAAATTACCTGGGAACATATCAAGGCATATACTGTAAACCCATTCTTTCCTGCTGAATAAACATGCCTATGTTGACATACCAAAAATGTGAAGAATTTCTCTGGAAGAAGCAGAAGTCAGAATATAATTTGGAAAAGTAAAAGATCATATATGGTGGTATGAGATGTGTATATTGTATATATTAAAAAATCCTTCCCTGTGTTACCACAGGGAAAATAGAATATAGTATACTAGAATATTGAATTTGAAAGGCTGTTTTTTTTTAAGTTTCATGTTGATTTTCTACCTTACCCTCTATGCCAACAAAGAAAATATACCACTCTGTTGCAGTTTTGTTTACAAGCATTTACCTGAATTCAATGAGACTGCAGTCACTAAGCTAACACACATCTGTTCTCTTGTTTTGGAATGACTTTTTTTTTTTTTTTTTTTTACCTAAATCACTGCAAGGTAGTTATATCAAACAAGTGGCTTTTGCAATCCCACAAGCACACCAAATACAAAGTGCACCTCTGAAAACTTTTCAGTTTCTTCAGTTAATGAGGAATACCAGTGCCTTGCATAACATCTAAAATACCAACAAAAAGCTATGCTGTTGGGCTAAGGAATGAGCACTGCAGAGACACTTAACTCAAACTGCCTTCATCTATCGGTTATATTTAAAAAAACTGTCCTATCCAGCTTGACAGCCTAACCGCAGGAAAGGAGAAAAAGAAGTTATTGCTCTTCCATACAGAAATTTTCACCTAAAAAAACCCCAAACTCAAAAAGCAACAGAAAAAAAAAAAAAATCCAAAAAAAGTAAAACAAAAACCAAAAATTAAACAAACAAACAAACAACCTCCCCTCCCCCAAAATAAAGGAAAAACACCCCCAAAAAAGAAAACAAAAATGAAAAAAAACCCACCCCAGCACTGTGGTTTGTTTGCATGGTTGTTACACTCTACAGTAACCCTCTGGTTAGAAGTAAAAGGGCACTACTTCAGAGAAGTAGGAAAACCCAAGGGTTGAATCACTGCTTTGACATGCCACAGTGGACAACTGAAGAACAAGGGAATCAGAAAACCAGACAAAAGTACAAAGACCCAAACCATTCCTTAGGAAATTATGAGGAAAGTACTTAAACTTGTACTTGACATTTAGCAGTGTTTGAGTGTTGTTGACTGTAACTGATGCATGTGCATATCTAAGAAGCACATATTTCAAAGACATTCCTAAATAAGAATATTTTTGATCTAGTGGTTGTTGTTACAGCCCTGAAGACTGAGGCATATGAATCAATCAAGGATTTCAGGGAGAGATAATACCTGATACAACTGAGAAAAATCAGTCTTTTAATATACAAGCCTCCTCTGCTTTGCAAACAACTCTGAAAGATTATCTGCTTCGTCTGACTATATCAACTGTTCTTCTAAGAGATATCTCTCTACAAACTATTCTGTAATGGGACATCAGAGTTTCATTCTATTATGCAAAGTGACTGTACAAAAACATTCATACTCCAGAAATCTCTACATTGTGTGTACACAGTCACTTCTACCAAGAGGATGTTTATCCTTCAAGAGCAAGTATATCTGGATCTCCTGTTATTGGTTTTCCCCTGACATGGTTAAAAGAACATTACACTTTGTAAAGAAGATGAGAGTTTAACCATGTGCATTGTACTAAAGTTTTAGTAAGGTTCAACAGCAATGCTAGTACTTCTGAGGCATAAAAATATCAATGGGAGCATAAACTGGGTTCTACTCCCTCTTGGGTACTGAGCTCCATGGCTACCTGTGTTTCCATTGCAACAACAAATTCTATTCTCAAGATTTTATTTTTATTTTTTTAATCAAATTCACTCTCAGGATGGTATTTTACACAGCAGTAGTAATAATTCAAGAATTCAAATGAAAGAACAAAGTACTTTAAGGCTTCAGGGAAAATTTTTATATCAATTTTATATATCCTTCATTTTATTACCATAAATTAATGCAGTTATGCCTTAAACAGTTAAACAATACTGCACATGTGGCTTTTGAGGAGCATTAACATCAAACCCTGTGAAAGTGAGAAAATGCTACTGTAGGTACATAATTGATACACAGTGTCTCAAGCTTCCGTACAACATGAATTTTAGCTTTAAAGCGTCTTCTCTGAATCACACACTGCAAAGCACCAGTGTCCATTCAATGAATTTTGGGAAGCTCTTAATCCTTTTGGGTTTTTATCTTTCTTTTTTCCGTTTTTTATTTTTTCCCTGAAACATTTGTAGGCAGTTTTACGATATGCAGATAGTGATTATAAATGGTTATTGTTCACTGTAACAGTTTCAATGTGGCTTGTATGTATATATATAATTATAATTATAGAAAATATTTAGTTTAGCTTAAAATCAAGATATTTAAATGATTAACACAAAAATGGACTGATTTATTCCTATTCAGCTTTGATTCCATCAGTTATGTACCTCATGCACATGAGGACAGAGCCAAAAAGAAGTACTTGTTGTACTCCTCATATAATGAAACAAACTTCTTTTTTATCTTAATATTTCTCATTTTATATCTTTTGTTTTCTTGGTATGCACAATCACATGGAGTTGCAAAAATTCTGTGGACAATCTGGAGTAATCTCTGCTTTCTAATACCTGGCTTCTTTCATTCTCTTCTATCAAAACATAAAGCATGAGCTCAGAAAAGACATGTATGATGCAATGCCTATCTAAAATTACTAATCCAGGAGAGCTAGAAATGTATGCCAACAGAACAACATTGGAAAAGCTGCTCCAAAATTAAAATGATAATAATATAATAAAATAAGTATAAATCCAAATGTGTATAATAGCACTGTAACTCCATCAGTCATAAATCAGGAAAGCAAATAATGAATGATTTAATGTTGCCACAGGAAACTAAAATCTCAACCAGCAATTAATTATAGGTATACAAGTGGCTGGCTCTGAAAGCCAAGTTGTACATTTATTTTTTCTATATTTTTGTAAATTGGGCTTTTGGTTTGAAAAAACATGGGAAGGCATGAAACCAGATTCATTGTAAATTTGGACAGAATCCCTTGGTTTTTTTCCAGTTCTACAAAAGGTGAACTGAAGTGTATTCAATTTCACAAAGCTGTACGAGTCATGTTTTGATGTTGAAGGCAAACATGGTGTTTTTAGGTAAGGCATCTTCTACTCTCTATCCTTAAATTTAAGCCCCTATTGCTGTGCCCATACAGCTAAATAAAAAAGGGTTACATAAGTCACTGTCCACACAACCAAGTGACTTGTACCAGGTCAAGGCTCATGCTCCCCATTGAAGGACCATTCTGTAGAGAAAGTTGGGTTCAGGGGACCACAGCAGAGCCAGAGAGGAAGATGACAGTCCAGCAGTGTGGGTAACCAGGGGTGTAGTGCTTGAGTTCGTTTCCTTACCTTCTCTGCAGGTGTTCTCAGAGTCATGGAATCAAAGAGTGGGTGAAAGGGAAGCTGCCTCTAGTCTTGTAAGAGGCAGCAGGACCCAACCCAGGTTCTTAACATTTTGCACTAGACTTTCACTGTTGAAAACAAAACAAAACATTCTTGTAAACAGAGGCAGTAACCCTAGGTTCCCACCACCATCACCTTCTCCCCTGTATGATGAGATTGATCTCACCTACACTAAGCAGTACTTCCAACACCAATTTGTTTTCTGAATGACAACTCTATACACTAGAACACGCAGCAAAATTTTACACTGAAACCCCATCAGGCACTCAAAAAAAAAAAAAAAAAAAAAGCTTAGAAAATGTAATTCTGACTGAAAGGAGGACTCACTATTTTCTAATGATTCCTGATACTTTGCATGAATGTGGTTTGTACCTAACTCAGGCAGACTGGAGGTATGCTTTTCACCTCATGGATCTTCAGACATTTCCAATGAGACATTTGCATTCCTGCTGCTGATGAATCCCTTTACAGCCACAGGCAGTTCTAGGATATGATTCAATCATGCTTAAGTAGCTGTTTACAATAAGAAAAATATTTATGTTCTTTCTAGAATTAATGAGAAGAAGGATGACAATTAAGGAGACAGTCCTCTTTACACTTTGCTTTAATCTTTTGTGCAATGAGAAATTTAGACAATCATCTAATCACAAAACTGTGTAATCTGGAAGGGCACTACAGAGGTTTCCAGTCCAGCCTCCTGCTCAAAGTAGGTCCAAATAGAAGAGGTTGCTCAGGATTATGCTTGACTGAATTTTGAATATACAGTACAGAGACTCCACAGCCTCTCTAGGCAACCTGTTACATGATGAACGTGGTAAAAGAAAAAAATTTCCCTTAATTTAAATATTTTTTTGTGTTCCAGTGTGTGTCCATTATGTCTTATCCTTCCACATTCACCTCTCATAAAAGTCAGGTTTCATCTTCTCTACACCCTCCTCTAAGCAGCCGTGGACAGAATAAGATCTCCCATGAACTGTTTCTTAAGGCTGAATGGACTGAGTTCTCCCACCCTCTCTCCATAGCCCATATGCTCCAGCCCCCTGACTTTCCTGTAGTTCCTCCAGCAGAAATACTCCAGTATATCAAATGGTTTTCCTCTGCTGGGAGGCTCACAACTGGGCACAGTACTCCAGATGTGATTTTACAGGTGCTGAATAGAGGGAGAAATCCATTTCCTTGAACTTCTGACTACACTTTTCCTAATACAGCCTAGTAGATGGTGAGTCTTTTTTTATGCAAGGGCAGACAGCTGACTGGTGGTCAGCTTGGTGTTCAAGACCCTAAACCAACAAAGCAAAACTGCTTTCTAGATTATTGATCCCAGCGTGTGCTGCTGAACAAGGTCATTCCACCCCAAATGCAAACAGAGAATGAATCTTCAAATAGATCTAAAAAAACAAACTCTACCTCCCTCCCTGATTTCTAGCACATGTTAAAAGAGACAGCTAAATTAGTTAAACTAGCTCCATCCTGTATTTCTACAGGCCAACAACACTGGTTCAGTAGAGCAGTACACAGTCAGGAGCTCATCACAATACTTGGCTTTGCATCTCCATTTCACTAGAACTAATACAGCAAGTTGTGGATGTTAAATAGGTTTCCATAACAGGAAATCCATTCATATGGTGTGCCCCTTGCAGTGTGGCACAGTACCTACAGGGTACCCATAGGACTCTGGAAACATACCTGCTTATACCTGAGACTGTCCCATTATGAAACATTTTGATTCAATGTTCAATGAAGTCAGTATGCCCACAACTGTGCTCTTTCAAGCTACAATTCAGCTGATAGTACCAATGATATTTAACTATGTGGGGAAAGAAAAATAACTTCAGAAGCGCCTGCAGGACCAGTGTAGCAAGCAATGATTGATAACAGAGGCTTTAGGAATACAGGCTAAGGATGCAGAGGTAACAAGGGCATAAACCACCTGAAAATGCGTGAAACCTTCTGAACAGGTAGAATCAGTTATACAGCATAATAAACAGAAGAAGAAGCATGTACACAACAGTACTAAAACATCCTATGCAAAGAGAAAATACAAAGCAGGTAACAGGAAGATAGAAAATATTGTCACAGGAATTCCCATGTAAGAATAGTAAAACCCACTGCTTATGTACTGCTGGTCCCTCTCCCTCTGGTAGAGAAAAAAAACAGCTTTTAGCTTTGCTGTTCACAACATTTTGCTTCTGTGACTGAGCAATCCCACATGAAGTGTTAGGCTTAATTTTGCCATTGGGTTAAGCATGTTAGAATTTTAAAGAACAATTTGTGCTTGTGCTTGTGTTTGCACATGTGTTTTCTGCTGCAGCCTTCCCATACAAGAAGGTGGTTAATACATCAGCATGAGCCAGTCAACTCATATGGCAAGTGTCTGCACACATATGGGACTACAACATACTGGAATATTCCATAACGCATTGCAGGGTAGTACATTTTACTATAACAAATTACCTTCAGAAATTATGATGATTACAGTAGTGAGATAGTGGAAAGACATCTGTCAATATAGAATCAACACCTTTGCTGCTTTTTCTAACATTAACAAGGCACCTGAGCACTCTGTTATCAGCAATGAGTTTGCTTTTGGTAATCTTTTTAAAAGCAGCTATATTCCAAATATAAACAGATCCATAAAAGAGACAGATGGACAAAGAGATGAAGACAGGTGAATTAAAATGTTTAGACTTTGACTGACCTTAACCTTGTTCCTACAGAAAATCTGTAGCACAAAAAATTCTGGTACATTAAAAAAAAAAAACAAAACCACACACACACAAAAAAAAGAAAAAACCAACAACAACAACAAAAAAAAAACCCAAACCAACCAAACACCAATAGCCAACAACAAAACAAGCAAACAAGCAAATAAACAACTTGGCTCCTAAAATGCATTTGAAGCACGAATGGAGGTTCAAGAGAGTAAATAAAAATCTTAATGTCTTAGGTATCTGACATTCTTCATTAGTGCTTATTATACCCAGGGCAGACCAGAGTGGGAACATTGCTCTATATCTATGCCATGGGAAATTCCACAGAATAGTTAACTTCTTGTCTAGGCTTGGGCATTGAATTTGGACTCCGAAAGTGAGGTGTCCCCATATCTTGTTTGTTAGGTGTACACAGCAGATGCCAAACACACTGAAAATCTAGCCCTAATCTAAGGACAGTGATATCAAATATCTCAATTGAAAAAGAGAGGCTTATTTAAACAGAATTTAGAGAAAAATCATAACCATGGCTTTGCTTTGACTTTCCCTAATGGAAGACACCTTTCCTTTCTGAATGTAACAGGAAAGGATAGCCATCCTTCCTTTGCTTATATCAGCCATTGTGAATACTAACTTAAATCTCCTTTTATATATTGCCATAAATCTATTAGACCACCTTTCTGAAAGAGGAACTTGTAAGAACCTATCTAACATTTTTTCTATTTGTAAATCTTGATTTAAAGTTGTTTTCCATATTTCTAAAAACTTTTTGGTTTTGTATATTCTTTCTCTCTTCCTCCTGCGACTTTTAAATCATAGCTGTTTTTTGAAGCTTTCCATAGTGCTTATTCATGACTGCACTGGCTTTCAACTTTCCCTTGATATTGAAATGGGTAAATTGTGTGTTTATAATGTATGATTTAGATTTAGATTTTTTTCTTAAATGGAGAGTAAAGATTAAGGAAGTGCACAGCTGCAGGAAGTATTATTGAAACCCTGAGTACTTTGTCATTTTAAAATCACCCTCCAATTGCCACACATATACATAATAAAATCTGATGCTGTGCTGTCATATTTATTGTTTGACTGAATTTTTAACATCATTCTCATTACTGATGTCATTACTAACAGAATCATAGTAATCTGTAACTAACATGATAAACTCTCCTGAGCACAATAAATAAAAATAAAGATAACCACCTTACAAGCACAAAAGGTAAAATTATAGGAATAGAGGTAGCTAGAAATGTGAGCCAGGAGAGTGGGGATGCTACAGGCTGTTATTCACATTTATTATCTTTCATGAAGCCTCCACATTCATTATGCACTTAAAGGTGAGAATGATCAAGGTATGTGAGATGAAAATAGATTAGCAGAGGACAGAAATATTTGCAGTGCCTTCCTCACGTATTTTAATTTCCTCCTCTTCAACCTATCCTTACAGATAGGTAGATGTTAGTACTGATGCAGGTTTGGAGGGCTCTGTGATGGAAGAGTCAGGATTACCCTCATCTGTTGTTAAGCAACAGTTGTTAAGCAACAGTACATAATAAAGCTGCTCTGCTGCAGAAACGTAGTATACCAGACATACTGTCTGTTATTAAATGGCTTCTTAATATTAGAAGGAACATCAGGCTTGATTCCGTGTTCTGCTGTATTGGTATAATTCTAGCAAATTGGTACACTTACACTATAACAGTGAAGTGCACAAACAGGAGATTCAAGTCCCGAAATTACAGAAAGGTAAAATATACTGTACAGTACACAGGTAAGCAATGACTTTGCAGAAGTATATGGGGTTTTTTGGTTTTGCAGGTTTTTTTTGGTTTTGCAGGGTTTTTTAAGTCTTTTGCCAACATAAATTAATATTTCATGTTATTCAGTTTTGCTAAACTCCCAATTTTTTAATATACTATGTGCCTCCCTCCAAATACAGTTTCTGGCTAGGAGACAAGAAAAATCAAATTAAAATTAAACATTTTGAAATTCATATTTGATAAAAACAGGTCCTGTCTAAGCAGATGGGACATAGTATAGCATTTTTTTTTTTAGTCTCCAGTGTCTGACCCTTTTTCTCCCACTCTGGGAATTCTGGCTAATGGTAGGCTATTATAGGGAAAATTCAGTAAACACTCTGTATCAATTCACACTGCATATAAATAAGCCATTTCAATCCATAAATCAACTTACTATAAATGATTTTGTATGCAGCATGCTGAAATATAGTTCACAGTGAAAATGTGCTGCAGGATATTTTAGAGCAACCTACTCAATAGTGCTCAGGTTGTTCAAGATTAAAATTAAAACAATAAACTTCACTCTGGATGTGTCTTCATTACTAAAGCACTGGATCATTTACTTTAACAATGTCAACCTGCTCTCACTATCACATTCAATTTAATTAGAAAAGGAAGTAATATGCAAGAGCACACCTCATGGTGTTTCATTACCTTGGAGGAAACTGCTATCAGCTTCCAGAAATAAAAGATATCATTGCCCTCTTATAGCCCTCATTCCCTCTCTGTTGTGGGAACTATATTCTGGAATGGGGAGAGGAAAACAGTAGCATGTCAGAAAACCACCTAAAAACAGAGCCTTCAGAAGGGGAGGTGTGTGGTGGGAAATAAAAGAAGCTTAAGCAGCTCTTGGTTCTGCCCCTTTAGGTTTAGTGAGAATTTGATGTTGACATCTGCGGGAATGAAAAAGGGCCTCTCTATATTCTTCTCTTTTCCAGCTGAAGGATGAAAAGATAAGGCCCCTTTGTCTCTAACACTTGCCATGCAGTGGCATTGATGCATGCTGTCTTTTCACCTGCCAGTGGTCTACAAGCCAGAAGTCAGATCTCTGACAATAATATCTAGCTCTGGGTTCATTTTTTCTTCTAGAGTCAGTTAGAGGAAGGAGTAGATAAATTGCTAAATATTCTGTCATGTCTACATAGCTTAAAAGACCCTCAGTTTCCAAAAATATTTTCTGTTATAAATTGCTTCCATTAAGAATAGCAGGCTGTCCATCCTACAATCATTCCTTCTTACTCTCTCTGTAGATCAAAACCAGAGTCCTTACTCAGCTTATATTTCGTCCTTATTCATACAACACTTCTGCTGACTCTGAACTGATCAAGGGAGAAAAGCCTGAGTCAGGAATTGGCTGCAAATTAGGGAAGATGAGGCAGCTACTCCTAGTTTAATGGCTAAAAGCACAACAATATATTTCTATGCTTTCCCATTTAGAGAGCTAATCAGTACATTTACACAGCTGGTGTTAGATTTGTGTGGTTGCTTTTTGGTTTATTTG
This sequence comes from Neopsephotus bourkii, assembly GCF_033783945.1. Lineage (NCBI taxonomy): Eukaryota > Metazoa > Chordata > Aves > Psittaciformes > Psittacidae > Neopsephotus > Neopsephotus bourkii. The sequence goes on from NW_026900600.1 coordinate 192,577, forward strand.
TTTTGTTTTATTTTGCATTTAGCTGTAATGGAAAAGGTGTACATATGCATATTCGTCTTACGTACTTCACAAATCTCTGAGGGTAATAAATGTGCTTATCAAAAGCCTCTGCTGCATTAAGCCAACGGCACATGGCAGCAAAATTTGCAGTTAAGAATCATCCTTTTGTCACAGTTCTCTGTCCTTACCTCCTGTTCTGGAGTTGGACATGAGAACGGCATAACAGCTTCAACAGGATCTCTGCACCAGCCAAAAATCTTTCAAGACAGAGGGACAGTACAAGCGTCACATTAGATTAGAGTCAAGGTCTATCTACTTCAGTGGTTAGAACCAAAAGGAGGTCAGCAACCAACAGATGTGAGATAATATAGCCATACATAGACTCTTTTTGGACATTAAACTGGGTAGGTTATAGGGTAAGCAAATTTTAGGTCAGCTCTGTTTCACAAGAGGACATCAAAATTATTGTAGCTCAACTAAGGATTTGAACAAGTGAATGGAGCATTTCAAGGGAGACGGGAGAGGGAATTCTACTCCCCAAGGAAGAACTAGATAAGCTGACATGAAAAGTTAAAAAAATCCCCATGATCTGACAAAAAAAATAATAATCTGAATTCACGTAAACTAAACCTCTAATCAGACAATCCAGATCTACATTTTATGATTCTATGATTCCACATGTTTTCTCTTAAACTGGCATAACACAGCCCACATTGCTGCAAAAACATACAAATAAAACCACCCAAAGCTCCATCAAAAGCAAATTAAAAAAAAAAAAAAAAAGAAAAAACAGTCCAAATTAATTTCTGCATGGTCATTGGAGGTTCCTTTCAGCTTTTTTTATTTTATCATTGGTAACTGCTTCATACAGCTTCACAGAATCTTTATCTTTGTTAATATAAATTCTTCATTTTGCAGCTCTCTTGAGGCTATCATCCCCATCTTCCTTATATTCTACAGCCCAGTGATAAAAATAACCTCAAGGAAGGTGGAAAAGACGGATCATTCTCATGGTTATCACAAATGATACTGTAGTCTGTAAGTAAGCCCTAGTACTGTTGCATCCGTGAGATTGAACTGCCAGACAGAATATACATGCACACACCCCACACATGCAGAAGCAAGCACACAAGTTAGCAATGCAGATAAACCTGTGCCATCAAGGTGAACTATCAGCCGAAGCTCTTCATGAACCTCTGAAAATGCTCCCTGCTGCATTAATCTCCTTTATCTCACATGGTTTGTTCAGCTCCAGAAATAACCATGCCAAATAGGCTAGTGGGGATAGGACCAGGAATGACCTCAATAGCATTTAGCACCATCACCATAAAATGGAGAAGATAATCAGAAACAGGAAGAGGATAGATAAAAGGAACAAAGTCCAAAAGAGAAAAAAGATTTTTTTTTTTTTTTGGCATTGTGCTATTAGACTTTGATGTATCCCTACTGTCAAATTAGCGTAATTTGTGTAGATCAATGCTTTTAGTTAAACTCCAGTCCATGGTGTCCCATCATCTAATTTATCTACACAGAATTTTTTTCTTTTGTAAAGAAAGGAGCATAAGGTCACTCTCAAGCACTTTTATTGGTGTTTTTTTTCTGTCTGGGCAGCTCAAATGAACTGTAAAGCTCAAATATTTAATGGGCACTTTAGGCAGTATTCTTTGTCTGTAGGTGAAATATGTCTGATAATGATTGGGAAGATCTTGTTTCAGTACTTTCCATTAAGAATCATCACTTACCTAAGCTGTCGTTGATGGCACTGCATATTCCAGTAAGCTCCCAAATATAAATTCCAAATATTTCTATGCAGTTATCTGTAATTCTCCAACTCCTTGTCTCTTCTCCTTTCACCTACACATACATACACACACTTCCAAATCATCAGAGCTCATGAGTTCTGCCTTTTGCAGCTCTAAAGTATTTGACTATCACATGCTTCCTCGGGGTCTCAGTGGCTAGTCCTGCCTTCTCCCTTGTACCTTGTGCTGCTCAACAGTTATGCTTAGGATGCCAAAAACCCTCAGTTTTTCTGTTCCTTTCCTTCTCCAAATCCCTAATGATGATCATGACTGACTAAAGAGACCACCATTAGTAGACATTCTTCTGCACTGACATGTGAAGTAGTTTCTTACCTCTGAAGGTAGGAAACATCAGTTTCAGATGGTCTAGAAAAGGCACTAAGGAAAAATATGGTATAAGCGATTTTAGGGGAATTGCTAGGCATTCCACGAGAGATTCAAATATAGGCGAAAAAGTTCCCCTTGATAATGGAATTGAATGTGTCCTTTCACAGCCCAAAGTGAGATTTTCTTTTTTAATTCTAGTTTTTATTTTAATATTTTGATTATAATACACAACAATTTCTGGTAGTCACCAGGACTTCTTGTACCTTTCAAAAGCTTTGAAATATTTTGGCTTTCATTACTTGAAGCTATGACACTTTTAAAAGCATTTTAGAGCACATGAAGGAAGTAGACTCTGAAATCAAGAATCATGTATGATGACTATACTTACGTAATTTTTTATACTTGTATGCTTACAAGTATAAAACATATATAATTCCATAATTTTCTATAACCATGAATAAGCAAAAGCAAGCTATCAGCTGGCTGCTTTTGTTAGCTAGAAGATCTGAAATTCACTTTTCTTTTATATTGTAATCAAGAATGGCAAAGTCCGTAAAGAATTCTGCCTAGAAATGACAGTTTGGTGAGCCTTAGGGAAAACCCTGCTTTAGATGTGTTTTCATCCAATGGAAATTAATTGACCCATATTCCTATGAAGTTCTTTCTTTACATTAGAATGCACATTCTCTGCAAAACTAAATTTTACATAATATGCTTCTTTTATCTTTGTATCATACAGACATTTACTTGGCTGAATTCTTACTCTCTTTCATTTTCTGTTATTTCTTTATTGCCAATTATTGCCTGATTCTGTTGAACCATATTTTCCCTATAATTTAAAGAAAAAAAAAAAACCACAAAAACTTCAAATGTAAATCTTTTGTAAACTGTATGACTGTACATCTTCAAACTGTAAAACTGTACAGCACTTTCTATTGAAATTGAGTATGACTTTAATGTATTTTCATTGCATTTTTGGTCATACAATTAATTTTCTCTTGTGACGTTATTGCAAACAGAAGTAATTCAGAGAAAATTACTTTGTACCTAATACCATCTTTGATCTTTGACTTTCAACTTTCCCTTTTTTCTTTATTTAACTTCATGAATTTATTTGGCCTTCACTTGTCAGCACTCTCTTCTTCCAAAAACTACTGCAAATATAAGTTCCAGCAATATGCACATTCCAACGTTTGCAGAAGAGGAATTACTTCCCTCATACCATCTCCCCTGGTGTAGTCCTTCCTATATTTTATTTTAAACTCCAATTTTCAGTACTTTCTCTAATAGATCTGCTCTCTTACAGGTCATCTTCTCTACTTCTTAGCAGAGCCACAACATAGGTAGAGTTAGTCTGCCTTCCCACAGTTCTACCCATTTGAAACATCTTACTTTATTTCTCAGAACAATTGATTCCCCAGATCTCGTCAGGCTATGGTTCAAGTCCCAAGCTGATATTGGTGCAAAAAAAACCAACAACCCAACAAAAACCTTATTGCCTCAACATTTTAATGTCTTGAAATTAAACTTTAATAAAACTTCATGATATATCTGAAGAGTCTTTAATTTTTTAAAGCATTGTAAACATAAACAATTACTTCCAATAAAAATATTTCAAAAATATACAGTAGATCCTAAGTCTCATAGACTGACTATAATTCATCACATTAGAAAAATGCATTTAACATTGACTTTCATTGGGTATATGTTTTGCACTAATGTTGCAGAGAAGAACACCACAACGCATTACAACTTGCACTAGCTCCCTAGGGCTACACCTTCAATAAATCAGCTGGTATCGACACAGTCAATATTTTTCAGTCAGTTTCTGAAAAAAGGGATTAATAGAACTTCTATCCAGCATATCCGTAATTGTGTTTTAATTCCACAGCACTATTTGCAAGAGTAGCAATTTTAGTCCTGGTGGATTGGCCAAATTCAAATTGAGGATTTGCATTTTGCATACCTACTTTGCCCCTGCAGTTCAATTTGATATGTTTTGGCTCATCACTTCCCACTTTAATACGTTGTAGCCCAATGCCAAGTATTGTTTAACAGCTGCTGTACTTCCCCTGAGAGGATTTCAGTAACGTGTGACAAATTCCTACAGATATATTGAAATAAAAGGTGCTGCAGTGAGTTGTATAGAGTGTCTGAGGACTCAAAAGGGAGTTTTATATCCCTAGTGCCTCATTTTCACTGCTTTCTTAGGAAGGAAAGAAGGAATTATCTACATATTAAGATGCATCTAAGGGACCTACGTATCAAGGGAAATCCTTGCATAACATAGGAAAGTGAAAAGATTAAAAATTTTACCTATTATAAAGCAAAGAGTTGAAGAACCATTAGTAGATAAAGACCTGTAGGGGCTTCTTCCTTGCCACTCCCATGAAGACATTTGATAGGTTGATTACTTTCGCATTTCCTTTAAAATAACAGAGCTTCTGAAGATTTATGATGTCTGGGTGGAAACTGAGAACTAACCTCAGCATTACCCAGGGGTATAAAATAATGCCTTATCTTCAAATAATTTTTTACTGCATTTTATTAACAATATGCTACTAAAAATAATTGTTACTAGTTAATAACTTTATTCTCTTCAAATTTTACTTACCTGTTCTCAGCACTACTGCTCTCAGTCTTTACTGGAACCAACACACACACAAAAAAAAAAAGTAGGTAAAACTAATGTGATTGGAGCTGTAGTCAAGATAAAACTAACAGAACTTCCTCATTTTAGAATACTCTTCTTTTGCTTCCCTGCAGTGTGAGAGGGGATACAGCATACCACTATCTAAAAATAATGCATAATAACTACAAGCTCTACGAGGAAATGGAGATCCATACACATGTTTTCTGCAGTGCTTGTAAAATGGTATCTCTCTAGTTTTATTCTCTTGGATTTGAATACCTCAACAAAGACCATACTAATCTGTGCAGGTTACAGAACAGAGGATGTTTATATGAGCATAAACGTAAGATGAAGCAAGAAAGGGAAAGCACTAGGACTACAAAGGAAAGCTCATGACTGTTTCTTTGTACGTCAGCACTGGAAACGCTATCCTCCTAAGTGTACCCTTACACACCAATGAAGTCAGTGGGACTTTGAACTAGAGATTAATGCTGTACTCCTGATCAACAGCTGCCCTAAATATTGCCCAACAGTATTAAATGGAAGTTGTTGCTTGCTGGTTTCATGGCTCATAAGAAGGAAAGCTGAAGCAGGGATAAAATTGTGAATAGATATAACAGGTTGGCACGTAGGTTGAGCACAGCTGTTGGTATTCTAACTGGGAACTAACCCCTTGTGCCATCTTCTGACATAAGAGTTGTGTAATCTTGTTTTCAGTCCCTACGGCAACTTTGAGTCAGGTGTTAATCATCCCTGTGTACCTTTTCTTGATCCTGCCTTTACATTCACATATGAAACATTGCACATTTACATTGCAGAATGAAGCTGTAAACTCTGCACTCCAGTAGACCTATTCAGGATTTAACAATATGTCTGAGAGAAGAATATGCCCCATTATCAATATCCCACTGACGTATCTATGCTGGTATCAGCCCCTTAACCAGGATTATAAAACAATGAGAAGTATTTATATGCTTTTTGGGTTAAATATGACCAAGGCAGATTGACTTTAACACCGTATACTAGCAGAAAGTACTAGCAATTAATATTGCACACAAGACATGATTAACAGTCTTTAAGCACTGAATTACTTTTAAAAATTAATGACAAATTATATTATGCACTTTAAAAACTTTTGGAAAAAAGTTTTTAATACATCATTAATTGGATGTTCTTGAAATATATATATTTTATTTAAAGACAGACCTTACAATATGCAAAATGAAACAATGGAAATGAGATTAATAATGGTTTTGATTATGTAAGATTAGATCTCTTTATAAAATATCATTAACATTGAAAATAGCACAGGGAAGGTCAAAAAATGAAACACCGGGTAGATGTCTAAAATTACATAGGCAGTGTTTACTGTATCCTAGGGACATCCTAGTCAGTGTACTGGCTACAAATGAGGGTTTCTGGCTAGACATCGTGTGTAACAGAGATTCTGGTATGGAAAAGGCAATCCTCCATCTCTGTCCTGTTTGTACTAATCGAAGGCCATATGTTTAACAGTGTACACATTTTATATCCACATCTGCTGCTTCCATCTCTCTTTTGTCCCCGTTTCTCACCAAGAGACAAAAAGAGTTGCAAACAGGAACAAAGGACATTCTGCCAGTGGTGAGTCCAGGCCAATAACAACTAACTCTATTTCTTCAAGTATTAGCTTTGTCTACAGTGCTATTACTGATTCCTGTTAGTTTTTGTACACTTAAACTTTATACAAAGAAAGACTCAGTACTGTTTGCATTTGTCAGAAAATCTCAAATTTAGAAATATGAATTTGTCCCAGCTTTCCTAAGATCCCTTAGCTTTAATTAGTGCTCTATAAGCTTAATAGATGAGTCTCTTATAAGGAGGAAGTAAAGTAAAATAGTAAAATATTACAGTTATAGTAAAATAAAAAGAATCCATAATAATGGAAACACATTTCTTCTTTGATCCTAAAGTCTAGTGAACAACAAAGCATCTTATCTTTAATTTTTCCTTTCCTTAGAATTTAGTGGGAATTAGACTAAAGGGGTGGAAGAACATATTATCCTGTAGCAAACCTCCATGTTTATTAAAAAATATTGTAAATTAGGAAGTTCTATTGATTAACTGAACTAATACACCTCACTCTTCACATAACAATTGAAATCTATTTTCTGAAATAGTACATCTTCTCGATGTCTGCTCACAGAGAATGCTGTGAGTCTTGAGGAAATGAAGGTTTATCAAAAGGCTCCTATTAATTCAGTCTGATTACCATTGCATCTTATAATCAGCCTCATATTTTAGTATGAATAACATGCAATTTCAAAGCCTGTGAAACAGCATTTGGTTTGTACATCTTTATCAACAGCAATCCGAGCTGCAAGTTACTTATTAAACAGTAAAATTTGCTTTAAATACATTGTGAAATGTAAATGTAATGTGAATGTAAAATGTGAAATTCTCATTTCTGTATTCTAGCTAATTCGATTTTCAGATAAACTATAATTTTGAGAATTTGTAAATATTGGAAACATGGAGGGATTCTCATTGTGAATTGATGCTGCCATTTAAAAATGATCTGTGAGCAAGAAAGTGAAGGTGGTTGTTCCTTTTTTTCATATCTTCTTACATATCATAACTACATTGGTATAATGTGTATCTTCTGTAGGATAATATGTTAAAGCTATTGTACATCTTTAAGAGGCTGTTAGACACTGATTTCCCATAGACTGCCATCAGCTCTTTGAAATTGTAGTGTTTGTGACAGAATAAACTCCATTAACTTGTTTTATTAGTACTGTGTGCAGTCAGGGGGAGCAATGCTGCAGAACATGATGAAATGACTAACAGTCTTCATCAGTGCACAGCAGAATGTTTTCTCCTTACACAGAATATATAATTATTGTTCAGATAAATAGGTAGATATTTTTCCCCTCATTTCTCAGGTAATACTAGGAAATCTATGACTCTCATTCATGAGAAGAATAAAAAATAAATTAAGCTTCCTCCCTCTTCAGTCCAATTTGTTACCATGCTGCCGCTGTAATTTTTGCCTATGTTATAGAGAATGATCCATCAAATAAAAAACAATTTTAATTCAATTGGTTACTATAATGACAGAGCAGTTTCACAGAGCCAAAGGAGCTTGAGAAAGGAAAGATTTACTGACCAGCTGACTCCCAGAGGCCCATTAGTCAAATTTTGACAGATTGTACACAAGGTAAGCTGCCAAGCAGTGTAAGTGAAAGCAGAATGAATCCAGAAGAAGAAAGTATAGTTTATCTTATGTAAGTAAATATAAGACAGATACCACAGAATCACTGTATTTCAGAAGCAGATATTCCATACTGCAGATAGCACAGCTGCCAGTACTTATCTGAAGACAGAGGTATTCTCTCCCAAAATAACTCTTACAGTATTAGCAACTTCAGAAATATAAATTACTTTTTCTCTTCTCCTTTGCCTCCTTTTTCTGCTGGCTTTTTGCTTTCCTGTTAAAGATGAAAGCCAGGTTCTGAGCTAACTAGCTGTGTGGGACTCCCAGTATAAACTTCAAGCATACTACGTTTTAGCTTAACAAAATTTAAGAAACAGGAGCAATCATAAAGGAAATGGTTGAAAGGAAGAGTCAGTACACATGTAGAATGATGACAAACAAGGAAAAAAAACATTAAAATCTGATGTAGTCTAATTGTTGATAGCAAAAAATATGAGTTTATGATTTGCAGGTTGAATATAACTAAAGAGAGAGGTATTTTTCATAACGATTTATCAATTCACTTTTCTAGTGGATGGAGTTCCTTTTATGTTATAGCAGTATCTGTTCTTGCTATCATAGTTAAGGGGCTGTTAGCATTTTCATTATATAAACCGCTATATTCAGGGGCTTGTAATTTGGCCATAAAAATTCACAGCATGCTGAAACTTGAAATAAGATTTTAGTCTGACAGTGTATTCTAAAACAATATAAAATCATTAGTCCAATTTTAAACTAATAGAAAAATGAAAATCTGCATGTTTAGTCATTCAGCTTGTGTGTGGTATATCATATTCCTTTCAATATCATATTATAGGGTTGGGTGTTATACAGCATATATACATGTATTCCTGAGTAATAATAAAAATTTCACTGATGTAGATAAAATAAATAAATAAGAATCACAAGCACTATACATGTTGAGCAGCTGCTTATTCTAATTATAGGTAGATATTTCAGGCTGTGGATCTATAATATGCAAATGCATATATTAATGCTAGTATTCTGAAGGTCAGAACGAAGCATAAGTTAAGCCTTCAAAGGTCAGAAATTAAGTGCTATGGCTGAAATTCTGTCCTAAAAGGACAAAAGCATCCATTTATCTTGGCACAATATTGTGAAAGTTCAGAAAGTAAAGAAAGAGCCTTGCCCACCAAGCATAAACTCTGAAAAACATTTGAAAATTATGCTTTTTGAGCCACACTTCTGGAAGAGGGCTTCTTGCAGCAAAATGACATCTTCGTAGTGCTGTCAACATAGGAAAGAAACACAACATATTAGATGTTAACCTATGTTAATATTTAATAATTATAGTTCTGACAAAGCGAGCATCTAACCTTCCTTCCTCTGAAAAAAAAATAAATAAAAAATATGTTCCCACCTACTTAAGTTTTCCTTCTGTTTTTCTGAAGTGCCTCAGTGTTTTCCACCACTGTTAAACCTCTCACTTGCTTCTTACTGCTGTTGCCAAAACATGACTCTCAATTATTTGCTATCATTTTGAATTCTCGTAGTCACAAAATTTCTAAAACTGCTCATGACCAAAACTTCCTTCGTCTTCAGTCAGTGTATTCTAGCTGTTAGAAACCATACTGAGAATCTATTTAGAATTACTTATTGCTGACAATTTTTCTAGTAATAGGGATGATTTAGGGAAGATTGACACAGTAATAGACACACCCTTACAGGGAAAGTACCCTGTTTCAGCTAGTTTGAATGCTTCAGATGACATATATGTAACTTACTAGTAAGAAGCATTAGAAATCTTTGAAAAGAAAATAATGATGAACGTAACTTCTGCACCCAACAGAGGTTTGAAAGCGACCACCAATCTGTAAGTCTGAGAACATTCCCAGAGGAAGGGCAGATCTGGGTGGAAATATTTCATTTTTAAAAGTCCGCATAGGAAAAAAAATAGATTAAAAAAAAATAAAATAAAAATCAAGCTGTTGATGCCTCATGTTAAAAATCAGCATTGATTCTTTTGCTGCACTTGGTTTAGTTCATCCAAATGTTATGGAATGGTAGGCACAGTGACTACCTTACCTGCATTTATGCACATTATTGAGCAACATTTTAACGTGTAGTTTTGAATTGTATATGTCTTCTTTTTTTCTTGTGGTTCCCTGTCCCAAACCTGCTCTCAAACTGCATTCAGATGATCTATAAGGATCATATCTGATTTTGTTAGTGATCCTTTCACCATTCTCTTCTGGACATCACCCCACTTCCTCCCTACTGCAACTGTGTAATCGTTGGTATTGGTCCAGCTGGAAGAATTGCTACTCAGTGAAGAAGCTAACTTATTATAGTGCAATTTAGAGACAAAAAAATCCTCTTAAACTCTGAGATCTTGTTGTGTAAATCTAGAAATCATTCAGTTCACAAGCAGAGCCACATCCATCATGACACCTGTGTCAGTTCTACCAAAATTTCTACCCAAGCCTTTCTTGAGAAGGTGGAATGTTTTTCCTAGTGGGCAGTTCTTTCTCAGAACTGTTTTTAGGCTGCCTTTTCTCAAAACCTTTTGTACGCTGGACATGACAGTGTATAGGGTTACTGGGAAAAGCTCTCTACTCACGTGCAGTAGTGCTGGCCTGAGATGACAAGAACTGTAGAGCTGCAAAATGCTTGAGGTTGGAATGGACATTTGCAGTTTTCTGGTGCAACCTTTCTTCTCAAAGCAGGACTAATATAATGTCAGCTTGCTCATTGTCATGTGTAGTTGAGTTTTGAGTATCTGCAAGAGTGGAGATTCCTTTGACCCTCTGAGCATCATGTTCCAGTCTCTGGCAGCCCTGACTGTGTAAAGCTTTTTCTTTATATTCAGGGAAACTTAGAAGAAATTTTTGAATGTTGCATTTGTCCTTTTGTTAGGCACTTCTATGAAAAGTATGGCTACTTTGACGAAAGGTCACACTGCATCGTCATTGTACTCTCCAATTAGATCCTTGGAGACCACACATTATTCTTAATGCTAGACAAACCCCAGGTCCCCCAGATTCATATGCTTCAGCTCCTTAACTACCACCATATTTTAGTGGAATCTTCCAGTTTAATTTCTTCATTTTACTGGAAATAGTGTTTTACATCTACTTCTTTATATAATGTGGTTGGGTGTCTTGGATAGCCTGATTCCAGGAGTACAGTGCAGAAACCTAGGCTGTTGGAAGGCACTGGCTCTACACCAGCAGAGCTATTTCATTTGAATCGTCTCCTCACTTCCTGTAATGCGATTCATGCTTCAATCGACAATACCTCCTGCCTTAATGAACGGTAGAGAAGAGAGTCACATTGCAAAAGAAATAAGGCAACTGCTGCTGACCTCTGTGTGAAACATTTTGAGGCCAAATGTCAGATTGATTGACTGATGGCTTGGCTTCATGAGCAAAGATTTGGGAAGGGCTTTAACCACGCTTACGGCAAGCACAATGACCAAGGTCATGTGGGATATGCAAATCTGGTTGGAAAAGAGTGCTTTGGCAATCAGGAAGTGTCCAACCAGGACTGTCATCTCCTGAGTGATCTCGAGCTACCCATGCCCTGGCCCACCTGCATGCAAGGTTGGATCTGCAGCTTCCCATGCCCCTTGTCACCTGCTGTTTCGACCCTCGCCCATCCATACAGACAAGTGAGAGTGAGCCCTTCCAGCCTGCGCAGGGGATTTTTTAGGTGAGGCACAGCTTGCACAGAACTGGCCCCACCCTTTACACATGAGGTTTAACTGCCACGGCCTAGCACGCTAGGACGGTGACAGCAAAGCCCTCAGGTTGTAGGTTTTGTAAGAGTGTCCTAATGTCAGATTACATGTTAGCTGACAGTATTGATAATGCTCTTCAGGTTATACACAGTGGAATATTCATAGTGAAATTCATGAGAGAAATGAGTTCCATCCAGCTTACTGTGTCAGCTAATATAAGTTACTCAGACCCTCCCCCTCGTATGATATTCTGCTGCAAATTTACAGAATCAAAAAATACACTTATAAATAATCTGCCTGTTTATCTAGGGTTATGAGAAGTTGTGAATTTCTTTAATCACAAGATTTTTTTAAATCACAACTGCTTTCAGAAGAAACTTTGCCTTAGTTCCCATGTTAGAATTCACTAGTCATAGTGAGACTTTCATGCTATTAAATGGATGACTGTATGTTTTGCTATCACTACCTAATGCCTTGATAACATGCTGTTTCATTTCCTATACAGTATACACAAGGATTTCTCAGCCATAGGTCCTGCATAACCAGAGGTGCCACATGAATGCACAGATGCAGTAACAGAGTTAATAGAGCTGAGTGTGTTTGCAGAGTAATTTCTGGAACTACATGGATGGAGTAGAAGGATCTTGACTGATCTGAACTTTTTTGGAAGTCTCTCTCTCTTTTAAATGTTAAGGTACTATGTTTTGTAGCAGCTGAAACAGCTGAAATCTGAAGACAAATGTCATGGCCATCCTATAGACTGTACTACATTATGACTATTTTAGTGAACTTTAGAACTTACTTAAATGTTAGTCACATCAACCCTTGGTATCTGTTTACTCTTGTAGAATGGTACTGTATTTCAGTGACCACCATCTGTAATAGAAATAATGTTTCTTTAGAATGCAAGATAAAAATAAATAAAATATTGCATTTGATGTTGCCAATAAAATATTCAGCATTGCCACATGCAGTGTGGCATGGCAGATCATCTTCACATGAAAATTATCCAGATTTATTTTAAGCCCTTCAAGATCAGGCATTGAACTACTACAGTACTGAGAAAGTTTCTTAAGTTACCAACTTTAAATAAAATGTCAGTGCTACAAGGCTCAGAAAGATTAGGCATGATAGGATTAAGAATGCAAAAGTACATGATCACTGCACTCAGAATTTTGTGTCACTTAAAAAATGAGTAAGTAATTTGTGAAAAATTAAGAATAAAATGTTGCAGGAATACTCTGTAGATGGATAGTTCACCAGTTTCCAGGTCAGTGGTAGAATTTAGAGGTCTAGTCCCCCATGATCATTGTAACTGTGAAACACTGTAATAATTTAATTTACTAAAAGTAACTGAATTAAATAATTGTGAATCTTGTAATATTACCCCATAATAATGGAAGAAGACAAATATGAAATCACTGTAATGACCTCCAAAGAATGTTGGCTATGTTATGGTAAATATCTTTTATTTGCAGAGGTATTGATTACACTGCCAAAATAAATTGACTTGCATGAATACATTCTGGGAAACAAGAATTTAAATTTCAATCTAGATCTTCAGCTGATGAATATGGATAAAAGCTCATTGATTGCATCTAATTCTCATCAGCTAAGGCTTTGACCCTCTATATTAACTGCAGCAAAGATACAATTTTCTATCCTGGAAAAAAAAAAAAAGAGACTCTGGCACAGATTCCAAATGTGGTATTTTGTTTTTGTTTTTTTTTTGTATGTTTAATCAAAATCAAGGTCAAATACAAATTGAAATACACTCACACAGTATTGCAGATATGAGCATACCAGCTAATTTGGAATGACGATTAATTTCAGTTGATTTCTGATTCCATTGTTTCAATCCACATCTACAAAACAGAAAATGTGATTTAGCGTAGCACCTCTGTGGCCAAGACATTTAGCCACTTATTAATCAAAGACTTGATTCTGTGTCTTCTTTTTCTATTGAGTAATATCTTCTTAATTGAGTAATCCAACTATATTTAATAGAAGAAAGCTAGTCAACTGTACTAAAGATGGAAAGAATTGACTCTTATTACTTGAGTAAACTGTCCTATGTATTATTAATGCAGCATAATTGCAGACAAATGCAGCTGTTGGTAGTTGTTTGATGATGACTCATGCAACTATGGATAGCAAAGCTCTTTTTACCAAAACCAATGAAGACCCACCAAGGCTAGTAATAATATCTGTCTGTGTTTCTATATATTTTGAACTATAGGTATTATAGGAATCTTTCTGAAGTTGAAATTTCCTCATTAAAAAAAAAAAAATTATCCTTATATTCATCTTAAAAATCTGGTAAGGCTTTGTCCTGGGTTTAGCAGCAGCAGTCATTTTTTCTCCTTGGTAGCTGGTGCAGTGCTGTGTTTGGACTTTCGGGCTGGGAACAAAGCTGATAAAAATGATGTTTTGGTTTGGCCAAGGACTTTGTGAGTCTCATGCTCTGCCAGGGAGGAGGGGAAGCCGGGAGGAAGCAGAGACAGGACACCTGACCCAAACTGACCAAAGAGGTATTCCATACCACAGCACGTCATGCCCGGGAGGTAACTGGGAGTTACCCGGAAGAGGGAGAGTGGACTGCAGGGTTGGAGGAGGTATTGGTCGGTTCTTGGTGGGGCTGGGGGGAGCAAGTTATAGGTCGCCTGGTGATGGGGTGTTGTATTCTCTTCCCTTGTTATTTTCTTTATCATTACTATTATTGGTGGTAGCAGTAGTGATTTGTGTTATACCTTAGTTACTAAACTGTTCTTATCTCAACCCGTGGGAGTTGCATTCTTTTTGATTCTCCTCTCCGTCCCTCCAGGAGTAGGGGGAGGGCAAGAAAGGGGGGGAGTGAGTGAGTGAAAGCTGTCTGGCATTGGTTAAACCACGACAGGCTTTTTCTCATATAAGAAAATCCAATCCACCATATTGAGGCAGTCCCCCTGTGACACTTCTAGCAAATGCTATATTTCTTTAGATTTCAAAAGAAAACTTCTGAGGAAAAAACACTTATCTGTGTAATTTGAATCCCAGGTTTCTTTCCCTGTAAACAAACTTCCAGACTTGGTCTGCTATTAGGATACAATGTGTTTCCTTGAAACAGTCGTACAGCATTTTTAATACAGGGTCAGATGCAAATATGTAGTTGGGAACTTTATGTAAAACTAAGGTGTGATGAAAATACCTAAAATGTAAAAAGCAGCCATCTAATCCTGTTCTAGAAACCTGCATTTTCACAAGATTGATTGAGTAGTCCATGTTTTCCTGCCACCACGTCTAACTTTTTTTTCCCTTATTTGAAAGATACATTTTCTATCCAACTACCTTATTGTTTACTTTCATACCTAAGACCTTCTGGTATCGCTTAATTTGTTAGACTTACTCAGAGCTCTCCTAATATAGCAACAGCATTGATCAACTTTATCCAGGCAGGTTTATACAGCCAGGGAAAGGCCATCCTTTCAGGTAAACGCTCACAGATTGTACCACTTATACAAGGAGTGAAAGGCAGATATTTCAGCCCTTTTTAAATAGAGACAGCTCAAAACTACACTGTCCAGCCTAGAATAAAGGACACAGCTGTTTGAAGAGGTGAGACTGAAGTGGTGGTATGTTTTCTCTGCTTCTACTGGCTCAAGAGACTATGTAGTTCATGTCAGGAATATGAATTTCATGTGGCCGGAGAAGCACTGAGGTGACAGGATATGAGATGGAGAGGGGAAAATTATTCTTTATCCTGTTAAAATGGGCAATCAACAGGGTGTAAAAAAAAACAACAAACAAACAGATTTTTGGCTTCCACTCCAAGGACTTTTTATGACTGCACTATAGTATAATTGGGTAAAATGTACAGAAAGTGTTATCAGTGCAGTCAACAGTTTTCTCAGTCTCACTCAGTTCCGACATCAAATGCAAAGTGGCCTCTGGTTAGCACTTTCTAGTGAGTTAATCTTACACTTTCACATGATGCCACAGATTCAAGGCGGGGGAAGTAAGTGGCCCCAGCATTTCAGAGCAATCATGCTCCTCCAGAGAAACCCAGAGAGCATCCCAGGATGTCTGAAGAGGACTGCAACATGAAAGATATGTGAACTATGCTTCAGTTTTAGAAGGACCCAATAATCCAAATGGAGAAATTATGGCACACCAGAAGTCAGAAAATATATGAACCAGTTGAAAAACTTCTGGGGAGGAGGAACTGAGGAGCACAGAAATTATGACAGCTAAAACCAAATGACCTGTAGTGAAAGGTTGAAATTGTTTCTGAAAAGAGAATACTGTGGGAGACTGATAACAGTTTTCAGATATGAGAATAGGCCAAAAAACAATGGGTTTAAATTTTAGATAGGGAGATACAGGTTAGAATTTAGGAAAAAGAAATTGTAAATGTCAGGATAATTTAGCACTAGAACACATTGCCTAGGAAGTTGTAGGATGTCCATCATGAAGGATTTTTCAAAAGTGAATTAGACAAAGGTTTTAGGTATAGTTGACATCACCTCTGAAGAAGAAAGTTTACATGACTTAATGATGTTCATTCTGGATCAATTTATATGATTTTTCATTAGATGTGATCTAAATCTGATTAGGAACTGAGTTAAAAATGTCTGCGGTTTTTGGCTGTTTTTTTTAATAAGTAAACTGAGGCTTGCCTTAAGACCCAAATATGAATATGGTCATATCTAAACCATGCAATCAATATTTGAAAGGTTTTCTATTTCTAATCTGGCATTTTTGTTACTGGCACTTATAGATACAGAAAAAAATAAGAAGCATAACTCTATTTTCTTTGCTTTTCTATAGAATTTCCCTGTCCATTGAAAAGAAATAAATATTCACACCTCTTATAGAATATCCACAGTATGTTGTAGAGGTTAGGATTTACAATTATTTTCTGCACCAAACCTGCTGAGATGTTTACTTCCTCTATTGCCAGCACAATCAAATAAAGAAAACAAGTAATATTCAAGCAAAGGCAAACAAAATAAATGAGTCAGGTAATTATAAAAAGAACACTGACCTATTAAAAATTGGTCTGATCTTCAAGAATTTTCAGCATAGCAGTAGTAATGTTATTAAAAATAAAAGAATCATGACAAGCACTCATTAGAATTTGCATATGTTAGTAAGAATGCACTTAATTACAAATCACATTCTGCAAATTATTTAGAAGCTGTAATTCAAAGCAAAAAAAAAAAAGAAAGATTTAGGGAGTAAGGGTTCTGAAGAATTTTCAAATGCAAATGTTCCTAACAACAACAGATTGGAGATCCTGCAAGATCTTTCCAAAACCGAATGATTTAAAAGAACAAAGTTCAGAAATAGTGTTTGACATCTAGGCATTTAACGTAGCAGGCATTAATGGCACATTATCTCAATTAGATCAGAATGTTTTTTTATATGTAGAAGTACATGTGTTAAAATATTGTGTCACTTGAAGACAAAATAGCATATGCGAATGAGGAAGTCAACTAGAAAACTGCAGGTGTAATAAATTTCATGGATTGTGCAGATATTTTTTTCAGCTGCCACCAGCACTGTTGTTTAAATGCTTGTGCAAAGCTGCCACTACTTCACCGTGCTAAGTCAGTACTCCCAGGTTTTTTGTCTCACTGCTAACCCAAATGGGCTGAAGAAGCTCATCATCTCACTGAAATCCTGCCACCCTTCATCTGGGCAGTAGATGGGGTGGGGGCAGCGGGGCCGGGGAGAACTGGAAGAATTACGAGTGGCAGGTAAAGGGAGAAGCATGAATCCAGAATCATAGAATAGAATCATAGAATAGCTAGATTAGTTAATTTAATTATATTATTATTATTAACTATTAGTCAATAGTTAGAAGATGTGGAAACTGCTAAATACAGGGAGCAGGATACCAGAATGGGTATAGGGGTTTGAGATGATGGAGAAAGGAAGGTGATAGACACAAGAGCAAGAAGGGGATTCTCTGATGCAGCTGGTTAACTTCAGCTTCCCTTTAGTACAGAGGAGCTAATAAGCACTTCATGGAGCATGAACTTCCCAGGTGCAAACCAAACAATATGTAGAAGAATGATCAAAGTCAACATTTAGGAAGGTGACTGGAAAGACAACTGATAAACAGCTATTAAAAAAAAAAAAAAGCAAGCCAGATGGGATGGGGTGGGGATGGCACATGGACAACAACATCCACCAAACCAAAATCCAGAGAGTTTTGTTGTTTTGTTTTGTATTGTTTTGAAGCAAAGAAGGGCCATTCCCTTGTAGAAGGTGGAATCTCTCCATTTCCTTGATCATGTTAAGAAATAAGAAGAGCAATTCTTTCACCACCATTTACCATTCACTGTCTCCAGTTTGTATATAGAGTGCAAGATTTTTGCATGGCAGCCCATAGACGCCCTGAGACTTAAGGGTACTTTATTCTGTAACTGCTGCATCCACAAATGCCATGGGGTATTGCTTGACTTCATGAACATTTATTGTTTATATCTATCAGTATAGACAACTACCCAAATATTGACTCTGTCCAGAAAGGACTCTTCAGATTAAATCCTCAGATTTATTCCTCAGAATAAATTTTAATCCTCAGATTAAAATTTGGTTAACACTTTAAGGTAGAGGCAGTAGACATCTACCTAAAGATAAGTAAATGGGACAATTTGACTTGGAAACGAGATGCCAAATTATGTGATTATTGCTCCTTAATGATAAATATTTTCAGTATTTCTCAATACTTGTTCTTTGATATTTTTCTACAGTACCTGACTGGAGGAAAGTTCAGAGCCCAGCCACATACTATGGTATTTCTATTACTTATTATTGTTACCAGCAGTAAAACAAGATGTCCACATTACACTTTACTTGCAAAACTTTCAGAACTGATCTTACAAGGTAGGTACATAGAGCAGTAGCATTTGGATGAAGCCAGGAGAAATATTAGTTTAGCATTTTCACCGGGATATGTGGTTCTTTTACTATAGAGCATGCACAGCCTCGAGGGTATTATTGAATGTTATCTCTGCAGCTGAGTGACTTTTGGAGGTCTCACCAAATACAAGGGTCACAACCTAGAGTCCATTCTTATCTGTTTTAATAAAAATGACAATGAACTGTGCAATCCTCCATTGTCCCCTCAAGCAAAATGAAGGTGAATGTCACTTCTGTCTGTACAGACAATTCTAATTGCAATATTAGGGTCTAAAGTATGAAAATTCACTCCGAGGGTTTTAACTAAGTCTGTGTAAGTACTGTAGTTCAATTTGCACAATCCCAGCTTTACTGGATTTTATCAAAACCAGCAAGGAGATTTTTGCTGTTACAAACTGGACTGTGCATACTACTTAAAACTCAGCTTCATAACAGGTCATTCAAACAGTGATTTATTTCCATACAACAAAAGTTCTTTTTGTCCAGCTCTCAGGATAACACAGATACCTTGCAGAGTATGTGATATACTGAATGATGGGAGCAAGTACACCTTCAGCAAGTTTACAGAGCAGAAATTCGGAAGGACTGGTTGACATACCAGTTTTCCTGTCCTTCATAATGGTTTCTCAAAGAGACCTCAACAGGCTGGAGAAACAGCAGGCCGGAGCCTCATGAAGATAAGCAAAGGAAACTGACAAGTCCTAACCTGAGGAAGAATAACTCCATGCTGCTTGACATTACAAAGTTAACCACCCACTCTTCTCATCAAGTGTCATTTTATGGGCAGGTAGATTCTGTATGATAGTTGTACTAATGCCTCCTCAATTTAACAGTTCCTTCTTCCAACCCTTCAGCTGTGGGGAACAAACAACCCTTGTGATCAAATTGAGAACTATGAAATTTGCCTTTTTGGAGAGAAGTCTGTACCTATTCACATTGAGTTTCTGCAAGAACTCTTAAGCAGACTCTACCTTGAGTTGCCACTTCTTACAGAGTTTAGAGAGCTGTGATTAGTAGGGTGCCAAGATCTCCATGGTTTGCCCAACTGAGATCAGCATGATTTCTAATCTGCTGCTGATCTGATCTCAGCTGAAGTTTACACTGGGCTTGCCTTTAGGAAGAACTTTGGCTCCCAGATACCTCTGGTCTCAGGACTGTGTCAAACCCTGGGGATGCTGTAGAACTGCACATGCTATTACTCCAACCACAAAAATAGGCAAGAGCACCAGGAAAGCAAACCTTGTAGGATGTGACTGTAAACTGCCAAGAAGGGTCTTAATACTCTCTTCGCAGTTAAAATAAGTGCAAAGAGGAAAGCTCTAGAGATCCAGATATTACTCCCAAGCCTATTTTCCTTTTTTCCTCCCTTCTTTCTTTCCTTCCTTCCTTGCTCCCTCCCTCCATCTCTCTCTCCCTCTCTCTGTGCCTTCCTGCCTGCCTGCCTGCCTCTCTTTTCAATCTATGAACAGACTAGTGTGAAATGCACACACACTCTGGAACATTAGGTCTGTCCTATATATGTAATACTACTTCCCTGCTTTTCTTCTGATTCCAGGATTTAATCTCAGTATAAAGCATTGATTCGTGCAGCTGGAAGGGTTCATGTATCAAAATGTTCGAGCCCCCTCACTATCTCTCTTAATATGACAGCTACACCCATTAATATTCTTTTGACATGTAAGAGAAAAGACCTTAGGCTCTCCCTGGATGAACAAAACTTTATATACAGATCTTTTACTCTCTGGGTGATTAAAACACAAGGGAGGTACACTGCAACCATAATATTTGATTAGTTGGTTGCTTGGTTGGTTGCTTGGCTGGTTACTTATTAAGAGAGCCGTTTAAAAAGAATATTAAAATCAATACAAGCTGATGAAGTTATATTTAGTTAGGTCCAGTTAAGAATGTGTTTCATGAAAAAAATGGACATGTTAAGAACTTCCAGAGAGTGTTTCATGACGCATGGGCAATGATATATTCTTGTTGATATAAATATCTGATAAAAGCTTAGAGAATCTGCAAACTAACACAGTGAAGATAATTCTTCAGCTTGAGATTAATTTTTTTTACTGCAAGCTTCTTTATTTTGAAAATATCCAATCTTGTCTTGATTGACTAAATTTCAAAAACTAAAAATACTTTGCTTGTCTGTAGCTTCACATTCTATAAAGGTCCTACCTTTATAATCAGCAATTCGAATATATAAATACTGTGGAAAAAGAATAGACAGCTATTCTCAAACTTTGCTCAGTCTTATTTTTTAACCCAAGAGAAGGAAATTAAATCCAAAAAACATTTTAAAAAGTTAATCGAGCTTGTTGTCAAGTAGAAAGAAAATCAAGTACCAGCACATTGCTACTGGAGAAATTGTGTGCTACAAGAAAATGAAAAAAGAGAAACCTTTTAAAGGTGCTTGAAAAATGGGTAACAAAGATTTTGCATTTATTGTGCTTGATGATTTTTTAATGGCTGCAATCCTGCAGGATCACAACCAGGAAACAGAGAAGAGTGTCAAGTCTTCTGTCTGACAATTACTGTGTAAGTGGTTAAAGAGATAAGAGTATAGTAAGCAGACACATTGCAATCCATTATTTATAAGAATAATTTGGTCCTCATTTTCTGGGATCTTGATTCCATAGGAAAGGAAAAACAAAAACAAACAAACAAACAAACAAAAACAGAAAACAACAACAAAAAAATAACAACCCCCAAACCAGACCTTGCTTTCTCCTGTAAGTTTAAAAACAGACAAAACAGCAAGTAAAATTTCCCCATCCATTGAACTGTAGGAAGCTTCATTGGTGTTACCCCTTTCCTCTTTTCTTAATGGCATATTATTCCCTACATTTTCATGATGCCAATTTATAAACTTTGAGCCAACCTTCCAAAATGTGTTAAAGCCAGATAGGGGGGGATGTTTAGATGGACCTCTTTTAAGCCTAATTTTCAAAGTAGTGATTAAATGTAAGTGATAAATTGTGGAAGATTGTTTGGCAAAAGGCTTTTGAAAATGCAGGTTTTGGTAAGAGTATTGAAAAGTGCTTTTACCTGATGCTTTACCCATTTGGTTAAAACCCCCATTTAAGAGAAAGGAAAATAGATGGTCACACTGTTTAAACTTTAGGTCAATAAGAAAGAATTTAGGTGCCTAAATCCTGCCACATTAGTGCAAGATAGAGGCTTTTTTAGCTCCTTCAGAGACAATGGAGGTTAAAATGGGAATGGATTCATTTTATCTAACTTCAGACTCATGACACTGGCTTCAGTAAGTTCTAGGTGGGATGAACTGCCTTTTGAACATGTGTGTTTCATTGACTGAGAAGGGAGTCTAGTTAAAAAAGGCAACTTTACTCCTTCAGTCAGATGTCTCAAGGTAGTTGGTATGATTAGACCTGGGTGCATTCATAATTTGATGGTGAAAATAGTGCTGTAGAAAAGTGAGCCAGACAGAGTGCAGGACCCACACTGCTTCACTAGGAGCTGAGCTGAGACCCACCACTTGATCTATTTTGGACTGCTCCAGCTATCTGACCCCAACTAGCTAGGGTGATCCAACATTAACAGCACAGATTACGAGTCAGCTGGTGCTACCTGGCCTCAGAACTGCTCAGAGTCAAACCTCTAACGCTGTTTTAAACAGCACAAGGACTAAAACTCAGACTATTTAAGAGTTTAACTAGTCAGATTTGGAAGTTGCTTTTTTTAAAATTCCTTTTATAGCTGTCCATCTCAGTTGAGAGTCCAGGGACTCTGAGAAGCAGGGTTCTAACTTACCTAGTTCAGCATCTGAAGTTGGTAATACTGGTAACACCCAGTCCTGATGTGACTCCAGCTCCTGAAGACATCTGAATGTTAGATTTTAACTAAGATATCATACACAGTATAACCGCTGTAAAGCATAGCATGGCAGCAGACTTCAGACTTGAAGCAAGGTAAGTGCTTGAGCACACTTTGTAAAACTCTGTTTTACAAAGTCAGTTTAAATTTAGGGCAGGGATGTCCCCATAGCTGTGGCAGCAGTACTGATATACCTTAAATTTCAGTACTCTGTTTTATGCAAGCAGCAGCTGAAGTGCACAGAATTCAGCCAAATAGAAAGACAAGAACTGAATTCAGAAACCCTCAGTCTGCACCTTAGTCTACACTGTGTATTTCCTGAGATATGGCTTTGTGACAGGTGAAAAAGAGGCATATCATTTTCATTTACAAGTGACTGTAATCAGAGGACATCACAAATAGCCAGACACTGTTTACACACTGAGTGCTCCCATGTCATTGCAGTCACTGTCAAACTATGCTATTTGTATTTCATAAAGAGGAAAATTGAAAGATGAAAACAATAACATCAGATATCCAAGGACAGAAGGGTTCTCATGCTTTGATCCAAAATCACACAGCAGCTCTACACCCAAGTGGAAGGGGGCAGGGAAGAGAAGGATGCTTAGTGCTAACTTTGCATAGTGCTCACCTTGGGTCTTTTCCAGATGAAAGCATATGGCATATGCACCCAATGCAGATGATATTTAATGTTGTTACTATGTGTTTAAAACAGAAAATATCACCTGGGCATAAATTTTTTATTATCAATCAGATTCTTTTGACAATTTTCAATTACATTTCTGAATTTTTATTATATGCTAATGGACTTTATTAATTAAAGCAGACTGCAATGCACTAATAACAATTAATTCAACACAGAGTGTAATAAAGTGAGATTTTATGAGAGCTGAAATTCTCAATGGATCTCTAATTTACATTTGTAACACATGGAACTGTACTTCTGGACTCTTGGCATTCTCACCCAAGCCAACACACAAGCATGGAGCTGGGATGCAAAAGGTGATGAGAGACGAAGGTGAAAACCAGCAATGTCCTGAGGTGTTAAGAGAGGCAGAAGCTTTCACTAGTCCCATTGGATTAACACATGTAACCCCACCTGATAATATATACAGTTTTTAGAAAGCAGAGCACAAAATCTAATAGAATGTGCAACCAGTCATTAGTGAAGAGCATTAGCTCAGTAATAAACACACTATGAGCATATGCAGTCCTCATGGGTAATAGTGTCTTGTGTTAGTCTTTTTGTCATTCATGAGTAATATGTATTTAACAAAAATGTTAGAACAGGAAATGAAAAAATGCAGATGATAAATTGGCTTCACTTACACAATAATCATAAAACACTGTGACCACTTAATTTATAGACACCATTCCCCCTGGAAATCTTAGGTGCAAAATTTTTTTTTTTTTAAAAAAAAGGACACGGGAGGGAGATGGGGAGTGAAAAGATAATGTTTGGTACAAGGCATCTCTTACCCAATGGAACAAGTAAATGAAAGTAAAACACTAATTTAGATTTCACTGCTGCAAAGCAGTATTTACAGTAGCCGGATGGGAGTTTTTCAGGGGCTCCCCCTCAGTTCCCTGCTGGAAGCTCCACACTGAAATGTGAATTGCTCATATTTAACCTCTCTGCCTTTCCATTTTTTTTATTTTTTTCCAAAGAGAAGGAACACTTTTTGGATACCTGTGGCCACAAGAGATTACTAATCCATAAATGTGTTTGGTCTCTTGAAGCCTTCCAACCTGTGGCAATAATTATAATGGCTGACACATACTTGTAAGAATCTTAAAATGGAATTAAAACTGCACTTCCTACCTGCGAATACTCTTTGGATAATATTCTTCTCCTTGTGGTAGCTACCACTCCATATCATACTTAAATGTCCTGCAAATCCTCCAGTAATTAGCAACATCTACCTTAACAACATAATTCGGTAGTTAACATCATTCAGTAATTAACAACATCATTCAGTAATTAACAACATCATTCCTTAAAAATATGTAATTTATAGCTCAGGGTGAAGAATACAGTATTTACTTTTCACTGGAAAGATCAAGTACAACTATCAGTTGTCTATGGCTTTTATTCCTTCGTTATGACTCACTTCTAAACAGCTTAGACTAGCTCTTCTGATTAGTTTTATGTAAGAGTTAAATACATACAAGAGGTAAAAGAGGAATAATTCTGACCTGTGCTGTTGACATATTAACACTTTCTATACTTTGTATATACAAAGATTACAAAATATGCACTAAATCGGTACAGCCAAAATTAATTAGGCCACTTTAAGAAAAAACAAAATAAAACAAAACAAACAAGCAAATAAAGAGCAAAAGACACCCCAAAACAAAACTGAAAACCCAAAACATGCGAAAAAGGCAACAAATCCACTCTACCTTCCTCTGCCCTTAAGAAAACCCCACAACCAAACAGTGACTGGTGAGAAGGAAATATTTTTCTTTTCCGTTTTTGGAAAACATATTTTTAGCAGTTTGTAGATCAAGTTTTCAACATTTTTGTTCAATGTTAGGAATGGTTAACTTGGATCTTCTCTGCAATGTTTGAATAAAGTTTATGCAAAACAGATTGTCTACAAAATATTCCATGCATTTCTTTGTTGTTCTGTAATTAGCTAAAAAGAAATTAGATTCAATCTGTAAATTCATAGGAAGTGATTTATTCTTAAAGATCTAATGAAATTTGAATTATATATATGCATACATACTCTACATGATTTAATTTGAGATTAAAAATATGTAATATGCTAAATATCCTAGATATAGCTAGGTAGCTTGATGCAACGGTCTTGCTCTCTTGCTAAGGTTGTGATACCATGTTTTAAACAGAATTCTTCCACAACAGAAAGGTTCCTATATCCCTATAAATTCTATGGACATTCCAGAAAGATAAGACAGCACAAAATACCTTGCAGGTTCATTTTGTGAAGTACAGCATACACCTATGTGCATCTTAAAACATCACTGAAATCTATACCTACTAGGGTCCATACCTGGCAGAGAATCTAAATCGAATAATTTGTCGGAAGTCTCTTAATTACTAGCCAATAAAACAATTCAAGAGGAGGATTTATGGAAATCAAAATTAGGTCTACACAATATAATTAGCTTATGCAAACATTTTACTTAGTCATTTCTGTAACTTATATGAAGCTTTATAGACATATTTTACTCTTTAGCTGGCTTCTTAGCTTACTAGCAAAGCTCCTTGATAGTTCCAAACAAGACAGCATTTTCTTCAAGCAAGTAATCAAGAAAATAGTTACCAACAAATCTCAGTCTTCACTCTTCCTCACAATTTCTTTACTTTTAATTTTTTTTCTTCTTCATTTTTCTTTTTCTCTCTAAAACTATTTCTGTACAAGGATAATAAAACCTTATATGCAGACATTCTAAAATTGCGATCTACTGCTGCGTAACATGGAGGCATAAGATGTTACAGCTGCTATAATTCACAAGCAAAAGGGGGATCCACAATAAAGTCATGTTGAGTTTGAGGTCAATGCACTGATTTACACAACTGAAATTATACAGACATAAGGAAGCATTCCTTTTTTTACCATAAAATTTATTGTGTAGAGTTAGATCTCCTGAGAGATTTTTGCAGAACCGTATCTCTAGCAAGATGAAAAGAGCATGCTGTCCTCAGAATCAAAGCCAAGAAAAAAGAAAAAAAAGTAAGCAGGAGAAAGGACAAAACACCCCATCACTCATGCAAGTATTATGTGCTGAAAGGTATTTCCAGAGCTTTCAGCAAGATCTGTAATACATACATAAATAAATAAATAAGTATATTCTGAGCCATACCATTTTCCAGCATATGTAAATCGTCTACTTTTTTTTTAAATTCTAAAATATAATATAATAAGTTTAAGATCTTCTTGAACGTACAGTTTGTTGGCACCATATTCCTGTAACTGATTATGAAAAAATATATGACATCAGAAATACAAGTTCTTATTTCAACCTGTAATTTAATTGAATGTTGTCATTTGCCATAATATTTTGAGACCAAGACTTCTTAAAAGCTTGTACAGAACCTATCAAAAACCCTGGTAAAGGACTAGCTTTTAGAGTTCTGTGCTGGGGCCTTGAGATTTCTTTTCATAAAAAGGAAAAGCAGGAGAGCAAAGAAGTAAGATAAAAGCACCCCACCAAAACATTCATAATATGTTGATGTAGTTTTACAGATCTATACTGCACCTTTCAATATATTTTATTTTGTAGTCCTCATTTTCTTCCCCTCTACCTGGTATCTCTTGACAGCTTATATGAGGAATGAATTTTTGGAAGACTGATCTTCCTTTGTATCTCGATTTCAGCGGTCACAAGAAGATCTGCACTTCAAGGTGCTTAATGGCAACTATAAATCAGATCATTTGAGCTGCAAATTACCTGACTTGTACCATCAATGTGTTTGGAAGCACAAAAAATGCAAGTACAAATTCAAAGGAGTGAAAAGACAGGTCTAAGCTTTTTAGAAGATGTGTCAGAGAGAATAAATGTATAATTCCTTTTGTATGACACACAACAATACATACTGCTGGCACACTTAGCGTATCATCCTTTAAAATTCATCTTCTGATAACCTACTGGTAACCTAGTAGAAATAAGCCACACAAAAGCAGAGTCAGGGAGAAAGAGGGATGTTTCAGAATTAAATTGCTCTTTGTGCTATCTGCTTAAGTGTATAATTACCACTTCTGTCAGATTAGGCTTTTTGGATCTTGGTTAGGTATTCCTGGGTTTTGTTTTGTTTGGTTTTCTGCAGGTTATGCACATGCAAATATGTAATTATAGAAAGATATAAATACAGTAATTAAGTTTAGTGGATGAAATTCAGCTTGAGGTAGCAGGCTTTCTGCACCAGTTAATCCTCATGTAAGAGCAATGACAGGAGACACTAATGGCATGTGTGTTTAGGATTTGTCACATGCCTGTGCAGCCTAGTAAGGATTCCTATCTATCACATGTAGGTATGCATGAAAAATGGCAGTGGGTGGTGTAACAAGATCAGTAGTTTTGCAGACATAGCCATATCACAAAGTAAACTAATTTCCAGACAGATGGCTAGAACATGAATTGCAGATGCCCCATTTAAACAGTACTCAGAGCAGTGCATGATCCCATCTGAGAGAAAATTATTTATAGAACCTGTAAAGGGAGTTTCTCCATGTAAGTAATTAACGTATATACAGTAACATGCATAACCAGAAATATTATCTATGCAACTGGGAGAGTTAATGTTCTAAAGCCCAAAATCATTTTGCA
The DNA here is from genome assembly GCF_033783945.1 of Neopsephotus bourkii. Taxonomy (NCBI): domain Eukaryota; kingdom Metazoa; phylum Chordata; class Aves; order Psittaciformes; family Psittacidae; genus Neopsephotus; species Neopsephotus bourkii. The sequence continues at coordinate 220,314 of NW_026900600.1, forward strand.
CCTACCTGTGGAAACAGCTACTTATGTCTAACACTTCAGAGAACAGTGCCTTATCTTATCTAGGAACTTGACAATGACATGAGTTTCGGTATTTTTGAGAGTCCTTTGTACCAATGTTGATCTATAGTTTTCTACTGGCTTCTAGTATGGATTCATTGATAGTCTGATCTTTGTGGAGACAGGGCAGTGTGGAGACACTAAAATCACACATAAATCCCACTGATGGGAAAGAAAAGGACGGAAGGAACAGAACGTCATACCACCCTGAGGCTAGCCACAAGAACTGAATCAGAATAAAGAGGATGGCAGTCACTGCTTTCTCTCTGTACCAAAGACTCAGTCAGCCATGCCTCCTTTTATTTAGGAACAATGCTCCATCTGGAAGTTGCTGAGCTCCTCCAGGCTCTGTTCTTTACTTGGGGACTCTTCTGTCCATAAGTCCTTCTTTCTGTTCCCCCAGTTACAGTTTTTTCTGTCCAAATTAGAAAAAATATAATCCAAAACATCTTATTCATATGCAAAATAAAAAATGCAAGAAACTTGCATTGATAGTATGTCTCCAATGATGAAAACTTCTAAACACTGCAACTGTCTGAACCAGCTGTATGTATATTATTAACATATCTTTCAATACATCTGTCTAGAAAGAGTTTGGCACTTTTAGAAAAAGAAATACTTAATTTTACTGAAAAAGTTATTTTAAACAAACTTTTCCTAATATTGATTATGCTGTAATATGAAGCTGTATCAAGATGGTGATGGAGCTTTTACTATATCAGACAGCAATGGTATTTTCTATACCAGTGAATTTTCACTCATTCTGCTCACATGTATCTATTTTGGCTGTCAAGGACTTGTGCTGTGTCTACTCTGGTCTGTGCAAACTAATGAATAGGCATATGAGTACTTTCACCCTTTCTTCTGAATATTTTTGCTTGGTTTTCTTGTTCCACATACCATGATAGTCTACAGACATGGATCAAAATACAATAGTGTTCATATATACCATCTTCTGATGTTAATATTTAAAATCGAAGGGTATGGTAGGTGACAATACATTGCAGACTGAGCAACTATCACTACCTTTCTCTCTGGCAGCTCAAAGTAACATGGAGTGATGTTTAGAGACTGAAAGCAGCGTATTATGACAGTCTAGGACAGCACCATGAATTTGTTATGCATTCTTTCGATTCTAAATTATAATCTTAACCCATACTGCAAAAGTGAAAAAAATCAATGAATCTTGTCTTTATTTCACTTTTTATGAATGTCACTGTTTTCCAGTTTGAATTCAGGCTTAGCCAGATACAAGATTTCTTTTCTTATGGTCTACTTTGGCTGAGAAGGGCTTATCAGATGTAGGCTTTGGAGTAACCAACGGTACTGTGTGCAGAGCTCAATTTTATATGCTCAGCACTGTTCATTAGCTAGGGCTTAATAAAATATTAAGTTGATCACAAGTCTTTTGCTCTTGCAGTATAAACAGAAATCTCTATCCAGGATGTTATTTTTTGAAATACCATAGGAATGCACAGGCATAAGCCACCATGTGTCCTGTGACAGATCAGCAATTCTACAAAACTGAGCATAAAGGTTCTATTGACTACTTAGTTTGAAACTATTAGTATTAATTGCTTCTGGTCCATGCTTAACAACTGGTAAGTCACCAATGTAAAGTAATATTGTATTGTTAGTCTTAACTCTTTCACAATCCAGTCACTGCTATTCAGTCACCTCACTTGTGTGGCTGATCAAAAAAGGATAAAAGGAAGATATTAAAAAAAAAAAATCACTTTTATGTATCATGAATTTATTACAGTAAGGATATCTCAATCTTGAGTATATTTTCAACAGGAAAAAATGAAAAAAAGTCAATGTAAAAAGAATAACTACTTTATTGTGATTTTAGAATGTACCAAAACAGTAATATATGAAACTGTCTTCATAAATAATTCAAATAATTAGGAGCACATTGTATACACCACAATATCAAACAAATCGAGTAATTATTAGAGAATCTCAAATGCTCAAATGAGATCAGGGTGGCAAGAAATGCTTAAGAATTTCAGTTTCATGGGGAAATGTAGAAAATCCATTCATTTTTTCTGACTGCAAATTAACAGCTCTCATACATGAAGTGATAGAAGTTCTGATGATGACAAAATCTCAGTTTCCAAGAAGCTCACTAAGGCTCAAGTACTCTCTTATTTCTCTTATTCCTAATACTGGTCATTCTTGTGCACAGCTAAGCTTCTCAGGCAGAGCACTTCACACTCTCATTGCTAAGACTGCAAATGTAGTGCACATGTACTGCATAAGAGGACTTATTTTTTTAGCATTAAAATCTATCACATGCTATAGACATGAGTTCATTTCTTAAAAAGGAGAAAGAACTACTTTTTTTTTCTCATTATTCTATCATCTTAGGTATTGAAAGATGTTGCTGACAGGTGAAGAAATGTACATGTACATACTATATTTTTTAAATCTACATAAAAAAAAATCCTTAACAAGAATATAAATCTTATAAGACTAAATATTTCTCAAAGAAAGTGGCAGGTGGGTGGGATGAGCCACTGTATAATTTTGTGAATGCATACATATGTATATGCATAAATATACGTAAATGTGCATATACAGATGTATATATGTGTGAATTTGAATTTGAACTGTATAATTGTTTTGAGTGGGAGCTGACATTGATGGAGATTAGTGAGAACTGGCTTTACAGACATATAAGCTTTAAGAATTATTTTTTTTTCTATCTATATTATTCTAAGCAATAGGCAAAGGAGATAATTCTTTCATTTTAAATAATGTATTTCTACCTGCTTTACTTGGCTTTTGCCATGTTATTGAAAGAATAGTGACATATCACCTTACTTCTGCTCTGCTGCTTCACTCTGATGAGGCTGGTCAGACCTCATGAATTCTGAGGATAAATGAAGCTCTGAAGTTTTTTTGCATTTGCAATATCAGATTGATTTCATGACCTTTCCCCTTCCAAACCCCAATGTAATTTAAACCCATTTATTCCTTTTCTTATGTTTTCACTTACAGTAGTTTTGCTAGAAAACAGGCAGTTGTCCTAGGATCTAAAAATCGACATGCATGTACCTTCATACAGAGATAGATTAACAGTTTTAAACAACCTTAATAAACTCATGGATGAGTTTTCTAATCCATTGTGTGGGAAATCAAGAAAATATATATCTTCTTATTAAAATATTTTACTTTGAGAAATATCTTTTCTTCCATCTCTCATTTCCCCTTTCCTTTCCTCTTTCCCTCCCTTTCTCTCTCTTTTCCTTATTTTACCTCAATTTTCTTTCTTTAATTTCTTTCTGTCTTTTTTTTCTTTCTTTTTTTTTTTTTCTTCTTTCAAATACACCAATGCAACATTTATTCTTACTCTTTAGCATTGGAAATAGGCACTAGAAATCATACCTGCTATCATTCAGCTGCAGTCACTTTGTTAAAAATAGTGGTGGAGACTGATGGAGGGAATAGCTGGAGCATCTCATCTGAGTTGCTTTTATGATACTAGAAAGCTTGAAGGATCAAATATAGGCTGTCTCACCTAAGAAGATAAAAGCCCTTCCTATTTGTTGGTAAGCAAAGGGAGGAATTTCATGTGTCCATCAGGGATCTGCTAGGTCTGTTTGTTAATATGAGCTCCACAGGTTGGACTAATTATGGACTATAATTATGTTATAGTTTTGCTGCAAGGGTATTCAATACTTATATAAAGAGGAATGACAATGCAGTATTCCCTAAACACTGCTGGTGCTAGAGTATGGTTATCCTTTATAGAATAACAAGATATGGGAGATGTGATTCACTGTGAAAATACAGGGATATGCTCTGCATTGAAGGTCTTTTCTTCTATACAGGCTATGTAAACACAAGTTTTATTTTTCTGAAGGAAAAAACACCTGGACTACTGACCACTGTTATCTTATTTAACTGAATGTTCTTCTAATAAACTTCTAACAAATGCCTAATGATTTTTTAACTGGCTTGTTGTTTGGGTTTGTGTGTGAGTTCGGGCTCTAATCTCTCCTACATGTAAAGGATAGATTTTATTATTTTTTTTTTCCTGCACATCCTCCTTTATTAAGTAAATTTAGGTATTGCCTAAGTTTTGGAAAGGAAGAGATTCAGTATTCCTTAGAAAAAGAAAAAAAAAAAAAAAAGAGAAAGTCAAAAAAAAGAAAAAGGAAAAAGAAATGGTAATCCAGCTGGCACCCTTGGGCAAGATAGCTGTGTGATCTAAAGGTTTTCTTTCCCCTCAGTGTTTCTACTGGTTAATGCTAGACAAATTCATAGATAGATATTAGATTTTCATTTTTTTGTGAGAGCTAAATCTTCGCTCAGGGATTATAAATGCTTAAAATTGTGTTCTGGACTTTCATCTGTAACCCAGAGTAAGCATTACAGTATTCGGACTTCTAGCAGTAAAATCTCTTGTATGACATATAATTCTGTATCAGATGTTCAGCATCTCAACAGGTACATCTGATCAGTTGGATTAAATAACTTCTGAAGGTCTCTCCCAACCTCAACCATTCTGTGACATGTAAAAACCTACAGTAGATTCTCCTGAAAGCTCTTAGATTGAAGTTCCAATCACTGTTCTATGTTTCTTTATTGCCTTTCCATTCCATGTTCTGTAGAATCAAAATCTAAAAATACACCATTTAGCTAGTTTTTCAAATCTGTAATATCCAATTTTAGCTAAAATGTTATCAGATTATGTAATCCATCTCTTATTCTTTTACAATGCAACATCGAAAACACTCCTAGCCTCAAAGAGAGCATCACTTTTAGTCCTGTCTTATAAAACAGAATGATGAGGAACTATATGAATCCACTACCCAGATGATCTGTTAAATGTTAAACTAAATTATAAGGAACCTTAAGAGAAAAAAAAAAAAAAGGATTCTTCTTGTCTTTTCAGGAATGAATTGGAGCAGACAGATTGAATCTACTGCCGAGGTTAAATCTTTTATTTTCAATGACACCAATTATTTTGAGCACAAATGCTTTAATTATGTCAAGCAGGCAATTAATAAGTTGAATTCAGAAAATCAGGCACCACTATGAAACTGTCCAGCATTCAAATTCTTTTCTCCTTAAAATATAAATCACAACACCTTTCAAAATGTTTTTCAGCTTCCATTTTCACAGCCAAAGAGCTTGAGGGGTTTGTAGCTCTCTCTTTAACCAACATTCCATTTAATGACAAAAGAGATATGTTGACAAGAGGAAAAGCTGAGCTCCCTGGTTCGTAACAAAGCAGTGGTATAAAGGTAAACTAACATGCTTGGCAGCTCTTCAGATCTATATTGTGTAAAAGTTACTTCAATAATGTGTTCCCTACACTTGACATACTCGCGGTCAGTGATTTCCCCCAAAAAAGCTGACCTGTGTGTAATGCACATTACATTCCAGGTACCATGCTTGTACAATTCTTACTGAAGGATTTACATAATAAGCAAATAAAAAATAAGAAAAAAATTAAAAAAAGAGACCAAAGTTGGCTAAATGATGGTTCCTTGTGCATGAAACTTGCTTGTTATTTTACTGAAATATCTGTAGTTTATTTTTGTGTTAATGATTGGAAGACAGAAGAACTTGATTTCAAACAGCAGACTGTATGTTAGAAAAAAGTAAGCCTCTGCCTATGAAGATGAACAAGGTCTCATGTATCAGCATAAGCTGCTAATAGTGAAAATATCCTGTGATATATCTACCCAAATAAGTAAAGTAGGACATGCAAATAGAAAATCCTTCCTGACACATAAGGTGATCTGTTGAAGTCCCATGACAGGAAATGAGATTGCTGTTATTTATTAACTTGTGTAGCTACAAAGGTTTCAGATGCCATAAAACTATGCAGGGGTTTTAAAGTTCACCTTCTCTAACTACCTTGATAGCCTGAGGTAGAGGATTTCAAAGGTTCACTTTGCCTGAGCAAAGACTAAATTCTTTTTATGCGTTCTAATTTATTGGTACTAAGATGCAATGACCAAAATAGTTTCAACCAGGGTTAAACTGGAATTTGAAACTTACTGCAGAGCCTAAAGGCAGTAAGAGTACCTTACTCGGTATTGGGATCAGAGATTGTATCAACACCTCAGACTGGATATGGGATACTGGATGCTGGATATCTGTACCTCTGAAGTCTGCTAATACAAGGGGTAGAGCAAGAGGCTGTGATTCACTGGACTCTGCTGTGAAGAATAAATGCACTTGACTGCATTCTGATCTCTGTGGCTTACCTGTAAATCTTTCATGCATCACTTCAGAATCTGTGGATATGTTACTCTTCAAAAAACTCATTGTTTGCTGATACTAATACATATGTTTTACAATTGCACGAAGTAACTAGTTTGAAACCCAGATGCAGGCACAATCTATAAATTATTTTTAGTCTATTTTTTTCTTCTATCAGCTGCTTGTAAAATACTTCTAGAAAAAATATGTTTTTCGTTTGACCACAGACATCTATCAAGCTATAGGACATGGCCTAAAGTCAGTCATTCCATGCGCCCAGGATGTAAGGAAACAAAGACAAGGACTTCTAAAGTACTGGAGAGATGTGGGAATGGTCAGAAGAGAACTAATCTGAAAGGCAGCCTTGTGTTGGAACCTTCATTTCTAAGCACATGTGGCAAAGCTGTAGTTGTGATAAAAAGGATGAAGACTGGGATTTTGCTGTGTCTTAAAATGTGATTGAGAAAAACTCCAGGAACAAACTTGCCAAACAGGAAAATCAGCAGGAAACAACATGCAGTTTACCGTATACTTACAGTATCACATTGGCATTATGTTTTGACCCTTTCAGGGACACTGTGACTTGTTTTTGATGATGAAAGAAGGTTGCATTTTATGCAGTTCACATTCAGGATAAAAAAATAAGAAAATTAAAGCAAATGAAATCCCTTGACAGAATAAAGATTATATAATCTAATTATCTTCTATTCAGGTATGAAGAATAAAGTAGCAAGAAGCATATCTGAATCTTTCCAATTTTTTACAGTGCATAGACCAGTAGCTGTGGCTCCTTGCAGTCCAACAGCACTCTCCATACCACGGTCACATCAGAAGAATGGCATCAGATTCCACAAGTAAGGATGCAGTGAAACACAGGTCTTGGCTGTGGAATAATGTGAGAAAAAAGACAGGTAAGACTTCCTTCATGACAAGCCACTTTTTGCCTATTCTAGCTCCTTCCTTCAGAGGAACTGTCATGAACTTTAACACAGGTCCAATTTATTTGTCTCCTACACATCCTGAAAAGTATAAATTATCTCTCTGTACTATCAATATATCCTATATTCTCCTCCCTATTACATTTGTGTATAACTGGTTCAAATAATTTGAGTCACTGATGAAGAATAAATATAGCCAAAGCATTTCAAAATAGGGAGTGTTGGTGATGCATTAATTAAATATAGATGTATTTTAAATTTACAATGACAATGAATTTCTGTGCTGTATCTTCTGCACAGCTGTACAGAACACTCAGTCTTACAGCATCACAGGGGGCAAAAAGTATAAGCCTTTAAAAGACCCATCCCTTTGTGACACTGGCACATTGTAAGAACCATTTATAAAAATCATTTAAGGCTGTTCATAAATAAAACCCGTTTGTAGCAATTAACCTCAAGAACTAGGAACTTGTTTTACACTACTGTGTACTTCAACAAAGGCAACCACAACATAAAACAAAATGTTTGTCTTTCAAATTATGACCTTTTCAGTGAAAGCAAATAACTTGTACAGAAGGTAATCCATACCTCTGTCCTTCATGATAATTTCTTGTAAAATAATCTTTTCCTTACATTGTATTTAACCGGTTTGTTTTCTTCTGAGCGAAGCTAAGGCTCAGCAACTATGATGCATTGGAGAGACCAAGTCCAACATTAGATTATGTCTGTTTTACCTTGTAGGGGCAACACCTTTTGATGATGAAGCTCCCTTAACTGGCAGATGCCTCTAAGTACAGGGTCAGATATTACGGACAGTTTCTAAGACAAAGAACTTTAATCCTTGCCTTGCACCTGAATCAGTTGACCAATTTGGATTACCACCTGCTGTCCTGAACCACCTTTGCTATCCTAAGATCTATATTTACTTTAGGATGGAGAAGCTGTCACAGCATGTAAGAACATTACAGAATCCCAGAAAACTTGGCTGTAACGGATCTTGAAGGTTCAAATAATCTATCCATCTGTTCCAATACAGGATCCATTACACCTGTATCATTCTTGACAGATTTGTAACCTGGTCCTTTACTCCTGTGACAAAAACCTTTCTGGGCAACTACTACATTTGTGTCAGAATGATTAGAATGGTCTTTCTAATACATATCATGCTTATGCTAAATCCCCTTCAAAATAGATGATGATTACTTGTACTGCTCATAGGTTTGTATTGCTCCTTTGAACAACACTCAGAACTGTTGCTTTATGTCTTTTTATTCTGCAGAAGCCTTTTACATAATTGAATATAATCATCATGGACCCTTTGGGTGTTATCTTTTTAGAACTAAGCTATTAGTGGACCTGCCATAAAGCACTCCAGAGCCTAGGAGAGATGTGTCCATTTGCTGCTGAACACTGAATAACAAAAACATCTCATTCAGTGAAATTTGCTAGCTATTTTACAGTTGCATTACAGAAGTTTCATTCAGACTATATTCCTTACATTGCCTATGGGAACGTTACTAGAGGCAGCAGGCCCAGGCTAATGAATAAGTATAAAGAGTTAAAAACAATTGACCTACCCATTTCTCACCAGGAACACTGCTAAGTTCATAGTCAATCTTTCTTCAATTATTAATCTGCTAAAGCTCTTGAAGGTAAGAAGAATCTGTTCCATTTGGAAAATAATATCTGCCTCTTCTATTCATGGACTGAAATCTTCAGGAGTGGCTCCTAAACTTTGTTTCCTCTGTCTAATTGTGCTGGATTCTCATAGGATCATTATCTTTGATGGAACTTTGACTATTCTGGCAGATTAATGTGTAATAAAACACATACTTCTCCCTTGTTTAACCATATGGATGAATTTACAAGAAAAAAAATATCAATCATTTGTTTTAATGTGCAAAATTGTCATCTTTAAGTCATTAGGCATTTTTCACATTTCTACCCTCAGTTGTCTTGTGAGATAATTACGAACATAACACACATACAGGAAACACTATAATGTAAAAATAACCCAGTAAAGACTAAAAGCAACAATGGACAAAAGTTTATCTAGAAGGCTTTGCAGGCCGATATCTACCCTTTATCAAAGAAAAGAAAAAGCACAGGAGCAAGAGACAGGTACCTGGAAGCCATGCAATTTTTGATAATGGAATCAAGTACATCATACTAGATGGAAGTAATGCAAAAAAAAAAGTAATTCTTAGCAATTGTAGAATCATAGAAGAGTTAGAATTGGAAAGGACCTTAAGATCACCTAGTCCCAACCCCCCTCCCATGGGCAGGGACACCACATATTAAACCATGTCAACCAAGGCACTGTCCAACCTGGACTTGAATACCACCAGCGATGGAGCATTCACAATTCCCTTGGGTAACCCATTCCAGTGCTTCACCATCCTCACAGTAAAGAACTTCTTCCTTATATCTAATCTAAACTTCCCCTGTTTCAATTTGAGCTCGTTACCCCTTGACCTATCACTACAGTCCCTAATGAAGTCCCTCCCAGGCATCCCTATAGCTCCCCCTTCAGATATTGGAAGGCTGCTATGAGGTCTCCATGCAGCCTTCTCTAATCCAGCCTGAACAGCTGCAACTTTCTCAGCCTGTCTTCATACAGGAGGTGCTCCAGTCCCCTGATCATTCTCGTGGCCCTCCTCTGGATTTGTTCCAACAGTTCCATGTCCTTTTTATGTTGAGGACACCAGAATTGCACACAATACTCCAAGTGAGGTCTCACAAGAGCAGATATCACCTCCTTCGACCTGCTGGTCACAATCCTTTTGATGCAGCCCAGGATACGGTTGGTTTTCTGGGCTGTGAGCTCACACTGAAGACGGTTCATGTTCATTTTCTCATCAACCAACACCCCCAAGTCCTTCTAGGCAGGGCTGCTCTGAGTCTCATCTCTGCTTAACCTGCATCTGTGCCTGTGATTGCTCTGACCCATGTGTAGGACTTTCACTTGGGATGGTTCTCCTGAGAGCGTCCAGAGAGGGCACATGTTGTACCTAGTGTGTCTTTTATCTGCAGTACACCTACAGAATCCCTTCCTGTTGTCTTCACATGCCAAGCCAAGTTTAATTCTAACTGGGCATTAGCTTTCCCAACCTGGTCCCTAGTTTCCCGAACAACATCCCTGTATTCTTCCCAGGCTGCCTGTCCCTGCTTTCACGTTTTATAAGCCTATTTTTTCCTTGGAAGTTTCCTCAGCAGCTCCTTTTCCATCCAAGGACGTCTCCTGGCCCTCCTGCGGCACTTCCTTCTAGTTGGAATGCAACACTCCTGAGCTTGTAGTAGGTGATCCTTGAATATCAACCAACAGTCATGGGCACCCCTGCCCTCTACGGCTATATCCTATGGAACCTTACTAACCAGGCTCCTGAAGAGGCCAAAGTCTGCTCTCTTGAAGTCCAGGGCAGTGACCTTGCTGCACGTTCTTCTCACTGTCCTGAGGATCTCAAATTCAACCATCTCGTGGTCGCTGCAATGAAGGCTGCCCTGGAGTGCCACATTTCCAACAAGCCCTTGCTGGTTGGTGAGCACGAGGTCAAGCACGGCACCTCTCCTTGTCGGTTCCTCTATTACTTGTGGAAGGATGTTGTCTTCCACACAGTTGAGAAACCTCCTGGATTGCTTGTGCCAGGCTGTACCGTCCCTCCAACAGATGTCAGGGTGGTTGAAGTAACCCGTGAGAACAAGGACCTGCAGCATGAGGCTTTTCTATCTGTCTGTAGAGTGCTTCATCCACAGATTCCTCTTGATCAGGTGGTCTGTAACAAATCCCCACAGTAATGTCTCCCATTGCTGTTTTCCCTTCAGCCCTGACCCACAAACTCTCTGTTAACTGCTCATCTGTCCCCAGACAGACTTCCATACTCTCCAGACTATCCCTAACGTAAATAGCAACTCCCCCTCAGTGCCTGCCAGGCCTGTCTTTTCTAAAGAGTCTGTAACCTTCCATTCCAACACTCCAGTCATAGGAGCCATCCCACCATGTTTCTGCAATGCCTATTATACCATACCCCCGTAGACGTGCACACATCTCTAATTCCTCTTGTTGGTTCCCCATACTACGGGCGTTTGTATAGAGGCATTTGAGCCGAGCTCGAAATGAAGCTGGCTCGTTGCCTGGAGCAGCTACAATATCTCTATATTGCTCTGAGCATTTATTAGAGGTGCTGGCAACTGACTGGAAGTGTTGGGATGGAATGATGCCCCCCTCCCCCAACACATCTAATTTAAAGCTCCCTTGACCAGTCTGGCAAGCCTCCCACCAAAACCGCTCTTCCCTTTTGTTGTCAGACCAGCACCTTACACCTTAGCTACTATATAATTTTTACCACCACCTCCCAAATACAAAAGTGTGGTAATAACTCACTTTTGTTTTTTTCTGAGAGTGTGAATACAAGTAATAAATAATTAAAGATAGAAAGTAGAAATCAACAGGGCAAATATCTTTGACTCTCCCTTCACAGAACAGGCTATTAAATAACTGAAGTGAGTCATAAGCCACAACACTTTCACTGACACCTTGCATTGGAGCTGGTTATGGTAAGCCATCCATTATCTCAGGAGCAAATTGGAGGTTATGCAGAATCATTTGTGTTTGATATATACAATGTAACTATGAGTCTCTACAATAATCACATTTCTCAAGTGTACTCCAATACTCACAATGACGTCTTCCCAAGATTTTCATCAAAAGGCTTGAATAAGAATAAGCTATTTTTAACTGTGGATCTTGACAACTTGAAAACACTGCTTTCTTGAATTGATTGCTCCTGTAAGAAACAAAATCAGAGAGGCTGAATTGTTGAGTACCGTTCTCTGCTTTCTCACTTGAAGTACAACTGCTTTGAGCATCTTGCACTTAACAAGGAAAGATTAAAGGATTCTTCATTCTGTCTTTATTAGAATATTGCCCATATACACGATATCATTTTCCTGCCCTTATACATTTTTTTTTAATTTTCAGAAAGATCAACTTCAGATTATTAATCTAGAGTTTATCCTTTATCACCAAATTTAGAACTTCTGCACCCTCACAAAAATCAGCTGTTCTGTGACTATGTTTGACATCATTGAGCTGCATATGTATTATGGAACAAAGTTAGAAATTCACCCTCTTGTTCAAAGATATTCTGTGCACATAGCTCACTAGCTTTCATCATTATCTTAAGGACAGTTTTGGCAGCTAGTAATTTGGAAGGTGTAATTGTCCTAACAGCCATGAAATGACAAATAGTAGGCTACTGGTAACGACAGGTTCATCCGATTATTTTTTTTCCAGTTATAAATATATATTCCACAAGTGATTTAAATAGCTCAAACCAGAAAAGTCAGGAAAATACAGATCTGAAAACTAGCCAGCTTTATCCCAGTACTTCTCCCTTTGTCATGTAGTTGGCCACACATGCTCAATTTTCTAGAGCTGGTATGGTATGTAAGTAAGAGTGATTTTTTTTTTTTAAGTTTCTTGACAAAACACATACTGACCATAATAATAGTCATGTCTTTCTCTGTCATTATCATGTTTTTCTATGTCATTAGGCAAACATTCATATGACATGTACTACTCCCCAAATAACCTTAGTGAGGTTTCCAAAGCATAGTTTCTTGCACTTTTCCAGGTAAAATTATATTTTCCAAGAAATTAGATTTCCTAGTAAAATGTAATTCTTCCCTTGAAAAAAAAAAAAAAAAAAGTCTGGTGGCTGTTGGGTATGCTTCTAGAGCAGCTTGATCATTTTGTGAAACTGTGAAAGGAACTGGAGCTTTAGATTTTCAGGACTCGCCTGTCTGAGATGTAGCAATGAATCAGACATTGATTTAAGTTTTGCAGAGCCTTTCCTAAGTCTCAGGTTCTTCAAACAGCTGCAGTGTTTCTGGTTTAGTTACACTGTGAGGGTGTCTAGACGAAGTATCAGCAATCCCGGCACCTTGCTGTGCACATGCTCTGCCTGCAGATTGTACTACGTAATGCACAGAAGTGTTCTTTGACATCTCACCAATTCACCACCTATGTCTTTGATATTTGTCAATGATAAGTCTTTTGCATTGTACATAAAGTTGCAGCAATCTAATATGCACAAGTATTTTTTAGACGTTTTTTCCTTAGCCACTGTCAGCAAGTCATTCTTTCTGAATACAAGCATGCAAAGTCACAGCATCAGCTAACTTGTCAGCAGCATATCCAGAAGCACTAGGTAACCATGAATCCTGTACCTGCATTCAGCAGAGTCAATATAGTGCATGATTTTTATGTCTGATTTCCAATTCTCTCTCATCCACTTCTGAGCCACTATGCTACTGCTACCTGCTACTGCTAAACCCAGGACACTGACTCTGCATGTCTAGCTTTTTAATTCTAAATTTCTAAAAGTCATGCTATATTCTAAAGATTGATAGAAGAATTTAAGTATTTAGGGTGAGAATATAAGTATTTAGGGTTCATCACTGTGTGGCAAATATACATTTTATCACAGTCTTAGACTATGTCTGCTATCACCAGTCAATGCAGCTTCTAAAAGATGCAAACCCAAAAATGTTGCAATTTGCTACTGTTAAGCACTAGCAGCATAAAAAAAAACAAAACCAAAACCAAAACAAAAAAACAAAACCAAACTAAATGAACAAAAGAAAACCCCAAACAAACAAAAAAACCCCCCACAAAACTCCAAATAAAACAACAAAACTTAAATACTGGTTTGTTTATTTTTTTGGTGAGGGCTTCAAATGTGACTGTAATACAAGAATACCTTGAAAATATGCTAGTACGTAACTCAACTCATCTTTCCTCAGCAGCCCTTCACAAAGTAAATGCATTTACTGTAGTTACCAAACAACAATTAAATACTAAATTTGGAAGTATTTAGCATTTTCTGAGTGACTTCAAGCAACAGAACACACATAGGGAATGTGCATTAATATTTAGTTACCATTTTAAAAACAATTTTTTAAAGATTTAAGGTTTAGAAGTTGAACATATATATTTGTGGATTTTTGCCTTTCAGTCTTAGTCATATTACAATGAAAATAAGTGGTGTCTTAGAAGAAGTATTGCTTTTTTGTTTTCTCCTGACTCTGCCTGAATTTAATACCTGACAAGTCATTCAAGGTAAGAAACAGTTTGCATAAAAAATAATGCATTTTACTGTGTACTTTTTTATCCTTTTTATCAATAACAAATTTAATATAATTGTGCAAGTCAAAGCTTTCTTTCTAACATAAAGAGCAATTAAAGTACCAGTTACTCAACAGTCTTTTGCTCTGCAATGATGCTATTCTAGAACAGATGTTATTTTGTACTGAATAGTCACCAAGATCAAATACCTTTCCTACTAGAAAAACATACAAAAATACACCGTCTAGTAAGAAAAACAAGGAGTACCTGATGTTGCTTGTTTGTGACATGGATCCTGCTGTCCATTTATCTCTGGTGTGTCTAATTCTGTTTCTCTTCCAGACTGATGACATAAATAATCACAGATCTCACAACGAAAAGATTGGTGAGGAAAACTCTGCAATTCACTTAGGATGGTATTCATCTCACTTAACTTCAGGTATCTACATCTGAGTTAATCACTGCATACTCCCTTTAGAATCAATGGAGAGAAATAAGCAGGTTTAGGATGCAATTCATCTGACGAATTCCAGATAGCCACTTTAGGAATAGAATTAATCACCCTTTCAGGCTGCTGCCTTTTCATTACTGACTACAAAGGCAGTCCACTGTGACTAGATCAGATTTAAGTGTCTGCCTTGCAGACATTTATGTTTGATGCGGTAAATCTTGCCATTAGATATAGGAGAAGAACTTCTTACACACGCAGCACACAGACAGGTAAAATAGCCCTGTACATCTGTGTGAATACTAAGTTTGGCTCTACTTTCATTCTACCTCTCTCAGTCTATGGTTCTGGAAGTGAAGTTCTCACTCAATGCAAGTGTCTATAGTAAGTTATTGTGCTGACTAAACATCAGGTAGTGTTGTATACACATTTTAATTTTGTGGCACATAGTAAATTTATACATGCAACTTCTCAGGTGTGAACCCTGGGTGGCAATCAAGAGGGGCTTTCTTAACCACGCCCCTCCTCATCCAGAATCAGTACCTAGTCAATCCTGTCATAGCATGGCAGAAGTCTCAGCTGCTGGGATGCTGCTTCTGTCCATTCTGAGAGACAAAGAAAGATGGAAGAACATTCAGTTCAACAGGAACCTGTTTCCCCCACCTTGTCAGTTCTCTGCTGACCAGGCACTCAGAAACTGCTAGAACTTGAAGGCAAGGGTGTGCTGATAAGGCTATGAAGGCAGATGAAAGCTAATAGATAGCTTCTCTTGTTTTGAAATACTATCATATGCATTCATGACTCTGATTTTGCATAAAAAGATGAAGGAGCTGTGTCTTTTAATTAACTGAAAGAAAAAAAAAAGACAATATCATTTGCATGAAGAACATTCTCTACATAACCATTTCAGTTAAAATCCATTAATTATTGGTTGAGAGAGTCATAGATTTCTGCCACCCTTTGCATACAAAGAATTCTATGATCCTCAGTCACAAGTTCAGTCTTATACCACACAGCATTGGGATTTAGATCAGCAAAGTAAAGGCAGAAAGGAACTTCTAAATTGCAAATTGCATATGCTTTTGTCAGCAAAGGTTCTGCTCAAGTGCCCCATATTGCACTGGACCAGTATAATACTTTGAGCAGCAGGAAGCTCAAATCCTGAAAGGGCTAGATGAGTACTTTGAAGATACCTGTGAGTGCAGTTATATCTGTCAAGATGAACCATGGTACCCTCTGTCATCCTTCCCTACTGCCTGCCCAGATCAGGTGCTCATGGAATACACCACAGCCCCTATTTCTGGGATAAACTTGTGCTTTCTCTTCATGAAACCTGTACATGAATAAACGTACAGTTTACAAAGGAAAATCCAGCATATGCCTTTCAGCACAAGAAAGTCTCACACAAAAATTTTATAATGCAGATATAGCTTATTCTTTTCCTACTGACTCATGACAGACTCTTCAGCTTCCAGTTTTATGAAATAAATGTCCCAATTAAGTGAAATGAATCCAATATTTGTAGGTTGCAACTGTGGTGTACAGGAGGTGCATTTGGTTTCACATACTTCTGATGGGGGTCAGGGGCACATCTTTCCTGGTTTCAAGAAAGCAGCACTAAGTTTTGAACCTGGCAACATAAGTCAGAAATGTTGCACAAGTTCATAGCGTCATTCAGAGTAAAGCAAGTGATAGCAATGGTCAGATTGCAAGAAGAGTTGCTATCTCATAACCTCTAAAACGCTAACATGCTTTGATCAGGAGAATCTCGAACTGCTTTTGGAAGAAGATGACTGATGGTTCCAATTTCAGAATGGTATTCTCAGTGCTTCAGTTACACAAAAATTTGCATCAACAATTTACTGAGCTATTTTCAGTCTTTCTGTGCAAAGACAGGTATTAAAAATGCCATTTTTTGGGTGGCATAATTTTAGTTTGAGTCTATTTTTCTGTTACCATCTCTCTGTTTGCATACAGCTCTTGAAAAATATCTCTTTCATCCTCCTATTGGTCATCAAATTGTTGTTTTGAAAATGTGAAACCTGGGCAGTAACCTACGTGGGATCATAGCCGCTTTTGATGGAGGCCATAGAATTGTCAAAAAAATTCAGAATGGGATAAGCTAGATAATTTGAATGAATATCTGCCTCCCACATTTTTTTTCCAGCAGAGAGTCAGGAAGTGTTAGAGTCTATTACATATATAATCCACTTTTCATAGAAGGATTTAATGGTAGGCTGGGAAAGCTTCACATATGGGTGTTCTACGGCTGCATACAGACTTACCCAAGGGGCCAGAATAGCTCCACTTTAGCCCAAGAAAGCAATAATAAATACATATACATATATATTTTTAAAATTATCTAATTGTTAAAGCCTTGGAGACCTATGTGGATTCACAGGTAAATCTATTTTATCCTGCACCATGAAAATAAATATTACTTATATTATTATGTTTTCATTATGGCATGCAATTAAATTAGGCACAGAAATAAGCCAGATTCTTGGTCTCACTCTTTGTGCTGCTTTAGTAGCATAAATGGACTATAAAGGCAATTTAACAAAGCAGATGAAGATTCTCTTGAGGAGAATGAACATGAAATGGAAATAAGCCATTTCTTTTGTAATACTGATTGGATTATAGTGGCATGGTTCAGAATGCTGCTGCATTACAGTGAGCCCTTTGAACATAATGGCCCCTTGGAATTAGACTAACAAAATTAGGTCTGAAATCAGCCCCGGGTCCTTTATGTCTTACCACCTGTGTCCAGTGTATACAGCTGCAGCTGAGAAGCTGAACCAACGTATTTAACAACTTATTTACACCACAGTCTCATAAAAAAGCCAACAGTCACCATGATACAATAATCGGACACACCTTGATTATGTCTGAACTGTGTATGGACATCCAGTTTTGGGCACACATCTCCCAGTAACAAATAGGTAAGATAATAATTTGGGCGATAAATGTTTTTCCATTGCCAGATCAATTTGCTCATCACCTTTATTACTTCACCAAGAAAGCTTTTACTGGTCTGAGTTACTATGAAGAGTAATATATTCTGTATCTGACTCAATCATGCTTTTGATCGTTGCCTGACTGCAAGTATACAAGATGTGGGCAATTACAACGGTTCACAGAAATTTGCATTTGGAGAAAGAAATGCATATTGTAAATGTTGTTAATGTTTTCCACAGCTTATGTGACAAGCCCCTCAGGAAACAGTGTTTTGGATGTTAACTCTCTTGTTACCATATTAATTGCCTTTGTCACGACAGTTTTGGCATCTGAAAATGGCTGGGAACATGCTGTGCTCCTCAAGGGACCAATCAAGGGCAGGGGAAATTGGTTTATTGGTTCCCAAAGCAGCCTGTGCTAAAGGTGCCACTATTCAAGCATAGTTTTGAGACTCCAAGCTTGAATGAGGAGCCAAAGACACTTCAGGCTAAGGAAAACAGAGGTTTCATTTAGAGCGGTGGAGCAGAAACCAAGAAGTTTATTTCTCTGCCAGCGTGACTTCTGCGGTTAGCTTTTGTGTGCAAATCTGTGTGCCACAGCACAGAAGGCAGGATTAGGTGTCAAGGTTGCCAGAATCCAGTGAGATCCTGAGCTTCCCAGAAGTGATCCTAAACATCTTTGGTTTGAAATGAACCTCAGCTAAATCTTGCTGAAGTGCAGGCTTTCACATTAAAAAGCCAAAGGAGCTGCCACAGGAAAAAGGAAGGGGGGGAAAAGCACCTGATTCCACTAATTCAGTTTATGCCAGGAAGATGCAGAATCAGTAAAAATTTAGTGACACAGCAAAATTACATTTATAATGTTAAATAAGGGAAGAAAATCCTTTTCAGCACCAACTGCAAAAGAAAGAAAGATAGAGAAAGTGTGCAACCTGACCCTATTATCTTTCCCGTGTCTCAGACAGGGAAGACATATTTTGAATTTTCGATGACATATGCAAAATCCTTTTTATTTTTTGACACTTAGTGAAACTAGTGAAAAGTTAATGCTGTAGGGTCAGAACAGTAAGCTTATTACAGACAGTTTCAGTGAAGAAGGGGGAAAGGAAAAAAAAAGAGAGATTGAAAAATATTAAAAGAAAAAGACAATCTTGATTACTAGCTTGGTGTAAGTGGAAAGCAAAGGAAGAAAGAGAAATAATTTTTTTTGTTTGATTTGTTTGTTGCTTCCTGTTAAATAATCACAAACTATTCTTGGTCCATAGGCATAGCTGGTTGAAACAGGGGGATAGAAAAAGGGTATAGAAAGGTCAAGTCCCTGTCTTTTTGCACTGCTCTAGCCACTACAGCAGGGTCTGTCATGAGTCTGTTGCACTGAGCATCCCCTGTAACAGCAGCTTGCTTATCTCCCCATGCAATACTCATTCACACTGAAGCTCAAGCATCTTTATGTATGAACACTGGAGGTCACAGAATGCATCTGTTGTGTCCTGAAGCCTTTAGCAGAAGCTGTAAGTGCTTCCATAATGTGGGCATGTCTTAGAATAGCACAGAAATCTGCAGAAACATGATAGGGAGCATTGTGCCTCTGGAAAGATAATGTAATATTTTAGTAACCAACAAAATGGTAACTTACAGTGGAACATAGCCCTAGTAATCGAAAGAGATGAAGCAAGGAATTATGCAAGCTACTTCCCGTTCCCTTCTCCCCCTTATTTAAATTATGTATTTTTTGAGCAAAAAAGAAATTGTGAGTCAGGGAAAGACACCAGGTTCAGTAGGATTTAAGTGAGAGCATCAGAACATCATGACAGATTTTGAATGGCATTACATCTATTATTCATTACTTACGTCCAAGTCTACAGTTAAGGGAAGCAATTTGACAGGCAAGACATGTACGTAAATTGCCCATCAGATGGTATAATCTGCTGCTGAGGGAACATTTCAAAAGGCCCAAAATATGACAGAAAACATAATACACCCTGCATGCTAAGTACATAAATGTCCAAAATGCATGCTCTGAACTTTACGGCACTTTTAATTTTAAAATTTTAAGAATTCTTAGGAACTCAGAACATTGCAAGTTTTCAAAACAGGTAATACTTCTTCAGAGAGCATCCCGGCAGTGGAGAAACTCTCTTGGCAGCAATGTTCAAGGGTTTGTCAGGAGAACAGCTAGATACGTATAAACCCAGCTGTAACTACTTGTAGATTACAATGCTACCAAGACACCAATGTTTCTGCAGTATTTTTTATTCAGGGGGATTGGAAATTTAGTCTTTCCTGTGTGGATACACTGATCAATTTAGTTGCATTTTGTAACACTGCTAGTAGTACACATTTTCCTTCTTCTTTTTCCCAGTTGAAAAGTAAATTAAACAAGATTTTTTGCCTTGAACAGACATTCTAGGATAAAGATAAAATATCTGATGACCTTGTTTGCTACAGCATAGAAGAAAATAGTTTCTTACAGCTATAAAGAAACTATTAGGAGAAACAGTTCTTTATCATCTATGACATGGCTTCTACTTCAGCTCAGTAAATATATAGTTTGCTTCTTCCTCTACCAGAGATCAAAAATACTTTCAAATTTTTTCCACCTGTATTCTTTTTTTGCCTGTCACAGAAAGAATTGCTCAGATGGAACTAAGTCTTCTTCACCTACAGTTGCTAGTTTCATTGCTTCCCAACCTATTTTTCTTCCATGATGGGGCAAACCCACCTGCCTCCCTGTATCATTTAGGCCCTTAGAACACTAATATCAGGACTATGTGTAGCCACCAACTACGTTTTTCATGTACTCCCAGTTAGAAGGTTTCTATCTTATGTTCTCTCAGTATCACTGTGATACAAATAATAATGAAAGCCAAAGTCATCATCATGGTCATCATCATCATCATAGAGAGGAAGAGTGTGTCATCTTTTGATTTACATTTTCTACTTAACTAAATTATTTCCTTGTTGGCATGACAAACAAGAATAAATATTTGTTGTCATATTTGCCAGGAGATTTTTCCCATTGTTTAGTAATATTAAGGCACCTTGGATGACAAAACTGAATGCATTAATCTGTTACCCAGACCTCAGAAAGGATATCCAATCTATGAAAGGGTTTATGTTGTGATATAAGATAGACTTTATAAGAAGCAAATAAATTTTGTGAGAGTCAGTGCCCAGTGTATCCCTTGGTGTAGGTCACCAGAGAACTATGCATTCAAGGTATACTAATGAAACTTATACAAGGATTTGTTAGGTAAAATTAATTTGGTCCAGGGATTGATAAGGGCCAGAGAAACACTTATTTTGTATCTCTGCAAATACTATGAATACATCAGACAACAAGGATAATTAATGGACGCTACCTGATTAACCTTCCCTTCAGATATCCCAGTGAGTATTTCTAAGTGAATGATGGGCAATATTTTGACCTTAAATGTTTTTACAAAGTTGGCGAATATAAAGTAGTCAATATTATTTAATTAGACCAATCCCCCAAACCTAAAAGCATCTTACAAAGAGAATAAATGTTCCAGGCTGAAATAAGTATTTTATTCCCATAAGATCCACTTGCTTATCCCATTCACAACCTTGTATACAGTTATTTTAATAGCAGAATAAAATAAAATAAAAAAACCCTGAAAAATATTTAGAAACAATCAAGCAGTGGTTTGAATTTTGATATTTTTAATCATGTTTTGGAAATAAACAGAAAAGCCAAATGAAAATAAAAGAATGGTGTTTTGAAAATTACTATTCTGAAATGTATGTGAGAGAAAAACTGTGAAAAAAAATTAATCCAACTTTCCAACTTAGAACCACAGTCTATAGGAAAAAGACAAGGTGCTGTCACTGTCTATGTCACTGTCTATCCTCTTAAATACAATTATTAATGATATCTATCCTCTTGAATATGATTATTAATGACATCTACACAACTATGTTTCTAAATGTCTTTTACTACTCTTAAATCTTTGCATGGAGCTACTTTAACTCTTGCTTTTTTTTTTTTTTACACAAGGTTGAAACTTAACCTTGATCAAAAAATGTAAAAAATCATTTTATGCAACCCATAAATCCTACACTGTTAACATGTGTCCTGGGTTCAGCAGTAGCAGTCATTTTTCTCCTTCTTAGTAGCTGGTGCAGTGCTGTGGTTTTGACTTTCAGCCTGGGGACAGTGCTGATAACACCAGTGTTTTTAGTTGTTGCTCAGTAATGTTTACTCTGACCAAGGACTTTTCAGTCTCATGCTCTGCCAGGGAGGAGGGGAAGCCAGGAGGAAGCAGAGACAGGACACCTGACCCAAACTAACCAAAGATGTATTCCATACCACAGCACATCATGCTCACTATATAAACGGGGCAGTTACCTGGAAGGGCTAGATCACTGCTCAGGTCAAGCTAGGTATCGGTCAGAAGATGGTGAGAGGTTGTATTCTCTTCCCTTGTTATTTCCCTTATCATTATTATTATTGGTGGTAGCAGTAGTGGTTTGTATCATACCTTAGTTACTGAACTGTTCTTATCTCAACCCGTGGGAGTTAAATTCTTTTGATTCTCCTTCCCATCCGTCTGGGAGTGGGTGGGAGGAAGGGCAGGGGGGGAGTTAGCAAGCGGCTACATGGTTCTGATTTACTGGCTGGGCTTAAACCATGACACCACATTTAGAGTGACTCTAGAATACATGATTTCTTCTTCGCTGAATCTTCTGACTGAAAATGGGATACAAGACAGGGTGGCTTTTTGTTAAGGGAGCATGTTTCCAAATATATCTTAACTTCATGTCGATTTTTTCAGTCAGTGATCAGAAGAACTCACAACAGTCTTAAGGAGTTTCACACTGAGGCAACACCTACAAGTCTCTGGCTAAGGTCAAACACAACAAATGGTACATAAGGCACAATGCAAATACAAATCAATAGATGGACTCTGCTAAGAAAATTGGGGCTGTTTGGCCTGCAGAAGCGAAGGCTGTGTTGAGACCTTATAGCAGCCTTCCAATATCTGCATTTCTACAAGGATGCCAGAGAGGGACTCTTCATCAGGGACTGCAATTATAGGAGAAGGGATAATTCGTTCAAACTTAAACAGGTTAGGTACTGGGAAGAATCTCTTTACTGAGAGTGATGAGAAACTGGAACTGGCTACCCAAGGAAGTTATGAGGGATCCATCAGTGGCAGTGTTCAAGGCCAGATTGGACAGGGCCTTGGGCAAGGTGGTCTAGTGGGAGATGTTCCTGCCTGTTGCAGTGGGGTTGGAGCTTGATGGTCTTAAGGTCCTTTCCAAGCCTAACCATTCTATGATTCTATGACTCTAATAAAATATAAATTGTATGCTGTCCCACTGCATGTTGTTTTTATAGAAATATTTAGCAGCAAACATCTTGAAAAGAGGCTCTTCCACAGTGTTTACTTGAAAAGGAAGAATTTACATGATAGTTTAAAAAATGTAAAACTTTTTTTTTTCAAATTTATGTCTAAGGTTTTAAGTTGAGGGAGCCACTAACCACAATTACCCTGATTTTTCACACCAAACACAAGATACTCTCCAAATACTGCTGCAATAAGAACACTAAAAATGAAGCATCTTACATCACTAGGTGTAAAATCCCTTAATTATTAGTTACAGAAGTATCTGTATTCATTTCACAGAAATTGCTGGTGTGAAGTCATCTTAAGCAGCCTAGAAAAGACATCCAAGGAAAGGACTCACTGTACCTAACGTTACCTTCTCTGAAGCTGAGTGAGCAGCACCATATGTGATCACTGGAGGAAATAACCAGGCAGTCCCAGAGGAAATTTCATGCCACCCTGAAATAGCTGTCCAAGACTTGTAGGATGAATCACTCTCTCCCTTGTTCACTTTTTCTCAGCGGTAGACTATTTCTCAGCCTTAGTGACTAGCTTAGACTTGATGTCTGACTTTTAGGTAGCCAGAGTTACGTGGGATGAATCCTATCTTCACTGTGAAGAGAAAGAAGACTTTTCTGGAGGTCTCATAAAGGAATAAAGAGACAGAGAAGTCTGTGAGAATGAAAAATATTTTATAAATATAATGGTTTTAAACACCAAAACTTGTCAAAAATAAAAAGCCAGGATTACGCAGAGCATCTTACTAAAGTCAGGAAAGTTTTATGGCATTTGCTAGGTTTTGTAAATGTTAGTGAAATTGCCTGAGGAAATTTCTCACAAATTGCATAATATTCCACAGAACTGTGTATGAACAATATTTGGCAAAATCTGCCACAGATTATAGTAGCCCCAATTCAGACTTTTTCTGAAACACAGCAAAGAAAATTAAGAAAAAATATTTTTTTCTGATAAAAACTTTTTGGAGGAATAATGCCTGGTATGTAATATTTAGAAAGTATTCATAAAAATTACACTCCACCCTCTCCACCCCTAAAATCAGACAAGTGGTATTTTGCACTTGCAATGCATGAGTTAAAACGTCTATACAAAGGGTAAATCAGCCACTACCTATGTGCTGCTTTCCAATTAGGCTGGAGGAGATCAGAGACATCAAAAGCTACTGTAAAAGCAGTCTTGGCTATACCATACGTTTTATTTGTCTGCTGAATAAAACAATGTGCTGTATCCAAGAGCACTTTGTCCTGAAGTGACTAATGCTGCTGCTGTAGTGTATTTGGAGAACAGCATGTTAGGCATAAAGAATCAGGATCCTCAGCAAGAAGCACAGCAAGAAATCAGAGAAGTATATTTTAACCACAGAGAAGAGACAGGAGAGACGAATAGGATACAAGAGCTGAGTTCTTCGCTTTTGCCTCAGGAAATGAGACAGGCACATAACAGGTATATGCTATGCTAGTGGCTTACTCTATTTACAGAAGAAATATTATGTATTGTGGATAGGGACTTTTTACAAGGGCATGTAGTCCTAGGACAAGGACGAATGGCTTTAAACTGAAAGAGGGTAGATTTAGATTAGGAAGACATTTTTTACTGTGAGGGTGGTCAGATACTGGAGCAGGTTGCCCAGAGAAGCAATGGCTGCCCCATCCCTGACAGTATTCAAGGCCAGGCTTGATGGGGCTTTGAGAAACATAATCTAGTGGAATGTGTCCCCTGTGGACTGGAATTAGGTAATTTTTAAGGTCCCTTGCAACTTGAGTCATTGTATGATTTTATAATTGGGGCATTGTTTGGGGTCCTGAAATGTGCACTCTTCAGATTTATATGATATAAAAAAATAAATAAAAAAACCCAACAAACAAAAAAAACCCAAACAGAAAAACAAACAGGGATTTGATAAAATAACCCTAAATTCTTTCTTTCATCTTTTCTGTGTTCCACCGTTTCTTTGATTTACTGCTGTATTTTACCCAGAGATCCCTATTATTGCATCACATCATCAACATCGGTTATCTCAAAATAAAAGGTTTTGTATAAGTAGACAATCAGATAACAAGAAAAATGGGGGTTGGCACAGACCTCTGGAGGTCATTTAGTCTGACCTCCCCTTCACAGCAGAACTGTTATTGTAATATAGCAGGTCAATGCTTGGCCAGACTGGCCAGGTCTTGCACAACCCCAAAGACCACAATAGCGCAGCTTCGTTAAGAAGTCTTTCCCTGTGTTTCCCAACCCTCCTCGGATGACACTTTTCCAAACATTCAGTCTGAATCCCCCAAGCCACAACTTGTGTCCATTGTCCCTTGTTTTACCATACTCATAAATCTGCCCCACACCTTGTTCTTTCTTCCACCACTCCAGCATGAAATGTCTTTTACACGGTATTGACGTAATATTTTTGCTATTAGGACTCAGTAATCCTATCACTTGTGCAACTGCTGTTGGTTTAGAGACATCAGACTACTCCTGAATTGTTTAGGAGATACATCACTGGGAAACTAATTTTCATAGTTCAAACTTGTTAACTCATGAAAAGCTCAGTGATGATTTTATGACTAATATTGTTCAGAGGATAGGTTCTATGCTTGTGTAACAGCAGACAAACTCCTAGACTTCCTTATACCACCATATAGGTGAAAGTGTACACAAAATTCTTCTCTCGTGCCTTTAAAATATATACTGCTGTCTCCCTTCACCACGAGCATGGGTTTGCCCTGGGGGGGGGGTTGTTTTATTGCTCATTTGTTTCTTTCTCAGCTTCCTCATTTGTTTTCCTGGCTGTTATCCTACTCATTTGTCTAAGTAAAATTGTCCTTGACTGTTTTTCTTTCCTCACTCCCCACCTAGTCAGTGAATTTCACTTACTACTGTCTCTTTCCTTTTGGTCACTTTTTACTATGCCATCTGTGCAATTTTCTAGTACTCATTAATAACTGCCTTGAGTATGTTAAGAATGAAAGAAGACAGCTAAAGAGTCTTCAAGGAAGCAGTTTAGAAAAATGCCTGTTCACATTTTGATAAAATAATACATAGATTTTTCTTGACTCTGGTAATAAGCAATAGTTAATAAAAATTAAATGTAAGCAAGTGTCTGTAGTCACAAATTACTTTGAAATGTGTTTGTCTTTATAGTGTATTGAATTGCCTCTTATATTGTTCAATCTGTTTGCTCACCTGAAGTTGTAGCAGTCCACAGTTATCACCAGTGCATCTTGACAAAATTCAGTGCTAATAGTAATCCCTGAATCAGAATCAAAGCCATGTTCAGATATACAAATAAACCTTTTGGAGGTAAAAATTACCCATATATTGTATTATATTGTTGTCTCTTTGGTTAAATTTTTTTTCTTCTCCAGGGTTTGTTATACACCATCCAGAAGGTAAATGAACCCAAACATGAATTCCTGAGAGATCTCTAAAGTGGATTTCAATAGCAAGTGCACTAAGTACAACAGAAGGCTAATGCCCAGTCCTGTGTGTCATGCATCTATCATTTACATGTTTGCAGTGGTATCAGAAGTCCTCAGTTAGACTATCATAGACAAAGAGGGGGCCTTTGCCACTGATGAAGATTAAACTTGGAAAGCTCTTGATCTATTTTGTTACATTTGAACTCATGCTTCAGGGATTAAGACAATCTGAATTCTGAGTGTGTAACCTGGTTTTCAGCCTCATTTCTGGGATTGAATTGTATTTCCTTTTTCCCTTCCTTCCTTCCAGCACCACACTTGAAGTTTCACATATGGGAACTGCAAGCAAATGGGTGCATTGACACCAGCTCCCTGACTCAGGCCATCAGAGGACCAGACACAACAGGCATGCAGCAGTGGAAACTTGTCTAGATGGTGCCTTTGAATCACCTCTGCAGGACTTAAGCTACTAGCAGCCTCTTCTCGCAGGCTTTTCTCAGGGTGGAGTTTTTATATACTCATAACAGATTGATGTTGCTAACACTGATGTCCTATGGTCTCAGTACAGGGCATTCAAGAACCCAGTAAACAAATGACTGCTTCCTTAAGGCAAAGTATTCTCAGGAAAGCCTCTTCATAACAGCCTACAACCTATCTTTTCCTAAGGCTTATCATAGCAAAGGCATATAGAGCCTTTGGAAAACTCCATAAAAGAGTCTGGTGTAATAAACACCTGAAGAAAAGTACAAAGATCAGTGTCTACAGAGCCATTGTATTGTCTACTCTTTTATATGGGTCTGAATCATGGGTCATCTACCGTCATCACCTGCGACTCCTGGAACACTTTCATCAGCGCTGCCTCCGTACAATTCTAAACATCCATTGGACTGACTATGTGTCTAATGTCACTGTCCTCGAACAGGCAGGGGTCACCAGCATCGAGGCCACATTGCTGAAACTGCAGCTGCGCTGGGCAGGGCACGTCTCTAGAATGAAGGATCACCGCCTCCCCAAGATCGTGTTTTACGGTGAACTTGCCACCGGTAGCCGCAAGAGAGGTGCCCCAAAGAAGAGATACAAGGACTCCCTGAAACAATGCCTTAGCCTTGGCCATATTGACTACCACCAGTGGTCTACCTTGGCCTCCAATCGGGAGACTTGGAGGCACACCATACATAATGCCGCTGACTCCTTTGAGAGTTCACGAAGAACTAGTCTCGAGGAGAAAAGACAACGCAGGAAGAATCGTGTCCCACCTGTTCCACCCAAGGAGACCTTCTGCTGTGCTTTTTGTAGCCGGATTTGCCTATCCCACATTGGCCTTCTTAGTCATCAGCGCGCTTGTAGTAAGCGTGGGTAAATGCCCTTCCCAAATCTTCGTTCGCGAAGTCAAGCCATGATGGTGATGATCCAGGGAAGACCACTATTACTTAGAAATTTATGTCCTTGTCTTGGACTATTTTCTTTCTGTGAAAAGCTCAGTAACAACGTACCCTGTCTTTGTTTTTCCTTCTCAAATCTTTCAACACATTGTAACATTGAACTAAACCAACACCCTAGGTTATTTTATTTACTTCTATGTTGTTGATCCCAGACAGTAAGCATTCAGGTCTTGCTGTTAAGTTTCCATCATGAAGTGAATTTTGGTGCCATCCAATTTACATCCATGGAAAGGACATAAAGTTTTGTTTTCCTAAATGAAGTAGGAGCAAACAGGAACTGACAGTTTCCTTGCTCATGATTTCTGTACTGAGCTTTCTGATGTAGTCAGGATTCCTCTCTCTGAGGAACATGCTGCTTGCTGGCTTTCCATATCTATTTCTACCTCAGATACCTACAGATTCTATTAGTGCCTGTATCTATGAATCCACAGGGAAAGCTTTGGATTCCCAGGCCCTTCTTACATAGCTAATTACATTGGGTCATGGCTATATTGTTTCAACTATATTACTCCAAAAAGAAATGTAAGTACTTCTTACATTTAAAGCTTGTCTACAGGTGGAACTATGCAGAAATAATTACTCAGTAATAGCTCAGAAATGCATGACTAGCTTATAAATGGATTCTTATTTCATACCTAAGGAAGTATTACACCATAAATAAAGCTATCTTTAAAATGAGTTTCCAGTGAGCTGTTGTAGAATACCTATTCCACTATAGATTAACATTTTCATATGGTTTCTGGATTGCACACATAAAGGTGGACACATCCCACATTATTATACAAGCTAGTTGGGGGGGGGGGTTGCTGCAACTAACGGTACAAGGCAGATGCCTTCAAGAAATTATTCAAATTGTAGAGAACAAAATTCTTTTCAGATTTGCAAAAAAGGACCTGGTGGTCTTGCTGGACACCAAATTGAACATGAGACAAAAATATGCCTATAAAGCAAAGACTGATATCATTCTGGGCTGGATTCAGAGAACTGTTCACAGCAAGCTGAGGGAGATGATCGTTGGTCTCTGCTCAGCACTGGTGAGGCCTTGAGTGCTGTATCCAGTGCTGGGCTCCCCAGTAAAAGAGAGACATGGACATACTGGAAAGAGTCCATAAAATTGCCACAAATATGGTTAAGAAGCTGGAGCATTTGTCCTATAAGAAAAGGCTGAGAGAGGCTGGGACTGCTTAGCCTGGAGAAGAGAAGGCCCAGAGGTATTTTTATAATGTATATAAATACCTGACGGGAGAATGCAAAGATAGAGCCAGGCTATTTTCTGTGGTGCTCAGTAAAAGGACCAGAGGCAATGGACACAGACTGAAACACGTGAGAAGCCATCATAACATTAGGAAACATTTTTATATTTCTCCTTCCTTGGAGGTATTCAAAAACTTCCTGGACATGGTCCTGGGCAATCAGCTCTTCATAAGCACAGCAGTTGGACTAATGACCTCCAGATATCACTTCCAACCTCAACCATTCTCTCATTCTGTGATTCTGTTCCTAAAAGTTGCCTACCTCAGTTAACAATGACAAAAAAAAAAAAAAAGCTCAAATTTGAAAATAGTAATACCTGTAAATCTGATTCATTAGCTTGCGAAATTTTCATTATGGTAGGTATTAAAAATATTATATATGTGTATGTTTTATATTTCTCTATAGTGATAGTCATCTCTAAATATAATAGAAATAACAGAAAAGCAATTATTTAAAAGATACGTTGAAGTGTACTATATATAAAAACTGTGAAAAATTAAAAAAAAATCACTATACATCCCCTGTCTGACAAACAAAAATCAAAATACACTTACAGATTTAAATAGAACCATCAATAGACAATAGACAACAGGAAAATGTGAGTACACATCACTAGCCATAATTAAAAAATACTCATTAAACTGTTTGTCATTTCAGGTGGACCAACACAGAGGAAGTAGCAAACAGCACCTAAGTGAGGAAAACATGAATGGTAGGACAGGGTAACATCTGATGAAATAATTATTGAGGGGTAGAGATAGGAAGGAATATATTTTATATTTTATTTAAAGACAAAAATAATTGTAGCTCAAAGTAATTCTATATTGCATTTAAAGAACTGTATATTTGCTTTACGTATATACGAGCATTCAAAATGCTTACCACAACGAAATTCTAAAATCATAGAATGGTTAGGGTTGAGAAGGACCTTAAGATTATCAAGTTCCAACCCCCCTGCCATGGGCAGGGACACCTCGCTCTAAACCATATCACACAAGGCCTCGTCCTACCTGGACTTGAACCCTGCCAGGGATGGAGCATTCACAACCTCCCTGGGCAACCTATTCCAGTGCCTCACCACCCTAACAGGAAAGAATTTCCTCCTTAGATCCAATCTAAACTTCCCCTGTTTCAGTTTTAACCCATTACCCCTTGTCCTATCACTACAGTCCCTAATGAAGAGTCCATCCCCAGCAGCCCTATAGGCCCCCTTCAGATAATGGAAGGCTGCTATGAGTTCTCCACGCAGCCTTCTCTTCTCCAGGCTGAACAGTCTCAACTTTCTCAGCCTATCCTCATATGGGAGGTGCTCCAGTCCCCTAATCATTCTTGTGGCCTTCCTCTGGACTTGTTCCAAAAGATCCATGTCCTTTTTATGTTGAGGACACCAGAACTGCACACAATACTCCAGGTGAGGTCTCACGAGAGCAGAATAAAGGGGCAGGATCACCTCCTTTGACCTGCTGGTCCCACTCCTTTTGATGCAGCCCAGGATACGGTTGGCTTTCTGGATTGCAAGCGCACATTGCCGTCTCATGTTCATTTTCTCATTGACTAGCACCTCCAAGTCCTTCTCCGCAGGGCTGCTCTGAATCTCTTCTCTGCCCAGCCTGTAGCTGTGCCTGGGATTGCTCCGACCCAGGTGTAGGACCTTGCACTTGGCATGGTTAAACTTCATGAGGTTGGCATCAGCCCACCTCACAAGCGTGTCAAGGTCCCTCTGGATGGCATTCCTTCCCTCCAGCATGTCAACCGAACCACACAGCTTGGTGTCATCGGCAAACTTGCTGAGGGCGCACTCAATCCCACTGTCCATGTCAGTGACAAAGATGTTAAACAAGACCGGTCCCAACACCGATCCCTGAGGGACACCACTCGTTACAGGTCTCCAGCCAGACATTGAGCCATTGACCACAACTCTTTGTGTGGCCATTCATCAAATTGATGTCTCTCCAATTTAGAGACAAGAATGTCGTGTGGGACAGTGTCGAACGCTTTACACAAATCCAGGTAGATGACATCAACTGCTCTACCACTGTCCATCAGTTCTGTAGCCCCATCATAAAAGGCCACCATATTGGTCAGGCAGGATTTCCCCTTAGTGAAGCCATGCTGGCTGTCACCAAGCACCTTGTTGTTTTTCATGTGCCTTAGCATGCCTTCCAGGAGAATCTGCTCCAAGATTTTGCCAGGCACAGAGGTGAGACTGACTGGTCTGTAATTCCCTGGGTCATCCATTTTCCCCTTCTTGAAAATGGGGGTTATATTTCCCTTTTTCCAGTCATCGGGAACTTCACCTGACTGCCATGATTTTTCAAATATGATGGCCAGAGGCTTAGCAACTTCATTTGCCAGCTCCTTCAGGACCCGTGGACTTGTGGACGTTCAGATTTTTAAGATGGTCTCAAACCAATTCCTCTCCTACAGTGGGCCCAAGGTCTTCATTCTCACAGTCCCTTCGTCTGCCTTTCAAGACTTGGGTGGTGTGGTCACAGCCTTTGCTAGAAAAGACCGAGGCAAAGAAGTCATTCAGAACCTCAGCCTTCTCCAAATTCTGTGTAGCTAGTTCACCTGAGAGCTTCCTTAGGGGTCCTACGTTCTCCCTAGTCTGTTTTTTATTTGCTATGTACCTGTAGAATCCCTTCCTGTTATCCCTAATATCCCTAGCCAAGTTTAATTCTAACTGGGCCTTAGCTTTCCTTACCTGGTCCCTAGCTTCCCGGACAACATACCTGTACTCTTCCCAGACCTCCTGTCCTTGCTTCCACTTTCTATGAGACTCTTTTTTCATTTGAATTTTCCTCAGGAAATCCTTATCCATCCAAGAAGGTCTCCTGGCCCTCCTGCTGCACTTCCTTCTGGTTGGGATGCAACACTCCTGAGCCTGTAGCAGGTGATCCTTGTAGACCAATCAAGAGTCTTGAGCCTCCCTGCCCTCTAGGGCTATATCCCATGGAACCTTACTAACCACGCTCCTGAAGAGGTTGCTTCACACTCTTCTCACTCTCCTAAGGATCTCAAATTCAACCATCTCGTGGTCGCTGCATCCAAGGCTGCCCTGGAGTGCCACATTTCCAACGAGCCATTCCCTGCTGGTGAGCACAAGGTCAAGCATGGCACCTCTCCTTCTCGGTTCCTCTATTACGTGCAGAAGGAAGTTGTCTTCCACACAATCGAGAAACCTCCTGGATTGCTTGTGCCGGGCCGTACCGTCATACCAAAAGATGTCAGGGTAGTTCAAGTCACCCATGAGAACGAGGGTCTGTGAGCGTGAGGCTTTTCCTATCTGCCTATAGAGTGCTTCATCCACAGATTCCTCTTGATCAGGTGGTCTGTAACAGATCCCCACAGTAATGTCTCCCATCGCTGTTTTCCCTTTAACCCTGACCCACAAGCTCTCTGTTAACTGCTCACCTGTCCCCAGACAGAGTACCATACTCTCCAGCCTATTCCTAACATAAAGGGCAACTCCCCCTCCGCACCTGCCAGGCCTGTCTTTTCTAAAGAGTCTGTAACCTTCCATTCCAACACTCCAGTCATAGGAGCCATCCCACCATGTTTCTGCGATGCCTATTATACCATACCCCCCACAGACGTGCACACATCTCTAATTCCTCTTGTTTGTTCCCCATGCTACTGGCATTTGTATAGGGGCATCTGAGTCGACCTCCAAATGAAGCCGGCTCTTTGGCTGGAGTAGCTGGAATATCTCTACATTGCTCTGAGCATTTATTAGAGGTGCTGGCAACTGACTGGAAGTGTTGGGATGGAATGATGCCCCCCTCCCAAAACACATCTAGTTTAAAGCCTCCTTGACCAGTCTGGCAAGCCTCCTACCAAAACCGTTCTTCCCCTTATTTATCGGACCAGCTCCACCAGCCCCCACTAGACCTGGCCTACAAACTTGGGTCCCATGTTCAAGATACCCAAACCCCTGACTGTGACACCACCCTTTTAACCATTTATTAACCTGACTAATCCTCCTAGATTTTTTTAGGTCCTCCCCTGTATCCTGGAGGATAAGATGAAAATACTATCTGAGCTCCAGAGCCCTTAACCACCTCTCCCAGGGCTCTGTAGTCCTTCTTTATGTTCTCCAGGCTACTACTATCTATACCGCTAGCACCCATATGTATTACCAGAAGTGGGTAATAGTCCATGGGGCTTACTAGAGCAGGCAGCCTCTCTGCCACATCCCTGATCCGTGACACTCATAGGCAACACACCTGCCGTGAGAATGGGTCAGGCCAACAGACAAGTGCTTCTGTCCCTTTCAAAGTAGAATCCCCTACTACTATGACCCGCCGCTTTTTCCTGGCAGTACCAGTAGAAATCTTTTTTACTAGATCATCAGCCAGCTGCTTCTGGCAGAAGTGTGTTTCCTCATGAGTCCCCTGCAGGACAGCAAAGCGGTTGTGTGTGGGGGCAACAGGTTTAGGAGGAAGTCCCTTGCTTTTAATTGTCCTTTTCCTACCTTTTTTGTTGGGTTTTTGTTTTTTGTTTTTTTGTTTGTTTTTTTTTTGGTCACCAATTCCCAGCTTTGCGGGTTAACAGTCTCCTTCTTTCCTCCATGAGCTACAGGGGCAGCTCAGCCACTTACTGCAGGAGAACCTCCACCAGGGAGCACCGAGTGCAGCCCTGCCCATTGTGTACCTTTCCCTCACCAGAGCAGTGCAGGCACTCTCTACACCCTGAAGTCTGCACTGCTCTGTCTACACCCTCTCATCGCCGCTGAGTGCCTACGGTGGCCACCGCCGGGGCAGCCAGCGCAGATCTCCCAGACAGAGCCCTGGTCATACGGCGAGTGCTCACCATCCCGCTCGCCTGCCCGAACTGCCGCGCAAACTGCCTCGACCCGCTCTGTTCGTCACGCTTCCTGGGGCAGGTTTTTACCCAGTCAGGGCTAGCGCCGCTGCTCCTGGCTCCGCCCCCTGTGAGTCAGCTGCTCGCGTCAGCTGAGCTGCCGGCTCCTGGGCAGGTCCTGTCGAGGACTTGAGGCTCCCTCGGTGGCTCTCAGTGCTTTAAGTTGAGGCTCCTGGACACTGATCTCCCCCCGCTCCGGTGTTCGAGGCGTCCTCTCTTGAGCTACTCACCTCAGCAATTATAGCCATGATATGGAACTGCAATAGCAACAGTGAATAATTAATATGGAAATAATTTGTGCTTTGAGCAAAGACAGAGTATTTTGTCATTAAAAGATATGATTTGTAAATGATAAAAATTCGATGAGAGTAGGAGCTCATGAAACTATGTCTTAGGTCTTCATTACATCATACTAAATATTCAAAAGCTCAACCATAGTAGTGTATAGTCAATCTGCTGTTTTAGACAGCTAGATTAAAAAATGAAAGCAGGCATTAAAAAATAAACAGAGTAATCTGTGGTATGACTTTATTAAATATTTCAAGTGTTTTATTTAATAAAAGCATTTTTTCATAAAAGAATTTTGCCCTTTGATTCTAAAATGCTACTTCTAGAAATAAAACCATCTGTAAAAAATAATTCTGTCAACAAGACAGAAGAAAAACATATCTCAAAACTGCAATTACAGAAAATGAGTTACAGCCATTTTGCAGGTTTAAATATAATTGTCTGTTTTTCTCTCTTCTTCCTTTTAAAATCCCTGACCCAGAGGAACTGAACCAAGATCAGTTCAGAAGGACTAAATATTCCCTAAGAACCTTTAGATTTATCTGATGCACTCACTTTCCAAATTCCAGCACAAGTCTAAAAGAGTTTAGTTAGCACAGGATAAGTGCTTTTGGTGACAAGCTTTCATTAGGAAATATCTGGAGAGAATGAAATTAACTTTTTTTATTGGGTCTTTAGATTAATTATCCAGTGAACACCTATTGACTGGAGGGTTTGGGGTTTTTTTTCTCTTTCAATGAATACTTTCTTTTGTTCAGTCCTTCTTCAGTTATTCATTACAAGCATTGAAGCATCCCCTGGAGCCTCAATTCCTCCTACCTAAATTGAAGAACTTTGCTGAGATTCTGTTTAGGAAACTGTCAGTCCAAACTATCTTTATAATCAATGGGGAGTGATAAATGTCTCCAAAGGGGTTTTCAGTCTACATCACCATTTAGAGGTGCCTTCCTATCTATCTCCCATGTAGGGAACTTGAATTGACTGCAGTTGTACTTAGACATCTTATGTAAGAGCTTAAAGCTAGGTTGGATGTATTCAGACCCAAGTTCCCAATATCTCTTTCTCCCATCATTTTTCCTTAAACATTTACCTATTTTTTCTTTGATATTTTCTTAGCCAAAGAAAACTGAAGTTCTAATCATGTTCACTCATTTGCTTTCTTACAGTCATACAGATTACAGTATTCCAGCTTTCCACATTAATTAAACTTGCACTTAATCAATATTTAAGCAATACAAATGATGCCTACTTCAGTACTTTATTGTCAGTGAATAAATACATCCTGGCCAGCACTCTCAGAGGGTAAAGATGCAATATGTATCAAAGTTCTTAAGAATGTATTAAAGAATCAGTGATGTTGGGCTGAAATCTACCAATTGCTGTATAGTAACACCATCCTGAATTACAGACTGGATGTATAGAATACTAAATGTAAGGAACGATGATGAAGCACCATAAATTTAAAATTAATTAAGTAGGCATTGAAAAAAACCCAACAGCTATGGTCTTTACAGCATAACAATGCAAACCATTGCATTGAAAGTATTGGTAAAGCTAGAAAGAAAACATAAAAAAAAAATGAATTGTAGTCATCATGTGCTTTGGACTAAAAAAAAAAATTTAAAACTACTAACAAAGATTGTCCTTTAGTTTGAAGATTTGGCATTAGACCAATAATTTCTAAAAAATATACCTTTAGTAAAAATTAGAAATCAATGAATAAAGCCATAGAGTGTTTCAGAACTGGAAAGAATTTTCAGCTGCTGATCTTAAAAGTTCTATACGGAATTAAATTGTATGTATATATTTTGGGCATTTTTTATTTCATTTTTTATGGTGCTGTCGTGGGTTAAGCCCAGCTGGCAACAACCACACAGCTGTTTTCTCACTCCCCTCCCCCTTCCTCCCACTGCTCCTGGAGGGATGGGAAGGAGAATCAAAAGAATGTAACTTCCATGGGCTGAGATAAGAACAGCCCAGTAACTAACGTATAACACAAATCACTGCCGCTACCACAAATAATAATAATGATAAGGGAAATAACAAGGGAAGAGAATAAAACCTCTCACCATCTTCTGACCGATACCCAGCCTGACCTGAGCAGTGATCTAGCCCTTCCAGGTAACTGCCCCCAGTTTATATAGTGAGCATGATGTGCTGTGGTATGGAATACATCTTTGGCTAGTTTGGGTCAGGTGTCCTGTCTCTGCTTCCTCCTGGCTTCCCTTCCTCTATGGCAGAGCATGAGACTCAGAAAGTCCTTGGTCAGAGTAAACATTACTGAGCAACAACTAAAAACATTGGTGTTATCAGCGCTGTTCCCAGGCTGAAAGTCAAAACCACAGCACTGCACCAGCTACTAAGAAGGAGAAAAATGACTGCTACTGCTGAACCTAGGACAGCTTCCCATCACCATTGTATCTGATTTCTGTCCATATAAAATCAATAAGGAGGAAAAAAAAAGAGAAAAATTTTGCCTAGCTTAATTGGCAGGGTTGTTGTTTGTTTTCTTCTTTTTTTTTTGGGGGGGGGGGCAGTAGTTTGTCACATGCATTTTTTATTTATTCTTAGTGACATTTCACCTTGTCAGTAACACAAAAATTCCACTATCCATGCTGTCCTTCTGTGTTCTGTAAAGACCTTTTATAAATGAAAATAATCTGAGCTCATAAAAGACAAATTTTAGGTGTGTAAAATGATGGCGGAGAGAAACAGAAGAATAAATTATACTTTAAGTTGAATGCACTGTGTCAGTTATGTAAGTATACCTGCTATATAAAGTGATCAGTAAGTATATCCCCCCAAAGTCATCATACTTGTTCTTTTATATTTTATTTCAGTTTTCAAATCCTCACATAGACCCACTTAAAGAAACGTTTATCTGGATGTTACAGTTTTGAAGATAGTGAGAACTCACACAAACACAAAACTGAATTATTTGAGGCTTCAGAAAAGATCCTCTTGAGCCTTCCTGTTCTGCAGCATTCTTTCCATACAATCTCAGATAAGTCAGCAAGAGTTGAATTCATCCCGTCTAACTTCTATAACCTAATTTCAGGCTGAATGGCCAGCCTCCTTCTGAAATAGAAAGCACAAAGCACCCTGAAGGACTAATTGTCCTTGTAAAACATGTTAAAAACTTGTAAAACAGGTTTTTGTATCAAGAGATGTATTTAAGCTCCAAAAATTATAAAAGATCTCTCTCCTGGTGATAGGATTCAACTAACTTAATCTATGTAGTTAGTTCATATGTAACACAAACCTCACCCATATAGAAAGTGGTTTACATAAAGATGAGATTTCTCAATGCCTTTGAGAGTTAGCCATCTAGGTTCCCTAGAAATTCCCATCTGAACTGTTAGGTGACTAATTGCTTTGTCTTGTTGTCCTGACCATCACATTACCATCCTTATTCCTGAAATACAGTGGAAATAATAGCACTTGCCTATCTCAAAGAAATCTCTGTTGTGAAGATAAATGAATTGTTTGTGAGGTGATCAAACTCCATGATAATGGAGACCACATAAATATAAATACTTTTATGTTTGAAAACTACATCATGCACAGTTGGAGCTCCTGAAGAACAGAAGTAACAGCAGCAACTATAACTTTCCTAGTCCTTTCTTAAGAGCTGTTTCCATAGTGTAAGTAAGGAATGACTAAAAAGTCACAATTTAATGGCATTATTACAATAAACCAAAGCTAAACATGGGGTTAGTGTATAGATGCAGAACCAAGGGCTATTATATACCATGTACATATATACTATAAAAAAAATAAATGGTAGTCAGAACAAAGCTGGAGTGATTTTAAAATCCTGAGCTATTTGAGACAGGTACATCAGTAACAATAACATTATAGTTTTCAGAATGCACCACAAGCCTGCAAAGTTTACTGTTTCACCACATGCTGCAGAGTTTATTATTTCAGGAGTGAAATCTACAAACATAGTGGAATTGAATTGAATATACAAGGCTGGATAGGCACCTTGAGGGCATTCCAAATATTCACACACTGAGAAACCATATAGAAGGAATATAGGGATAAACGAAATGTAGCAAATGGAAGTAAGCATCAGAAAACTGAAGAGAGAAGACTGGAGGAGATAAAACTGGTGGGATAGCAGGATGTTTTGCGGTTTTCTTCTCATCCTCTTTGCCTGCTCTTTCGCTATCTAGGTGGATTTTAGAGGCATTTATTTTACCAGAGAGAGACTACATAAGCAAGACTAAAATATCAAAGCAGCCCACAACTATAAATTCATATGCTGACCACTTTCTACCTGAGCTCACTGCAATACATAAAATCTTAAAAAACAGATCTGGCAAAGGATATAGCTGGCAAAGAGTATAGCTTTGGGGGATAAAGTATTTGAATAGAAATACCTAGAAATTTTACAGATACTTAAACTGAGTAGAGTGTACTCAGGTGACTGGCTCAGTCATCACAGCCTCACAGTCCTGCTCAGATAAATAGTTCTGTGGTCCTTTCTCTGACAGAGGTTGGTACCAGATGCACCAGAAAGTTCTGAGGTAGCTTCTCAGCAAGTAAAACTATACTACCACACAATAATTAAATTTTGTCTTATTATCTTAAAATGTTAAGTTGGTGGCTTTTTTGTACTAAAGGACTATTTCTGCCATGCAAAGCAATCTTCAGTTTATCAAATCCCAGAATTATGAACTGGGGATTAGAAAAAAAAAAAGTTAGAAGGTTGCATTAGAGAACACCTTGCTGCTTCTAATGCTCAAGTGAAATGAACCCTCAGGTAACAAAGGCTAGGGCTAAGAAAGGTTTTCTTTGTTTTTCTTTGCATTTTTCTTGAGAGAAAGGAATTGTTCAAAACTTATCTACTGTCATTGGTCAAAATTCCACCGTCACAACATTGCCTGTCTCTTAGTAAGGGGTCACTTTTGCCGTAGAGGTGATTCCTAGTCACGAATAGCTACTGACCAATGTGTTTTTCCTGGTCTTGGAGGACAGCATTGCTATGCAAGTGGAAATTAGGTCAGAGGCTGGTTTTTGTTGTACTCATTTTCCCTCTCAGAATGTAACCAGAAGTTCAGAAAAGGCAAAATCCTGAAGAAAATCACTCACTATGCCATGAGTGAAGCAACATCATCCCATTAAAGCCTTGCATTGGAAATCTACAAAAGAGTTAAAACTTATTCAGAGTAGCTAATGGCTACTATAAAAAGAGGGAAGCAGTGATAATTTGGAAAGCCTGCGGCTCTCAGCATACAGTGACTCAAGCTTGATCAATCTAGTTCTGGGCCAGGGGAGGGATAAGAAGAGTATCTGTTTTTGCAGCAGTGGCGTGTCCTGGGATTTGTGGTGGTCTATAAGCAGTATGTTTCCAATAAGTAATAAAACTGCTGCAGGCTGCATTGCAGAGCTGCTGAATGTGGGTCACATTCTACCTACAAGTAATAATTTGGCCACCTACAAATTAAATATTTATTTTGTTAAAGCCAGTTTCTTGCCATTTCCACTTTAGTTTCTGAGGGTTCTTTTGATGGTATTAACGCCATAAGCAGAACTAAATATCTGTAGAATTATAGCAAGTTTCTCTGTAACATTTCACTTGAATCTTATTCTTACTTCAATAGATTAAAAGGTCTTTCATCTTTGCAGTTTTAAGTAGTATTTTCCACAGTAACAGGGGGAGGCCAC
This sequence comes from Neopsephotus bourkii, assembly GCF_033783945.1. Taxonomy (NCBI): domain Eukaryota; kingdom Metazoa; phylum Chordata; class Aves; order Psittaciformes; family Psittacidae; genus Neopsephotus; species Neopsephotus bourkii. The sequence goes on from NW_026900600.1 coordinate 260,364, forward strand.
ATCTCTGCTAGTCAGTTTGCTGACTGTTTTAATGTTTTGTAATTTTGTAATGTTCTCCCCTAAGGCTGTTTAAGAGTGATGCACAATCCCTGTTCCAATACATGATAGTTGTCCAAGACAATGTGTTGATTCTTGACGTTTTTTTCTTCCACTCAACTCACTGAAGGGAGATTGTGCTCTTAATGTCAGGGGATCCTGGGCTTTTAAAACAAGTTATTTTTTACATTTTATTTAGGAAGCTTCTCCTAATATTAAGAAGTAAGTCCCCTCAAAAGAAAGAGAGAGTAATGAGAGATAAAAGAATAACTGTTGTCACAGTTTTTGCTGCTCTATCCACAGAGGCTGTTTTCATGGCCAAAAAATGCCTAGGATTAACTTGCTTTTCCAGTATGTATTATGCAATCATACTACAAGTGTTTTAATATTTTATTGCTATTTACTATTGTATTGCTTAACTTTGACAATGTATAACTGGAGTTCTGTAGAGACAGATGTGCATATCATCAAGGTATCAAAAAGATTCTGAGTTTGTTGCTTCCCAGTGACAATATCAAACCTATTGACATTTTTGTTATAGACCAAAGAAAGAAGAAACTGGAAAAACTATTAGCCTACATATGGATATTTTTATTGGATAAAATAAGACTGTAATACCAATGAAATGTCTATACCAAGTACTCTGTGTTTAACATGATGAGGCAGAAAAGCCTGTTTTTCTTTCCTGGGTCTCCAACAGCATAACAATTCTTTGTATTGACGGACTTTTTCTCCAAGTTTAAAAAAATTTACTAAAGAGAAAGGTAGATTAGATAGATGCAAGGTCTTTCCTAGCTGTCCAGGTAAAAGTTAGGTCAACTCTGGAACTGCATACGTGCAAAAGAACAGTGATGTGTCCTAATGTATGATACTGAAAGGCATGTGCATACCTTTGGTATCCTGTTAGCATGTTGGTGTAGCCCTGTAACATCAGCTTATAGATGGTTCACATCTAATCAGATTGAAGTATGATGTCGTAGTTTAACCCCATCCAGCAGCTAAGCAACACACAACCACTTGTTTACTCCCCCCAGTTGGGAGAACCTCCTATCCTTACTTGGTGGCACAGTGTCAGAAGCACAAAAAGCTTGACTGAGTAAACAGTGCTCAGCAGGATCTGAAACATGTCTGTATTATCAACACAAACCCAAAACATAGCCCTATACCAGCTAGTATGAAGAAAATTAACTCTCCCAGCCCAAACCAGCACATGTGAGTAGGGAAATATCTGTGTACTGAGATCAGAGTTGCAGACAGGCAGAAGACTCAGAAAGAGAGAAAAGAAGGAAAAAAAAAAAAAAAAAAGGATAAGAATCTGCTAGTCTGGAAACTGAGGCAAAAGCCAGGAAGCAGCTAACAAGCTTGACTTACACACAAAAAAGACACATCAGGAAGCTCTTTCTGGGTAATGTGGATTTTAAGAACTCTAGACTATATCCATCCTTAATACAAATGACACACCAGGAAAGGCTCAACACTAAGAACACAACACTGACAATATATTTTGGCTGGCATGATCATATTCCTGGCTGGGAGGAGAAACGTACCCTAGTGGCAGTCAGCCAGTGTCCAGCTGAGAGGGAACTTCTGGTTCCATGGACACCCACATTGTCACAGGCATTTTCAGATTTGCCATGCTTGACTTGTTTTTTTTTTTTTTTAACATGTGTAACCGCACTGGGAACTGAAATCCTGGAATGCAGAGAAGGTCAAAAGGTAGATGCAGAAACAGCCAGTTAGGGACTGGAAAAAAGACTACTTTCCCTGCTCAATGTATAAAATGTCTTGACTACCATTAGAAGCTAAGACACTTTTGTCCTTATAGGTGTGTCTTAAAGTAATAAATGTGAGAATGATTTTTTATGCTAAAACTAGGGATCTAGTACAATCAACCATATCTTTCAGTCATATGTAGATACAATCGCAGCACAAGGGAATGTAATTCTGCGTCCTGTGCTCTACATTATCTCAGTTTTGTCTCCATTCCTTCTGGCTCCTTGTTAGTAGGACCCTATAGTCCAGAACAATCTGTGCACTTAAACTGTTTCTTCCTACTTTTATCCAGTCAATAAATATGACTGTGAATGATCACTTAATAGAGATCCTTGTTCAGTTCAGAAAAAGTCATCTGTTTGCTTTAGGAGTCTGATTATTTTCTTAGACTTTGTTTCATCCTCCCTCAAGCACCACTGTGTTACCTGCTTTGCAATGAATTTGAATCCCAGCTCAGCGAGCTTTTGCAACACCTAAGGATAGATTTTGGTGGTTTTAATCATGGAGACAACCTCCCTGGACTATATTATTATTTGGATCCTGAAGAAGGGTCATCCTGCTGGTCTCAAGCCTTTGCTTGCTTGAAATTAGTTCCTAAAATCAGGAGACTAAGAAGCCTGGTGCTGAAAGAAGGAGTTAGAGATATCCTGCAATAATTACCAGGGTGGATGCTGGCATTAAATCCTTAGGGCAATGCATCCTGATTAAGAAATCTACTTAGGCACTTTTTATACAACCAAAGAATTCCATGCAAGGTTTGTACATAGAGTTTAGCACAGCAAAGAAACGGATCTGCAATGCCTGTACCTTGTCTTACACAATCTGGGAAATAAGTATAAACCACAACAATGCAGCCAGAAATTACCACGAGATGCTTACCATCAAGAATGGAATTTGCAATGAATCATAACAGTTTTAGCTGACAGTAATGGTGCTAAAGCTCTATAAAGGAGATATTTGTTTTTCTGGCAGTTGAAAGATGTACCACACAATATATACATAACGGGTTTTTTTACTTACCAGTTAAAGCATTGATAAGTGTTCCAAAAAGTTTACTGTGTCATGCTCTGCTTGAAATTAAGTGCAGTACTAGAGACAGCATGATCCGGTCAATTGCTGAGGTGAGTAGCTCGAGAGAGGACGCCCTGAACACTGGAGCCGGGGGGAGATCAGCATCCAGGAGCCTCAGCTCAGAGCTACAAGAGCCACTGAGGGAGCTTCAAGTCCTCGACAGGACCTGCCCAGGAGCTGGCAGCTCAGCTGACGCGAACAGCTGACTCACAGGGGGCGGAGCCAGGAGCAGCGGCAGCACTAGCCCTGACTGGGTAAAAACCTGCCCCAGGGAGCACGAGCGACCAGGGTGGGCAGTTTGAGCGGGTTGAGGCACTTCGCGCGGGCAGGTGAGCACTCGCCGTATGACCAGGGCCCGGTCTGGGAGCTCTGCTCTGGCTGCCCTGGCTGTGTCCAGCGTAGGCACCAAGACAGAGCAGATGAGAGGGGAGGCTGCAGTGCAGAGTTCGGAGTGTAGAGAGTGCCTGCACTGGTTTGGTGAGGGAAAGGTGCACAATGGGCAAGGCTGCACTCGGTGCTCCCTGGTGGAGGTCCCCCTGCAGCAGGTGGCTGAGCTGCAGGATGCTATTAATAGGTTACAAGATGTCAGGGTAGCTGAGAGGAAGCAGGAATGTTTGCTCCCTGCCCAAACTGTGCAGGGTCCTCAAGCTTCCCCTGTAGCTCATGGAGGAAAGAAGGAGGTTAACCCGTGAGGCTGGGAAGTGGTGAAAAAAAAGAAAAACCAACAAAAAAGGAGGAAAAGGACAACTAAAAGCAAGGGGCTTCCTCCTAAACCTGTTGTCCCCATGCAGAACTGCTTTGTTGTCCTGCAGGGGACTCATGAGGAAACACACTTCTGCCAGAAGCAGCTGGCTGATGCACTAGTAAAGATTCCTACTGGTGCTGCCAGGAAAAAGCGGCGGGTCGTAGTAGTAGGGGATTCTACTTTGAAAGGGACAGAAGCACTCGTCTGTCGGCCTGACCCGGTCTCAAGGGAAGTGTGTTGCCTACCGGGGGCATGGATCAGGGATGTGGCAGAGAGGCTGCCTGCTCTAGTAAGCCCCACGGACTATTACCCACTTCTGGTGATACATATGGGTGCTAGCGGTATAGATAGTAGTAGCCTGGAGAACATAAAGAAAGACTACAGAGCCCTGGGAGAGGTGGTTAAGGGCTCTGGAGCTCAGATAGTATTTTTGTCTTATCCTCCAGGATACAGGAGAGGACCTAAAAAAATCTAGGAGGATTAGTCAGGTTAATAAATGGTTAAAAGGGTGGTGTCACAGTCAGGGGTTTGGGTGTCTTGAACATGGGACCCAAGTTTGTAGGCCAGGTCTACTGGGGGCTGGTGGAGCTGGTCCAATAAATAAGGGGAAGAACGGTTTTGGTAGGAGGCTTGCCAGACTGGTCAAGGAGGCTTTAAACTAGATGTGTTTTGGGAGGGGGGCATCATTCCATCCCAACACTTCCAGTCAGTTGCCAGCACCTCTAATAAATGCTCAGAGCAATGTAGAGATATTCCAGCTACTCCAGCCAAAGAGCCGGCTTCATTTGGAGGTCGACTCAGCTGCCCCTATACAAATGCCAGTAGCATGGGGAACAAACAAGAGGAATTAGAGATGTGTGCACGTCTGTGGGGGGTATGGTATAATAGGCATCGCAGAAACATGGTGGGATGGCTCCTATGACTGGAGTGTTGGAATGGAAGGTTACAGACTCTTTAGAAAAGACAGGCCTGGCAGGTGGGGAGGGGGAGTTGCCCTTTATGTTAGGAATAGGCTGGAGAGTATGGTACTCTGTCTGGGGACAGGTGAGCAGTTAACAGAGAGCTTGTGGGTCAGGGTTAAAGGGAAAACAGCGATGGGAGACACTACTGTGGGGATCTGTTACAGACCACCTGATCAAGAGGAATCTGTGGATGAAGCATGCTATAGGCAGATAGGAAAAGCCTCATGCTCACATGCCTTTGTTCTCACGGGTGACTTCAACCACCCTGACATCTTTTGGAATGACGGTACGGCCCGGCACAAGCAATCCAGGAGGTTTCTCGATTGTGTGGAAGACAACTTCCTTCTGCATGTAATAGAGGAACCGAGAAGGAGAGGTGCCATGCTCGACCTCGTGCTCACCAACAGAAAAGGGCTTGTTGGAAATGTGGCACTCCAGGGCAGCCTTGGATGCAGCAATCACGAGATGTTCGAATTTGAGATCCTCTGGACAGTGAGAAGAGCGTGCACCAAGCTCACTGCCCTGGACTTCAAGAGAGCAGACTTTGGCCTCTTCAGGAGCGTGGTTAGTAAGGTTCCATGGGATATAGCCCTATAGGGCAGGGGGGCCCAAGGCTCTTGGTTGGCCTTCAAGGATCACCTGCTACAGGCTCAGGAGTGTTGTATCCCAGCTAGAAGGAAGTGCAACAGGAGGGCCAGGAGATATCCTTGGATGGATAAGGAGCTCCTGAGGAAAATTCAAATGAAAAAAGAGTCTTATAGAAAGTGGAAGCGAGGACAGGCGGCCTGGGAAGAGTACAGGGGTGTTGTCTGGGAAGCTAGGGACCAGGTTACGAAAGCTAAGGCCCAGTTAGAATTAAACTTGGCTAGGGATATTAGGGATAACAGGAAGGGATTCTACAGGTACATAGCAAATAAAAAACAGACTAGGGAGAATGTAGGCTCCCTGAGGAAGCTCTCAGGTGAACTAGCTACACAGAATTTGGAGAAGGCTGAGGTTCTCAATGACTTCTTTACCTTGGTCTTCACTGGCAAAGGCTCTGACTGCACCACCCAAGTCTTGGAAGGCAGACGCAGGGACTGTGAGAATGAAGACCTTGGGCCCACTGTAGGAGAGGAATTGGTTTGAGACCATCTTAAAAATCTGAACGTCCACAAGTCCACGGGTCCTGAAGGAGCTGGCAAATGAAGTTGCTAAGCCTCTGGCCATCATAATTGAAAAACCATGGCAGTCAGGTGAAGTTCCTGATGACTGGATAAAGGGAAATATAACCCCCATTTTCAAGAAGGGGAAAATGGATGACCCAGGGAATTACAAACCAGTCAGTCTCACCTCTGCCTGGCAAAATCTTGGAGTAGGTTCTCCTGGAAGGCATGCTAAGGCACATGAAAAACAGCAAGGTGCTTGGTGACAGCCAGCACGGCTTCAATAAGGGGAAATCCTGCCTGACCAATTTGGTGGCCTTTTATGATAGAGCTACAGAACCAATGGACAGCAGTAGAGCAGTTGATGTTATCTACCTGGATTTGTGTAAAGCGTTCGACACTGTCCCACATGACATTCTTGTCTCTAAATTGGAGAGACATCAATTTGATGAATGGCTGGATGGCCGCACACAAAGAGTTGTGGTCAATGGCTCAATGTCTGGCTGGAGGCCAGTAACGAGTGGCGTCCCTCAGGGATCGGTGTTGGGACCGGTCTTGTTTAACATCTTTGTCAGTGACATGGACAGTGGGATTGAGTGCGCCCTCAGCAAGTTTGCCGATGACTCCAAGCTGTGTGGTTCGGTTGACATGCTGGAGGGAAGGAATGCCATCCAGAGGGACCTTGACACGCTTGTGAGGTGGGCTGATGCCAACCTCATGAAGTTTAACCATGCCAAGTGCAAGGTCCTACACCTGGGTTGGAGCAATCCCAGGCACAGCTACAGGTTGGGCAGAGAAGAGATTCAGAGCAGCCCTGCGGAGAAGGACTTGGAGGTGCTAGTCAATGAGAAAATGAACATGAGACGGCAATGTGCGCTTGCAATCCAGAAAGCCAACCGTATCCTGAGCTGCATCAAAAGGAATGTGACCAGCAGATTGAAGGAGGTGATCCTGCCCCTTTATTCTGCTCTCATGAGACCTCACTTGAAGCGTTGTGTGCAGTTCTGGTGTCCTGAACATAAAAAGGACATGGATCTGTTGGAACAAGTCCAGAGGAGGGCCACAAGAATGATCAGGGAACTGGAGTACCTCCCATATGAAGATAGCTGAGAAAGTTGGGGCTGCTCAGCCTGGAGAAGAGAAGGCTGCGTGGAGATCTCATAGCAGCCTTCCATTATCTGAAGGGGGCCTATAGGGCTGCTGGGGATGGACTCTTCATTAGGAACTGTAGTGATAGGACAAGGGGTAATGGGAGAAAACTTAAATAGGGGAAGTTTAGATTGGATATAAGGAATAGTTTGCCCAGGGAGGTTGTGAATGCTCCATCCCTGGCAGTGTTCAAGGCCAGGTTGGACGAGGCCTTGGGTGATAAGGTTTAGAGCGAGGTGTCCCTGCCCATGGCAGGGGGGTTGGAACTTGACGGTCTTAAGGTCCTTTCCAACCTTAACTATTCTATGATTCTATGATTCATTGTGCATGCATCTATCTATGCATCTGTATATGTTATTTCTGTAGTGTGCATATGTTATGCAGACATGTATTCAGGTTCTGCTTCATTGAATTGCCAGCCGAAACTTCTACTGATAGCTTGATTCAGTGTCGTCTATAGTCATAACCTGACCTGGACTGATGAAAGGTTAGACAATTTGCTCTTAAATGATTACCACTGTGAAGAAGAGATTTCAAGGACAGCAGCTGTGGTCTTTGTTCAGTGCTGGAGGTCTTTTTTTTTTTTTTTAAGTCAAATCTCTTGTTTCACCGATTTAAGGTCTGACTTTGAAAAAGCCAAGCAGCAGGGATAAAAAATGGGAAACCTTAGCCCCTATTTCCTGAGGGATGCATATTATCATTATTGACCTGCTCAAGGAGAAGTAGCAGCTGGGGGCGGCGTTGTGCACAGTGTTCCCTGGCATGCTTTTACTTCAGCTACAAGGACTCCTCTCCAGTTATCAATGTTTGTACCTAGCATAGCTTTGACTTTCATGTTTCCTTTTCAATACAGGTCAAACAATTAATGCAGCAATAGTGTTCCTCTTCAAACACTTCAGTTTCGTAGGGTACCACTGTTACTACAATCGTATTCCCTGTAATTTTCAAATCAGCTTTGAATTTGTTCCAGCATCGCCTTTAGTAAATTGATTTTTAACAGCAAGTGGCTTACATTGTCCATGTTTCTTCAGAAAGTCTTACTTTGGCAACTTCAAAAAGTCTTAGTGAAGAGAGAAAAACTACTCTGAATCCTTGTAAAGAGTCATTTAACATTTATTCTTTTGGGTGGTATTAAATCTCTGTTGCTGTTGTATACTTACACACACATATGCACACGTACACACACACACACCCCTTCTTTCCAATTAAGTATACTTTACAACTTCCTTACAGAATCTTGTTATCAACTGTAGGAACTGCCTTAATATTCATGTAGGAACTGTCTTAATATTCATACTACTTTTTCTAGCCACCTGTTTTCATCAGTCTCTCTTACACTGTCATCACCTTTTCATTTCTGTATTTGGCTACTTACTCTTTGATCCCTTATTTGGTTTTATAAATATTCTTTCTCTGATACTTTGTCCTTGTTCTGTATGAAAGATAATTCTTTTTTAGCACAATTCTTCCAGCATTTACTATCACACCATTTATCTCCAATTTTCTACCAGTTGTAATTTTTCCTTTATAGTTGCCATCTTTCCTTAACAGTATAGTCTCTTTCTTAACTAGAACTAGATTATCTTAAGGTCCTTTCCATGATTCTAACCTTAACCTATTTTTTTTTGTAGTAAAACTAAATAATGTATAGGTGAAAACATACAGAGGATGACCGGCTTTATTATTTGACTGAATATCAAATCATAAATATTAGTATTCACTTCACACTGAATACTCAGCCCTTCAGCGCACACTGCCAGCTCATGTTCATTTTCTCATCAACCAACACCACCAAGTTTTCTCTGCTCCTGATCTCTTATCTGCCCAAACTGTAGCTGTGCCTGGGATTGCTCCCACCCAGGTGGAAGACCTTGCACTTGTCATGGTTAAACTTCATAAGGTTGGCATCAGCCCACCTCACAAGCGTGTCAATGTCCCTCTGGATGGCATTCCTTCCCTCCAGCATATCAACGGAACCGCACAGCTTGGTGTCATCGGCAAACTTGCTGAGGGTGCACTCAATCCCACTGTCCATGTCACTGACAAAGATGTTGAACAAGACCGGTCCCAACACTGATCCCTGAGGGACACCACTCATTACTGGTCTCCAGCTGGACATTGAGCCATTGGCCACAACTCTTTGTGTGCTGCCATCCAGCCAGTTCTTTATCTACCAAGTGGTCCATCCATCAGATTGATGTCTCTCCAATTTAGAGACAAGGATGCTGTGTGGGACAGTGTCAAACGCTTTGCACAGGTCCAGGTAGATGACATCAGCTGCTCTACCGCTGTCTATCAGTTCTGTAGCCCCATCATAGAAGGCCACCAAATTGGTCAGGCAGAATTTCCCCTTACTGAAGCCATGCTGGCTGTCACCAAGCACCCTGTAGTCTTTCATGTGCCTTAGCATGTCTTCCAGGAGAATCTGCTCCAAGATTTTGCTAGGCAGAGGTGAGACTAACTGGTCACTTTGTATTATAAGTAAGTACTAAAAGTTAAGGTAACTTGCCCAAGGTACAAAACAGCGGATCAGTAGCAGAACTAGAAAATGAAACCAGTATTTACTGGAATGAAACCAGTAATTCCTGGATGCAGGTGTAAAACCTAAATCAAATAGGCTATAGATCCTGTATTTCTTAATACCAATAGATACTAAGTAAGAACCTCAGTGTAAAATGCTGTGGGGCGTTCATGTATTCATGTTTTGCCAGTAAGAACTGGAGTGGAATGTCTGTCACAGCCACAAACAGATCTGATAAAATCCATCCTTTGATAGGGATACATGTCTGCAACAAGCAAAAAAAAAAAAGGCAGGTATTAATACTGTATTAATTAATGTCATAACATTGCCTTGTGATATTTGGAAGAGTGAACGTCTTCTTCCGGGGGGAAGGAAGAAGGAGGGGAAGTGAGAAAGTGGCTGCATGATTCTGGGCTTAAAGTACGACAGAATGGAAAATTACAAAAGCACAGAAAATGGCTAGAGTTCCAAGATTAAGAGTTTCCAGCCAACAAAAAGATCTCCTCTACTAAAAACACACAATCAGCATGTGTGATAAGGATTTTCCTTGTCAACATTATTTTGCTTCTTCCTTTCCAGAGTGATACCGTCAGCAGAACTCATTGTGGAAGAATACAGGTTTTATCTTTTAGCAACCTATAGGATAAAAAATCTGAGATAGACCACCACTTTGCTTCTTTTTTCAACAAAAACACCCCCTGACAATAATAGCTGAGAGGGAAGCCCACCCACTGCAGTCTGTGAAATGTGAATCTAAAATACTTCACTAAATTGTTCAGTGGTATTTGACAGAGATAAGGTGAGGACAAGGGGCACCTGTGGTTATCGTTCCTATAGCTAAGTCTAGTTTTATGCTATTCACAGGTCATTCTTTGTCTGACTGACAATGAATTTTAAATTTCTATTGAGCTAAAATCTTGACATTTAGTACATTCATTCTTTATGAGATGCTGAAGAAAAAAAATCTTCCAATTGAATTTTGACTTTTCCATTGCAGGTTCCTAAAAGGTCACTGGCCCTTTTTATTAGCTAAAACCATTGTCAAATCGTAGAATAGAATCATAGAATCATAGAATAGTTAGGGTTGAAAAGGACCTTAAGATCATCAAGTTCCAACCCCCCTGCCATGGGCAGGGACATCTCGCTCTAAACCTTATCACCCAAGGCCTCGTCCAACCTGGCCTTGAACACTGCCAGGGATGGAGCATTCACAACCTCCCTGGGCAGCTTATTCCAGTGCCTCACCACCCTAACAGTAAAGAGCTTATTCCTTATATCCAATCTAAACTTCCCCTGTTTCAGTTTTAACCCATTACCCCTTGTCCTATCACTACAGTTCCTAATGAAGAGTCCATCCCCAGCAGCCCTATAGGCCCCCTTCAGATAATGGAAGGCTGCTATGAGATCTCTACGCAGCCTTCTCCAGGCTGAACAGCCCCAACTTGCTCAGCTATCTTCATATAGGAGGTGCTCCAGTCCCCTGATCATTCTCGTGACCCTCCTCTGGACTTGTTCCAACAGATCCATGTCCTTTTTATGTTGAGGACACCAGATCTGCACACAATACTCCAAGTGAGGTCTCACGAGAGCAGAATAAAGGGGCAGGATCACCTCCTTCAACCTGCTGGTCACAGTCCTTGTGATGCAGCCCAGGATATGGTTGGCTTTCTGGGCTGCAAGTGCGCACTGCCGGCTCATATTCATTTTCTCATCGACTAGCACCCCCAAGACCTTCTCCGCAGGGCTGCTCTGAATCTCTTCTCTGCCCAGCCTGTAGCTGTGTCTGGGATTTCTCCGACCCAGGTGTAGGACCTTGCACTTGGCATGGTTAAACTTCATGAGGTTGGCATCAGCTCACCTCACAAGCGTGTCAAGGTCCCTCTGAATGGCATTCCTTCCCTCCAGCTTATCAACGGAACCGCACAGCTTGGCGTCATCGGCAAACTTGCTCAGGGCGCACTCAATCCCACTGTCCATGTCACTGACAAAGATGTTAAACAAGACGGGTCCCAACACCGATCCCTGAGGGACACCACTCCTTACTGGTCTCCAGCTGGACATTGAGCCATTGACCACAACTCTTTGTGTGCGGCCATCCAGCCAGTTCTTTATCCACTGAGTGGTCCATTCATCTAATTGATGTCTCTCCAATTTAGAGACAAGAATGTCGTGTGGGACAGTGTCGAAAGCTTTACACAAGTCCAGGTAGATGAAATCAACTGTTGTCCATCAGTTCTGTAGCGCCATCATAGAAGGCCACCAAATTGATCAGGCAGGATTTCCCCTTAGTGAAGCCATGCTGGATGCCACCAAGCACCTTGCTGTTTTCCTTTGTACTAGAGGACAACAGTTAACAGGAGGGAGGTTTTGAAGAGACCTGTGAGGAGTAATGGGTCACATCATCACTATAATTCAATATTATATTCATTTTTTGGCTCTAAAGTTTGTTACATCACTCATTTACAGCAATGAAAATAATACTGAGTTAAAGGTATAAAATTTTAGGCCCAAATGTATTTTTTTGTCATCTATGCAAAAATTGAGATTAAACTAAAAATTATCTATTCATCATACCCAGATGATGTGGGGATTCTTCTCCACATAAGCAGGTATTACACTAACAAATGTACAGTCTTACGTTGTGTGTGCTATTTCTCTAAACTTCAAAACAAATATGAAAAATATTTATAAGAACTGTAATACCAGATTAAAATCACTAGGTGACGCTGAGCATTTCACTGGGTTGCAATTTGTGTTTCCCAGAGCACTATAAGGAAAAATACTGAAGAATGCTCTTGAGTACTGGAGCTCACCAGGACTAAAAGTAAGAAGCTACAAATGCTAATTCTGATAACCGCAGTAAGAACAAACAATGCCTTAACATACATATTTTACAGAATTAAAGGATCATGGAACATCTGACACAGAAAGGCACTCATCTCTTTCTTGAGATCATCTAGTCCATCCTTTCTCCTCAAGGCAGGGTGAATTGGAGCAGGCTACCTTTACCACCTCCACTACGTATTTGCACACAGGGACAAGTTCTACCTGCGCACTCTGTTTTCCAGGCTGAACAGCCACAGCTCTCAATCTCTCACCATATGTCAGAGGCTCCAGACCCTTCATCATCTTTTTGGACCTTTGCTTCAGTATGTCTCTCTTGTTCTGGGAAGCCCAGAACTGGACTCAGCACTCTAAATTTGTCTCACCAATGCGCAGCAGAAGGGAAGGATCACCTCCATCAAACCTGCTGACCATGGTCTGTCTAATGCAGCCCAGGATGATGCTTGCTTTCTTTGCTGCAAGGGTACTTTGCTGCACATGGTCAACTTGTACACCAGCACCCTAAGACCCTGTGGGTCTTGTGTTGTCCAGCACTTTCTTACTTGATTGGAAGTCATCTCCCAGTTAAAGCTTAAAGTTCTCAGCAAGTTAGCCAGCCTGTTGCTGAAAATACTTTTTACACAATTTATCGGATGTATCCCATCTCTTCCTAGTAGTTCTTGATCTTGAGAAAGGATCCAGTGGTTATAAAAGTCACATCTCTGTTGTTGATACTAGAAGAAAACTAGCTGTTAATCCACAGGATTCATCCACTCCAGCCAGCAGGATTGAGAAAAAAAAACACCTAACCATCTGGGATTCCAACCTCCATGCCATCTACCCTCATCCCCAGAGTCATCTGGCCTAGAAGAGCTAGATAGAATATGTGCAAGTTGAATAAGCATCCAGTAGAAAATGTCTAGGGAATGTAAGTAAAAAGAATATGATTATTGACAATGCTGGCTTGTGTACACATAGATATTTCCTGGCATGGATATTACCGAACTAAATATTCTGCCATACTTCTATCAGTCTTAGCTCCCATGTGGGCATCTTGTGTATGGAAAACTGCTATACTGTCCCTGAATAATTACTCTAGAGTATAATTGTTGACAATTAATCCAAATGAAATTATTTTGAAACAGAATGTCCTTAAATTAATACAGTGATAGCAGCATAAATTATAGATGTGCCAGGAAATACCTATTTGTAGAGGTACGAGTTACAACAAGATAAGAATTGTGGGTTTTTTTCTGTTGGTTTGGTTTTGGGGATTTTTGTGGAGGTTTTTTGTTTTTTCTTTGTGATTGTGATGGGGGGGGTTTGTTGTTTTTGTTTTAATGATGAGGTAGAGATTTGATTCTGTGGTACATGAGAATGCAAAATCTTCATTCTAATGTCACTGGGATCATTTTATATTATTATCTGTCTGTGTCACTGTTCATTCAGAATAAGTGGTTTTACAGATTGTTCCCTATGTTTTCCTGAGTGATTATTAACTCTGTCATATACAGAACCATGCAGAATTTCAGAGCTCAACACACAGTAAATGACCATGATTAATGCATCTTATTCAGGACAGCTTTTGGGATCATAGTCCATGAGGGATGTCATGGTTATTGCTCTGAAATGAGTTTCCTCTGTGTTACATGACCTTATTCTTTTCTGTACTCCTTCTATTGTTTCCTTCTTCTGTTGTTCTCCTCTGTCTATTTTCTCCTTTTTCTTTCAGCCAACTTCAGTATGACTAGGGAATTATTTTCCTTATATGGTACATTAAATATAAACAGCCATCTTTAAATTTCTAAGCTTTTTAAAAGAAGAGACCGAAGAGTGAAGGGCAACAACCTCATGTTATCATTGTAGATGTTTCTTTCGTTTTGAACAAAATAAACAAGGTTTAAGAATCTGAGGTCCTTAGATTTTATTTGATAGCTTATCTAATAACAAACAATCTGGTATATTTCTATACCTGTGTCAGTTCAATGTAAATGGCTTTTTCTTGTAATTTCAGCAGCCTTAAAGAGGACACTGTCTCCCTCAAATACTTTACTAAGGAAGCCTTTTAAGTTCTCTAGAATTCTTTGATACCTTCAACTTTTCTTGATACAGAAACATTTGAAACTCAGTCAAGAGTAATAACCACAGCCACATCTTTTGTTCTTTCAAGGATACCTCTAGGTTGTACACAGTATATTTTTCTTGTTGATAGATTGAAGTACTCTGTTCTGGGGATTAAAGACAGAATACACTCTCTGTTTTTTAAAAGTTCTTTGCTGATATAGGCATTTAGCAGCAGATCTAACAACCTGATTCTTCAAAAAAAAAAATCACACAAGCTTGCTCTTTGCAGGGGGCTATCTGTCATTCAGTGCAGTAGGAACAGCAACAGCTTATTCTGATCTTATCATTAGCAGTGAAACCAGAAACCCATTTCTGAAAATTAACACATTGAAAAAAATCAATCTGAGGAACTATGTGGTTGGATATTTTCCTTTAATTTTATAGATAACATTTTGAGCTGACTAATATTGATGCAGTGTAGAATTAATAAATTATAACAGGCATCCCAAAAAGAGAGACCAATAGATACTACTAAAAATGCTTGAGTGACAAAGAAAGACAAATGTCTAATTGCTTGATGATCCATAGAATAGTAAAATTCAAGTAATCACGAGACATGTATTTTTAAAAAATGCAATCAATTGAGCATATAATCTCAAGAACTCTTTAGATTCATATTAAAACATAAGAAATTAAAATAAAACGTCGGAAAATAACAAATTGTGTTAAAATATATGCATTGGAAATTACCACGCTATGAAACAGACCTGTTTATTTTAATAAAAGATGGTAGTTTGCTCCTATCGCAGAGTAAAGTGGTTAGGGAACAACATCTGAGGATGGCAATTCTATAGCATGGTTCTAAATACAATATAATATTCTATTAAACATCTCTATTTCATTTAAATATAATGTCTGTTGAATTCCATAGGTTTCAAAAACACTTAATTCCTCAAACATAAAATCTTAATAATCCTTGATCCAAACAGGAGGATGCATCCTACCCAACTTTTCTCATTGAAAAGTCAGATTCTTAATCTAAGTCAAATATTTATGATTATATGGCTAATGGAGAGAAATGTGTATTCCAAATCACAATTCTTTCCGTGAAGCTTTGCCACCCATCTTGAATAACTGCCAGCTGGATTTGCCTGAGACAGCCTAACCAACTGTTTTGAACTGGGCATGTAATTTAAATAGCCTGGGTGTGCCTGAGATACATTCTAATCTCAATCTTCCTTTTTGGTTCTGAGAATTTATAACATCTTTTTTATTGATCTCCTTCAAATATTTCTTACGTGATCTTTCTTCAACTCATTCAGCAGTATCACACAGGCTCATGGTTTTCATGGATAAAATAAACCTGCTCCACCTTTTGCTTGCTAAAGTGTGCACTTGGTTGTCCTATCAATATGTACTCCCTATGAAGCAGAAAAGCATTACTAACAACAACAGTGTCTTATTCTCACTCCTTTCTTCCCTTCTCGGTTAACACCAGGGTCAAGCCCCACAGGTCAAACAAAAAGAATTGCAATTTGCTCTTTTAAGGAGAAACACTAGTTTTAGAAAGAAAGATTTATTATTGATTAACTTGAGAATCCTTAAACATATAATTTGTTATTTGTGGTTTGTTGCTCTCCAAGTTATCATATACTCCAAGTTAGCATATACTGCACTCAGGAGAAAATGTTAACTCCAGTTACATTTTTGTGGAAGACTTGGATGAAGATAGAAAACTTCAGATAGGCAGGAAGGTATCCTGACTCAGAACTTCATTCCATGTTTTATTTGCATTTAATTCTCTGATGTGACCTTATAGCAATGTAATATTTGGATAAGTAAATCTCTATTCTTATCCAGGGAAATGCAACAAATTAATAATATTGAAACAGTCTTCCAGCATCTAAAGCGGACCTCCAAGGATGACAGAGAGGGACTTTTCATTAGGGACTGAGCAATAAGACAAAGGGTAATGGGCTTAAAGTTAAACTGGGGAAGTTCAGGTTAGATATAAGGAAGATGTTCTTTACTATGAGGGTGGTGAGGCACTGGAATAGGTTGCAGA
This sequence comes from Neopsephotus bourkii, assembly GCF_033783945.1. Lineage (NCBI taxonomy): Eukaryota > Metazoa > Chordata > Aves > Psittaciformes > Psittacidae > Neopsephotus > Neopsephotus bourkii. The sequence continues at coordinate 276,718 of NW_026900600.1, forward strand.
AAGAAGTGGTAAATGCCCCATCCATGGCAGTGTTCAAGGTCAGGCTGGGCAGAGTGCTGGGTGACATGATTTAGTGTGATGTGTCACTGCCCATTGCGGTGGGGGTTGGAACTAGATGATCTTAAGGTCTTTTCCAACCCTAACTATTCTATGATTCTATGATTTTATTAAATATACTTTAAAAAGTAAATTACTTTTTTTTTTGTGCTCAAACAAAAGGATCGGATATTATAAAACACGATTCCTTTGCAAATTCCTATTTTTCACTTAGATATGATATTTTAAGGGACTAGATTTAGGCTGAGTGGGACTAGACATTTCAACTTTTTAACACATTATCTGCCTCTAGATAGTTCCTGCTATCTGAAAATTCACATTCCTTTATTTACTTCTTATTGTCCATTAATGTATGATAGACTAAATCCTTCTACACTGGGGTTCTTCACTTCTTCACTTTCTTTAAAAAAAAATAAAAATCAGTTACTTAAGTAAGAACAGTGATCTTAAGCATTAAGTTTAAATTCTGTTTCAGTTGTAAGTGTGCAGCAATGATTACTGATGTTTAGTAACTCAGTTGTAGTTACTCTTGCACATAATGCTATTCCTTTGCAAGCTTTATGACTTTATGACTTTATAAGCTTTGTCAGACACTTGCTTTTCCTAAGAAGCTAAAATTAGTTCCTTTTTCCTATATCAAACCTATAGTCTGTGATTACAGTCCCCTTCTGCTCTCCTTTAAAATTTGCTCATATGCTTCAGGAGTCTGCCTAGCTTAGAAGCCACAACAGAAGTTAAACTCCTATACTTATTACCTAAAAAGTTATTAGGTTTTCTTATTTTCAAAACACCATAGCAACATGGCAGCATTTCATATCTCTGATTCTTGAGGAGATGGAGACAATTTCATATCACTTGTATAGTATTTTACCCCTATAACACAGATACCCCAGCATATATTTATGCACTGGGATATTCAGCTAGTTTTCAATCATCGGCCTTGCTGTCTGCTCAGCCAGGCCATACTTTTAACAGCTTCTATATGAGGGTGTTAATGGAAGACAGTGTAGAAATGACATATGTACCTCCAACCTCAACCAAGCAGCTTATCATTTACTTTCATAAGCAAACAAGAGATTTTTAGCATGAACATGACTTTCTAGCCCAATAGCTTGGCTGCTCAGCTGGATGATGGAAGGCTTGCAACTGATTCCTGCTCTCGGAAGGAGTGTTTGCATATTGATGTTAAAAAGACATTGGATAAATTATCTTGGAATGGTTTCAAGTTTCCTAGGTAAAGCAAAGCAAACCTTATTCAAATTCAGTGGACTAGTCATGCTCCATCAGGTTAATGACAAAATCCTGTTTTCTCTTAAAGAAATTAAACCTTTTCCTAGAAACATGACTGTAACAGACAGCCAGAGTCATTTGATTCTGGCCCATATCATGTTAAGCAAAACCAACATATATTCTACTTTATAATGTGAAAAAGTATTTTTAACTCATAATCCATTCATATGCATAATAAAACCTCTTGCAATATACTGTGTAGAAGTAGGTTTACTTTCAGAGAAACGACCTTTGGTATGCAGCATATACCTGTAAAGGTTTGAGCAAGATGTAACATCTGAAACCTTAATGAGTGGAACTCTATTCACAACTGGTGTTTCTTGAGATTTCTGTAATTAGAAATAATGGTATACTAGAAAATTTGCATAAGTTTCAAGAATGCAGAAACCTGAATGTTTAATATTAGAATTTGGAACCACTCAGAACCCTACAGAATTAATTCTCTAAATACTAGAATATAACTGTATAAGAGCAAGTGTATTCTATATTTCCTAATGAAATTAGATATGCTTTTATCCTTATAAAATATTTTCATGTGAATATGTGCTGAAATAAATAGGAGCTGGAGGAGTGACAGGTTATGCACCTCAAAATTTCCACTGAAAATTATAATGTTCTTCAGTACTGCACAGCCAATGCAGAACGGGCAAAATTTCTTGAGAAAACTAAAACATCTCTTCACTATTTAATGTGCATTGACATTTCCATATATTGAGTAATAAACAGGAAACAGCAACAATAACAAAACGAATAGGCAGAGTCTGATTGTTTTGATTAGAAAAAAAGTGTTATAAACACCACAGGAAGGTGTGTTCTCCTATACAAAGTAAAGAATTTACAGACAACTGTTTTCAAAACAAGCTAAAATGGATTAATAGAATACAAGCTTGCTAATAAAATAGAGTGCATAAAACAGGGATGCACAGAAAGACACAGTATACTCAGTTTCTTTTACTGTTTGATATGATCAATTTTTTGGCTTTTCAGGCATTAGCACCTCATATTGTTTTTCTTTTTATATCATGGGCATATGTTATTGAAAGAATCTAAGCCACATTTGAGAATGGGATGCACTGAACAAGAGGAAAAATATTATCAGAATTATTGTGGATTCCCAGAATAATGAGCCCCCAAACAAAAAAAACCTGGGCATGCATGAATGAGAAATGCTTGATTCAGCCACCTCCATTCTGCTTGTTTTACTTCACACTGGGTATATTAGGAGTGTTCACATGGACAGTTATTGCATTTTAGCGGACACAATACAGCCAAAGGTATTCAGTTACCCAGATAACTTCTGTCATTGGCCTATGTCATTTATAGCTATGATTCTTTTCAAGTTTCTCAAACATGAGTGATTCTACTGGCCATCTGTTTTAATCATGGAATAATAGAATCATAGAATAGGTAGGGTTGGAAAGGACCGTAAGGTCATATAGTTCCAACCCCCCTGCCATAGGCAGGGACACCTCACAATAAACCATGTCACCCAACCTGGCCTTGAACACTGTCAGGGATGGAGCAATCACAACTTCCCTGGGCAACCTATTCCAGTACCTCACCACCCTAACAGTAAAGAGCTTATTCCTTATATCCAATCTAAACTTCCCCTGTTTAAGTTTGAACCCATTACCACTTGCCCTAGCACTACAGTCCCTAATGAAGAGTCCATCCCCAGCAGCCCTATAGGCCCCCTTCAGATAATGGAAGGCTGCTACGAGGTCTCCAGATAACCTTGTCTACTCCAGGTTGAACAGCCCCAACTTTCTGAGCCTATCTTCATATAGGAGGTGCTCCAGTCCCCTGATCATCCTCGTGGCCCTCCTCTGGACTTGTTCCAACAGTTCCATGTCCTTTTTATGTTGAGGACACCAGAACTGCACATAATACTCCAAGTGAAGTCTCAGGAGAGCATAGTAGAGGGGCAGGATCACCTCCTTCAACCTGCTGGTCACACTCCTTTTGATGCAGCCCAGGATACGGTTGGCTTTCTGGGCTGTGAGTGCACACTGTCAGCTCATGTTCATTTTCTCATCAACCAACAGCACCAAGTCCTTCTCCTCAGGGCTGCTCTGATCTCTTCTTTGCCCAGCCTGTAGCTGTGCCTGGGATTGCTCAGACTCAGGTGTAGAACCTTGCACTTGGCATGGTTAAACTTCATGAGGTTGGCTTCAACTCACCTCACAAGCGTGTCAAGGTCCCTTTGGATGGCATTCCTTCCCTCCAGCCTATCAACCAAACCACACCGGCAAACTTGCTGAGAGCGCATTCAGTACCACTCTCCATGTCAGCGATGAAGATGTTGAACAAGACTGGTCCCAAGACTGATCCCTGAGGGACACCACTCGTAACTGGTCTCCAGCCGGACGTTGAGCCATTGACCACAACTCTGTGTGCAGCCATCCAGCCAGTTCTTTATCCACTGAGTGGTCCATCCATCAAACTGATGTCTCTCCAATTTAGAGACAAGAATTTCATGTGGGACAGTGTCGAACGCTTTGCACAAGTCCAGATAGATGACGCCAACTGTTCTACCCCTGTCCATCAGTTCTGCAGCCCCAACATAGAGGGCCACTGAATTGCTCAAGCAGAATCTCCCCTTAGTGAAGCCATGCTGGCTGTCACCAAGCACCTTGTTGATTTTCATGTGCTACCTTCCAGGAGAATTCTCTCCAAAATTTTGCCAAACACAGGTGTGAGGCTGACTAGTCTGTAATTCCTTGAGTCATTCATTTTCCCCTTCTTGAAAATGGGGGTTATATTCCCCTTTTTCCAGTCATCGGGAACTTCACCTGACTGCCATGATTTTTCATATATGATGGCCAGCGGCTTAACAACTTCATTTGCCAGCTCCTTCAGGACCTGCTGATGGATGTCATTATGGACTTGTGTATGTTTAGGTTCTTAAGATGGTCTCAAACCAGATCGCCTCCTACAGTGGGCCTAGAGTCTTCATTCTCAGAGTCCCTGTGTCTGCCTTCCAAGACTTTGGTGGTGTGGTCAGACCATTTTCTGTAAATTGAAATTGCTGAGCTACAAATCATGAAAATGATTTTGGAGGTTATATTTCAATAACCTGTTGAATGAAAATGCAAAAATAAAATTAATTTTTATTAATATTTTTATTAGAAAAAAACCTTCTAAAAGTAAACAGATTTAGGAAATCTGGAAAGCTAGAATGTGTACTTCATTATGCAGATATTTGTTATAAGACTTGTCTCGGACAACTTCAGATATGAACATCTGGACTAATCAACTTTTTGGCTCCCCAGAGTTGAAGAAAATATGCAAGTTCTTCACATTACTTTAATTTAGATATCAAAATAGGTTGGGGGAATTAAGCCTTAAATTTTTATCATCTCAGTGTCTATCGTATGACCAGCTGAGATGTCAATAGCACAGCTTTATAGATCTAAAATTAAACATATGAAATGTGATGAACCATACAACTGCACACCTGCTTAGTTTAAGGAGATGAGCTTAAAACCCATTTCCTCCTAAATTCTTTCTAAAGGAGCTCTCATTTTTGTTGGGAAAAAAAAAAAATCTAAAAATTCTCAAGTTGCATATATTGCATGCCAACATATCCACCAAAAGTCCTAGTGAATGTCTTTATTACAGGGCTTTTCTTTACATCATGCTTAACATGGGACAGAACACTATGTGCTCTTATGCTTTCTGATAACGTTGTAATACTTTGATACACAATAGGAAAAAAATAATCAGTTGGGGAGGAAACATTTTATTTAACATTCAAGGAAGGCAATTCAAAGAATTTTCCTGCAATAAGAGAAGCACAAACATGAACATGGGATCTACTTTTGGAAACATCACATGCTAAGAGATAATTTTCTTACCAGTTATTGTATCAACCAATGTTTGAGTCCTCCCCATTCAAAGAACTGCATCTAGTTCAGCTGTCTGCCATACATCCACGATCTTCATAGTGTTCAAGACTAAGGCTTTTCTAATCAGGTAAAATAACACCATATCCGGATTTTTTGTCCTCTTGGGCCTTCCTCTGCAGTAACAACACAAAAAGCAGTCCAGTTGACTGGATGATAGAACAGATGCATGTGACTCTTCAGCTTGCTGGAAGAGGTAGGGGGAGGAATACAAAAAATGAAGGGGTTTTGAGCACTAGCTTTAGTCTATGAAATTTAATTATCTGCATATGTGAAAGACTTCCAGAACAGGACTTTGATACTCGGTACTATATATATGTATGTACTTGCTAGATAAAAGTATACAAGGAAATCAGGTATCAGTTAACAATTAAAAATGGAAGGCAGACAATTGTATTTCACACTGCTCTGCAAAGCAGGAAGCACACACTTGTGAATGAAGGTGGCTTTTCAAGGTTTCTGTCACAACTACTGCAAAAGAATTCTGTTAAACTTCTGAGAAAGACAACAAAGGAAGACAGCTACTACTCAGAAGCCCCATAAGGCAATGTGATATACAGGATAGAAGGTGGGATATTTTTATCTTGACAAATGTTGATGTTTGAAAAAGGCACATTAATTTTCAGAAAAGTAGTTGGATCTCTTATAAAATATCCTGCTAAGATCCAGACTAAAAAAAAAAAAAACACAAAACCAACCCAAACCTAATCAAAGGAAATCATTTTAATGTATCAAAAAAGACTAGTCACATAAAGAAGTGATTGCTGGAATAGTTTTACTGGCGGAAACTGGCAGGACTGTAGAGTTAAAGTAATAAAATACTAGAATCATGAGGGAGAACCACCAGTAGAGAAAGATGAGTTTATTATTTGCCTAAAGACACCAACCTGTACTACAAAGCTTTACATATTCCCGGAAGTTTTTCAGACACCTAGGGTATTTAGGTGCAGGAGTTTGGTTAGCACCAACCCATAGGTAAAAACTGTATATTGCAAAGCTGTTACACATTTAATTCGTTTGCTGTGAAATTCCTGTAATAGAACTGGAAAAGTGTATGTGACATGCAATGTGCAAACATTAATGTAAAATTTAAACTTAGACCAGTAGGGGAAAACTAATCGCTCAATGCTGGCAAAGAAGAAAAAAGAAAGAACAAGTCTTTTATAAGAAACCCCCAAAGAATATGTTTTAGTGGACCAGATAAGAAATAATAAAGATTGCGTGTCCGTATTAATTTGTATGTAATACAGGCCTCTTTCTGGTATCAACAGTAAAAATTCCATTGCATGGGAAAATGACACAGTCCTTAATAATTGCCTAACATTGTTGGGACAGGAAAAAACTTTCGCAAAGCAACATGTGGGATATAAACACCATATAGGAGAAGGAATATTACTGTATGTCCTGCAATTACTCTTTAAGTCAGAAAGTTACAGTTGGTTTTGCAGATTTTAAAACAATGTCTGTTCTTTTGTGCTGAAGCAACTAATCCATTCTGAAAAGCTACTTTGGTGTACCTAAGGAAATGCTTGCCTGGACCAGTCTGTGATGCTGTCTGCTAAAATTCATGTCACAATCACAATTTCTGTTTTTTTACATATTCACCTTTTCTATGATATTGTATGTGGGGTTTTTTTGTTTTTGTTTGTTTGTTTGTTTGTTTGTTTTTGCAATTGTGTGCATAGATATTCATCCCAATGTCTCTATGGGCAGTTTACTGGCAGGTACAAAGACTTTTGATTTTCAAAAAATGGTACTCCTATTAGAATGTGAATTCCTCTCTAACAACCGTGAGCATCAATAAACATTGAGCATCTATAAACACTGAGCATCAACATAAACTTTTCAAAAGCAGATATTTCAATTAGAGGAATTTCCCTCCTTAACACTGTCTTCAGACAGTGGAGCATAAAATGGCTTTGAATCCTACTTTCTGCTTTTGAAGCTACACAACCTTTGGTGTTACACTTAAAGTTAAGAGAAAAGGATGGGACCTTCACAATATAAAATTGTGTGAGGTTGCATGGGTGTGCAGGAAAACAGGCTAGGAGGGAAATATGACTGGAAGACTTTGAATAGTATATGTATTCTTTACTGATTTGAGCTGCTAATTATTAGGCATGCAGACATGGATCCTAAACTATGCATGACCCCTGACACAGTTACCGTAAATGCAAGCCTTTCCAAAATCTGACAACACCCCTTACACCAACCCATTCATATCCTGGATGCTTCACATCTAAAGCTCACAGGAAGAGGGGAGGAAGAGGAAAAAGATGCTCCCAGGTGCCAACCTGACCTTGCCAAGCGGTATCTTATGTTAGGTCCTACACATACGAAACCAAAGAAGAGAAAATATGGTTATTTGTCCCCAAGGACAAGTGCCATTGGGCTTAAATCCATGCTTCTGGGCTAGTGGATGTCATAATTTGATTTGGAAATACCCCCAGGTACAGCCCGTGAGTGAGGATTTTTCTGTTTTTTTCTAAGGTCTTGGAAATGGGCATATGGCAGCTTAGGCTGAGTACAAGAAGAGGTGTGTAGGAGACAGTAACAAAATTACCTACAAGAAAATGTTCATTTTTTCTGTTATCCAGCATATGACAACTAAATGTTCTCATCTTTTGTTTTCTTGAAAATCAGTTATATGCACTGTTCTTGCTTTGCATAACTTTTTCTTAAGCCTCCTTTGCATTACATACTTGCCTGTACAAACACAGATTTATACACACGTGATACCACAAAATTTCTCATTGAGATCCCCATTGCCAGAAGAGTGTGAGAACCACCATTTGTGTAGATAGTCAGTGATCTGTTTCATAGACTGGTTCATAAGCTTGGTTGTTTTCTATTTAGCCACGTAGACTACTACCCCGTCAATCCCTTGCCAGACAAACCCTAACAAATCTTAGAAAGCAGCACTGGTGGGTAGACCCTGCTAACCAAATCTAGAAATAAAGTTCTGATGATTCACTGAACAATCAGTGCACATCAATAGTTGCCCAAGATGTCCCCAAATCCATAAGAAACACTAAGACTAGACGCATGATCCCATTACATAAGACATGGATCATACGAACAAAGCCAAACCTCTGTATTGATCCCATCCTTAAAAGTACACACATTGCTTCCCAAAGGCCAAAATCCAAACCTTAACTGTAAATCCACCAGTCCTTGTCAGATTTAGATCTGTTCCATCCAGCTGCTTCTGCTATCCCTTACCGCGTTCTCATAGCTCACAGTGGACTCCTATCCAGCTATAACATGTCAGATCCTCCTAAAAAGCAAGTCTCCAATCCTAACCAACTCCAAACACAGCTACTTAGCCTAGTTATCAGAATTTTCTTGTTAAAATTTAGCTTTTAGTCGTGTCCTAGTCTTTGCCTTCTTCTTAACTCAGCAGTAACACTGTGACTTCTATGAAGTCTACCTAAACCAGCAACTGTGTCCTACTTACATCAATCTTAAACATATTCTAGTATTGATACTGAAACATTCGCTTGGCAGGAGATTTCAAAGACATTTAAAAATTTATCCACATTTGTCAGAAAATTAAGTCTGCCAATTTATAGCTACAAATCATCACAAATCTTTAATAAAAATGCAATCGCTTTACATTATAAGGAATCAATTTTTTTTTCAGATGACATATATTACTTCAACCAAATACCACTTCATATCAACGTACAGTATAATGGGCAATGCACAGGGCATATCAGTCTGGTATAACAAACTGTGAAGGCCTTCAGGTGAAGTGGTCTTTTTACAAGTGATTTGAGGAAACCTGGAAAACAATTTAACAAAAGCAGAATGGATAATAATAGAAGAAATATCTACATATTTTAGATTCTATAGATATCTACAGAAATATCTATAGCATAAAAAATATTTGTTTCTAGCAGAAAAAATATTTGTATTTAGCAGAAGAAATATTTGTAAACCTTAGGTTTACAAATAAAATTAATTCTACCTCTTCCCAGTTCATATTGTTTCCCTGCTAAGTTAGACCAAACTGCTTATCCTGACAAAGATTGATTACCAATTAAATATTTCAGAAGCTAATAAAGTGATATCTAGAAGCTTATCCAGATGGCTTTATTAAAGACAATAATCTTTGACATAAACACTACTTGGAAGAATTGCATTGCTGAAATATTTCAGAAGCTACAGGAAGTTTTAATGATATCTTGACAAGCAAGAAATCTCAGTAAACATGTAGTGAAACTTAAGGTGACCTTGCAAATAGCTTATATAAAACATTTTATAAAACTTGATTCCTGACATTCTACTTTTTCCACCATTTGATGTCAGGTTACATCCAGTGAAATGAAACTATATGAACAGCCATCCTTCAAATACTAAGTTTCATCATTTTTTCCTGCCTCCCAGGGCATGAAATAGCTACCCACCACCTGCTGTTCAGAGGTTGGTTTGTCAGATTGCAAGTCAGAATTGATATGCACTGACTTTTATAGCACCCACACTATTATATCTCTGTAGTGTTTAGGATAGCCACTGCTGCCTTGTGCTGGCCTGCAAGCATCCCTAGAACTAAATTAAAACAAAAATAATTCTAGACTGTTTGTGTTTGAATTTTACCATATGTCATGCAAGGACTTTGAATGAAAATTGTGTATTTGGGGCAAGCTACAGAACAGCCAAGGGCAAATTCATTAAGCATCTGCAGCCAAAATTATTTTTGGTTCATTGATTCAATTTTTTCATGAAATAATTGTATGTGGTTATTCAGACTTACAAACACTTCTGTTTTCCAAAGCAATGACAGCTAGAAAGGACAAGATTTTTTTCAAGGAACTTTCTCTTTGCCAAAATTCTCCAGGTGCACCCCACATAGGCACTTATTCAATAGCATTTGTTTACTTAATTGCTTTGAGCACATGAACTGGAAATAAGTACAAAACGAATGAGAAGGCAACCCAGATAAGCAATGGGAAAGCTTTCAGGCTGTGTTTTTCTCATCACTGTTCACTTGGTGGAGAGAAACTAAATTCCTTGACCTTGGGTTAGCTATCATAAAATGTAATCAAAATTCTTTAAGCTCAGAATAAATGTTCTAAATAGGTTAGCAAGCTAAATTTACTCAATTTCTATGATGTATCATGTGCTGAAACAGGCCATATTCCCCAAAAAATGAATGAAAAGAATTATTTTTTTTCTTGTAGAAAAAATACAGGTTAAGAGCTAGTGGCAAGCTAATCACAAGGCATGCTGCTATTTCTTGGAAACACTGAACAAAACCATCAGGCTCTATAGGGAAGGATCTAGCTAAAAATCAGGCAGACATATGGAAACTGCAAAATAAACCCCCCATAAAATGTATTTCTGTTTTAAGAAATCCCCAAAGTCAATATGGCTTGTATTGCTAGTAAAGTATTTCTAATGACAAATTTACACCACTACTGCTAGCAGCTGCCAGTCCAGCAATGGTGGCCACCCCCAGAAGCTGGCACTCTTGCTGCTTGTGCCCATTGCATTATTACTTCTGCTGAACTTTATTTTTCTTACAACCCTTTCCTTATTGACATGAGTGTCAAAAGAGTCCTGTAAGTGCTGATTTATCCAGGAGAGCAGAGAAACCTAGTGGGTCCTTCAGAGTTACAATAACATACATTGAAAGCATTAGATGCTGTAGTTGGGGAAGCACAGCAGGAACCTTGATGGCATACCTCCATCCTTTTCATTCGGAAAAAACACTAACCAAAACACAATAACAGCAAACTCCAAAACCAACCAACAAGCCAAAAACCCAAATCCCAAAATAAACACATAGAGAAACCAAAAAAACCACAATCAAATAGCTATGCACTATTGGTAACACAGATTTATACGACCCAGGCTAAAACATAATGGAAAGCAACTTGTACACTCTTTAAGGTCAATTTTTTTCAAAAGTGGTTTGGAGGTTCATTCATGTGATTTTATTGCTGCAAAGTAAGCAGTAAAGAGACAACTGTCTGTAGTTTGATCAAAAGCTAATAAAACTCGAATTAAAATGAAGAAACCTTTAGCTATGTCAGTTAGCTATTTCCTTTACTAAACAACACAGAACTTCAGTTGGCCTCACAGCAGAAGCAATCACAGCTAGATAGAGTGAAACTTCGCATATTGTTCTTGCATAGTATTTGTAGCTGTTGTTTAAAAGTATTCTCAAATGTTAAAAAACTAGTGCCTCCATCACAGAAAAATGTACTCTAAAATCACTTTTAAAATTTGTAGTATGCCCCTAAAGTCTATGGGAATGAGTGTTATTCTGCACAGTTTAAATAAGAAACTTTGTATCTGTCCATATTTCTGAAATACAGCTGATGTGATAAATGATCTGCATAACCCGTAGTAAATGGGTATATTTTTTTGCCCAACATAGTTTTTTGTGACCTCATCAAGCAATATTTTTTTCCTTTTCACATTTTGATATTTTTTTCTGACAATTTTGAGATCCTGAATTGTGCTTGTTTTTCCCTGCACAAACAAATCATTCACAAATACATTAAAAAATTATTATGGTTTTATTGACATAACTATTGATCCAAAACCAAAAACCAAACAACCAAACAAGAACCCAGCAGAAAAACCCCACAAACAAAAAAAAAACCCAACACATGAAATGCCAGTGATGCAATAGGAGTAACTGTTTTCTCAGGCTGAAACTGATTGAAAGCATCCCCCTATATGAAAATGAAATGAATTTCTGTGGATGCACTGACACTTCACCATCTGTCCAACATCTCAGATTTACTTTCCCAGACAACTTCATATTTCATCCTGCAGTCCCTAAAGAAACATCACTTTAAACAGGGCCACATGGAAAAATGCACTTCAATAACATCCGAAGGACTTGCACTTAGCTGCAGGGGCCTCTAATCTAAATGAAAGATGTGCCTATAGAGTAAGCTCAATTTAGAGTTATGGAAATAGGGAGGAGGAAATGCAAGCGAACAAATGCTAAAAATAAAAAAATAAAAAAAAAGAACAGAGACAAAAGAAAAAAGGGGAGAGCAAAAAAAGACTGGAAAAAAAAAGGGGGAGCTGGAAAAAGGGAAGAAAAGGGAAGGATGCGTGGAGGAGGGAAGTGAGTGAGGGGGAACAACAGCAAATCCAGAATAATGGCAGTAAAAGACACAGAGATTTAGAGATAAAGCCAGAAGATGCTGGCAGCTGTCTATCAGTCTGCCCTGATGAAACAGGTATTGGAAATTAACTCAGGAACCCTATGAATTACATTCAGTCCATGCTCTGGGCTAAGCACTTGTCAATTTTAGCTGCTATTGCAACCTATTACTTACAGACTACATGGCTGGCAAGCTAATGACACTGGAGAGTGCTAAAGAACAGTAGCATAAACTGTGTACAGTGATGCTTGTCACACTCTGAGCATATCTTCCCATAGTCCAAAGTGAAAACTGAAAACCCAAAGTATTAGTTGCTCAGTGAGGATTTAACCTCATATTATATTATTTCACACAGGAGAAAAGTACATATCTGAAGAATTAATCAGTGATCTGCCTGTCTATAGAAAGCTTTCACCAAGGTTTTCTGGACATTGAGAAAAAGTGCTTTGATTAAATTACTTGAACCTTCTTTCCCCTGCCCATAGGATGATCCACACTGAGACAGAGGTCTTGAAACTGATAATATTTTAGAGGATGCTGGTAAAAGTGTAGACAAATATGCTGTTCCTATAACACTTCAGTCTCTCGTATATACAATGTACTTCTTTGTTGTGGACTTGGACTTCCCACCTAACTAATACTTGATTACTTAGCTTTCAAAACAGCCTTCCAGGGAAGGTTAATTTAATGTTATAGCTATAAATACATACATTGATAGTTGTGCACTGAAATACTAGAAATGCATTTTATTAGAAATGGACTCACCCAATATACTGGAACTTCTTTATTGTATTTTTCAGCTGATAAGTTTGTCTAACAGTGAAATATTTCAACAGCAAGCAAATTCAGAGTAAATGTCAGACATTGTGATTCTGTGACTACCAGCTGCTGCTGCTGTTGATGGAGAGAGATGGGGAGAGAAACAGAAGTACTAGTACCGAAAACTGGTGAAGGCCAGATTAGAACAAATGTTTGTTAAGTAAAAAAGGGCAGCTTTTTGTCTGATGGAAGAGATTTCATTAGAAAAGTCACAGAAAGAAACTGTCTTGAAAGCACCAGATCCATTTTCTTCAGATAAGCTAAAGAACTCCATTGAACTTTGCAAAGAATTGCTAAACCAATATTACAAGGGGAAAAAATACATACCTGTTGCAGACTCCCTTAGAAATGAACTAACCAACTATCAGTGTTACTCTCCATCACAGGGAAGGAGCAATATGACACATTTACTTACTTTTTTTCTTCCATTTGAATGAGAATGTACAAATTGTTACAGAAATAAATTAATTTTGTACAATGTTTCTCTTTTACAGCAGATGATAAGTTAAAAATTTAAGTCACATGTTATATGTGCTAAGTCACCTACATGGTACATTATCTACCCAATTTGTTGTCTAATTCTATCAGGGGTTTGTTGTTGTTTTTTTCCCCATAAGAGCAACCATAACAAAAAGCCTATTAAGGAACACAATATTTTGCATTAGACAAGGGCATCTTGAATGTATTAAAGAATACAGTGAAAAAAAAATCTTTTAACAATGACAACACAATTTAAAAAAAAGGAAAAAATCCCATCCCAAATGAAGATGGTTATGTAGAAATTCAGGGTAACTAAAAAAAATCTCTTAAAAAAACCTCCAAAGCTTTTAAATGCTTTTGGACTTTTTTATGCTTCATTCATATTCTTCATGTGCTTCTCTCCGTGCTTTTAGACTTTCACAGTATATCCATGTTTGGCACAAAACTGCAGGTCTGGAATTCAAGTATACAGCATGGGTGAAATAGAATCATAAAGCATGTATAGTCCCATGTCACAAATTAACTAAAAATATTTTTCTATCATAAGACAGACAAATTAAAAAAATAAATTAAAAGCAAACAGACAATGAAAAAGCATTAACGTAAGATAGTATATAATAAGCCATTGAAAATTCATGTAATGGATTTTCAAAACAGAAAAAACGAGCCTTTAAGATGAGCTTGGGTGCTTGAGATCCACATTTTCTTTCAGTACATCTTTTGCTGTAAGGTTTTGGAATTGAGCCTTTTATGTATGGGGTTCACAGAAGGCTCACTGAAGTCTATGGAAATTTTCTACCAGTGAATGTGATGTCATTTTCAAAAGACACAAAGTAAGGATAAAGCTAGGACTTTTAAAGTTTTGGAATACATAATAAATCAAACACTTGTCTAACAGGAGATACTTTATTTAGCTGGCAAAAAGCATTCAGTATACTTGATGGAGAGTCTCCTACTCAGAAAGGATGAGAATAGGTTAAGTCCATACTTCTCCCCTTTTACAGTAATGTATGTAACGTATTATAAAAAAGATTATTTTAATATAGTTTCAAATACTCAATTCATTTCACTGCAAATATACGTATCTTTAAGTATATGTGCTTAGTTTTAGGAATGTTGAGAAGATTGCTTGTGTTTGCAGTGGTACTTAAGAAGGAAGTAAAAGCAAACTTGTCTTCCTCGTTACTGCCCTTTTCCCCTTGTCATCCCAAGTATCTATGTGTGCATAATATATTAAAGACACACTGCTTTAAGTTGAGTAAGGGGTGGGAATATATCTTTTGGGCATTTGTACAGTTGTACATTTTTTTTCCCTTCCCCTTTTTGGATGAGGTAAGAGAAGACAATTTCTTTTACTCTTTCTGACCCTGGAACCCTACCAGTTACATTCATGAGCCAACACCTAAAAGAGACAAGCAGTAACATTTTCATAGACATTCTCTAACACAAGGCAGCTGCGAAAAGATTGCACCTTTTGGTACATCTGAAAATACGTAAATACATAAATATTCTTTGAAGCAGTTTTTGTGGAGAAGTAGTTGCATCTTGGGCATGTAGGTTTTTTTAATATCAAACCAGTTTTTCTGCAGCCAAAGTTCTGGTTGTATGAAGAGAGATAGAATAAACAGCAGTGGATATTGCTGGCAATGTGATATGTCATCAATAGTGAAAGATTTTTAAGGTTAAAAGATGTGCCTGATCGCTGAAGATAACGAAACTCAGATTACATGGATAATTCAAGGTTCATATGGATATGGAAAAATGTGGTTGGAGTCATGATCACATTATATAATGATATGTTAGATTGATGGGGGTCAAAGCAGCAGAAATATGAAGCCATACTGGTGTTAAAATCTAAAATACTTTCCACTGGTTAAAGAAGTACCTGCTGTTTTTTATTATTAGGAATAACGCTGCTATGTGCCAGATCGAAATACCATTGTTCAGAATTCAAGACATTGGCAAAGACAATAGTATGCTGTTGCTAGGTCAACACACAGAACATAAATTGTGTCTGCAAATGGAAAACTACAGGCAACAGGTCATACCTCCTGAATTCTGACTTTCTGAGGTTTAGTCCTCTCTGTGAGACACAAGCAGGTACAATCTATTGGCATTATTTATAATTATTAATTCCTTCTCTGTCCAGGCCAAGATACGTAGGAATACACAATATATTCTGGTATTAATATTTCTCAGAGATTCTTGATCCTTAGTTCATACAAGCTATCCAAATGCTTGTAAGGATAAGAAATCTGTTTGTATAGGCTAGATTGATTTGGGACTTTGTGGTTTTCTAACTCACTATTCATTTAGATCTTGTCTTCTGGTAAAGAAAGATGAGAACCCTAGATAGTCTCTTGCATTTTCCAGAGCCTGTTTATCCTGTTAATGGCATAGAAGAACAGTATTCCTATGGATGCTTTTAATGTTATGGTAGTGGAAAAGATTATTTATTCCTGTTATGTCAATGATGTAAGAACTCCCAATGCTGTTACCTTATTTCAATACAGATACCTAATAAAAGCACTGCTGACCTGCTGGGTTAAAAAGGGAGGCAGGGATCTAGTGCAGTGCTGCACCACAGGAATGACAACATCCTAGTCTTGCAGATTCCTGTGGTTTTGCTTTCTGCAGGAAACTAAGAAATCATTAAGCTTTTAAACCCTTTTTATTATTTTGGTTTTGCAGAGATAGATAGAAGGCAAATAATGATCGTTTGTTGGATGAAGTGACAATCTGATTAAGTGTTATCTCTAGTGTTCTGAGTTGTAAGTCAAGACCATTCTACGTTCTGGTATGCATGATACCAGAAATTAATAGTTTTCCACAGAGATAGCATTTGGAGGATGTATTATCTGTAGGCAGACGGCAGTCTCTGATAATGAGTCTGGGGAAGTCATTGCCATATTGGGCAGCCATCTGATGAGTTCCTCTAGAAACCCTGATAAGACCCTTTCTGCATAATGTCCATATACATATAAATACTGTTCAAGATTCCACTTGAACGAAACTCAGGTCAGAATATTGAAATTAATAGGAATCTTAATTACTCTGTTGGATCGGATTTATCCATTGCAATGTTAACTAGTTTAGATTTTTCCTGTATTTACTGTTTTTCCTATATGGCATTATAGTTTACGTACTGGGGTCAACATTAAAAAGCCAACATTCATTATGTCTTGCTGTACTAGTGACTTCAGACACCAAAATGCTTTCTATTAAAAAAGAAAAAAAACTTGAAGAAAGTTCCACTATGGCTACATTAGTTCCTCCACCTGGTCAACCAAGAGACCATGAGTGCAGAGCTAACCATTGCTTTACAGCTATACACAGGTTGTACATGCCATCTTCAAGGACAGATAAGTTATACCAGTATATTTATTGTCAAAAATAGTTAACTACAAGTAAAACACTGAGTCATATTTACACTGAAAACAACATAAGAGTTACCTGGATTTAAACAAGAATTATAATAGTACAATTGTTTCAAGACTACACTTTTTTAAAATCTGCTTTTAATGTATATTTACCCTAACAGAGCTAGACTACAGATTTGACATATTTTCAGTGTCAGAAAAGACCATAATCTTGATATTTATACATAATTTGAAAGTTATTATTTTCATGAAGTGTGTGAAAAATGTATTTTGTTTTCTATATATGCAACTACTTTGTTACGATTTAGGTAAGGTAAATCACTAGACTTGCTGAGTGGATCAGCAATTCTTATTGCATGCACTTCTCACTACTGTAAGTTTCTTTCATTTGCTTTGTACTGAAAACATTTATGATGACCACCAAGCTACCTGTGGTCAGTCACAACTAGTTTAAGTATTTTTTATCTTTTCAATTATTTACAGTCCTGCTTGTTTTGACTTACTTGAACCAGTACTTCACTTTGTATTCATTTTTCATGCATGGCCATAGCTTACAATGAACTTTCAGTAGTTTATTATGCCTTTGTGAAATAAACCTATAATTTTCCTTTTACTTTTGTAGAATATGAAAGCCAAACTAGAGGAATATAGTGTGTGATAACTTGGTGTATTTTTCATTGCTGATATGTGAACTATTTACTGTATATAACTTGGTATATTTTTCATTGCTGATATGTGAACTATTTACTGTATATTTAGCTGGTTTTGTCTTTGAACTTTTGCAGTTCAATCGAAGTGAAATTTTGAACAAAACTGTTTCTTAACTTTCATGGGAGGCTCAGCTAGATTTCCTTTGTAAGTAACTCACAGGAGAAAAAAATATCAGCAGAGAAAACCTCATTATCAGACATGGATCGAAATATATATCAAAAGTAACCAAAGGGGACCCATATATGTGTATATGTTTCCTGGAAGTGATTACATCTTTGTGTCACAAAAGCAGTGGTTGCAAGTAATACTTACAGACTTGCTGTCTTTGTGTGGTATTCATTCCCCTTAAATTTTTGGTGTTCCTGCTGTCACCATTGAGATAACAGCAGGAGCACTAGCAGAGACAAAACACTGACTGGCTGCTGTTGTCATTGCTTGAGTGAGGACATCTGGCCATCACAGAAAAAATGTCAGTTATTTTACTAAATGTAAAGTTAAAAAAAAGTACCTGTAAGAATCATATTCACACAGTTATTGTTTAGATTGATGAAGTTAATGCATTTAAATAATCACAAAGTATTACTGGACTCCTATTATGTTCTAAAGTTTATTTCTATTCTACATATAGCTGTTAGTTGCCATTGTTAGCCTAGAGAATATCTTCTGTCTTTTCCATTTATTGTCTTTTTCCATGATTGTCATCATATTTTCCATGTTGAATAGGATAATGTTGGGCATTAAGATGGTTATTATAATGACTATAATGACTATATAGAAATTTTATGAATGGCACATTAATTCTGTTTCTCCATAAATCCATATTACAAAGCTCCAAGCTAATCTTGGAGTATTGGACAGTTTAGGGGAAAAGAGCTGGCTATTGTCATGTTTCCTGATTTAGGAGAGATTATTTTCGCTTCTCTGTACCACAATAACAATGTTGCAAAATGACCTATTTATCTTTTATTGTCCAGCTCCTGGGAGACAGGTGTCAGCAGAAAGTGGAACTTCCATGTCCAGCTTGCGGATTTTTTCCACCTTGTCTCCCATGGAGCAAAAAAAAAAAAAGCATGTAGTGGGGATCTGCATCCACCCCATTATTGACCATTTCTCATACCCTCTGGAATTAAGGTGGGTTTTTTTCCAGAGATGAGTTCTTAAGGCTTCAATGGATGAAAGAAGACACTGAAACTGAATTCTAAGGAACAAAATACAATGCATTGCTCTCAAACAAGAGGAAAGGTGAAGGGAGGATAAATTAATATGTGACTTCCTCCAAATTTGTCTGACACACTTCTTCCCCTTCCTATACCAGCTCTGGTAAATAGGCTTGTGGCATAGATGTAATTTAAGTAAGAATTAAAAAAAGTAACTGAAGAATACATAGTCATTTTTAAGTAGACACTAGAATAAGATAGTAATTTTCTCTGTCAGACAAAGTCTATGCTATCCCCATTTTTGTGTGATAAAAATGAGAAAAACTAAAATAAAAAGAATCACTTTCTACACTTTTGCAGATCTTGGAAAAACAAGCTTTAAATGGAACTGAAAACCTTATGCCACCAAGCTGCTATCTCTTTTTCATTCATTTTAAAGCATTACAGATGCATTCAGAAGACATCAGTCAGCAGTGACAGCCAACGTGAAAATGTGTAAGAATAAACTGGGATTTAATTTTTCTTTACTAAGCACAGACATCTATCATAACTAATGCACTTCTAATAGCACAGCATTTTTTCCCATGAAGTAATCTCATCTGTTTTGTTGTGTTCAACCTAATTAGAAAGCAACAGTTATAAGCAGTTATAAGAAGAAAAGCAATATTTCTTTTGACCAATGTAGGTGAAATCTACTGCAATTAAAGTTATGGCAAAGTTTATGCAAGAACAGAGAGATCATATCTTTGTTAAATAGGCTGTGAAGTCCTCCTACTTTTGGTGCTTAATTACTGGTGTCATGCTTGTAATAGCGGCATCTGTGCACACTCAGCACTCTAATGGGCAGCTCCTACAGGACTAATGAATTTTAATTGATGGTGTTTAGCGTGGCTTTTGGTTTCTGTCTCTTGTAGAGGAGGCTATGCCCTTCTGCTCTTCTGTCCCCAAGTGAGCTGCATCTCTGTTGGGGAGCTCATAGATACAGATGGTCAACAAAAGGTGAAGAATGCCAGAACTCTCTGGGCATCAGTTGCTTTTTAGTAAAGATAAAGCTTGAATTGCTAATCAGCTTGCTTTTTCCACCCAAGCTGTTTATGCTGTGGGCTTAATGTTAATCTGTTTTAGTAAGATGACACATTCCTTTTAAATTCAAAATATGCTTCCTATTCCTGTTGGCAAATCAGAAGGCAACCTTCTTCCCAGCCTCCTCATAGGTAGCTTTAAATGTAGCATCCTTTGTCAGATGCAAAACAAAACATCTTGTGGTGACGCTTAATCATTTTAGCCGTTCCCAGAGATTTTGCAACGCACTTAAGAAGAATACATTTTTCTAAATGTGCAGTTTGCTTTCTAAATATTATTTTTTTCTCTAAGTATTCTTTTTTCTCAGATCAAATGCTCATTCTTCACACTGGTACTTCCTTCATTTGTGCTTACAAAAAGATGCAGTGGAAGGTAAAACATATTTGGGAGAATTATCATTACTTTAATAAATCTCAAGTTTCTTTTACCTGATATGTAAGACTTCTAAAAGGGGTGGGGAAGTAATTTAAACATAAAATATGAGTGGCGTGAACTTCTCATTCAAAAATTCCTGCTTCATTAACAACAGATCTTTAAATCACCAATATGTCAGAGGATATATACAGATATGCTATAATCAAAATCTGGTTTATATAAAAAAAGGAAATTGTTCATCCCATGTTGGGTAATTAACAGGGCTATTTGTTATTAGTTTTAAGGCAATTGTTTTCCTGCTTTCCTGTAGCTTATCCCCCTAAAGCAATAATCAAAAAGTAGGAATGAAAATGTGCTGCTTGTGAGTGATTTCTCTGAACTGTCATCATAGAATGGTTAGGGTTGGAAAGGACCTCAAGATCATCAAGTTCCAGCCCCCCAGCTATGGGCAGGGACACCTCGCACTAAGCCATATCACCCAAGGCCTCATAGTTCCCTTTTGCTGAAAAAGAACCCAACAATCAAACCACAAACGAAACCACAATACCACTTTCCTTTAAGCATATTCTTGTATTTTTAAAAAGACAAAGAGTTAATAGAGTTTTTTTTAATCTCAAACATGTATTAAATATATTAGCTAGATATTATTATGATTGAATGGCTCAGTTATAGCCAAGGATGAGTCAACCCTTAATTGCAGTTGTTACATCAAGCAACATGTGCAGTTGTCCACTGTGACTACTAGAAATAATGCTACTAGAATGTGACTACTAGAAATAAGCTGCTCAAGAGGACTTGACAAAAATAAATTAATAAAATGAGTCACTAAAAAGTACTGCTTTTGATTTATTTATTCCAAGCTCCACAGCTAAAACACAAGAGGATTTATATGAAACTGTCATTATTTGATAAGAAGGACATACCAGTTGCAGGTGATATAGTTTTATACAGAAGCTATTCAGAAACTGAAATCTATTGACTTCAACTTACATGTAAAACTATCAAAAGAGCCTTTAGGATAGGTAATCCCATCAGTTATATTTGCAAAGATCAGATTTTAATAATTCAGTCAAGATTTCTTGTGCAATAAGAACTGCACAAAAGCTGGGGAAAAAATACCCGTATATGCTCATGAAAGTTTTAAAATAAGATAGTCTTCTATCATGTTTTTCCATATATTGGGCTGTATGTATTAATATTTTCTGGCTTGCTCTATGGATGCAATAAAGACAGCAATAAAAAGAGTTTAACTAGCTGATGAAGGAAGGTTTACATTGGCTTGAACTGATTTTTTCCTGTAGTACTAAGTTTCCAGTCATCACTAAGAATGTGGACAAAGAACTTGATATCAACTTGTATTCTAGGCAACAATATCCCCAGAAGGAATCAGAATAAAACACAGTTAAAGAAATGCTGCTGAGCATTCACAAGATATGAAGTTTTGTTATGAAAATCTCTTAAAGTATTTTTGAAAGGTGTATTTTTATTCAAGCATGAACATTATGTGCTTGCTCTAAATAATGAACATGAAACAGAGTGCTTGGAGTAAGTCCATTACTGCAGACCAAGATTTCTAATTCAGAAATAATCTGTGCAGAATTTCATATAAAACACTAAATCTGTTAAAAACGCTTTCAGTGAGCCTGCTTTAATGTCTTCTGTGCCCAAGAGGGTTGGTAACAATATGCAAGGATCACAGCTGAGGTGATCAGACATTTCTGCTACCAAACAAATTGTAGTTATTGCACTTTTAGAAATGGCAGTCCATTTATCAAGTAAGTTAGAATGCCAATAAATGGGCAGATGAAAAAAGTTACAAAGATGGGGTCAATGAATAAGGTACAAAAAACCAAACAAGAGTAGCAAAATACTCCCCAGTGCAGCTGAATACTAAAAAGTAAAGTACATGGGAGATTTCACGCCATCCATGACAAGTAAATCATGTCTAAAATGCCCAATATATATATATATATATATATATGACAGCTTCAGATAGGGCTATTCTCTGTTCTCTGATCGTTGTACAGTAAATAGAAAAAAATCTGGTTGGAGTTGTTTTAAGTTTGATGACACTAAAAATATTTTTATAGCAGAGGGAAAGCAGCCCATCAGATGACCATCAGATCACTCCATATTATTGTTACATGCACACACACACATATACACACATGAATAAGTATATAAAGCACAAGATATCCAGATAAATTTATTTAAAATTAAAAATGAAATCTGGGAAGCCTGTCAGGCTTGCTCAGAGGTTTAATGCTCAGCATGAACAAAATACTGGCACACAATGCAAATCTGTTGGGGGGGAAATATTTTTTAAAGATGAGCAGTTACACTGCAAAAAAATATTGAAGGCTTCACATTATAGTTATGGTGATATAATAGCTCCCTGGCAATGAAGGAACAGCCCTTTTCCTGATCATATAGCTCTGCCCTCTCTTTTACACCTGTATGGTGGCTAGTCAAGTGAGCCAGAACAAACATCTAAAACCAGAAGAAATCTAGTTGTTTGTTTGGGTTTGTTTTTTACCCTTTTATTTTGGGTGGAGAGGGAAAAATAGACATTTTAAATAAATTTTGCATTTCTTATTCTACTTACAGTGTGATCAGACATCTAACACAAGTACAAAGGGTGTGGCTACTTCTGCAAGTACAAGCTATTTGTTAAATTGTGATTGCTGAAACACAACACTTAAAGAAAAGACTTAATTTTACTACTACCAGGACCTTGTGAAGTGAATTCCTTAAAGTACCCCGTAGAAGGGAGCAGTCTCTTCAATAAAATGATGAGTGGTTACAGAAAAAGAAAAGGGAAAATAATGTGTTTAATAGACATGCTTGTTATGAACTTTCATCAATTGACCTCCTGTATAAAATTTTTACCATCCTTTTTCAAAGAAGGTATAGTGTAGATGTGTGGAGGGTTTCAGTTGCTATTATCATCAATGACAAGAATCAGGTTTCAACTGTCTTTCCTTCCACATGCATTTCTTTGCTTCGGTCAGAAGCTGCCTGGATCTTCACATCAGCACAGGAGACATGGACCCAGGAAAGATGTCAAGCAGCATTTCTGGAGTCTTCTCTAGATGTTCTCCCAGCAGAAGGCAGCCTTTATTTGACATAGGAGATAACCAAGAGATATTCTAGATACCAGTGAAAAAAATCAGTTTCAGATCAGAGCACCCTGGCAGGCTTTCTGCCATTGAACACTGCCTGCTATTTGGTCTCTTGTAAAGGGAGATGCATGCTGTAAATAGTTTCTTGGCAGATCACCATTTAAGGCCCGGTGCCAGGAGTATAGCCTTGGCCTTGTTGTAAGCCTGGACCCATGGGCTCACCTGCCATTATGAGGTCAGAAATTTGAAAGGCACTGGTATTATTTAAGGCAACAGTTTAATTTACTTTAAACATTAAAACCAAACAAGCATAATGAAACCCAAATATATTGCTCACCCTTTGCAAATATGTTCTTTAATATATTGTAAAACCTTGACAATATAATATAGGAAATAAAATGGGGGATGGCTAAGTGCATGATATTAGATCAGCATATTCTGCAACAGAGATATGAAATAGCTCAGGGCACTTGCTTCCTAAAGGAGCATTAACAAGTTTCCATATATTAGTCCAGGGTTCGATAGTTCAATTCCCAGACCTTCATTCTGGCTCTCAGTAACAATATTATCTAATAAATGTCCTACCTGTTATCAATAAAATAAGGGAATCCTGTTGAGATGTCACTCAGGGAAGTTTGTACAAAGCAGCTGCTCTGCAAAATGATAGAAATTTTTCCTTCAGATGTGATGAGCTCAAAGTCAAATACACGGAAGTTTTTGGTGTGCAAAACTGGGAGATGAACATTTTTCATTTCTAGGTTTCTTCCTCTTCTCATTTGTTGTTTCTGTACATCTGACTCCTGGGACCTATCTTTTCTCTTCCCATGTCAGCTGCTCACTGGCAAGAAAAACATTAAGGTAGTATTGGAAGCAGTTTTGTTTCTCAAGTCCTTTGACTGCCTGAAGCTCTAACAAGACATTCACGTGAAATACCGTATCTACAGAGGTGATAGTGAAAACAGTAACATGATCTTGAAATTCTGTCTTCAGTTTACAATATGTAATTTCCACCCACCTGTGAAGTTTTTTAATTCACACATTTTCATGTAATGCTATTGACTGAGGAGAAAATGAAACTTGGCTTGAAATGCGAAGGTTTCTTCTAGAGTAAACATAGACTAATTTGTGTTCTGCAAAAGCCTCCAAGCAGGGTTATGTGATACAGATTAGCAGACTTCCCTTAATCACTATTCTCTTTATTCTAAGAGAATAGATCCTTCCTGAGCATCTAGCAGCCCTCAGGAATACCTGTTTATTCCATTCTGCTTTTCTTATTCAATGGGTCACACAGTCAGAGACGATTTTATCTCCAAAAGCACCAGCCAGAATTACTAGCCCATCATAAGGCAGAAAAGGATGAGGTGATGATTTGCATGACTGGTAGTACAGTAAGTCATCATTCCTGCCCCATCCAGATAGTAGCAGGGAGGAAGTGGTGCCACCCGATGCTACTCACTGAAGCTCACAGAACTGCGTTGTCTGAGCTTTGAGCATTGCACAGACATGGCAGGCTGTGTTCTGGCATCTGACAACAAATAAGAGTTTACATCAAGCTTGTCTGTTTTGCTTGATGCATCATCCAAGTATCCATATGCAGCAAACAATTTGCACAGAGTTGCTATGGCCTTGATACATTGACTTTAATAGAGTAAATCTAAAGCATATTGGTGTAGCCAAGTGAAACATCATTTTTCCACGGTGCTGAGGCACAAATCAGAGTAATATATGTAATTTCTAGCATACCATTTTGTTTTAAAAAACAAGATGGTTTTGAGGAGTTGAATCAGTACATTTGTTCTGGAAACCTCCTGCAACAGGGTGTTAATTAAATGTCTAACAATCAGGACAATCAGTAAAGACGCCTAGAAAAATAGACACAGTTCAGAAGTCTGTGCTGTTTATTTTTGCGGTGTTTGGTTGATTTTTTTTCCTAACGCCTAAAACAACTGTTTCAGGGTCTGAGTACAGACCATCAGGAATACTTAAATGTCTATCTTTTGGGGGGAAATGGCAGCTCCTCCCCACAAACCCACAGAGGAAAGCAGATGACGGACGTCTTTTTGACAGTCAAAGCTTTAACAGAAAGGCACAGACAAAAGCTGGTGAGATACAGCTATCAGAAAGCCTCAAAAAATCTCATACTTACACAATTACAAGGTAGTATTGCTGTGAAAGAGATTAAATCAATAAAGAGAAATGGGAGAGAACAAGGTACTCTGCATTTATTTGTGCTTCTTTTGGTGATGGTATATATAATGCAGAAGCCTGGTCATTTCAAATGTTCATCCACATCTTAACAAATAGAATCCATTTAAATAAATAAATAAATAAATAGAACAACAGTAAAAGGAAATAAATAAGTATATATATATATATATATATATATGAGCACTGAATAAGGCTGTATTTAATTCATTTTTCCAAGGCAACTTTATTTAGAAAGCTGTTTACCTTTCTGAAAAGCCTCATTAGGCATAAAAACAAAGAATGAAGTTGATTAATGTGCTCTAAGTGTGATGTTCAAATTGTAATTTTCATATACGTAAATGGATGCTTCTGCTGTATTTTGTTTCATAATTTACAGAGTTAGCACCGTCCAAACCACTAATCAGTTTCTTTTTATGAAGACAGCTGCAAAAGATCCTCCTAGAATGCTAATTTTCATTAGTGCCATCACTTACCAAGAACTAGGGCCTTTCTCACAGATAACCTCACCATTGTAAACTGGATTTAGGAAGATGTAGTTAGTTTGCAATTCAATTCAGAGATTATTTTATTTTATTTTATTTAGCAAGGTAATCTGAAGAGGGAAAAAAAAGAGCAGCAAAAAACCTGCAAGTGGATGGATTTATAAGAGAAGAATGTCTATAAATCAAGGTGGTTATCTTTTCTTTTTTTTTTTTTTAATATATATATATGATCATCTGTTGAGCTGGCAAGAAAAAAAGTGAGTTACACGCAGGTAGAATTTCTTTAGGTACAGTCTGTATATTTTGCAGAATGATGACATTAATACAGATTAAATACACCAATTTTCTTGTAATTCTGTTCTAAAGGTCCTTTAATGCAAAAAAGTAGTGCTATAACTATATGCACTGTGGCAGGAAGCAGAAAAGCCAAACAGATTAATACATTGGGTTATCATGTATGAAAAATGAGATTTAAATCAGAAGTAGTTATAGAATGCTATGTTTTATGGGATTGCCTCAGTTTCCCTCAGCAGTGCTAAAATCAGCTCACTGGCAGCATTAGTTTCTGTTAATTTGGAATTTTCATGCTTCAGTGACAGTATTAATTTTTTATGCCATTGTAAATAGTAAGTGACCAATCAAATGGTCTAAATATATTAATGTTCTGCCTTTGCGCATAGGTATGAGAAGATTAAGCTAATTCTGCTGTACAAAGAAAACAGCTGCATGGAAGCACCGAAAGTACATTTACTGTTGCAAGGAAGAATGATTTTTCTCAAAATATTTTCCAAAGGACCAGAACAAAATCAGAGGCACTCTCCTAGCTTTAATACTGCAAACAGCAGCAATGAAACAGTCTAGCAGTTTTTATAACAAATCCAAACATAAGGTGTTAAATAAATTCTGACAGTTTCAGAAATCAGTCTGAGAACAGCTGACACATATTCAGGAGTCCCTGCAGTATCTCCACAATGATTAGAGATCTGAAAGCACATTTCAAAATGGAAAATGTCCTCTGTTGCCTTTCCCAGAAATGCGTGCTTATACCCGTTAACTCCAGCTTCAGTCCTTTCCATTAAATCTTCCCATCTCTTCCACTTAGTCTATACAGTGCCCCCTCTTCTCATCCACCTCTTGATCCTTTCAGCTGCATAGATATGCCTGCCCACCCTGATCTAAGTCACTCAAACGACACTTAGGGTCAAGCAAGCAGATCTGGAATCCCTCTTGTGGAGAAAAACTCACACTGATGAGACTACATAAACAGGATGGGATTTTCCAAAAGGCAAACTAATATTCTGTGGTTAGGTGCCTTGAATATCAGACTGTACAGTTACCGGGCAAAAAACAAACAAACAAACAAACAAAAAAAACCGCACCAATAAAACCTCACCCCAAAACCTTTGCATTTGTGAACTCTCTGACTTTCTGCCTAACTTCCATGATTCATTGGCTCCATGTGATGTGTTTGTAAGTGATTTCACAGAAGAACAAGAGAGAACAATTATAGAAGCTGTGTCTTAATGAGAACAAGGGTGGGGGAAAAGAGAACAGTGTACTATTGAACTGAGAGGATGCTAAAATAGCTGGCATAGAGGACAAGAAAAGAAGATTCTGTAAAAATAAAAGCCATATGAGGTGCAATAAACGTAATTGACAAACTGAGAAAGGGTAAGAACATCATATAAGCTGACTTCTCAGATGCAAAAATAGTACACTGCTTATGCAAATCTTGCTTAGACAAATGAACTGCCAAAGCAACTACCTATCTAGGTGCATAAGAATGTCAGTCTTCAGCCCAGATATGTGGAAACAAGACTGTGTTATACAAAGGATGTTATCTGTGAAAAATACAGCAAATCAGGATGAGTTAAAGAAGGGGAAACAGAAAATGCTCTTGGGTCATAAATGATTTTGAGACATAGGGTACCGAAGGCTGGTATCAACAGAGGTGTTGGAGACAGAAGAGAGTATAAGAAGAGAAATGAAGGAGCACTGTTACTGTTAAAGAAACACAGCCATGGATGTGCCAAAAAGCTTTTCTTGCTGATTTCTGCTTACTTGCTTTGTGTTTCAGATCTATAAACAGCTAAACAGTTGGGACTGCTAGATTGTCATTACATAATCCTATTGCTGGCACTCCTGACTGTGGAATCATAGGAAGCTATAAAAGAAGTTAACAGAGAAAAAAAAAAAAAAATGTAAGCAAGTAAGACATAATGAGTGTCACAGCAAAATTGTCCTCATTTGGTTTTAGAGGAACTTTGACAGCCATTTGGCACCCACAGAAATAATTTCTCACAAGCTGACAAGCCAAACATAGCACCTGATACATGAGCTGTATTCAATGCTCTTTGTAACATCTGCAAAGTGGAGGTTGCCTATCCATTCCTTATGTTTCATTGGTTTACTGCACAAAATGGATAAAACTCAAAACATGATCTATGAAGTGTCTTAAAAACAGAGACATTTTAACTGAATATTCTGAAAACCTAGACTATTTGGAATTATATATATTAATTTGCTAATTTTTGTCTATTCTCAAGAAATAATATTTTGATATGAATAAACACAACATTACCAAATTGACATAAGTATGGAAAACAGTGAATTATGCCCAAATAAAGATGTCTTGTAACATGAAGAGAAAAAATCTTTGTGTGCTGGCAAATTGTGTCTTTCTGTGAGGGAATTCTTTTCCTCTGAACTCTCCAAAAGAAGCACTGTCTGAAATATGGTTTACTGGAAATACAAAAGTATGTGAAAATTATAATTTCACATAATGTAATAAGTAACTGAAATCTCCATTTCACTGAAAAGTCACATGGATGCCCTCAAATAGATGAAAGATGGTGTGTTAGTTTATAGCAACTTTTCCTTAGAATGATAAATGAATCCGGCAAAACAGATTCCAGTGTTAATTATCCCTGATGATATATAGGGTTTTACTTCTGTTATTATCAAAGATCACTTTGAGCCCATATGCTTGCCTTTTGCACTGGAATGTTACTTGCATAAAAGAAAATCTAAGAGAAATGTTATTTCCATGAAAAACTTTGCAGTTATATAGCACATATGAGACTATAGGAACTACAGTACATTCTGATCTATAGTCTGAAATTATATACAATTGGACTATAACAGACAAGTTCAAGAATGAGCACTAAGGAAGCCCACTTAGAAAAAACCTTAGGAGCAGAAGTTATTAATGTTCATCCAAGTATCCACATCATAGACATGTAGAATAATTTAGGCTGTTAAGAGAGCTTTGGGGTCATCTACTCCAAACTCTGCTCTGTCAGCAGGGACAAATTCAGTTTGAGCAGGTTGCTTGCTCACTGACCATCTGAGTTTTAAAGCTCTCATAGGAGGCAACTGATAGCAACTCAGATAACACTGTGTTTGAGACACCTGTTGAATTACCAGTGAAATTGGATGAAACATCACCAAAAGAAATACAGGGTAATTAATGTGAAGAAAATTAACCAAAACTCTTTCAATTCATTTTTCTTAAGCTGTCACTTTAAGGAATACAAGGAATGCTGTGAGTAAGCATGGTCACAGAGAGTTCAAGACTCCTACGTATTCTGCAGAAAATTGTTTGCACAAATGTTCACACTGTATTTGCAAGTCATTCTTTGTAAGACTTTTTCAGGCATCCAAACAAGGAATAGAAACAACTTCATGCAATTTATGTAATCATAAACTACTGATAGTGAAATCTTACTGAATATATATTGAAATTTGTTGACTTAAGTTGATCAAACCACTCTCAACAACCAGATTTCTAAAACTCAAAGTCTACTTGTGGGTAATTTACAAGTAGGAAAAGGTCACGCTTTGTTCATAAATTATTCATTTTACACAGCCTGCTCAGTACAGATCTTTGACTCCATTAATAAACAGTGCAGATGACAATCTTTATATTTTTAAACTTCCTTTTATAGTTACCCTTTCAGACATCTGGCTTTTATTTCAAATTTCCAGGAGTCTTCTTATCAATGTTATTTTAAAAGTGCCCAATGTTAAAAACACACTTCATTTTCCCAAATCTAAGTCCTCCACCATCTGCAGTAATCCATATAGTTCTCTTTTAGTAAAAAAAAGCTGACGAATTAGTCACAGAAGAGTTAACTTCCAAATCCAAGGATTCAAACACCC
Organism: Neopsephotus bourkii; assembly: GCF_033783945.1. Classification (NCBI taxonomy): domain Eukaryota; kingdom Metazoa; phylum Chordata; class Aves; order Psittaciformes; family Psittacidae; genus Neopsephotus; species Neopsephotus bourkii. The sequence continues at coordinate 307,078 of NW_026900600.1, forward strand.
TTATTCTAGTTCTTTTGCATTTAATCCCCAGGATCTCATCTTGAGCATATCATCTCATTAGAACTCATACACTATCACAGAGTCAATTCCTCAGACATGTGCTATTTCATTGCATTTGAGGCTTGATTCTACAGCATTGATGGCTTACAATAACACTTCCTTTATCGTCTACAGTAAAGAGTGGCCATGGTGCGTAAGTAGAAGGTAGATAGGTTTAAACTTACGTCTAAAAATACAGCAGAGCTATTTTTCTTGTAAGAAACACCACTTAGTGAGAGCACAGCTGTGTACTGCACCAGATCAAGTTTGAGTGGTTTTAAGAAGCCACCCCATGTAGAGCCCATTACAATAATCCATTTTGATGGATGAAATCCAAGCATGCATGCTCGCCTGGTAATTTCCTGCATTGAAAATATTTAAATACAATGAAAGAATTATAGTATTAAATAAATTTCCTTTTTGATATTCATCAGCCACTGAAATAGGAAACTTCTAAGTGCATGGCAGAGCCCTTATACTTTAAGTAAGTAACACAGTGTATATGCATAAGCAGCTCACCACCAGCGAGATTTAACAAAGTTATTCTGAATAGCCATTCCGAGTGCTTTGTCTTCATGAAGTACTGGCCTTTTTCTACCTTATAATTAACATTTATGGATAGCATGTAACTCTCTGACCAGCACTGTGACACTTCTGCCCGCTGCATGTACAACTTGCAGAAAAGGCCAATGGAGTTTGCTCTTTGGAATACCATCTGAAGAAACTGGGCAATTATATGAAACACTCTCCATAAAGCAAAGCAAATCTTAATACCAGCTTTGCATTCAGAAATGTATTTCATCACAGGAATATAGTATAGGGACAATATACAGAGAAGCAAGCATCAGGAGACCGATGTACAAAAACTTGACTTGCTTTTTGATTTCCTCAGATATGAGCAAACAGAAATAATTTTGAGAATTTCAAGAATGGTGATGGATTTTTCCTGCCATTTTCTGTTTAAAAGATAGGAGCATACAAAGAATTTTTTAATTTGCCATGTTAGTGCATACTTACAGCCAGATTTTGCTAGACATTTTTACTTCACTGAAACTGGTATCGCAGATTACACTCAGACTAGAAAATCACATCTTCAATTCAAAGTACCCTGAATCTCTAGCGCAGTTTCAGTCTCATTTTGACAAGACACGCAAACATTCACTGGTACTTCAGAAGTTACCCTTTCTGAGCCTCAGCTTCTCTGTGCAGGAACCCTGCCTGAAAGAACATTCTACCACAGGATCTCCCACAACTATCACAGGATCAAGATGAGGTTGATGAGTTTCAATTATGTATCTGTAGTTTCATATGAATTATACTTTACATGAGTAACAGAAAAATAGTATCCTGAAGCATGGTTATTTTAAATCTCTGAAAAAAAAAAAGAAAAATCAAATAAAATCAAATCCTGAGATTCATATGTGGTTTTGATACCATTGATATTGCATGTGCCTTGAAACAAGTCTAGAGTTGCCCTTCTGGTATTTTGAATCTGTAATTTTTAATGAATAAGGATCACATTTCTTTTTTTTTTTTTTTTTTGTAAAATTGTTATGTGGAACCTGACACAAAAATTCTAATGGGCAAAACATCACACAATAAAAATAATTGCAGTTACTATCATATAATACTGTAATGAAGACTGAAAGCTAAGGCAAGATTTTACAAAACTGCAATTTACAATGCATAGACACACAACAGTGCACTCACAAAGTTCTGCTGAAATAAAAAATGATTACCTCAAGCTCATAGTTCCATCACTGAAGAAGGAATCTACACAATTGCAAGTACTATGATCCCTGACATGAAGATCTTATAAGAAGATACTTTTTCATGTCATCCAAATAATAACAGCAGCTAAATTTTTATATGTACATATCTGGAGGGTTGCATTTATTTTGTGGTACTACATAAATTATATGACATTGACTTTTTACTGAGCAACTTGCCCTTAAAATTCTTACATAAGATTTCTCACATTGGAATATATCAATAAATACAAAATTCTCAAATGGAAGAGAGTGAAATTGCTTCAGAAATAAAAAAAAAAAGTATTTCAAATATACGGGTACTGTGAGAACTAATGATGAATGAATACGATGTCGACTACTGCTACTACTATCTTCTGATTTTAGAGAAGCTCCTAAAATTCATGCCCTTGCTATATCTTCTTGATTCTAGTTTGTTTTCTAGAACAAACATTTTAAGAATACATTTTATTGAAAGGAATATTTACTGAAACAATGAATAGTAGGCCAGAACTATTGGGACTTGCACTTGAGTGCAAGCTCATATGAAAACAAAAATTGTATTTCTTTCTTTACTGGACATTCATAGCTCAAGATATTTGGCTAAACAGAACTGCATAGATTATATAAAAAATTGTACTTGAAAGTGAACTTAAACACAAACAAGCAAAGAGGAGGGCCACAGGGGTGATCAGGAGGCTGGAGCACATCCTGTATGAAGACAGGCTGAGAAAATTGGGCTTCTTCAGCCTGGAGAAGAGAAGGCTGCCTGGAGACCTCATAGCAGCCTTCCAGTACCTGAAGGGGGCCTACAGGATAGGGACTATTCATTAGGGACTGTAGCAATATGACAAGGGGTAATGGGTTTAAATTTAAACAGAAGTTCAGGTTAGATATAAGAAGTTATTTACTGGGAGGGTGGTGAGGCACTGGAATGGGTTGCCCAAGGAAGTTGTGAATGCTCCATCCCTGGCAGTGTTCAAGGTGAGATTGGACAGGGCCTTGGGCAACATGGCCTAGTGTGAGGTGTCCCTACCCATGGCAGGGAGTTTGGAATTAGATGATCCTAAAGTCCTTTCCAACCCTAACCATTCTATGATCCTATGATTCCCTAACATTTATTATTGGCTTAAAAGCAGCAGCATCTAATACTGGTGTAGTCAAGTGATTAGGAACTCCGCACTGCCATCTCATCACACTCAGAAAAGGCAGGAGACTGAACAATTAGTAGGTTGATCCAATATTACTTTCTCATCTTTAGTGCTCAACTGTCTTTCCCACAAGAACACTGGAATTACACAGCACATGTAAAGATTAGCACACTGAATTCAGTGAGAAGTGATAACAAACCACTACACAATGAAGTTGAGCTACTAGCTCTTTAACAAAGAATATTTTGTTCTCCACTGAAGATTTTTAGTTTATGAAGTGAGGTGCAGGTCAGATGGAGACAACACTAACCACTGCAAATATAATGAAAATGATATTTCATGTTGAATTTGCAAGATGATCCATAAAAGAACTGCAACAGAGAGAATAAGGGTAACTGCCCTCATTTAGTAGCCCACACCGAAGACACAGGGGAGAGTAAATTTGATAGAAACCACCCCTGTTTTGAAGCTGCTCTTCACTTTAGGAATGCAAGGGCAAGGAATTTGCAGCACAGTTAAACTTCAATTATCCAAATTATTCAGAGTCCCATGGTAATCAGATAAAAGTGCTTGTATCATGTTTAAAGTAACAGGTTTTGGGAAACATACACAGTTTATAGAAATAAATGTCATGAAGGATCACAGAATAGAGAAGCTTTGATGTTCAGCACATCTGAATTGGATGGAAAACTTAATAATTGAGTATTAAAATAGATTCAGTTTTCAAAATTATGATAGAGGTTAAATTGGTGAGTTTTGATCAAGCATTTATAGGGCATTTGCTTGTGTAACAATAAATACTGCTATTGTGTTTCCAAAATTGCTTTGGATAGCATGTAGAGATCAACATGCAAGTGAGATGTGATGCTCACTGTTGCCCACTAGAAAGAAGTAAGGAACATTGGGCTGACCTGCATGACTTTTGACAGCTTACTGTTTCTGCTTATCCAGGACATGACAGTTATCTGATAATTCCATTTTTATTTCAGCAGTGAAGAGTCTCTCAAATCTCTTTGTTCTTTGGTTTAACAGTTATCTGAACCATACTTGTATCCAAATCTTTTAAATATTTTTAGAACATTCATTTGCAAGCTTGCTTTAAGCTCTCATCCTACAAGGTTGCTAGCTTCCCGGTCATTGACAAACGTAGACTTTTCAGAACAACTTCCATCATAAACATTGAATCCCAAAGGGGCACAAACAAACATTACTGGTCACTATGTTTTACAAACAAAAGACAAGTTACGGATTCTTCATCTAAAATTCTGAGAAAGTACTGCTTATGGGGATGCTAATATTAGACAATTGCCATTACTGCACAAGTGTGATAGTGAAAACACATAGTTGCACAATATCCATCCTTGCACATTTTGGTCATTGTAAGAGAATAGGCATAAAATATTAAATAATAATAAAAAAGGAAGATATCATCTAAAGATTAACTCACACATCAACACAGAGTTTGAGAATTTTCAAACAGGTTTGGCAGAAAGTAACAGGTGGGAAAGATTATTGAAATACTGACATCTTGTAATACAAAGTTGCCATATTCTAAAACTTTAATCTCTGCAAAGATGACAGTCATAATGTAACTCTAAATAGTATCCTTGAAAGCTCTTTTAATATTAAGCTACAGAAAACTGTCCAAGAAATCTGTAATAAAAAAAAAGAAACTGTAGGTGGAACAACAAAAGATGCATTAGGGTAGACCCGCAATAGTGCAAACAGTATTAAGTATTTTTCTGTTCATGTATGTAGCAATTCAGGAAGAAAATCAAAACCAACACAGCGTACATTTATCATGTTCATACGTATCTGAAACTAAGACCATAAGTAATTCTGGATAATAGCATAAGAAAATAAAAAGCAAGATATAAATCTATAGGAAGTATAGAAAAGAATATAAGATAAATTATCCACATTTGATGAATATGAGATGGCTCCTAAATAAAGAGTAAAAAAAAAAATTCAGAAAGAGAGTGATGTGTAACACACATACCACATAAATATTACTAACTCTGAGAAAAACATATATGCTAAAACATACTACTTCCAAAAAAAAAAAAAAAAAGGAAAATCTTTTTTCATTTATTAAAAGTAGTGTCTAGTCTCATGCATTTATAGCTATGTGTTAGTATCAAGCATTATAATAGACTGTAAAATTAAATTTAAGCAAATGAAATGCATATACAGTCATATATTAATATTAAATACAAAGTAATAACTCTAGTTAAATTATAGCAAATTATACTTTAGTAAAACAAACATCCAAAAAAATCCAGAAAGACTATATAACCATAAACCTATATTTTTCAAACAGCTTTTTTTCTTACAGCACATTGAGCATTTTTTGCTACAATGCATCTTGATGTCTATAAAGTTTCAGGATGATCAATGAGTGTATCTTGCTATTGTGCAAAGATTTGACATACCCTTTTCCACTACCTTGCACCTTTCAGCACCAGTTATCTGCATTTTTGCAAGGCAGTGGTAAAATATTTAAAATGACGCTATTACATCTGAAAGGATTGAAAAAATTAGAGCACATCTTTGAAGAAGAGCAGAATTCAGATCACCTAGAGCAAGAGCCAAGTGCAACACCCCAATTTACAGGATAACTTAGGTTAACTGTAGTTTCCGTGTTCTTAGAAAAAATAATTTAGTGTATGCAAACTGTCAAAAGGACATCATATAAATCCATTTAACTTGGTTGCAATATTCTCAGTTCCTTCATTAACAAATTAATTATTATTTTATTATGCCTTGCTTGATTTATTAAAAAAAATAAAAACAAAAGAAAAAAAATAAAACCAAACAAAAACAACACAGGAAAAAACCCACAAAACCAAAAAAAAAAAGAAAAAAAAAAAGGCGAAACAAAAATATGCTAAAAACCTATTAAAGAAACTTTTCCAAGCTCTAATTTTGCAACACCTTTCTTCTTTCTGATTGATCCTTATGCACATCCTTGGCTGTTGAGTCTTCCATTCAGGCTATTAAAGGCATTTCAAAAGAATTTGCCTTGCCATAATGCTCATGACAGAGACAATTTCTTGCCACGGAGTGTTCAGCATTCTGTGCAGTGGCTATCAGAACAAAGCAAAACATAACCAGTCTTGGAGATACTGTCTAAAATCTGGCACCATGTTCAAAAATTGATTTGTATCATGTATCCTGTCCTTAAGCACAACCCTGAATGTCATTCCTATTAATCCAAAAGTCCTTTCAAAGACTAACCTAGCTGAATTCTATATTTTGCTGATTTTATAACAAAACTCTTTATACCCAAAACACGTATTGGAACACAGCATTATGCTATCTGCTGTAATCCACTGTTACCTCAAAGAGGTATATAGAGACATATATCAATACGTCAATTACCTTTAATTAAATGAATATCATCTCTTTAGATTCATGTCTTTGCCAAAATATATAAAGAAGTGTTGCAAGTTGGTTAGCCAACCTTTCATCAATTGGCTGATTGCTGACAGCTCACTGGTACAGGAATCAAGAGCCAGACTTTCATTTGCTAACATACTGGGAAGGTTATTTTTGGCACCAAACTACACCTGCATGTTAGAAGAAAATGCTTTTATACATTTCCACAACCAGTTCAATGAGACCAACAGCACTAATCTGATTGTCTAGTCTTGCACACATGTCACTGCATTGATATGGTAGTAAAAAATATTTGATTTTTCTAAGTAAAGCTTAAGGAAAAAAACCAAGAAGAGCGAAATGATACATTTGAAAGTCAGTAGCTAGCATATAAAAAAGACAGTATGTATCTTAAAAGCCGAAAGTCATTGCTGAAAGGAAGAAATAAAGACTTATGTATGTATCTCTCTAGTGTAGGGAGATCTCTGAATCAAAGAGTGACAAGTCTGAAGATGGATGTTTTAGCATTTCTCTACTGAATAGTTAGTTCAAGACTTCTCTCCTCTTTTAGGAGTGCAAAGGTCCCCTTATATCTTTCTACAATCACCTTCCTAGGAAGTGCACGTGACTGCAGATCTGTGATTTCTACTATAGGACCAGGCAGATAGAATTTAGGCACTCTGGTGTCTTTGGGACAGATTTAAATGATTTGAGTACTTAAGTGAGAACTTATGGGTAGAAGTTGGGGTTATTCAGCCTGGAGAAGAGAAGGCTGTGCAGAGACCTCATAGCAGCCTTCCAGTATCTGAAGGGGGCTTATAGGGATGCTGGGGAGGGACTCCTCATTAGGGACTGTAGTGACAGGACAAGGGGTAAGGGGTTAAACCTTAAACAGGGGAAGTTTAGATTGGATATAAGGAGGAAGTTATCTCCTGTAAGGGTGGTGAGGCGCTGGAATGGGCTGCCTAGGGAGGTTGTGAATGCTCCATCCCTGACAGTGTTCAAGGCCATGCTGGATGAAGCCTTGGTTGAGATGATTTAGTGTGAGGTGTCCCTGACCATGGCAGGGGGGTTGGAACTAGATGGTCTCAAGGTCCTTTCCAACCCTAACTTTCTATGATTCTATGATTCTATTAATTCAGACCTAATGATATCACCTCTGTAACCTTAGTCACTTCATTAAGATACCTAAAAATACTACCTTCAGTTCCCTCTGAGGAATTATCAAATCATTTATTTCATTAAAATTTGTATCATCACGCTGTCTTTCTTCATGGAATACTAAGTTTACAGCAATGAGTTCTTGACTTCTGTGCCTCAATTAGATTGGGTGAATTTTCTGTAGATGTCCAAAGACAAACAACCAGCTAAGTTATTTTAAATGTATAACTCCCACTACAGTATGACAGTAATCTACCTTCCTTCTGTAGCCTGTTTGGAATGGATCATATCTGTGTATCAAGCTGTCTGTCTCTCGCTTCAGTAGAGGTTAGTGATCAACAGCACAATGTCCAGATGGAGTGCTATACCTCAGAGGCCATACTGTTTAATATCTTCATCAATGACATAGACAGTGGGATCGAATGCACCCATAGAAAATTTGCAGATGACACCAAGCTAAGTGGTGTGGTTGATACACCTGAGGGATGGGATGCCATCCAGAGGGGCCTGGACAAGCACAAGAAGTGGACCTGTGTGAACTTAATGATTTTCAACAAGATGATGTGCAATGTCCTGCCAGGTCTTGGGTCGGGACAACCCTCAAGTATCGATATAGGCTGGGGGGTGAAAGGATTGAGAGCAGCCTGTGGAGAAGGACTTGGGGGTACTGGTGGATGAAAATCTGGATGTGAGCTGGCAGTTTGTGCTCACAGCCCAGAAAGCCTATTGGATCCTGGGCTGCTTCAAAAGAAGTGTGACCAGCAGGTTGAAGGAGGTGATCCTGTTCTTGTACTCTGCTCTTGTGAGAGCTCATTTGGAGTACTGTTTCCAGCTCTGGGGTCCTCAGCACAGAAAAAGGCATGGCTCTGTTGGAGTAGATTCAGAGGCAGACCACAGAAATGATCAAATGGCTGGAGCACCTCTCCTGTGAAGAAAGGCTGAGTTTGGGTTCAGCCTAGAGAAAAGAAGGCTCCAGAGAGACCTTGTTGCATTCTTTCAGTACTTAAAGGGAGTTCTCCAGAAAGACGGGGATAAACTTTTTAGTATGGTTGTTTGTGATGAGACAAGGGCTAATGGTTTTTAACTGACAGAGGGTAGATTTAAACTAGATATTAGGAAGATATCTTTTCCAATGAGGGAGGTGAAACACTGGAACAGGTTGCGCAGAGAGGTGGTAGATGCCCTACCCCTGGAAACACCCAAAGTCAAGTTGGATGGGGCTCTGAGCAATCTGACCCTGTTGAAGATGTCTCTGTTTACTGCAGGGATGTTGGACAAGATGACCTTTAAAGATCTCTTCCAACCCAAATTATTCTATAAATCTATGATTCTATCTAGAAAGAAAGACAGCATTCTGCCTGAGGACACCCATGAGGTAGGATGAAAGGTGATCTTAGACCACATGAAGCATTCACTTTTAATATCACAGAATTCCTGGGCAACACATTCCAGTGCCTCACCACCGTAACAGGAAAGAATTTCCTCCTTATAGCCAATCTAAACTTCCCCTGTTTAAGTTTGAACCCATTACCCCTTGTCCTAGCACTACAGTTCCTAATGAAGAGTCCCTCCCCAGCATCCCTATAGGCCCCCTTCAGATACTGGAAGGCTGCTATTAGGTCTCCACGCAGCCTTCTCTTCTCCAGGCTGAACAGCCCCAACTTTCTCAACCTATCTTCATACAGGAAGTGCTTCTGTCCCGTGATCATCCTCATGGCCTTCCTCTGGACTTGTTCCAACAGATCCATGTCCTTTTTATGTTGAGGACACCAGATCTGCACACAATACTCCAAGTGACGTCTCACAAGAGCAGAATAAAGGGGCAGGATCACCTCCTTCGACCTGCTGGTCACACTCCTTTTGATGCAGCCCAGGATACGGTTGGCTTTCTGGGCTGCCAGCGCACACTGTCGGCTCATGTTCATTTTCCAATTGACCAGCACCCCCAAGTCCTTCTCCACAGGGCTGCTCTGAATCTCTTCTCTGCCCAGCCTGTAGCTGTGCCTGGGATTGCTCCCACCCAGATGTAGGACCCTGCACTTGGCTTGGTTAAACTTCATGAGGTTGGCATCAGCCCACCTCACAAGCATGTCAAGGTCCCTCTGGATGGCATTCCTTCCCTCCAGTGTATCAACCGAACCACACAGCTTGGTGTCATCGGCAAACTTGCTGAGGGCGCACTCAATCCTACTGTCCATGTTAGCGATGAAGATGTTAAAGCTTACTTGATTTTTTTTTTGTTTATTTAAATAACATTTTTGCTCTGTTTTACTGATGGCACCTTCTTTTATAGCACCGGAACATTAACACACTTTGAGGACATAGGGTCTCTAAACTTTATGTCATAAAGTAGGCTATTAGTTCATTATACCACGTTTGAAACTGTGTCACTCTTCAGAATCTGAGAGCCTGGGATCAGAATAAAAAACAAGTACTTCTTTCCAGGAGTGTTTATTCAGGTTATTTTAGGGTCTTTCTTGAAAAACAATTTAAGGACCAAACAATCCACAAGAAGCTAGAAATCACAACTAAAATAGAATCCTGAATTCCTCCTTTGCTAAGCAGTAGGGTGCACAATCGAAGTCCTTTCATATTCTGATGCATCTTGCACTCCCCTCCTCATGAAACAGTGTCAGTAAGGCAGATGCTCACCTAGCATATTCTATACCCTGGAAAGTATATTATCCTTCTAGCACATGTAGAAAGGTGGTATGAGAGGAGCAATGAATTTTGATCACCTTTTCCTTACAGGAGCAACTTTAAACACTGGGCCCAAAATAAATAAACAAATAAACAAATAAATAAACAAACAAATAAATAAATAAATAGATAAATCTCTATCGAACTCTTTCCTTCCAAGACTAAACTCAGGGAAATTTTGGGGGAACATTTTTTTGGGGAAGAAATTCTTTACTGTTAAGGTGGTGATGTTAGCGTAGGAACTGACACATAACCACCGGAATGGTTATATGAGGTGCTTTATTGCAGAGCTGGGAAACCAGGGGCACACGCCCAAATCTGGCTTCAGTCTTGTCACCTAGCATTCCCAATTTATACAGTATCCAACACAGATTACATCACCAATTAACACGTATGCCCTACATCAGTCCATTACGACATCAGCCTCTTCTGCGCTTGCACAGCCCCCTCTGGTGGTCATCCTGATGAAGTAAGGAGTCTTCCTCGGATGAAGTAAGTAGTCTTCCTCGGATGAAGTAAGAAGTCTTCCTCAGCTTGTCCTTTTCACCTTCTGTTCTTTGGACATGTTCCAACCATTATGTGGATGTCAGCATTGTTCTATTTCCCCTTGACTGCCTCTGGTATGCCTAGGTTCTACTTGGATAGAGTTTTACAATATACTTTCCTAATTTATCACTATACCCTTCACCATATACAGATGTATTACCTCCTGCTACCAAGACTACTATTGTATCACTGGTTACAGGTTAACCACGATACCGGACTGCAAAATTATAGCTCTTTCTAATCTACAAAATCACACTATTGATTTATAAACCTCTTAAACATAATCATTCCTACCAGTTATACATATATAACTATTCTATCTTTCAAAAATTTCACTCTTTTCCAACAGTGAGGCACTGGGATGGGTTGCCTGGGGAGGTTGTGAATGCTCCATCCCTGGCAGTGCTCAAGGCCAGGTTGGATGAGGCCTTGGGTGATATGGTTTAGAGCGAGGTGTCCTTGCCCATGGCAGGGGGGTTGGAACTTGATGATCTTAAGGTCCTTTTCAACCCGAACTATTCTATGATTCTATGATATGGGCAGGCTCCAGCAGCAGGGCGGGACGGACGTGGCCGTGGACTGGTCCCTGGCCGTCCGGCTGCTCCTCACCGTCCTGGCCCTCGCCCTCACCTCCGTCTGCGTGAGGCTCTGCGAAGCCGAGGGGGAGCGGCCCTGGGAGCCGGCGGCTGCTGAAGCGGCCCGGGAGAGCGGCCCCGGGGACCAAGCGGGAGCGGGGCCGGAGGCCACAATGGGACGGCTGCCGGTGGAGGAGGTCGGGGTGGTCGAGGAGCGGGAGGAGGCGGCTGCCGAGCAGTGGGACAAGGGGGCAGAGGAGCCGAGCCCCGCGGCCGAGCCCAGCCCCGCGACAAGTACAGCAGCATCGTTTGAGAGTTCTGAAGGTTTTGGATGGCCTTTGGGTATCCTGGGGACCTGCCTGCTGATTGTGATGGGGATCAGCATGTTGGCACACACACAGAGTGTGTTTTATCCACCACCATTTTGTCTGATCTCAAAATTTAAGCAGAGTCAGGTTTGGGTCTTGTCTGGGGGTTAGATGACGATATGGGAGGACCAAGAGGTTTCCCCCAAGGCTGGACAGCCATGAGTGACAGGGCATGTGGGACAGTATGGGCAAGTATCTAGTCCACTGGGCCCTTCCAGTGCTTTGGAAACGTTGGCGATGGAAGGCAGCTGTATGGAGTCGCCAGCACCAAGCTGCAGAAACTGCTGAAGGGGACAGTGAATTATTTTGAGCCTGGTGGGCCCATGACCCTTAAAGCCATCAGAGCAGAGATGCAACATAGAGATGGACTCATGATCAAGGGGTAGACTTAGCAATGGACACTATTGCCCAGGTTATTCACAAGTGTGAACACTGCACACAGCCTCTCCTGCTCTGAAAGACTGTTACAAGAGATGGAGCCTGACATCATGGACCAGATGGACTCAGCAGCTTTATAGGGACTGGTCCATGGACTAAGATAAGAGTGCACTTAGATAAGAGTGATGGTATATTGAAAATGTAGGATCTGAGCATGACGTGAATGGTATGGAATAAGGGGTGGATAATGTCCTGGGTTTAGCAGTAGCAGTCATTTTTCTCTTTCTTGGTAGCTGGTGCAGTGCTGTGTTTTGACTTTCGGGCTGGGAACAAAGCTGATAAGAATGATGTTTTGGTTTGGCCAAGTACTTTGTGAGCCTCATGCTCTGCCAGGGAGGAGGGGAAGCTGGGAGGAAGCAGAGACAGGACACCTGACCCAAACTGACCAAAGAGGTATTCCATACCACAGCACGTCATGCCCAGGAGGGAACTGAGAGTTACCCGGAAGGGCTAGAGTGGACTGCAGGGTTGGAGGAGGTATCAGTCGATGCTTGATCGGGCTGGGGGGGCCAGTTATCGGTCACCTGGTGATGGGGTGTTGTATTCTCTTCCCTTGTTATTTCCTTTATCATTACTATTATTGATGGTAGCAGTAGTGATTTGTGTTATACCTTAGTTACTAAACTGTTCTTATCTCAACCCGTGGGAGTTGCATTCTTTCTGATTCTCCTCTCCGTCCCCCCAGGAGTAGGGGGAGGACAAGGGGGGGGGGGGGGGGAGCGAGTGAAAGCTGTCTGGCTGGGGTTAAACCATGACAGTTGTACAAGTGCAGCTGGAGTTACAAAAGTACTGGAAAACTCCGCAGCCAGCAATGTAATTTTAAAATCTCCTTTGCATTCAAAGACCTCTCAAAAGGGGCAAAAAAAAAAAATTTTTTTAAAGTTCTCCATTTCAGGTACCAAATTTTACCCACTAGTCATTTCTGTATCTAAGTAAGTTATGAATAACTGGAGCACTGAAAGGATTGTGAAACTTTTCACTATCAAATTCTGAATAAATATTATAAAGACAGACGAGAACAGCTTTCTTAACCTTTCATCATTATTCAGGTAATGTATAATGGCTGACTACAGCATTTACTAATATTTACTCATATTGTGAAAACATTTTCTGTTTAACTTCAGACAAAAAAAAATTTTAATTCTTTCATTAATTCTTAGTTCAAATTTAAATTATCTTAAAAAAGTTCCTTTTGGAAATGACTTAAGGAAATTTAAACCAAGGCCAGTTTATTTCTTTGTGATAGGAGGAAAATCCTCAAACCAGATGATGATATTGGCACTAGAGATGTCCACATCTGCGAGTCATCTAACATCGCACTTACAATCAGTACAGACCAACAGGCATTTCTCAGGTGCAATTCATTTGCTGTCAGCACAGATGAATAACATCTCTGAAAATGCCTTCACTTGTGCAGTGATAATAAACAGAGCCCAAGATAATTGTGTATCTAAGCCTGGTTAAAATACAAAGGACTGCATTTTTAGATATCTCAGAATAATTTTATTTTAATCCCTCCATAAATATCCAAAATTATTTCAATGACTACTATACTATGTTCAACAAAATTTAATTTCTAAATTCTTTTTTTGAAGACATACCATATGGAAAGATAAGTCACAAATATATTTTGTTTTTTTTCATTTTCTTTTGGTTTGGTTTTGGTTTTTTGAATGGAAGTATGCTAGTACATGCTAAGTTCTTTCTTCAGAGAAACCTGTAGTAAATTCAATACTTGCATAAGGACTAGGGCTAATACTACTTGAGACCAAACAATTTTTATCTGCACAAGAACTGCTGAGCTAGGATAGAACAAGTGTCTTTATTCACCTGCACTTTAGGTCTATTCCATAGGAAATGCGTTCAGGAAAGCATTGGGGATTTCAATCTAATTCTATTCATAATTCCTTTTGCTTAACCTGATCATAAATTTATTTCATGAGACAAAATTAAGTTTAACTTTTAAAAAATTGAAATTCTCAAATCTGAATTGCCAGACTTTCAGATAGTTTATTGTAATTCTTATACCAATTGATGAAAAAGCCAGTTTAACCAGCACAAATGGAAAAGCAATGTTACTTTTAACACAAAAAAATCTAAGAACAATTCTGCCTAGTGGTTACATTGTCATGATTTTTCATCACCTGTAGCTTATACTGTGTGTCATTATAACTATTTAAATCTTTTCATGTCACTTCAGTAGGCTCTGAGCCATCAATTACACTAGCTCACAGAAGAGGAGAATTTGGATTGCCCTGTGTTCTCTTGACCTCAGGCTACGTAAAATGCCCTTAATGGACTGGAAACAGCTAAAAGGCAAAAAAACACTCATTCTTGTGCTTCCTTTCCTGTTTGGATGGAGGAGAGTAAGCCCAAGAAACAAGCAGGTAATTTATAATTAAACATTTTCCTTTGATATGTATATAACTTTTCCTATTTCAAGCTAATTTGATTAAGTACTCACAAAGGGGGGGCCAAAGGAGAAAGGTTTTTCTTCAGGCAGCCAGCCAGGAAACACAGTAGCAGAGACCTATTATTATTATTATTATTATTATTATTATTATTATTATTAATCGATCTCCCAGTGATACACATAACTGACTCAACAGAGGAGCTGAATTAAATCTGAAACATTTCAGCGTACTTAATCTGGGGTTTTCCAGTGCTAAGAGTTTCAACTACTTTCAATACCACAGAAAATGTAGATAGAAACATATTATGGGTTCACAAGTTGTTTTGTGTCAGCTGAACTTCAATAACTGACAATATGGATGCTGTTACCCCACTATAAATATGAAGAAAAATACTCTAGCTTATGTCCTCTCTTGTTAAGACTTAAGCAAATGCATTTCATATTACATTTCCTGTCAGTTACATAGTCAAAGTGCAAAGTAATTACCTACATCCGATTTAGTCATCTAGATGCTTTATATACAGCACAGGGAGAAATGACAGCTGTGAGGAGTGATTCATCTCATTCTAAAGTAGACAGATAAAATATATCAGAAGAAATATGCCTTAGAAGTACTTATTTCTTTTTTACTAAGTACTCTACCAGTTTAGATGTAGACATCTACCTGAATTTGCATGAGACAAACTCAGCTACAGTTGCAACAGCTCTGCTTACACACAACAGTTGATCTCTGGCAATTATTCATTGTACGTTTGAGCTGTGAAGACTTTTTCTATGTAAAGAGAGAAATGTAGCGCTGGCTCAAAGTACTTGTTGCCTACATGCACACCATGTTCTCCTGCTCACCTCCACCGTGAAAGCATGAAAACTTGATGAATCACAGGTTAGACAGCCATCACTTACTTCAGTCCTTCTGGTGCTCCAAGAGGACACAGTTCTACATCCTCCATGATAAGTGAGACCTGTGGGCAGCTTCATAAATTCATAAAGTGAGACCCAGTTGCAGCTTCATAGATTTTAAGTTCAGAATACATACTGCTTTTAACTGACTTCAGCAGGAAATATACACTGGTGTAATTGGGTAAGGTAACCAATTCTGTTCTTGCCTATGTTGCCATCTTACCAAGAATTATATACTTTTATACTCAGAAATTGTGAAAGCTTGGACCCCAGAATTGGACTAGGCATACACCTGCTAGGTATGTACACAGTAGTGGGGGGGGAGGGGCTGTTACAAAACAAAACAACCAAAACTAACAGTCAGTCATCATCCATTCAGTTAGCCAACAGTTTGCAAGGTTTGCTCAATTCCTCAAATTGCTGTTCTAGTATCAAAAACTTTAATCTTTACTTAATGGGTCAACCTCACTCAAAAAAACATACTTCTCTGACACAAAACATTAATGTGTATAGATTCTATACTAATAGTTTATCAGGACAGATGTTACCACAAGTCTACTATCAATGAGTTTACATCAGTTTAAGGAAAAATGTGAACTAACCATTGCAAAAAAAAAGTTCCTATATTCCTATACTTCATATATAAAATATATAAACTGCTCTATTCTAGGTAGCTTAGAAATTAATCAGTGTTTGAAAAGAACATAAACAATATATAATTTGTCTTAAAAAATAAGATATCTCCTTCACTGACAAACAAAAACTGCTGTCAATATCTCGTCTCAGACTGTGATTAACGGTATTTAGAAACAATACTTCTGAGATATAATATTTTTTGCAGGGTGAATCCTGGAACTCAGTTACTTAGGAAATTATCTGCTAATTGCTGTTCTTAATTTGGATTCAAAGCATAACCACTGTGGCAACAGTTAAATTGCATGTAAGGGTGCACTTTGTCATAATCTCATGTTTTCAGAGGCTTTTAACTTCCTATAAATTATCTGCTCATAAAGTTATTCTGAGCCCAAGGAAGGCATTTTGTATCTGTCTGACACAATGCCATTTGACTGCTTAGGATTTGCATGTTCAAAAATGTGCTACTTCTTTTGCCTCTTTTTTTGATGACACATTAACATACTTGTCAACTTATGGTACTCAAAACTCCCCAGGTTTTTTAAGGCGCCAGCTTGCAGATCTCAATGAGTAGAAATGATTCTGACACATTTGGGAGACTGCTTAGAAATAGCACAGGCTTAAGTGTTGCTCAATTAGGGAAAGGTCAGTGATATTTGAAACTGCCCAAAAGGAGCAGTGACACTGAAGAAACTATCAAGGTTTGTTACATTTTCCAGTCAGTCAAAAGGGACCAGTCCACTGACATGGAAAATTCTGCTTCTGCCATTTCCCCTCTCAAAACAAAGTAGACATAAATTTGTTTATACTAGCTGGAAAAAAAATATTTACCTGTCCTAAACAATTATTATCCTGTGAGGAAACTACAGCTAAGCAGGTGACCATGCGTATCAACATCTGACACTTGGCCACAGCTCAGTGATCTTGAGTGTAGGCATTCTGCAGTGAAATATGGGTCTAGACATCTAGGTGCTACTCTCACGTGATCCCAAGTCTAACAGTGACAGTGTCAAAGTAATTAAGAACCTCAGAAAACTGGCTGCAGAATCCAATCCAGCCTCCTCAATAATGCCGATGAGGCATGGGCTGTCACCTCCCCACATTTGCTCAACATAAAACCAAAAGCATCAGTGTCAGATTCAATGGGAATTTGAAGATGTAGGGGGAAAGAGAAAGAAAACGGAAAAAACCCAAAACCCAACCAAAATAACCAACCCAGCCTCAGTATGACTGGGGCTTAAGGTGCTTGCTGAATCTCCACAGAAATGAAGCCATAGACACCACAATGAGAGACGATGGTCACAAACAGAGGCAGCATCGCAAGAAGTATCCTCCTTGTCTTATGAGGCTGTCACTCCAGCTGGCCTATACTGTGAAGTAATAAGCAACACCTTCTCCAGATACCAGAAAGGAGGGAGATAAATGGCACTGAATTGGCTGAGTTTCCCAAAAATGTCTCAGACAAGGTACAGCTGCAGCAGGCTGAGCCAGCTGAGCCCTTGGAGACTGGGCTCAGAGTCTGAGACAGAAAGGAAGGATTTGTTGCCATCTGGTAACAATGATGCTGATGTCTTGGAGAGACCCACTGGGCTAAGCAGCAGCACCTAGCAACCCTAAAACTAGAGGGACATAATTAGGTAGCTTAATTACTGAGCTGCTTATAAAGTTGGAAATTCTACATTATGTTTATGTCGTTATTACAGTTATCTTTGGTTGGGAAAGAAGGATGTGGAGAACTGGACCTGTAAGAGGATGAGATGAGCCAAACTGAAGCAGTCGCTGTCATCTCGTGTCTAGTTACATTAATCAAGGACTCCTGCAGTAGATCACCTAGGATTTGGACACTGAATGTAGAACCCTCTCATGCTGCCTGGCATTGACAGACTGCTGAAAAACACAGCAACCTTGGTGGTTGACAACCTCTATATATTCTCAGGACAGCTACAGCATGACCAGTTTATAGTGCAAGTTTCTCCACACAAAATGCCAAAATATAGCTATACTCACAAGCTTCTCATAGGTATACAGCAATATTGGAAACTCCATCTCCGTTAAAATGCATGGTTCCCTACAGACAGCTAATTATTAATAGTGGCTGTCACAGCAATTTGAGAGAGATAAACATTTCTATAATTTTGAGTAGAGGTTTAATACAGCATAGCATGGCAGAGAAACAAATGCTCTACTCACGCTTGCAGCCATAACCCCCCTTAGCAAATCCAGAAATTGCTGATGGACAAATAGGGTTGTTAGCCATACACTGGACAGGCAAAATCAAAGGATGTAACAAAATCAGAAGCTGACCTCTTAACCCTGAACTTTTGTAGTTTTCAATCAAAAGCAAACATGACTATGAAGTATTTTCTTAGTTTTCACTGGAACTCTCCAAATGGAATTTCAAAATAGCTGGGAATCTGAAATTCAGTGTAAAAATCTGGTGTTTTCCTGGCATTTTTATTCTAAAACTTACTGGTCAATTGTTGCATGAAATCTCCCATACTTCTTGAACAATTCAACAATAGTTAATCTGACAGTTCACACAGAGCATTTAATGCCTATAAACATGATAATGTGATTCCAGTAGCACTTTTTCTAAGCCCTAGACTAACAGCTTTGTGAGTCATAAAATGCAGACCTCACTAGAAGGTGAGTACACTGCAGCTGCAAAATTATACACGTTACACAAGCAATGTATATCATATGTAAATGAATACAGTTGGTGAAAGAAAGAGCTGTTTGTATTATAGCACCTTTCCTTTTTTTGCTCTTTTCTTTATTCTAAAAGAAATGAATAAGAGACATGAAGGCAAATTCAGTGTCTGCGGAAAGCACTCCACTATGTTAACCCAGCAGCAAAAGGAACAGTAAACAGTTACCGTCTAAAGAATCCTTTACAGTTCTGCAGAGCATAAGACAATTACTCATTTTGAGTTGACGTGCTCACTCTTTACCCACCTTTCTTTTTTCCTAGACCCAGATCCAAATTGTTTTTCTTCCAGAGAATAGCCTTCTTTATTTCACTTTTTAACTCCAACGAATACAACTCCTACGTATACAAACTAGGTTTCTGTGTCAAGGGGCACTGAAAATATTCTGGTATTGTTGAAGAGACAAATGGAAAAAACCTTGATTTGGCAGGGTGTTCTTGTCAACAAAGAGCAAGCACAGAGGACTCACATGAACAATGAAAACCTTAACCAGAAAAGGAATCACATGAAATAGTATTATTTTAAAGGCACTAAAAGATGTCTCAGAAGTACCTAGCAGGCAAAGAATTTTCTTTGCTTGTTTGTTAGGTTTTTGTTGCATTTTACAGCACAATATGAAGCCTAGGAACACATTATCGTACTTTGTAGCAGAATTTAAGACTTGGTAAGTGTCTGTATTTTGCTTAAAGCTATTGAATGAGGCTGTGTTTTCTGGCATAGCTTGCCACTCTTTGATAGCATTTTAAAAGCACACTGTGCTTGAAATATCAACACTGAGTGTTTGTTAGTTTTATTCTCTGCAAGTTACTTTGCTATGTGTAATGGAATAATTACTATGAAGTTTTGTATTGTAGCACTTATTCTCACAGTTATTATATGGAGCCTAATTTTGAACTTTTTATTTGCTTTCTTTGCTGTCACTTTCATGGCATTCGTAATGTTCATGATGATTTAATTTGAAATTGGACCAGACAATATTAATGGAAGTTTTAGTGATTCCAGTCATTAAACTTATTCCTTTGCTGGCATGTAAACAGGGTCTTTACAGAGTTCTTATTGGTTTGCTTTCTGCTTAAAGGGTGTACATATTTAAATCCACTTCATTACATAAAACATTGGACAAAAAGTAGAATTTAGAGGTTTCTCTTTGCAATCATATCAAAGCACCAGTGTTATGACATGGATATAAATGTGCATCACAGGAAAGGGTGAAAAAGACAGCATTTATTCCATATTTAAGAAAGTATTAAGTGTTACAATAGTTGGGTTTTTTTCTTAAGCTGATTCACAAAGGGAAAATAGAATTTATATGAAGTCAGGTTTCAGGGAAAAAACTAAATAATTAAACTAAGCTTAAAAATTAAGACTGTGCTTAATATTTGTTGGAGTTTGGGGGCCTAGGAAGCAAAATGTACATTAAAGATGGGAGAAAATTAAATTCTCAGAAAATACACTTCTCAGTCAGGTTTGTCAGAAAGCTGATTATTTCTTTGGTCCTAAAATGTTTATTCTTTGGTTCTAATTCCTTTCAGCTTAAGGAGCAAATCAGTCTTCTTACTGAACTGCCTGATTTTCCAAAGAGCTGTGTTTTGTTTAACCATGACTGAGAACAGTGGGCAGGGAGAAACAGTAGGACAACACTCAGGAGTGGACTCTGGACTCAGCAGCGAGGGTTTGGGACATGTAGTTGGGTCCCAAACACAAATACAGGCCTTCTGGGATCAAGGGAACTCTAAGGAACTTCGGCAAGCTTGTTGCTGCTTGGAAGGGAAAACTGTGGAGGATGTGACTTCTAGCTAGCTCTGGCAGCAGAGTACACAGCAGTAGACCAGAAACTGCTGAGCACAGGATACACATGCACAGCAGCTGTGTTGATGTGCCACAGGAGCTGTCCTTGGCACCCGATGGAGCCACTACCCTAAAAAAGCAGAGACCTAACCCACTTGAAGCTCGTGAAGCCAGATGCAGCTCTGCAGGCCCAGTGAAGTAGGGACACCTGGTGCTTCCCATTGATCTCAGGGACAGGGATAATGGACTCTTCACCTGCAGGACATGAGCATTGGTGGGGATCTGTGTCACTAAGTAAAGGAGCTGCGGGAAGTTAGCAGACTGTACAGCATCAGGGATGTTGAGAAAGAGGTTGACTGTGTCTTCTCTGACATCCTGAGGGTCATAAAAGTTTGAGCCCCAGCTCCACTGAAGGAGGGACATGCAGACCCTATGCCTATTGAGTTGGTAAAAAAAGACTCCCAGGATGACAAAGACTGGGAACTCATGATTTCTGTCACCAGAAGGATGATTCCTGCTCCACCTGCATATCTGCAACTAGAGATTAAGGCTAGTCTCTTATGGTAAACCCTAGGGGTGGGTATTGGGTCTAATACTTTTCAATGTCTCCAATACAAAAGGAGGCCAACAAGAATGCTGGAGAAGCACTTTTCACAAGGGCATGTAGTGAAAGGACAATGGGCAATGGCTTTAAACTGGAAGTCCCCAAGCTTGGACACATTCAAAGTCTGTCTGATCATGATTCTGGAAACTTGCTCTAGCTTACCCTGCTTTGAGTAGAGTGCTGAACTAGATGTTCTCCAAAGGTGCCTTCCAATCTCACCATCCCGTGAATCTATCAGATTTAACAGAACTAAAATATCTCCGATGTTTTTTCAAAAAGAGAAGACTACAAATACATGTCCCTTAATATTTCCCTGTTATCTTTGCTGAAAAGTCAATATTTATGTTACTACCCATCCCAGATGCTTAACCTGTAGGAAAGAAATGATGCATAGGATAGTCCAGCTTCTGACTTCTCCTGTTCAACCAAATTAGATACTTAGTTTTGTTTGGTGTACGTTTGTGGGGTAAACAAAATAGGTTTCATTAAAAAAGAAAGGTTATGATTGAAACAATTTTCAGCTTTTTCCTCCTTCTTGATAATTTTTAAATGTTTTCGGTTATTAATCTCCCCTCTGATTTTAGCTGTTGCAAGTTCCAATTTTACAGGAACAGTTTTTATCCACAACATATTCAAAACAACCAGAACTAGAACACTTCAGTCCCTAGAACTCTAGGTTCTCTGTTCCCTAGTGAGAGTCTTTGAGAAATATAAATTAAAATTAGTTTCAGTGCATTGAATTAATTATTCCATTTATTGGTTATTATCTTGCTTTGTGGTTTTACGTGCTTCTGAATTGTAGATGGTATTAGAAAAGAAGTGAGAGAGATTCAACTAATTAATCTTGGGCTTCTAAAAGATACAAAAAGGTTTGAAAGATGAGAAAAAAGCAAAGTAAAAACTTGATTAAACTAAAAAAATAACCCAAACCCACAAAAAAACATAAAAAAACTTTCAAAGAGCATATAGCTATGTGAAATATAAATTTAATTCATGTTTATGCACTGCAATTACTCAGCATATGTGGTTATATAGATGTGTATGTGCAGAAATTTAATGTATTGGCAGAAAAAATACATGTTTCTATAGCACTCCAGAGATTATGAATAAAATATTTAATTCAGGAGGTTACAATTACATTTGCTAAATTATTTCACTGACCTTCTGTACTCGTGTTGGCCCACAGTGGATGCATGAGCACTGCCAAAAAAGAAAAAGAAAACCACAATTTACCAGTCACAGAAGAAAAATTTAGTTGTTCAGTAGTAGGTGCTATTCAAAACAGGCACCAGGGACAAAAATTTATAACTGGTGTGTATTAGGAAGGTAAGTCTTAGACTCAAGTAACAGATGCCATTTCTCTAAAAAGAAGTATGGCAAATGATCTAGCAGAGATTTTGGTAGTTGTGTACAGAGGAGCACCAAGCTGGGCACGAGACCCACTAGTGTGACATGTGGCACTGCAGCCAGAAAAAAAAAAAAAGTAATCTGTCAAAAGGAATCATGCTATATTAACACTGGCAAACTGCATCTTGACTTCATGTGTCACATTTCCTAAACCTTAGTATTACTGGGTCAAGGCTGAAGCTGGACTTGAATTTTGCAATGCACATCACATGATGATGCACACCATGGGCTTATCAGCCTTGGTCTCTGCAGTCATAAATGTCTCTTCCCATTTTATAGTAAGGACGTACCATAGAACAAGCAAGAAGACAGCTTCTTAGACCAGTATCTGTACCAGTTTTGCTCTGGGTTATATATGTAAATCTCTATTTACCATATAAAATATGTCCCCTCCTGTCAGAAGCAAGATACCTATATTATTATCTCACCCAATACGCATAGTACACAAGCAACAGGTTTATATTTACCTCTGGTTAAAAAAACACTGGCTTATATGGAAAAGAAACCAGTGTCTCCAGGTACTTGAAGACACAATGACATGCAAAATACTGAAAATTTCAATACTGTGTATGCATATTACCTAAAATTATAGTATGCCTTAAAATTTTGTTAAAGTATTTCTGATTTTGTAAGATACATATATTTATTTGATGAGCCTAAGACTCAGCAAAAGTGTGGTCTTTCAAGGCTCAGTCCTGAATTAATAAACACATCCAGAATTGGCTATGTCCTAAAATATTCCAACTCTAACCCTCTGGCAAGTGGGATATTTAAGCACAAACATACGAAGATACATCTATATGATCTAGCACTTTGGCTGCAGTAATTTAGTAAGATGAGATTTAATGAAGACCAAGATAATACTCAGTACAAATATAAACAGGAAAGCTTCTCTACTAAGTCATAAAGGAAGAGATTTAGGAGCATACAGAGGATAATTGTAAATAAATCAAATGAACTCCCAGTACAATGAATTTTGAAAAGTTCCATTCTGGAATTTATATGCATATGACACTGATGACACTGTTGTAGAGCAGAAGAAATTATTCTTAAGGTTCTACTTTGCTATTCTCCTGAAGGTACTTAAGCACAAAGAAGTAGCTCTAGTCTCAAGTGTAAATCTTTAAAATTATTATCTGTATCTATCTCCCTTTCAGGAGTACACAGTTTCTAGTGCTTATTTCTACATAAAAGTGGAGAGCATTAAAAAAAAAAAAAAACAACAAAAAAACAAATAAATCACAAAACTTTACAGAATTATCTGTTTCCAAGTTGACACTCGGGCTTCAGAAATGTTGGGGAGGCTATGAGGACAGTATTTACTTAACCCAGATAGATTAAAATCAGCAGAGCCAGTTTATGACAAGCCTTGGCTAGAACTTTGAAGTGAATCCAATTCTATGTTTTTCTTAAAGTAAGCATACTAAAAGCTTTCAGAAGGGCTATGAATAACTAAAGTGAGGTTACATTTGAATGCAAATTAAAATGGTGTCACTAGAGTAGCATGTTAATGTACTGTTAGGGGTGGTATAGTATTCTCTTTCTCCTGTGGTCTTCCACTTGAACCCAGACAAGACAGAACAAAAAAGCAATATTTCTTCATTTCTTCCTATTGCTCAAGAACAGGGTGTTAAAAAAAAAAAATCACAAGAAATGAAATCATGCACATAAAAAAAGGACGAATCAGTGATATCAGTGTATTGCCAAACCAATCTGCTGCCCAAGGTGCTGTCGGTAGTACATTTCCTATCTATTAGTTGGGATTGAATGACCACTTCTCTGAGCAGCCTTAAAAGTGTAAACCACATCTTCTCAAAGTCTTCCATTCCTCCTACGATTGGAACACCATTTTTCTTAAACTATTTCCATCTTTGTGTTTCCCATGATGATCATTACCAGCAATTTTTCCTCAGTTCCTGGGATGAGTCACTTTCTCCTACCACAGTTGTTGAGATTTAGATGCTCTGGCTACAGGCTTATTTTGCAGTTCAGCCATTAAAAAAAACACTTATCTGTTGCTTTTTCCTCCTATAAGACCTTTTTTTTTTCCTTTTTTTTTTTTTTTTTCAGGCAACCAAAGGGTAATTCAGCTTATTTGAGAACGTAATGAAATGTAGTCTGAGAATGCTTATTCTTTCTGAAGCCAATCTAGGATAACTATCTCAGACTTTGACATCTGAAGGTAGGTGAGATGGATCCCAGTCCATATAACTTTTAGTTCATTGCACAGTAGATGTGTTATCCCAAAGTCAGCAGCTAAACTACTGCAGGAAGATTATGCTGATGCTCCTGCTTCTCTACATTGTCAACTGCCAATCAAATTTTTCCCTTTGTCAGTTTTGTTTTGTTTCTTTTTTTTAACACTTTCATTAAACACATTTCTCTTAAAGTTTTCATGAATTTCATGAATTTGTCTGGATGATCGGGTAGTGAGGTGGACTGTGAACTGGCTGAAGGAGAGAAGCCAGAGAGTTGTAGTCTATGGGGCGGAGTCTAGTTGGAGGCCTGTATCTAGTGGAGTGCCTCAAGGGTCGGTACTGGGACCAGTATTATTTAATATATTCATCAACGATTTAGATGAGGGAATTGAGTGTACTATCAGCAAGTTTGCTGATGACACTAAGCTGGGAGGGTGGCGACACGCAGAAGGCTGTGCTGCCATCCAGAGGGACCTGGACAGGCTGGAGAGCTGGGCGGGGAATAACTTGATGAAATATAACAAGGGAAAGTGTAGAGTCCTGCATCTGGGCAGGAACAACCCCAGGTTCCAGTATAGGCTGGGAACGACCTGTTAGAGAGCAGTGTAGGGGAGAGGGACCTGGGGGTCCTGGTGGACGACAGGGTGACCATGAGCCGACAATGTGCCCTTGTGGCCAAGAAGGCCAATGGCATCCTGGGGTGTATTAGAAGGGGGGTGGTTAGTAGGTCGAGAGAGGTCCTCCTTCCCCTCTACTCTGCCCTGGTGAGACCTCATCTGGAATATTGTGTCCAGTTCTGGGGCCCTCAGTTTAAAAAGGACAGGGACCTGCTGGAGAGAGTCCAGCGCAGGGCAACTAAGATGATTAAGGGAGTGGAGCATCTCCCTTATGAGGGAAGACTGAGGGAGCTGGGTCTCTACAGTTTGGAGAAGAGGAGATTGAGGGGTGACCTTATTAGTGTATATAAATATATAAAGGGGGAGTGTCACGAGGATGGAGCCAGGCTCTTCTCAGTGGCAAACAATGAAAGGACAAGGGGTAATGGATACAAATTGGAGCACAAGAGGTTCCACTTAAACCTGAGAAGAAACTTCTTCTCAGTGAGGGTGACGGAACACTGGAACAGGCTGCCCAGGGGGGTTGTGGAATCTCCTTCTTTGGAGACATTCAAGACCCGCCTGGACACGTTCCTGTGTAACCTTATCTAGGTGTTCCTGCTCCGGCAGGGGGATTGGACTGGATGATCTTTTGAGGTCCCTTCCAATCTCTAACCTACTGTAATTCTTTTTCACATCAGAGTGGTTTATGGATCATGATAAACCCCTGAAGTTAATGTGTTATCACTTTGTTTTTTGTAATGATCTATGGTGTATCACTGTTTAAAAGTCTGAGACTCTTCAACAGTTATAAGGCCTGAGGAAATTTTGAATTGAATAATTAAAAACCACCCTAACAAAACAACAACATGAAATTACACTAAGATAAGTGAACAAGATTATTATCGAAATAGGTGCAGACTACAGCTGTGGGCTATTTTTCTGAAGTATCCACACTGCAAACATAATGGAGTAATTAGCCACCCTCAAAAACAAGCCAGAGGGCTAGACACACTATTGCACGTGGCAAGACATAGTACTAGTAAGAAGTCAGTGTTTCTGGACTGGAACGACCACAGATGCACCAGCTCCTTATATTCTGGCAACACTGAAACCCCTTCACAGCAAAATGGGAATCTATTATTAGAGGAACAAGAGCTTTTCTGAATGTGTTTGTAGTTGAAGGTTCCTGAACAGATCTACAGTTGCTGTTTTCCTGCTGCTGGAAGCTTCTTTGGGGGAATTTTAGCTCTGGCAGAGGGAAGATAACCTCTCCTATTGCCTACATCTTTACCAGTCAACCAAGTCTGCCTATAAAAGCAAGAGCAGCTCTCTGCTATTCCTGTGTGAATTTACTAATCCAGGATGTGCTTAATGTTGCATACATCCATGCATAGCATGTATATACTGCATGTATTTAAAACATTGGGATCAGACTCAGTCTGACCTCAAACATGGCTGTACAGCTTTTGGAGGCACATTTTGCAACATAGGACCTGAGTTTGGCACACTGTGGGTTGATCAAGAGAGCTAGCTGGTAAGCTTGAATCTTGGGCACTGAATCTTGGCCCTTTATTTGGAGATTTCAAACAGCTCTGTTGAAGTCAGAGCTTCCATAAGAGGGGCTTGCTCTATGCTGAGCTGATGGATGCCATCTATATATGCCATATGGAATCAAGGCCCAGGTTTGGTTCCTGACACTCTCTGTTAGGTATTATCAACATAAATCTGTCACATTCAGATGTGACTGTGTCCGTGTGCATAGCAATCTGCTGTGACAAGGGTAAAACAAACAGAGTGAAATAGCTAAGGAACATTTTAACCCCGCATGCTAAGTACAACAGGTTTCCTCTTCTTGGCTTCCTGCTATCTGTACAGTTTACTTTGAAAAGTAAGGTACATTTGCAAAACATAGCAGAAAGGATGGGGAACCTGGTCTGTGGCAGAGAGAAGCTGCCAGAACTGCAGTGGGAAGACAGAAGGAGGATGTAGCAGAATTAAGGAGAGAGATAGCAGGCAGAGGGCACATGCACAGGGTAATAGTTTCTGAAGCAACAGAGAGCATTAAGGGATAACAATCACAAGAACTACCAGAACAGTATATAAAATTGCTGTAGTATCTCAGTTTTGAGAACCATAATTTTTTATCATGACAGCAGTGTCTTGCAGGGAGGCTGCAGGGACAAGAAACACAGTTCCCCTGACCTGTCTTAGATGTGTCAGACACTAACACCTGCACTGTAGGCACCTGTATGTGCATTGGTGAACTCCAGCTTTAAAATTAGCTGAGGTAAATGCTGTACTGAGTAACATACTCTTCAGCTAAAATACTGCAAAGGCAAAATTTGGTAAACTTAATCTAATCTAGCTAAGGCTAAGGGAGCCCTTACTTAGGCAGAAGTATAACTGTGATAGAGAAAAAGATAAAACAACTGTCAATATGAAAACAGGGCCTCATTTAAATAAAAGGAGACTGTAGTCTCTAGCAGTAGACAGATACTTGTTGAAAAGGTGACAATTCTTACATTAAAAACAGTAGGCTTTATCTTTGCAGCTGGCACCATAAATTACATTTATTTTGACAGAAGCTGAGATATTGGGAGTATGCATGAGACTAGAAAATAAAATCCAACGAGTTGTTGAAAGTGAAACTCATTAAATAAAATTAAATCCATCTTACTAAACAAGGTTCAAAGACAAAAAGCAATCTAGGAAAATAGAAATGAAATAGGTTAACTTTCTAAGGAACAAACCCATAACTGCCCAAATAAGAACAAATTAAAAAAATCTTTTCAACACTTGTGGGTACCTTAACAGTATGTTCTTGAGTTGTGGAATGATAGAGTCAGGGCAGGAGATAAAAAGTATGATGAGTGCTAGGTAAAGCTGTGCATGAGATGAATGCTTTCCCTTCATCCCAGCAGTGCAGTTGAGGGTAAGTATGAGCAACTTACTTTACTTGCTTCTAAATTGGTACAAAGAGACTGTATTTGTTTACTGTACTATAGGAACACCAGGCAGTTTAGCTAATGTGTTTTTATATTTGTATTGTTTGGTGGGGGTTTAATTTCTTTAACTTTGTGCTACTGCAGGTTCCCCTTGGGAAAGAGCTTTTCCTAGCAATACCTCAAGGAAGAAGTGTATTGAGTCTATGAACCTCTGCAGAAAGTAATTATTCACAAGTAGCAATTACTGAGGAAAGGCTACTTCCAGTGGTCCTAACTAACAAGTGATCAATAATACTGTCTGTCTATTAAGGATACTCTTCCAAAACTGCTCTGTGACAATATTCTTTTTTATTTTTTAACAACACTTTTATACAATTCCCTTGAATCTATGTAAATCTCTACTTTCAACAGCATGCAAGCAAGTGAATTCCCTGAAGATACTGGAAATTACTACATGAGGAAAGAAGCAGCCCTAAAAAGAATAGAGTTCTTACTGATTTCTGAAATAGGGATTTAGTCCATTTCACAAGAAAACAAGCTTGATTTCTTTAACAGTATAAGAAAAATGCTCATTTAGCATTTCTTAGGTTGTCTAAAACATTAGATAGAAAGTCTCATTTGGTAAGGAAACCACAACACAACAGTATTGTCAATACATCTACAGTAACTGAAGTCTAATGAATTATATTTTCAAGAGGAAGTGGAGTTGAATATAAACTAACTTCAATAATAAATTTAAATAGTTGTAAATTATTTGAATTCTTATTCATATATGCAAATAGGCAGTAACAGTACTTGTATGTGGAACTATTCTTTGCCCAAGATGAGACACGGTTACAAGAGTGGGTCATGCAAAGTGAGCTATATTCATCAAATGAAATGTCAAGGTCCACTGTGCTGATAAATTCTGAGTGCATTTGAATTCATGACTCATCTGATTACATTCCAAATTCCTTTATGGTCTATTATGTCAGCAACACACAGATTAAGAGACTTTACTGGTATATACTGACATGAAAGAATTTAACATCCTCAAAGGTGCATATTTATAACATATAAAACATTTCCTTTATCTTTTTATGTGTTTAATTAAAAATAAGATAAAAGATACATTTAAAAAAACCAAAACAACCATAATATCTTTTATCAAAGTAATGTGTCACAACTGTGGCACCATGGCCTGATTTTGACTGCTGAATATTATTGTCGCTTTTGTGTGTGCGTGAGGATACTAAAGGAAAAAAAAGTAACATTGAAGGCAAGAAAGTCAGAATTTAGGACAGAGTTATCTACTGAACTCTCTCCTCAGTGTAACATTAAATCAACAGCTATTTAATCTATGCTGGTATGATGGTAACATGCATTTATTTTTGTTATGGACACTGTAGCATGAAATTGGAGGAGGATTTCCTTACAGCTGAAATGGCTTACAATACTTCTGTACTGAAAAACAAAGTTCTTGCTAGCTGGAAGTCTCTTCTATTATTATCCTTCTGTCTGTTCAGGGACAGAATAACACTTTGTTGCTTTGATGTGTCTGCACTTCTAATATTTTCTTTTGTAGGGTTTGGGGTAAAGTGCAGGGTACAAATGCAATCACTGAACTCTAGCTTCATGTATGGAGGGCTAAAGTTTTAGCTCATTTTAGGACTAGACTTTTCCTGGCAGCATATGTCATAAGTGAAATCACATAGCTTTACAGCCAGGTAAAGGATAGACACTGGTTATATTGTTACATGAGGTATCTTGTGTTTCATTATTCCTCAATGGAAAGAAGGGGGCTGGGTGTAAGACTTCCCAGCTACTCTGTGAGGACTCAGCACAGAGCACTGCAACAGCCTTCTCTGACGGTCAGATCTGAAACTCTGCTCCGTCCCTATAGAAAGCAGCAGACTACTTCACCCATGAAATTGAGAGTGATAGCAATGTGCCAGCATTCTCTCCTCTTCTCACATGATGGGCAAAGTTGCTACTACTGTAATGATTTACACTGCTCATTATTTAGGTTCTCTGAGAATTATACAAAAGACAAAATCTGATGAACCCAAACTGTCCTGTATCAGCTGGTCAGGAGAATAAGGAGCAAGCTTTACCTGCACTGTAACAGAGTTTTACTAAATGGGAAGCACGCAATCCAAGTGCTGAAGCTTGGCTAGACTTGAAGTACTATTCGGGACCTGTCAGCAACTTTCCCAATTACTAACATTTTTGCATTGTGGCTAATTTCTAACACTTGAGTCCCATGAATATTTTGATAACACAGAAATAGAGGTGGGTTTGGGTTTGGTTTTTTTTTGTTTGGTTGGTTGGTTTTTTTTTTTTAATGGTAATGTTTTAAATAGTTTGTGTTCTGGAGAAAATCTAGAACATAACCATTGAGAGTGTCAAAAACCCTAGAAGGCAACAACTTCTCCAATTCCAAATGTTTATCTTTGTTACTTTTTCGAATAACACAAAAGACATGAAACTGTCTAATGTTTTTGACAGACCTAGGACTGACAATTATTAATTCCACATATTACTGATGGAGAAAATAAATATTTATTTTTTTAAGCTGAAGAGGTTACCACCTTTCTGTGCCAGGAAGCACTTGTAAAAGGAACATTTTGTTTAGTTGTTGGGTTTTTACCCCTTTGTCATTCACTATTGTGCAGCACTTTGCTTGATTTCTGAATTTCATCTCTCCCAGATGGTTGCTAATTGATAGAAGATGGCTTTCACATTTACCATTATAGCTGAAATAATGGCCTAAAATTAAAAACTTAAATATTAAAACTACACATTAGGCAGAAATGTCCAAAAGGTTAGACAATAGAATAATTTGTCAGGGGAGAAATAGTTGAATCATCATTACTATTAGAATTCAAGAACAGACTAGATAAAACAGATTATTAGGAGATTATAGTAAAGGGCAAGCACCAGCTGCCCTGCCCTCTGTTGCTTCCTGTTTTCTAATTTAGCCTGGATAACATATTACGCATACCAAGGATGATCTGAGTTACTCCATAATGCATGACATGCTATAGTGATATTAAAAATACAAAAGGAAGGGGCCAGAGCATGTGACCAGCTAAGAAATAATCTATATATGTATGTATGTGTGTATATATGTTGTAATATATAAAACCTATATTAAAAAAAGTCACACCCCAGAGCCCAAAGTTTTAATTATGATGGTGTGTAACACTGCACAGGGCACCATTGCCCTCTCTGGTGTGCAGTAATCTACCCACACACACGTTCAAACAATTTTGTGTTAAATACTGTTGCTCATTTCCACAACCTTTGTGTTCTAAACAAGTGCAGAGTGTGAGAGAAAGCCAACTTTCAAAGATATACTGTACTTCCTGTACTTTTAATTAATTTGTAGATTGAAAATAGATACAAGAGAAATATATGAGGGAGGGGAGACAGGAAGTACTAAAGGAGTTTTTACTGCTCTATTTATGTAGTTTATTTCAAATCTGGTCTCATAAGAAACACAGAGCTCATTTCATCAAGGAAAACAACTATACAGTCTAATTTCAGCATATTTCACTGTAATTAACAGTGCGTTTTCCATCAACAACTAAGCAGAATTTTACTGTAGTTTCTTTATAGCAACAAGCCTTCCTCCCTAGCTCCAACGCTGCTTTAATTAAAATGACTGTGACATTTCAGAACTCCTCATTTCTTTATGGATCCTACCTAGATAATACATCTTAATTTAACATTGATTATTCTTGCTGATATTACAGTGCCCACTGAATTTGCATTAGCCTTTGATTGTGACAGATATTAGACCCCTGCATCACCTTATGTAACAATATGTAACCGAGCACTGCCTCCAGCTTTTCCCAGTTAATAAAACCTGGTTGAAATCCCTCCCTCATTTAGCAATAAATCCTGCCTATATCATAAACTTGAATAATGAGCACTGAGGGAGAAAAGTGTGGCAGGCAGTAGTAGCACAGGAGAAGCGGTGCCTGCAGTGCGGGCAGGCAGGCAGACAGGAGCCCTGCCCCAGCATGCGGGAAGACTGACGATGAGGTGGTGTGTGTCTGGGAAACCGAGATTTTTAACAAGAAACCTGCGATTGGCCAGGAGCCTTCTAAGATTTTATGTCACCTGCAGAGAGTACATGACAGCTTTATTAGCGTTAAGCATTTTGAGCCTGATTCACTACCACATTACTGCAGCTTCGTGCTGAGGTCACCCCACGCGATGGTAAATCAACAGTCGGCCAAAGCATGGCCCAATCTCAAATGGCCCAGAGCATGGGGACTGTGCCCTGAACCTTTTAGGAGTTCTTTATTACTGAACATGTTTAGCAGTGAATTTTGGGTAAACACCATCTCCGCTGGTGATGACCTCCTGGCAGTAAGCTGAGAGGTAGCCCTTTAGCTTTTAAACTGGAAATAATTGTATAGTTCCCTTCTAAGAGGTTAAATGTTATTTCTGCTAAACATTTCTTTCTTGACAGGGACTATATGACTCAGCTTAAAGCTTTTTTCTGGTAAAAGCCATCAGAACTTTTATAAGTGGATATTTTACATTTACTGGGTTTGAGAGCACCCCATAGGTTTATTTACCGGCACTCATTTTGCATATGCATAACTTTATACAGGCACATATGAAAAAGTCTGCATGCAAATTGTTTTTGCATTTGATGATTTTTGTGGACAGAAAGAAACTGTCATACACAAACAGCATCTGTGTGCTCAAATTAAGAATTTGTCACTGCTTTCATTCAAGTTCTTAAGCATGAAAACATTTTGCAAATGAAAAGAGAACAGATCTGAATTCCTTTACAAACACTGGCTCTTTTTTTTTTTCCTTTAGAAAGCATCCACAACTTAACCCTTGGTGTTCCAAACTTGTGTAATTTATGCCCCAGATAAAAAAAATAATAATAATTTCAAGGGAAATTAAAAAAAAAAATCAAACCCAAAACACAGCCAAAAAACAGTAGCAACAACAACTAATTATATTAAATATTTTTGGGCTTGCATAGACATATACAGTTGATCCAAGTACCTGATGACCACTTATCAAATCCTTTCTTAGCATAAAATTGCCCAAAGTCTTTGTTTCTTAGCAGGTACAGAAATTTACAACTTATTTATCAAAACTTGCCCTGTCTTACAGCAGTTTACTTAAACCCAGAGATTAACACAGTTCTCAATACATTTTCTCCTGTAGCTTTCAAAAATACAAAATAAAAATAGAAATACAGAGATCACCTTAAGAACCCAGGTCCCTACAACTGCAACCAACAGAAATCACATCCTTTTCTAGCATTAAGATTGCTGAGAGAACAATCTCCTGTTGATGTTGATTTATGTTTTTCTTAATTTTCTTTTTAATTACAGAGTCACAGTTGAGTGGAAGTGAAATTCAGTGTCAAGCAGGTGCTGAAGGCACCATGCAAAAGCTCAACATCAGCTATACACTACTTCATACAAATATGCTTGCTTCAACATACCACTCCTATGGTTGTCTATGTGGTCTTATTTCAGTCTGGTTTTCTTCAAAGGACTTTCTTTCTCCCTGTGCTTGGTATTGTCCATAATTTCCTATGAACTGTGTACCAATGTTGTCTTGATTAGACATGTGAAATTCTCACTGAAGTTGCTAGGATTTTTCTCTCTAGGTCAAGGGAATCAAATTAATCTGATTTTACGAAGAGTCTCTGATGGTTGGTACTTTATTGATGGAATTTGATGGTGTACAGCTGTCATTCTCTTACTCAAAGAGGAATAAGAAGCAGCTGCGCATCACAAGGTATTCTTCTTTGCTGAATGCTACTATACATTTTGGTTTATATATTTGTATAAGCAAATACAAATTACATATTTCAGCTAGGACATCAGTAAACCAGTACATAATTGCTTTCTTCATTGCTCTTGCTACATTACACACGTTATCTGCCATGTAACTGCTACTCAAACAATGACAATGCAAAGGCGGAATTAAACACCTTTTTTTGTCTTCACATAATTCTATTTTCCAGATCTTTTCAGCTTTTTCAGATGCAACTCACTCAATTTTTGTGTTTTGCAGCACAGTAATTTG
Source organism: Neopsephotus bourkii (assembly GCF_033783945.1). Lineage (NCBI taxonomy): Eukaryota > Metazoa > Chordata > Aves > Psittaciformes > Psittacidae > Neopsephotus > Neopsephotus bourkii. The sequence goes on from NW_026900600.1 coordinate 341,431, forward strand.
ACATTCATTCATAAGCAAATGTCAATATACTTTACTTACCTGCTGTATAATTATACAGTTCTCCTAGGTATTGGAAAAGAGTGTGTAGTAGAGTGAATTTGCTAAAAATAATGTATTTAGAGCTCCCAAACTTTTCTGGATCCCCTAGACAGTAACAGACCTTTCAAGAATATTATCACTCAAGACTTACAGTAACTTCTGCTTTTCACAAGTTATTTTTATAAGATACTGAGAGGAACACAGTTCTCTTACAATTCTGGACTGGGAGTATGCAGAGGACCCCTGAATTATGGTAAGTTAACTAGAATTAACACCAAAACACTGGATGCAGTACTTCTTCCCAAAGTAGTAGTATTCTTGATATCATAACTGCTTCCAGCACAAGCCTAGAACTTATTTTATGGGATCTCCCATGGAAATCTTACTGGAGGATTTGTCCACTCAGAAGAATACCAGGCAATCTCATTCTATGGTAAAAAGCAAACCACCAGCAAGAAAAGACAAAATCATCCAGGACTATAATCATGGTATTCAACCTGCCAGATACTGTTTCCATGAAATGGCATCTTGCTGCTTACTGATGTCAGTGCTTCCTCTTCAGAAAATAGAAAACATTTTAACTTCCTCACCTACTGAGTTAGAAACAAATCTATTTACTCTTAACAGTTTGCTTATGCTCTGAAGTCTTAGTCTCTGCTCTGTGATGAAATAAATTAATAGCAGTGTAAAGCACTGTGTACTATCATGAGTTGTACCCTAGTTATAATATTTTTATAGACAAGGATCTACATTTTTCTTCATGTGAAAAACAATTTATAAATAAAAATTTAGTAACAGTTAATGTTGTGCTAATGAGATTTTTGACCTGGAAAATAGATGTTATGCATTTTGGGTAAGAACAACTGAAATCTGAGGGCAAGACTGAAGATAATAATTTGGCTTTAGTGTTCTAATGAACTTCATACTAAATCTGAATTACATAATTAACCCTAGACAATAAATATTGATAGCTTTCCCTGCCTAGAACTAATCAGTAGCTCCAAAAAGACATCAGTATTTTCCCCTCCATATAAAACCACATTTTGTTTTATATTGAAACAGCAATTTGGCATAGGGAAATCAAAATATAAGGTACAGAGGGATGTGCAGGGGAAACAGAAATGTTTCTTTCTGACAGATTATTATCAATTAAAAAATACAAAACCATATCACAACAAAGTGAGAGTCTGGAGGAAAAAAAAAATCTCATTCTCATGTATAATTTAGCTTTGTCATGAATTCTTAACAGACCTGTAAATTGGAAAATCAACATCTGCTCGGTGATAGCAGGTAAAGGACATGCAGGCTGGCACCAAATTTCCATCAGCCTTAAAAGTGGAAAAAAAAACCCAGGTCTTACTTTTTTTGACTGTTATTGTAAACATGTCTTGTAGATTAAAATATTTTAATTTTTTTTCTAAGCGTACTATACATATCCTTTTCAAACATAGCTCCCTCTAGATTTTTCCATTCGATAACATCAATATATGAATTAAGCTATGGCATGAAGGCAAAATAAGCAGAGTGTAAAATGTTAGCTCCCATCTTCCTTCCAAAACATACCAAACTACTGTGTAGAGTACCCACTGATCCTTGTAAGATTGTCTTCAGACTCACTGAAAAGGAATGGGCAGTCCTGATAATGCTGTAGACACAAGACAGCAAAATGCACACACTGTATAGAAGAAGCTAATGTACTGTGAGTATTAAAGAGCAAATTTCTATCCACTCAGCAGATCTGTGCAGAATTTTTCCCAGTGGTTTTCATGGAGTGACACATTAGCTAACAATCACAGTTTAGCCTTGTTTGATCATTAGCAGAAGGAAGAAAGAATGTTTCCTTGTCTGCACTTCAAGTTACTACAGTACTTGTCAGAAGACTTTGGAATTCAGCCATAAACCACTCTCCATTTAAATCTCCAGAAAACAGCTTTTGCATGGGCATTAAAGTTTCCAAAGCAGCCTATGCAGTCAAAAGTATTAACTCACATGAAGTAGATGAGGTAGTCCCACATGCCTTCCTATGGGAGTGTTCCTTTTTTAATGTTACACAGTTGATTTGCACTGAGACATAATAAATTTCAGCCTGATCCATTTTTGCCTTTCATGAGCTATTCTTCCCCTTCTTTAGATTTAAAATTTAAACTGCTGTAGGACACAGCATGTGGGTTATAGTCTCACAAGCAATTACAGTGTAGGTGGTGAATTACTGCAGCAATAATATTCTGGTCAGTTGTTTTCTGTTCCAGCATATGAACTTCTGTGGAGCATCTGGCCTGTGTCTGTGAAAAGTTCTCATATTTAATTTTTGGATAGGGTTCATCACCTGGTTATGCAGTGAGACTCAAATCATAAATCTCCCTATTCAACAACAAAGATCTGGTTGGGTGACTCTTATATAGCAACATCTGCTTACACAGCAAATGAGTTCTATGTTCCAATAGAGTCATGTTCTGGGTATCTCAGGGTATCTAGTGTCATAAACCCCACAACTGGAATAAATTCCTTGTTTCAAAGGTAGCTTATGAAGATGTCAGACTGGTCATCATACGATACTGATTTATATCACATAAAATCATAGAATCATAGAATAGTTAGGGTTGGAAAGGACCTTAAGATATCTAGTTCCATCCCCCCTGCCACGGGATCTTATATGTTTTATTTATTATTTATTTTTCTGGTTTTATGTATGCACACAATTTGTTTTTCTGAGTTCTTGATTCCATTTAGAGTTATTTCTGCTCTCCCTTTAAGGTCTGTACTGTTCACCATTAAAGAATGACAAAGGTCACCTCACATAAAGCAACTTCAAAGGAAGAAATAATGTCACTAATGCAAATATGAGAGTGACTATATGTACAACTTATACATTAGAAAACAAAGCAAGGGAAAAGGACATCTTTCCCTGAAAAATTATGACAAAAAATATAGCCCTGTTTTGCTGTTTTAAGTTTCCAGCAAAACTCTCAAAACATGACATAGCTTTTCTGGAATGGGACTTTCATGTGTTAGGAGAATTGTATTTCACATCCTTCTCATCTCCACAGGTCTTTTGATCTCATCAGTTAGACTTAAACTTTTATGATGTATATAAAGACACATTATAACAACTACCTACAAGGAACACTTTCTGGGAAATAACCTCCTGAATATTATGGTTTCATAGAATACAATAAGAAGTCAATGGCTCAGGAAGCAAGTTTCCATAATCCACATAATTCTGCATCACTTTAAATACAAATATTTTCAGCCCAAACTATTTTAGATATTGAGAGAAAATATCTGAAAGTTGCACAACAGCAGACAGATTGGGGGTTAGATAAGAATCTAATTCTTATAAAAATTAATTTCAATGCAGGATTCTTGACCATCCCTATTAGAAATGGTTGCCTAAAACTTAATTTTGTTGAAGACAAAAACAAATAAAGCAATGCTGTTTTTAATAGTTCTCATGAACAAAGGTATTATAGGTTGCCATATCTGTATAAAAAAATGTAATAATTAGAACAAAGTAAGATACTATTTTCTGGTCTGTACTTAAAGGAACATAGCTAACAGCTTCTCTCTGAACACTGAGCGTATCTAGTGATTTGACTGAGCTAAAACAGGTACCTATTGTTTTTCCACCACCAGGTTAGCTTTTTTTTTATCACAAGTGTTATCAAGAATTGGAACTTTAAGCTACCGATAAACCTGTCATCTGATAAACTGTAAATGAAGCAAGCTACAGACTTACGCAGTTGTAACTGACAAATGCATCCAGTGTTAGTTCGTGATTTGGTATGTTCGTTCACAGTAATATTCTTTTCACACCATTCAAGAGAGTGATAACAAAATGAGATGCATCTCTTCTCACTAGGGAATTCTTTATCAGCTGATAGTCAATATTGAAAGTCAGTTTTGTTCTCCAGCATTCATTATTCAGGGATGGCTGTGGTTTTATTTTTATGTGCATAAAACAGCAACAAGAGAGGTTCAGCTTGCCAGAAGCTGAACCTGAAGCAAAATCATCCATTCCAAAGCAATGATGAGTTAGAGTACCCAACACCTGTTCAAGCAGTGGGAAATAATTCAGCACAGGTGTTAATGTGATGTCCAGTTTGCATAACTGCAACTTCATGCCCTGGAAATTCAAAAGGTCATCATTCAGATTTTACAAAGACAAACTAACTAGCAAAAAACTTGAAAGTATTTTAACTTAATCTAAACAACTTTCAGTTTAGATTGTAAGAAAACTTTGGGGGTCATCTGCTCCAAACGGATCATAACAGGGACACGTTCAGTTGGAGCAGGTTACTTGCTTACTGACCAGCTGAGTTTTAAACCTCTCCTAGGAGAGGATTCCACACCCTTTCTGGCTAATCTCTTCCAGTGATTAACCATCTTCACTGCCAAATCCAGCTGGAATTTGCTTTACTGCACCTTATGTCCACCACCTCTTGGCTTTTTGCTATGTGCATCTGTCAAAATCTCGTGATCACACATTAGGTAGTTGTGCATGATCAATTATCCCTTTCTTCTGAAGGCTGAACAAACTGAACAAACTCTGCTCTCCCAGATTCCTGTGTCATGTGGTCCAGCCACCAACCATCATGGCTACTCTCCTCTGGACTCGGTATACTTTGTCAACATCCTTACTGTACTGGGCAACCTAGCACTAGATGCTGTAACCCACTTGTCTCACAAGCGCAAAGCAGAGGGTTATGACCACTTCCCTCAACCTGCTGACTATGTTTTAACTAATGAAGCTCACCCCATCATCATGCCCAGGGCATGCTACTAACTCACTTTCAAGTTACCGTCCTCCAGGATCTTTACAGTAAACCCCAGAACTCCACTATTTCCCTGAGGCTACAGCTAGCTCCCAGGCTTTTACTGGTACATGGTTTTATTCCATCCCAGGCACAGGGCATTGTTTTTTCTGTTATGAACTTAGTGAGGTTTCTATCCATCTGTCTCTCCAATCTCTCAAGGTTTCTTTGAAGTGCTTGCTCTTTAGTGTATTGATTAATTTACTCAATTTGGTACTATCATTCAAACTTGTTCTTGGTAAAGAAACTAAGACAGAATGGAAGATCTCCACATGTTTAAATGACTGAAAGAAAACAGAAGGTAGGAATATTTTATCTCATACTATCAATGATTTTTAAAGTAATGCCCATACAGTTATGATGGGGTGGATTCTTATACAACTAACTGGATGATGTAATTCAGAATCCTTCTTCCTGAAAAATGTGCTAATGCTCCTGATGTAGTTAGCTGAATGCTGCAAGTGTCCTTAAAGCAGAGTCTGAGAAGTTCAAGATGCATTATAAAGGTATGATAGTAATTTTCTGTCATTTATTCATCCTTTACCTATAAACCATGTCATACTTGTACCTCTTATCATTAGTTATTAGTATGTTCATCTGTTGCCTTTTAATGTATTGCCATTAAACTGGATGGCAAACAATGGACAGGGAAAATTACATGGTCAGTGCCCCAGGGATGTAACAGTAATGGATGGATGGACAGTAATGATTCACTTATTGCAATCAGTGCTACTCCCAGTCACTTTTTTATTGGTTCCATAGGAGATATCAGATAAGAGGGGAAAAAAGATAAATGGCAATAAATCCACATAAATGGGAAGGAAATAGCAAATAGATGTGTTTTCAACTTCTGTTTAATACTGCTTTCTAATGTTTTGAAAGAGATGAAAATTATAGGAAGCACTAAAATGGAAATGAACATATAAAAAAATATCAAGGTTGCAGTAGACAGATTTAAAAGAAAATCATCTCTGTCTGCAGTGCATTTACAACAGAAGGTCTTAAGACATAAAGCAAGGTAAAGCAAAAGGACTTAGGGTATGCTCTTTCCTCTTAGAAAAGGGTGAGTTTCATTTGACCTAGAAGAATTTGTACATAAAAAATTTGTGTACTGAGAAAAAAAAAAGCATTTTGAGATAAGCTTCTCAGATCAGCTGAGAATGAGAATAATCCCTTTCAATACAGTAAAATTACTTATGCACTCCAAACTGCAGCTGCATGTAAGAGCTCTTCTAGCTGATCCACTTTAAAGCACAGCAAAGTCCATACGACTTGTACCAGTTTCATTATGGTTCTGCATCAGCCTTTTCTTCAAATTGTCATAAATGTGTTATCATAATGTCTTGCTTGTTCTTAACTTCAGCTATTTCAGTTACTGGAAGAATAAAATACAATTATTATGTATAATATGGTACATTGTAAAACCTAAAGAAGATACAAGATTAAGTAGAATTAAGTAGAAAACTTCAAGAATTTAATGAGATGGTTTTATTTAAATGCTCATGTACAAAAGACCTTTCTATTCATTAGAATTTTGAACTTGTTAAAAAAATAATTAAGGCCTTGACATAATATTTTTCAGATTTCTTTTTTCTCTTTTGAATGTGTTTTGCTGGTTCAATGTCTGATTAGAAAAATGCTTTACAAATAGTTTCTAGAAGAATTACTAAGTAAAACCAGATTGAGCAGGAGGTGTTATATTTTTGATTGATAGAACGATGCAATGCTGAAAGAATAATAAACAGTGGTTAGATAGCAGCATAAGAAAATTTTCAACTGTTTAATAAAAACAGTTTGTTACTATATACATATAACAAAAAACAGGATGCTATTTTATCTTTATAGAATTTAATTTGCTTCCTTTTGAAAATAGGAAAATATAGCAGCTGTGTTTCCAACCTTACACTTTATAAACTTTGCTCAGATCTAGCAAAACATTCTGGCTTAGTTCTTGTAATTTGAGGTAAAGTTGCAATTGCTTTACATGTTTAGCCATGGAATTACAAAGAATTAACAACTGAAGGGTTTAAAACTATATCTAGTACACTTCTTACAAAGACTAAGTAATGCATGTAATTACAGTTTTTATTTCCATATAATATTTTCTAGCATATATGTACATATATTATAGCTACATATTCATTCTCTGTGTCTTTATCTAATCTAAGATTTAAAAAATACAATTTACAATCAAACAAATCAAAGTAATAAAAACATATAGATGTAGTCTACTATGGTGGAACTGAATGTAAAGCTCTATCCTCCACTGCGGTGGAGGGAGGATTATTACTCTGTGGCACTTCAGGAGCAGCATGTGCAGAGCAATAGCTGCAACTGAAAAAGTGGGTTGCTACTACTGCTGCTTCTACCCATTTTCCTAGTAAAGCTATGATAGATGATCAGCATAAACACGTTGATATTTTTACTACATGGTCCAGTGAATCAGTCCAAGTATGCAAATCCTCTGTCACTATGTCATAGAATCAGAATGGTTTTGGTTAGAAAGAACCTTAAGATCATCTAGTTCCAACCCCCGTGCCACAGGCAGGGATGCCTCACACTAGACCGTGTTGCCCAAGGCCCTGTCCAATCTAACCTTGAACACTGCCAGGGATGGAGCATTTACCACTTCTTTGGACACCTTTTTCCAGTGCTTCACCATCCTCACAGCAAAGAACTTCTTCCTTATATCTAACCTGAGATTCCCCTTTTTAAGTTTTATCCTGTTACACCTTGTCCTATCACTACAGTCCCTAATGAAGAGTCCCTCCCCAACACCCCTATAGGCCCCCTTCAGATACTGGAAGGATGCAATGGAGGTCTCCACGCAGCCTCCTCTTCTCCAGGCTCCCATTTTAGAGACAAGGATATAGGACGCTTTGCACAAGTCTAGATAGATGAGGTCAACCGCTTTGCTCACTAGCCACCTTATTGTTTTTCATGTTCTTGCTCTAGCATGGTTTCCAGGAGAATCTGCTCCATGATCCTGTCAGGCACAGTCATTTATATAGAATCCTAGAATCATAGATCATTAAGATCCAACCCCCCTGCCATGGGCAGGGACACCTCACTCTAAACCATATCACCCAAGGCTTCATCCAGCCTGGCCTTGAACACTGCCAGGGATGGAGCATTCACAACCTCCCTGGGCAACCTATTCCAGTGCCTCACAACCCTCACAGTGAAAAACTCCTTCTTTATATCCAGTCTAAACTTCCCCTGTTCAAGTTTTAACCCGTTACCCCTTGTCCTATCACTACAGTCCCTAATGAGGAGTCCATCCCCAGGATCCCTATACAACCCCTTCAGATACTAGAAGGCTGCTATGATGTGTCCATGCAGCCTTCTCTTCTCTAGGCTGAACAGCCCCAACTTTCTCAGCCTGTCTTCATATGGGAGGTGCTCCAGTCCCCTGATCATTCTCGTGACCCTTCTCTGGACTTGTTCCAACAGTTCCATGTCTTTTTTTATGTTGAGGACACCAGAACTGCATGCAATACTCCAAGTGAGGTCTCACGAGAGCAGAGTAGAGGGGCAGGATCACCTCCTTCGACCTGCTGGTCACACTGCTTTTGATGCAGCCCAGGATACGGTTGGCTTTCTGGATTGCAAGCGCACACTGCCGGCTCATGTTCATTTTCCAATTGACCAGCACCCCCAAGTCCTTCTCCACAGGGCTGCTCTGAATCTCTTCTCTGCCCAGCCTGTAGCTGTGCCTGGGATTGTTCCGACCCAGGTGTAGGACTTCACAAGCGTGTCAAGGTCCCTCTGGATAGCATTCCTTCCCTCCAGCGTATCAACCGAACCACACAGCTTGGTGTCATCGGCAAACTTGCTGAGGCCGCACTCAATCCCACTGTCCTTGTCAGCGATGAAGATGTTAAACAAGTCCGGTCCCAACACTGATCCCTGAGGGACGCCACTCGTTACTGATCTCCAGCTGGACATTGAGCCATTGACCACAACTCTTTGTATGCGGCCATCCAGCCAGTTCTTTATCCACCAAGTGGTCCATCCACCAAATTGATATCTCTCCAATTTAGAGACAAGGTTGTCGTGTGGGACAGTGTCGAACTCTTTGCACAAGTCCAGGTAGATGACATCAGCTGCTTTACCCCTGTCCATCAGTTTCGTAGCCCCATCATAGACGGCCACCAAATTGGTCAGGCAGGATTTCCCCTTAGTGAAGCCATGCTGGCCGTCACCAAGTACCTTGTTGTTTTTCATGTGCCTTAGCATGCCTTCCAGGAGAATCTGTTCCAAGATTTTGCCAGGCACAGAGGTGAGACTGACTGGTCTGTAATTCCCCGGGTCATCCATTTTTCCCTTCTTGAAAATTGGGGTTATATTTCCCTTTTTCCAGTCTTTTAAGTCATATCTGTAAAGAGTTATTTGCAAGTTAAACTAGATACTTCACTTCCTGGCAGAGAACAGTTATAAATTTACCATTTCTCTGCTTTGTAACTGATTTCTTTGTTTCTCATGTGAATTTCTGCTGCATGTCTTGGGAATGCAGGAGGGTATGCATTGCCCTGGACTTCAGTAAGGTTTGGACAGATTTATAGATGGGTAGCATGCTCAGGCATAACACAAACAGAACACAGCCCACAGTACTCTCCGAAACCAAAGTCAGTTATGAAATCTCTTCCTTTCCTCCCATCTCTTATCAGGAAGAAAAATTCCATAGTGTCCTCCAAAGCCTTGGCATTCTGCTCTGTTAAAATCCTCATACAAATACCTCCCACATATTACATATGCTGAGCTCTGTTTTTCATGTCAGTGCAGACAAAGACAGGAAGAGAGTGTCCATAGAAATCTTTGTTTAAGAAATATAATAATACCATCAAAGCAGGTTATATATTTTTTTCCAGAGGAGGAATTAAAAGTTGTCTATAGTTCATAGTATTTCACAGGATTTGAATAATTTCTGAGAACTGGTGAGCCAAGCTGAAGTGTCAGCCTATGAGCCACAAGAACACCTGGAAAGGTACAGCAATAGTATTTGGATTTTGTGAAATGATTAAACTAAGTTATCTTAATTCAGAACAGCAGGAGCAACAGATGTTGTTGCTTGAGTTTATTTTCTTTTGTTTCCAGATGGGGTTAGAGAAATAAACACTAGAATATAAAAAGGGATCTGTAAAGATGTCTTTCTAGTCCTTCAACACAGCCCAGCACTGTCTGCCACAGCACATACCATGTGGTTTTGGGTCTTGGGCATTTTTTTTCCTCAAGCTAACATTGCTGTGGAAGTTTTTTTAAGTTTTCTTTCAGAGTGCAGTTGAAATAATCGACTTGCATATCACAGAACCCTAAAAAAATAATTCCTCTCTGCCATTATAGAATTATAGATACACTGTGGGCCACTGTAATTCCTTTCTTTTTTTTGTTTAGTAAACCAGACAGTGCTACACGGAGAACCATCTTGATCATCCTTGTCACTCTAATAGGCATTACTGAGACTTTTCAAGCAAAGTCATCCCTGCTTTGCAAAAGGGTCCTTTAGAAAGGTAAGAAACACAAAACTGTCAGAAAGTTATATTTTTGCAGTAATAGGTTTCAAACCACTAGTCTGATGGTGGTAAGACTCACACCTTCAAACCACTTTTGATTGCTTAGTTACTCCATCCAACCAAGAGTAGTGCTCAGCTGACCTATTCCCTGAAAAACAAAAAAAAAGTGCTCTCCAAATACTAACAGTATGAAGCTGGGGCAGACAACAAGTGGAGAAAAAACAGCAAAATGCAAATCAGATAGTCTTCATCCCCAAATTTACCCTCATATCACCAAACCAATCTCCACAGAGTAAAACTATCTGATACTCCTTATAAAATCAGATTGTATTGGCTCTGACAGTAATTGTTCCCCCAATACTGCTGCAAGCTATAGCCAGAGGACATTCTTAACCCTGGACTCCTCTCATCCTTCATCTTAAAATAAGCAGTTGTAGCTGTTTTCTGGCTGAAAAAGATTTTAAAATATTTTTATTACTATGATTTTTTGCATGCCCACACTGTTAGCTGAAAGTAAATAATTTTAAAGGTCTAGTTCTCAGAAATTGCTTTTCAAATTCTTTTTAGGGTGCAGATGCTTAATGTCATTTAGGGGTTATGGCACATTAGACACAGACATGCAATTTTCTTTGTAGTGTCATTCCAGTACGAGGTTGACAGGGTGTCTTAAAAAAAATTACCAAATCCCAGTGGTAGCTGTGTTCATTTATCTCCTCCCAGCATTACAAGGGGAATGGAAAAGGTGTCCAGAAAGAGCTGCAGCCAGGACAGACTAAAGGGGAAAGCTCTGTGAACAATAAAGCTCAAAGTATAAGTTTTGGTTGATTTAAAACCAAACAATCAAGCCAACAAAAAAAGAAATCAAAAATGACAAACATATTGAAGCATTAACATCAATTCCTGGGAAAGCAATTACATGAATACTACTGCAAGTCTGTCAGTTAAGGATAGACCAGGGAGTGATTCACTTATGGCTTCATTCAGGTATTACCAAACCATGTAGATGCTTGGAACAAGACTGCTGCATATGGCTGTAATAATGCTGCTTATTCTGCCTGTATTAAATACCTGGAAATTAATAGGTGGTGCTGCTGCTGAGGACCATCACTGGTGTAGTCAGAATAGCTACCCCCACTAATGTCTGCTTTCCATCTCTGTTCTCCCTTCATCTGGTTTGATCAGGAAGTCCACATTTCCCTGCCCTGCCTTGCTATTCCACATTCTTTCCTACTCATGAGAACCCTGTTATTTGTCCATCTGTCTGTGGCAGCAAAGCGCAAAATAAAAATTAATCTTACCCTGCTGAAAAGCCAAGAGCCAGTTTTGGGTTTAGTGTCCTTTATTGTTTACAAGAAACATAGATTCTTCCAGTGTCATATCTGAAATATGTTTAATTAAGTTGTGAGTTGTTGATATCAGGTGACTGTTGATAACACTGACTGGAGTAAATAGGTCATTGGTAACCAGGGGCTCAGAAAATTGGAGAAGCCTAAGAATGACTGCAATTATGTAAAATCATGCAGAACCGATAATAATGAAAAATAAATTGTCCCCCAACTCTGAATGTACAGACGTAAGTGGAAACAAAATGGAGAAGAAGAACCATACATATTAATGAGACAGCACCATCTAATCAAAACCCATTGTCTTCTGCCAGCTCAATCAAAAAATTATTATAGAGGATAATGTTACACTTAGGAACTCTAAATGTTTACAAACAACCTCAATTATTATATTGCAGTAACTTGTCTTTGAAAGCAATCAGGTCTAATATTTTATCAGTAGAACAGGAGAAATTTGTACAAGATCAAACAACTACATTGAGAAAGACAGTTATGTTGGATAAAAATGTTACATTTTAAATTAGTGTATTGATTTTTTGTACTTGATTTTTCTGAGTTTCTCAATAGAACATATAAATAAATATCAAGTTGATAATATTAAAATATTATTCAGAATGTAACAGTCTTAAGTACCAAAGCACAAAGCACCCTACAATTTTAACTGGTGCATTATCAACATTTATGAAAATAATCAAGGTGTACTTGTCATTTGTAGGACAAGCTATTCAAATTTGGTGAATGTGTTCTACCTCTCTAGCCAATGATGACGCTGCCAACGAATTAACTGAAAAAAAAAAAAGTTGGGCTCACATTGACAGCTTTAGCAAATTCCTCTGAAGTGTGTTTAAGCTACTAATACACCTTTATTAAATCAACTCAGCTTTCAGGTGTATGTTTAAAGGCTATTATTACAGAAGGAATTTTTCATCTCCAGTTCCTATGAACATATGACTAATTGAAATAAATATGTATAATTGTATATGACTGTATTAATTCCCAACAAGGCTAACCTATACCTCTGTATTCCCCTTGTCAACAGCCTAAAACCAGCTTATCTTTGAGTGATGGGACTATGAAATCACCTTTGCTTTCCTCTTCTTTACTATCCTTTTCTCTTATTTCCCTGGCCCCATAAGACAAATTATCTCACGACAAGAAGAATTATTCAGGAATGGCAAAGGCCTATCATGTTATTTAAATACTGAAGAGAGGCAGAGTGATCTAAGCCTAGGAGTGACAGCTGTGACTGCTGGGATTTGTTGCCAGCTATGGGAATGGCTTGCTCCACAGCCTTGCCAACTTTTCCAGCCTATCTGTAAAATGGAACTAACATTTTTTGATGTCACAGAGCTAAGCATTTTGAAGTACTTTGAAGATGCAAAGAGCTTTAATAGTGTTAAGTATCACATTTTAGCTACATAGACCAAAGAAGAGAGTTTGGAAGTTCCTATCTTTTGTTCCCTGGAGAGTCCCTGTAATGCAAATTAAACCTAATTCTTGCCCAACTATGAATCTGAAAGTAGTGATGGATGGAAAAATCATGTTTTCAAGGGATATATCCATGTCTAAGCAGAGGACTATTAGCCTATGGTTTATTTGGAACTTGCCTTAAGGAATTAATATTTTTTTAGTATCTTTTTCTGCCTGTTTCTCATTATTTTTTTGTCCTAGTTCCATCATTAACTTTTCACTTTTACTCTTTATATCATTAAAGTTTAAGAAATTGTAAAAGGTGAGGATCGTATGAAATGGGTCATATGACATTTTTCTCAGGAATTATTAATTGTATTTTGAGACCTACAAAGAACTGAAGCCATCAAAATAGGAAACACGGCCCTGTAATTTCAGAAAAGGATCACTATAAAGATGACCAAGTATATAGAACCATTTTGCAAGGTGCCCCCATGCAAAATTCCCTATGTTGAATTAAGATAGAATCAAAATGGTGCATAAAAACAATTAAAATAATCCTTGATGTATAAAAGCTATTTATATGGTAGCAGTAAAACTAATCTTTACAGTGCAATGGAATACTGCGCAGAAAGACTAATACAGACTGAAGGAAGCACAACTGCATCATACAGCATGTAGCAGAAATACAAGTTTAGACCTGGAAAACGAAGTAAGACAAAGGAGACAGTGGAGCTTGTATTAAGTCATTTTCAGATCATGCTAATAATCTTTCCAAAAAGATACTGCTATTCTGCATCCTGTTATGGAATTCGTTCAGCTTGCTCAGGCATTTTTACGATCCGTTGTATGAAGAAGAATGTCCCTACAGGATCTTGTTTTGTGTGAACTGCAAAACTGCTGGATATAGATCTGAAAGATTCGACAAATAAATGGAAGGAGGTGCCAACAGTATTTACTTAATATAAAGTTATCAATACTGCATCTGGCTCCAAAAATCCCAAATCTTTAGCAGCATTCTGGAATTCCATGGTCAATCTACAGAGTATGAGCAGACAAGACTGAATTTCTGAGGATATTGGAAACAAATGCCAAGTCTCAAAGCATGCATCCTAGCCGAAGGGTCTGCACCCACAGGAGCAACCAGTAATACCAGCAGGAGTTTACCTGGCTGTATGCTTGACAATCCAATCTCTGTGTTTCCCTCCCTCATGAATTCCTTGATTGACTTTAAAGAACTTCAGCAGCACTGCCCATAACAGATCATCTCCAGGAAGCCAGTTTGAACCAATCCACTGAAAGAAATGTTTTGAGAGTGTCACTTTCTGAACTTTGCCTCAGATTCTGAGTCCTTCTGGGAAGAAACTGGTTTTATGTGGCATAGTCTCAGTACCCACTAGTGAGAGACATGGCCATAGCACTTAAGAATCAAAGACTGATTATAACCAGGGCAGGCTGTCTATTAGTAGTGAAGGTCTAGGTAAAAGATATGGGAATTAATGAACACTTAAAAAACCCAAACAATAAAAATTTAAAGAAGTGGATTTGTATTTAAGACTTATGATTTGAGCTCAGTCTGATTTTTTTTCTGAAACAATTTATCATTGAAAATAGGTGTTTTGCAATTGATATACTAGCAGACTTATAATACTATAGATAAAATAGGTAGTGTGCATATATATGTATATATATACGTCATTGGAAAAAAAAATTCATTTTCCTGTGTGGCCAAACTGTAATTTACAGTAAATCTGCAAATTCTGAGAGGGAAGTAAATAAGGATTGGTAATATTGAGTCAGTTGCTGAGGTGAGTAGCTCGAGAGAGGACACCTTTACCACCTGAGCCGGCAGAAGCTCGGCATCGAGAAGCCTCAACTCAGAGCCACTGAAGCAGCCTCAAGTCCTCGACGGGACCTGCCGGGGAGCCGGCAGCTCAGCTGACGTGAGCAGGGACTCACAGGGGGCGGAGCCGGGAGAGACGGCACCAGCCCTGAATGGGTAAAAACCTGCCCCAGGGAGCGTGGGCGAATAGGACTGCGGTGAATAGGGCAGGTCGAGGCAGTTTGCGCGGGCAGGCAAGCGGGCAGCTGAGCACTCGCCGTATGACCAGGACCCGGTCTGGGAGCTCTGCTCTGGCTGCCCTGGCGGTGACCAGCGTAGGCACCCAGACAGAGCAGACGAGAGGGGAGGCTGCAGTGCAGAGCTCGGAGTGTAGAGAGTGCCTGCACGGCTCTGGTGAGGGGAGGGTGCACAGTGAGCAGGGCTGCACTCGGTGCTCCCTGGTGGAGGTCCTCCTGCAGGAGGTGGCTGAGCTGCACAACACTGTCAATAGGACAAAAGATGTCAGGGAAGCCGAGAGGAAGTAGGACTGCTTGTTCCAGGCCCAAACTGTGCAGGGACCTCAAGCATCCGCAGTAGCTCATGGAGGAAAGAAAGAAGCTGTTAACCCGGGAAGCTGGGAAATATCAACAACAACAAGAAAAAAAAAAAAAAAAGGGAGAAAGAAGACAGTTAAAAGCAAGGGGCTTCCTCCTAAATGTGTTGTCCCCACCCAGAAGAGCACCAGAAAACACTCACACCAGAAACAATCAGCTGATGCACTGCTAAAGAAGATCGCTACTGGTGCTACCAGAAAAAAGCGGTGGGTCGTAGTAGTAGAGGACTCTACTTTGAAAGGGCTGGTTGTAAATGTGATGACCCAGGGCAGCCTTGCTTGCAGCCATCATGACATGATCAAATTTGAGATCCTCTGGACAGTGAGAAGAGCATGTAGCAAGCTCACTGCCCTGGACTTCAAGAAAACAGACTTTGGCCTCTTCAGGAACCTGCTTAGTAAGGTTCCATGGGATATAGCCCTAGAGGGCAGGGGGCCCAAGGCTGTTGGTTGACATTCAAGGATCACCTGCTCCAAGCTCAGAAGTGTTTCATTCCAACTAGAAGGAAGTCCATCAGGAGGGCCAGGAGACCTCCCTGGGTGGATAAGGAGCTGCTGAGGAAAATCCAAAGGAAAAAAAGACGCATACAAAAGGTGGAAGCAAGGACAGGCAGCCTGGGAAGAATACAGGGATGTTATCTGGGAAGCTGGGGGCCAGGTTAGGAAAGCTAACGCCCAGTTAGAATTAAACTTGGCTAGGGATGTTAAGGATAACAGGAAGGGATTCTATAGGTATGTAGCAATTAAAAAAACAGACTAGGGACAATGGAGGCACCCTCTGGAAGCTATCAGGAGAACTGGCTACACAGGATTTGGAGAAGGCTGAGGTTCTGAATGACTTCTTTGCCTTGGTCTTCACGGGCAAAGGCTCTGACTGCACCACCAAAGTCTTGGAAGGCAAATGCAGGGACTGTGAGAATGAAGACCTTGGGCCCACTGTAGGAGAGGATCTGGTTCAAGACCATCTTAAAAACCTGAACGTACACAAGTCCATGGGACCTGATGAAATCCATCTGTGGGTCCTGAAAGAACTGGCAAATGAAGTTGCTAAGCCCCTGGCCATCATATCTGAAAAATCATGACAGTAAGGTGAAGTTCCCAACGACTGAAAAAAAGGAAATATAACCCTCATTTTCAAGATGGGGAAAATGGATGACCCGGGGAATTACAGACCAGTCAGTCTCACCTCTTTGCCTGGCAAAATCTTGGAGCAGATTCTCCTGGAAGGCATGCTAAGGCACATGAAAAACAACAAGGTGCTTGGTGACAGCCAGCATGGCTTCACTAAGGGGAAATCCTGCCTGACCAATTTGGTGGCCTTCTATGATGGGGCTACAGAACTGATGAACAGGGGTAGAGCAGTTGATGTCATCTACCTGGACTTGTGCAAAGCATTCGACACTGTCCAGCATGACATCCTTGTCTCTAAATTGGAGAGACATCAATTTGATGGATGGACCACTTTCTGGATAAAGAACTGGCTGGATGACCGCACACAAAGTGTTGTGGTCAATGGCTCGATGTCTGGCTGGAGATCAGTAAGGAGTGGTGTCCCTCAGGGATCGGTGTTGGGACTGGTCTTGTTTAACATAGAATCATAGTATCATAGAGCAGATAGGGTTGGAAAGGACCTTAAGATCATCAACTTCCAATCCCCCTGCCATGGGCAGGGACACCTCACACTAAACCATATCACCCAAGGCGTCGTCCAACCTGGCCTTGAACACTGCCAGGGATGAAGCATTCACAACCTCCCTGGGCAACCTATTCCAGTGCCTTACCCACATCTTTGTCGGTGACATGGACAGTGGAATTGAGTGTGCCCTCAGAAAGTTTGCCTATGACACCAAGCTGTGTGGTTCGGTTGATACGCTGGAGGGAAGGTATGCCATCCAGAGGCACCTTGACACGCTTGTGAGGTGGGCTGATGCCAACCTCATGAAGTTAACCGTGCCAAGGGCAAGGCCCTACACCTGGATTGGAGCAATCCCAGGCACAGATGCAGGTTGGGCAGAGATGAGATTGAGAGCAGCCCTGCGGAGAAGGACTTGGGGGTGTTGGTTGATGAGAAAATGAACATGAGCTGGCAATGTGCGCTCGCAACCCAGAAAGCCAACCGTATCCTGGGCTGCATCAAAAGGAGCGTGACCAACAGATTGAAGGAGGTGATCCTGCCCCTCTACTCTGCTCTCGTGAGACCTCACTTGGAGTATTGTGTGAAGTTCTGGTATGCTCAACATAAAAAGGACATGGAACTATTGGAACAAGTCCAGAGGAGGGCCATGAGAATGATCAGGGGACTGGAGCACCTCCCATATGAAGATAGGCTGAGAAAGTTGGTGCTGTTCAGCCTGGAGAAGAGAAGGCTGCGTGGAGACCTCAGAGCAGCCTTCCAATATCTGAAGGGGGACCTATAGGGATGCTGGGGACTGTAGTGATAGGACAAGGGGTAACAGGCTCAAACTTAAACAGGGGAAGTTTAAACTGGATGCAAGGAAGGAGATTTTTACTGTGAGGGTTGTGAGGCACTGGAAGGGGTTGCCCAGGGAAGTTGTGAATGCTCCATCCCTGGCTCTGTTCAAGGGCAGATTGGACAGAGCCTTGGGTGGCATGATTTGGTGTGAGGTGTCCCTGCCCATGGCAGGGAGTTTGGAACTTGATGGCCTTAAGGTCTTTTCCAACCCTAACTATTCTATGATTCTATATTGCAGCTAATTAATAAAAGTTAAATAATGAAAATTCATACCTTTTTTGTTGCTTTTTTTTTTTTTAATATCTTGAAAATGCTGACATTGCTTCACAGAGCATGAGATGTGTTTGGAGGCTATGTATTTTTTCACCCTATGTACTCTTCACAGCTGTCAAAATTTCTGTAACGCGTCAAGTGTTATGACACTATTTACATCTATAATACTT
Organism: Neopsephotus bourkii; assembly: GCF_033783945.1. Taxonomy (NCBI): domain Eukaryota; kingdom Metazoa; phylum Chordata; class Aves; order Psittaciformes; family Psittacidae; genus Neopsephotus; species Neopsephotus bourkii. The sequence goes on from NW_026900600.1 coordinate 359,898, forward strand.
GTGTAGCTAATATATAAGTATGTTGTAAGCTTGTGCACAGCTAAGCAAACTTCTAAAGAAATTGCAATGTTTTTTTCTTTGTAAATTAGATAAATATATTTTGAGTCATATTAGATCTAAAAAAATTTGCGTATACTATACAATTCCTGAACTTAATGAGTATACACAATGTTAGAATTGATTCACCATTGCTGCTGCTCAGTGACGTAGGAATTACAGGAGATGTTAGCCCATCAATCCACCTCAGCATTTTATCAGTGGGTATAATATTTCTTATAGTCAGAAATACAATCTCAAATGCATTACAAAGTTTTTTTCCAGCTGCATTTGTAATTTATTTCATGTACATGTAAAATGAATGAATGATTTGTGCTCAAATTATATTTAGGAAGAATTAAAAGAAAACCAAAACTATTCTATATATTTTTCTCAAAATATTCTGTTATTTCTCAGAGAGGCAACATATCTTTTCCTTTTATAGCAAATTAGCCTACATTACATTGTAGGCTAATTTGGAAGGAAGATAGACATAAACACCTACGAAGTCTGCGTAGGGAAAAAGGGAAAGGGAAAGCAACATCCTCTTCTTTTTTGCACAGCTCATTGTGGCAATCTAGCCTTCAAAGCTATCTAATCTTTTCTTCTCTGAAGCAAAAAAAAATCCAATCATTTAACTCTCAGTTTTCAACTTTCTGGATTCTTTATGGTTTTGAGGTTTTGGTGTTCATCCTAGGGCCTTACTTTGTATTCTCATGGCACTCCCAGGATGTAGAACATTTGCCTAAATTCATTTTAAGATTGAAAAGCACCTCCTGCTTACCACAAATAAGGTTTTTCCAAAGACCTTTCCAAACACATAGTAATCTTATTAAAAAAAAAACAAAAAACCCACACAACCCACAAAAACAAAAACAAAAAAAAATCCAAAGAAACAAAAAAACCCAACAAACCAAACAACAAACTAAACACAAACAAACAAAAAGGAAATAGAGTGCTGCTTGAAGAAGAGACCTACTTTTTGAAGTTCAGTGCCTTTTGGTCTTGCTTCTCTCCCTTGGCAGTTTTCCATGAAGGTGTGTCTGTTAAGGTAGGCAAAACAGTCCTATTAGACTCCTACGGATTTATCAAGCCTAAATCCTTGATACTACTACTAAACTACTAAGAATGGTTTAAAAGGTAGATGAACTAGTACCCGTCCTTTAGTAATCTTGCCAAGCAACTCTATGGTTAGTTCCAGTGGATAACCACTGATGTCTGTCACACGACTAACTTTTTCCAAAGGAAATCTCTTTTCTTGACAGAGTATTTATCTTGCTTGAAACTTCTTAATCAGGAAAGATTGGCTGCATTTTAAAAAGGAAATATCTCTCTTTCATAAAATGTAATTGGTCTGTGCTACTGTCATTTGAGGATCACAGCCTAACTTGAGCATCAAAAATTAAGATAAACTATATTTCCAGAATGGAATTGTCTTGCTTGCAAGAAATATGTAGAATGTGTTATAAATACATGCCAAATTCCTATGTTATACATACAGATTTTCCCAAATTGTCATTAATTAAAATATCAGAGTATTAGCAATTGAGTAATGACATTTTGGAATGTTCTACTCCATGTACCAGTTCTCCATGCAAGAAAAGATATTCTGTCTGCTGTGAGTACAACATAAAAGACAGTGAACAAGTTGGCCTGGCAGCAGCCCCTCTTCTCAGACTTTTGTTATGTTCTTGGGAGTGCATCCTTTTTCGACAGAAGAGGAAAAGAAATGATGATAAAAGCAGGCAGTCACAAAAAAAAAAGAAAAAAAACTATTGCCCTTTCTGAAACAATAATCTCTGCAGGGATGAAAGGGGAAATATCAGCCTGCCCTCCGTGAAAAATAAAACAAAGGCATGTGCTGCAACAAATATTCCTGTACAGCTAGTTGGAGGTAATTGAATTAAAAATAGCCACCCCGAGGTGAAAATAGTTCCTTTGCCTGTATTTGTTCCCCTAAACCAAAAGCTTCTGGCTATATGACACAATTTCAGGAAGTACTGTTCCCCCCTCAGGCAATATTTTACAGCTGCAACCTCAGATTCCAGAGGCTACCAGGAAGATACCAATAATGAGACTTTTGAGATTCTCTTCCAGGGATTACAAATGAAAACTGAATTGGATGGGATTTATGGAAAAGCAGAATTCCAGCTGTAGGACTGTGAACATACTTGGGAAAAGGAGAGTAAGATGAGAACCCATAGAGGAAGACAGTCTTAAAAGAAAGATATTTGAGCAGAAATAGGTAGGTAGGCAGGCATCCTACCAGAAGGGTTCAGAAAATAAACAGGTTAATAGAATATATAGGAAATGTAAGAAAGGAGGTGGGATTATGCCTAAAACATTATATTCAAGAGTATAAAGGAAGGGAAAAAAACATGGTCTGTTTAAGAATGTGATATTATTATATGTGATATTATTAAGAATGTGATGATTAAAGTGATATTATATACTACCTCTCTTGCTCTTTTGCAGAAAGCTTTTGCAGAAAGCTCACGCTTCCCAGATGTATTTTTGCAACATCTGGCACTAGCCAACCCTTGCAGTTTAGGAGGAAACACCTCTTAAGATCACAGAAATTTCTTCTGGATGGATTCATACTCTGTGCATTTTTATTCCTCCATTTTCATTGAGATAAATTCTCCTTTGTTCTTAGCAGATTCTTTCACGTTTTATGTAAACACTAGATAAAGTTCAAGAGGGGGCAAGCTTTATTCTAACAAATAGAACGGTTAAGGTCTTGGTGATGAAATCAGAAATAAGGTTCCCATGATGGAAAACAACCAACCTCTCCCCCACCACCTGTTTGGATAAAACTCAACACTAAGAATAATTTTAGCTGTTTGAACATCTCACCTAACTCAGTATCTGGGTAATTTGACTCTTAGTAGGGCTGGATCATCTCTCTGTTCAATATACATTGCTCTTTTTCTCTCTCCCACCTCCCCCCCCCCCCGCCCGTTTTTTCTGCTTCGTTATTCTGTTCTTGTGTTTTATAATCCATTAGGAAGATAGTTTGAGTAATAGATATCTCTTTCATAAATATGGCTGCAATAGATAAAAGTTCTTTAAATACAAACAAAATCTTCAGCATCGGCTCTCAGGACTCGCTAATTGCAAATAAAATACCTTTCTTCTCTTTGGAGAGATATTTCCAGACCATCAGATTGCTATGTTGTTTTGCAGATGGTATCTTTTTGAAAGTTTACATTATCCACATATTTTATTAAATTTCATTACAATTTCAGTTTTATTTCTTCTAAGAGACCACACACAACATAATAGATTAGCTCAGACTTATTTCTTCTACACTACATTACCTTTTGTCATTTCAGGACCTTCAACAACATGTGATGGAGCTCTCTGAAGAGAGAAGGGGAGCAGGACACTGAAAAAGTCCTATCTCATTCTTAATATTAGATCAGGTTGCTGACAAAGAGACACTGTGCTGTTAGGGAGTAGCCTTAAACATTGGATCCCTGGTCATCTGCATTGCTTAACCGTTATCTTGTTCCCTGGCTATGTCTTACACCACTCAAAACTGGCTTTCTAGAAGACAAATCTATTGACAGAGAGAGAATCCTAAACAGCGTGGATGTAAGTCAGTCTAATTTGGTTTCAGCATCAAGAATGGGTCTGTGAACCTTTGTCATTTAGCCACATTGACATAGTCAAAAGAAGATTGAATGAAAAGAGGAGCATTTTGAAAGCTGTAAAGGTGTGTGGAAAGCACAAGGGACAAACTAGAAGAAAGTGTTAATGAGAAGTTTGGTTTAGTAGCACTTTAAAGCCATTGTGCTAGGTGTGATAAAAGTAAAGAATATAAAGATAAGCTTGGCCTGCATAAAGCTTGCAATTAAATCAAAAAGGCCAAAATAAGATGTTGTCAGAAAACAGGGGAGAAAGAAAGTAAATCCTTAGTTAATGCTCCATAGTAGCAATAGAAAGGCTAACTGTTGGAAGGCAGATGGTACCAGTATTTTTTCAGTACCTTAAAACCAAACAAGGTTTAGAAAGAAAAGCAGTGAAAAGTAAAAAGCAAGTAACAAAAAAGAGGAGAAAATAAGAGAAGAGTTGATGCTCACTGTCCTCAACTACATTCATAAAACCAGTTCCAACCCTTACAAAGATAATCCAGAAATAGTTTTGACCTCAACTTGAGACTTTCTGACTATATTTAGTGCTATTTTGTGTAACATTTATCATTAATTTACTGATTATAAATTACTGAAGTTACCAGTAGGTTTTACTAAATATTTTCCTAATCTTTATGGTTATTTAGCTGAAGAAGAATTGATTTAAAATGATGCAACAAATTTGTCAGTATTTACTAGAACAATTGGATATTATAAATTTCTTATATGAAGTTAAAATCTTTATACTGTTGTTAGAAATAATTCTTAAGTAGCAGCCTTCCAGTATCTGAAAGGGGCTTATAAGGATGCTGGGGAGCTACTCTTCATTAGGGAATGTAGTGATAGGACAAGGGGTAACAGGCTAAAACTTAAACAGGGGAAGTTTTGATTGGATATAAGGAAGAAGTTCTTTACTGTAGGGGTGGTGAGGCACTGGAATGGGTTGCCCAGGGAAGCTGTGAATGCTCCATCCCTGGTGGTGTTCAAGGCCAGGTTGGACAGGGCCTTGGGTGACATGGTTTAACGTGAGCTGTCCCTTCCCATGGCAGGGGGGTTGAAACTTGTTGATCTTAAGGTCCTTTCCAACCCTAACTATTCTATGATTCTATGATCAAGGGGAAGATGCCCATCATTGCTGCTGAGATTCCAGGTGTATTCACACTTTTTGAATATTCAATCTTCAGAATGACGTTGCAAATAAATGAATAATAGGGATTCTATTTGCTGTGATTTTTTGTTGTTATTAAACTGTCTTTTTGTTCTTTAAAGGAAGCTACATAATATTGCTCTGATTTTTCACAATATTGTTCTGATTTTTCTGATCCTCAGTGATAGGAAGAGTGGATGTTTCTGTTCTCCCATCTGGAGGGTCATGAGTACACTAGAAGCACCATATGAAAGCAGAATGTGTTGCATTATTTCATAGAAGAAGGACGGCTTTAAGGAAAATGCTTAACAGTGCTTGGCAAACAATTTCAATTTCTTTCTTCAGAGACAAATGCAAGCACTCATGTTTCAGTCCAGTACCCTCCTTATTGCAGTATCTTATGTCTAACAGTAACCAATCCTGAAGCATTCTAAGCATGAACAAGAATACAACAACAACAACAGAAAAAGGGCTTCTACTTATTGCATATGAGCAATAAAGCTACCAAATGCACTGCAAGTCCCATGTCTGAACCACCAGTGGAATGAAGCTTAAAACTCATATCCTTATTGTTGGACAATATTATTCACCCAGATGAAAAATTGGTAAAACTAAAGATCTGGTTTGGAAATAGATTTTAATCTACTTTTGAGAAATATCTGGAAGTCTGTATTACCTACTGTTCTCAAAAACTCAGTGGGGCAGGAGTAATGTGACATTCCCATTTAATATACTTCACTGTATCTTCATCTTAATATAAGAAAGAAATTATATATATATTATAGTTTAGGAGGAAACACACCCTCTAAGATCACAGAACTTTGGCTGGGTTTATGTACACTGCATTTTTATTTGTTCAGTTTTCATAGAGATGAAATCTGCTTTTAATATATATATATATAAAGTTAAGCAAGATGAATCCACTTATTTGTCTATCATAGGTTAGCCTGTAATTCCAGAAAACCCATAAAACTTTTGTTATTCCTGTGCTCTTATACAGGAAAACATAATAAACGGAGGCACTGTCCCTTCTCTTTTATTTTCCATCCACCTTCTGTGACCAGAAGAGAAAGAACTGTCAGGAGGCATCAAATTACTGTTTCTTTAATTTTGAGTTCAAAAGTCACAAGCTATTGTCTTTCATTATCGTGAGCTGCAATTTCATGTCACAACAAACCTTTGTTCTGCATGTATTTGCCAAAGGCTATTGCTCATAACAAAAGTTGTTTTGTTGTGGGGGTTTTGGGTTTTTTTTGTTTGTTTGTTTGTTTTTTTACCCTTTCTGAATTCCAAAAATATTTCCACCAGGCCTGTTTAATTCCAGGGAGGTGATCTGACCTATGGTGATCCTCTGAATCAATAAAAGCATCAGCTTGAAGTTATAAAGCTGTAAACTATTCATATCCTGTACTCTTCTGTAAAGAGGCTGAGGGGGAGCCACTATTTTGACATGTTGCTACTTGCTCCAAATGCAGAATTATATGCACAGTAATTTTTATTAATTGTATTCAAACAGTCATTTCATGACTGTGCTATACAGGGAAAATAAATCACTGTCCAACTACAACAAATCCAACCCCAAAACTCAGAGTTACGTTTAAAACGAGTATGTTTCCCAAGGGCTGTAATTGTAGGAGTTGGATAGCACTTTGATGGAAATCATCTGACTCTCTCCCTCAGCTGGCTGGCAGCTTACTAGCAGCAACGGATTTCTTAATTTGTACATACTATCTGCAACTCGTGAATCAGTTCCTTATACTGCTGCCCTCACTGGACAAGTACTGCCAATATCTACTAGTTCAGAAATTCAAGTCCAGACTTTAAAAAAAAATGGGCTTTGGGGAAGAAAAAGAAGTACTGATGATTCATGGTTGCTTGTGCTCTAAATAAAGGGTAAAAGTAGAGGAAAGCCTGAGGTTATCATTGGTTTATTCCAGCTTTAGTCACTACTGTCTATCAATAAACAAGTGTAGTCATGTTAGTATTTTTATGTGAGCAAACTATAAATCAGTATTTATACAATATAGGTATACAATAGGTCTCTCTCTCTTCCCCACCAGTAAACACTGAGCTCTAATTCAAAGCAATTTCAGTGTTAATCCAATGCCATACACAATAGAAATTTATGATCTGCTCTTTCACCTGTCTCTGTTCTTCATGAGAAATTGATCTGATAAACAGAAAATGAAACTATGTCTGGAAAAGCCAGACTAAACTACTCTATGAAAAAAAAAAAAAAAAAGCATGAAATAGGATAAATACTTATTTGGATAAGACAAACATTTCGATGAAACCTTAACTATAAATCGTAGTGACTAATCAAACATGACAGTACTCAGAATGACATACAGCATGCTGTTCAACACATGTGGAAAGGAGTCAGCATATATTAAATAAAAGCAGGAGTTACAAACTTGTAAAGAGTCTGATTATTCTTTTGATTACATTACCTAACCTGGAATCTTCCACTGAATTAATGAGGGCAGTATCTAGTACTGCCAGTATCTCGAAACAGTGAAGGAAAATAACAACAACAATAACACAACACATGCTAGAAATCGTACCAATGGCTTAGGTGACAAATTTTATATCTGGAATACTAAACACCAAAAAACAGTGAATACTTTGAGAGTATCATATGTACTGTATATTATGTACTGACAATTAATACTTTGATATACTAGCAAAAGAATGGATAAAATGTGTTAGAAGTTGCAAAACCTCTCTATGAAACAATTCATGTATTGTCAAAGCACAGAATTTTCCACACTGAACTGAGTTACAAATATCCCACAAATATTTCTGAATAGAGTGAAAAATGCAGTACCTAGCTGGTTACTGAGGAGGAAAAGATTTCCTGTTTCAAAAAAAAAGTGCCACTTTATGTCTTGAAGAATCAGACTGTATTCCTTTTCTCTTTCATAAGCTATTAGGACTAAAAGGTGGTTGTATAGCACTAGGAACAGGTAGAAAATAAAGGCCTATAGGCTTCTGAGATATACAGGAGTCTCTCCATTGATTTCAGTGGGCTTTGGATAAAGGCCTGAAGGCATATAACATAATCAAGCAGATATTTCATTTTTCTTTAGAACTCTTTGAAGATTCATCTTTCTATTTTGTTTTTAAAGTCCCTGATAACAGGAGGATATCTGTCTGAGGGTTATATGAATAGTAAGGAGAACAAAATATCTCTTCCAGCACACCCACCACAGCTGAGTTATCACAAATGAGGATGTTACAAGTTTTTGAATGCTTCATTATCAGTAATCTGAAGATAGTAGAAAAAGCACTCATCTAAGTACAGAAATTTCCTAAGATGGCATGCTGGAAAAGATCAACTTCATATTCTCATTCTCCCTTGCTCACCCCTTCAAAAAAAAAAAGGAGAGATTTACTGACATTTTGCAAAGAAGATTTCTCTCACTATATCTACCATTCAGTCAAAATTTGAGGGGAAAAACACAAAACTGCTGCTTTGCTCTTTGTTCACAGAAAGAGAAGTATTTTTCTCCAGTCACCCACTGATTGAGATTCAGAAAGCTTACTTGTTCTCAGCAAAAATAAATAAATAATAATAAAAAAGAAATTAAATGTATAGCCAGTAGGAGTATTTTAATTTGCCACAATTATAATTTGGCAATACAAGCTTTATGTTAGTCAGTCACTCTCTGCTACTTCATACAAACATGTCTGTTGGGAAAGGCTTTGATCCATCCTGGCACCTCAATTTGAGAGAAGTATCAAAGTCACTCTACCACAGAGATGAAAGTGAACATTCATCTGTAACACAACAGAAATAGATGAGCACAGAAAACAAGACACACAGTTAAGTGCTTTCCCATATCTGGTATACATAAGCCAACTAACTGACGGTATTATGTTCAGCAGAAAGAAAGGGAGTCTTTGCATTATAATAGCTCTTTGCATATTCAGAACCAAGATGACAGCTGGAGAAAGCACAGTTCTGTATTTTATCCTGAGAGTACAGAAGAGCAAGAGAGATGATACTGTTCTGTTCTGAATGTTTTAGTCTTGTTCTTAAATTAATATGGGAAATATGGTTCATGGCAGTGTATTATGCTACACAGCCACTGGTTATTTCAGTTGATATTGAAAAAGCCATTTTAATGGAGTGGCTGCATTGTTTTCCCCTGTACACATGATCTTTGTTTTTGACAAGATCAGAAAGAAAAAAGAGCATTTATATGACTCACAAACTACAAATAAGCTAGTAAAACTTTTTTTTATGTCATTTTAATTGGAGTAAGAATCAATTTTCCTACCTAGTTGAAAAAAATAGTTACAGGTATTACAATAACAATGAGTCTTCAGATACCGTAAACAATATATTATGGTTGCAACTGATCTGATCTGCATGTACACGCCCTGAGGCTCATGATGCTCCTGTGTTAAGGTTACATTAAAAGCACAATTTCATTTCATAATCCATGATGTCAGGCACTTCAAACATAGTAATTTTTGAAAACCCAAATCTTTTTCCAGGTCTTCAAGCAAGTATCAGTATGACTCACAATAAATACAACTAGCCTGCAACATCTCACAAAAACACGAGTGACAGGAGAATCTATGGAGCTGTAAGCAATTCTGTGTCAGCATGGACTAGAGAACATGTTAAGCCCTTGTAGACGATTAAAAAGACAAGACTGACCAAAACATCACGCATCTTGCTGAAACTGCTGGGAAAAATGCATAGTCGTGAGGCAACATGAAGATGCTACTTCCATTCAAACCTCATTGTAAACAGGGTGGGCTTTACACAGTTCCAAATGCAGGAAATGCTCACTTGTGAAATTAATCTGTTAAAAAATCAGTTATCATATCTCTTAGGTTATATCAGAATCAAGTTGGAATGCTCAGCTGAAAAAATAAAAATTAGGACATAAAAATGCAAATATGCAAATACCCAGGGTCATTTTGGAACTGAATGCTGTGAAAGTAACCTGTATGTGTTCCTGTCCATACTATAAAATATAATGTAAGGAGTAAATCTGAACAGCATATGTTAACTAAAAAGGAGGTTTTCCACCCTACTTGATAAACAACTGAGGCTTGGAATATGTTTAATTAAAGTGGAGAGACAGCTTTCTGGCTTAACCTGTAAATTTCTTGCACAGTAAATGGGAAAACAGCCATCAGTGTCCACTGCAGAGTTCTATTCTGGACAAAAAAATACTCCAGAATGAGGAGCTCCAACTTTTAACTGCAATAATTGGATGAGGTTCAACAAGGTTAAGGGCCAGGTTCTGCACTTGGGTCTCAACAACCCCATGCAGCACTGCATGCCTGGGGAAGAGCATCTGGAAAGTTGCCCAGTGGAAAAGGAGCTGGGGTTGTTGGGTCGCAGCCAGCTGAATATGAGCCAGCTTGTGCCCAGGTGGCCAAGAAGGCCAGTGGCATCCTGGGTTGTATCAGCAACAGTGTGGCCAGTGGAACTAGAGAAGTGATAATTCCCTGGTACTCAGCACTGGTGAGGCTGCACCTTGAATATTGTGTTCATTTCTGTGCCCCTTATTACAGAACAGATAGCACGTTGCTGGAGCAGATCCAAAGAAGGACAATGAAGCTGGTGGAGTTCTTATGAGGAGCAGCTGAGAGAACTGGGGTGAAGAAAATGAGCCTGAGTGGGGCCATTATCGCTCTGTACAACTACCTTAAAGGAGGTTGTAGTGAGGTGGGGGTCTGTTTCTTCCCCCAGGTAATAAGTGGTAGGACAAGAGGTAATGGCCTCAAGTTGCTCCAGGGAAGGTTTAGATTGGATATTAGGAAACATTTTTTTTTTCACTGAAGGAGTTGTCAGGCATCAGAATAGGCTGCAGATGGAAGTGGTTGAGTCCCCATCCCTGGAGGTATTTAAAGCCTTGTAGGTATGCCAATCAAGGACATGGTTTAGTGCTGGACTTAGTAGTGCTAACTTAATGGTTGGATATGATGATCTCAAAGATCTTTTCTAACCTAAATGATTCTATGATCTTCTGGGTAGAGACCCTATTGTAGCCTTCAGTGACTACTAAGGTTAACTTGCCATATATATATACATACTATAGACTTCAAGCTACTCTTCTATGATCTTTTATTCCCTTGCAAGCAAGCAGTTTCAGAGACAGGATTATGTAGGGTATTGCTGCTCTTAAATTGCTGCATTGCATCACTGAGACATAGGCTGAAGGAGTCATTTTTATAAAGACTGTGGTCAACGAATGCTCAGTTCCTCAAACAGGAAAAGCTTCTCCAAAAGAAACTTGCTGTTAGAAAATAAATGTACATTCCACTTTTTAAGCTCAGAATATATATCAGGCAGAGACCTATGGTTTTAAAAAGCTCTGGACCATTTATTGTCTCAGATTCCTATGGTTTTAAAAAGCTCTGGACCACTTATTGTCTCTAAAGAGGACAGGATTCAGGGTAAAATGCACTTGAGACCAAATCTACCTAACAGCTATAGCTAGGTGTCATTTGATTAAATAACATTCAGGTTTACTGCATTACACTAGTGTAAGTAGCTTAAAAGCAGATTTGTATCTGGACTTTTAATTAAAATTTCAACTCCATCCTGAAATCTTTACAACCTTTTCTTGCAGTTCATGGAGTTTCTACCTTCAATAGATCTAAGATTTTCAGTTTTCCACTCGGTCTATAAAATATTTCCAAGTTTACATTTCTATTTTTTCCCATATGTATTGATTTTCACTTCAGTCAGTACAAGCAGATTGATAAACCTAGGTGACACATGAATTGGGTGAATCTAACCTCATCAACCCAAGACCCTTCACCGAAGGCTACTGGAAATAAAAGAAGTCTTTGTCTTAATACTATGATATGTCCACCATATGGTCTACATTGGTGTTGTTAGCAAAGAGATTTTAGTTTTTTCCTCTTAAGAGTCCCTCTTGATTTCATAGTCCTTGTATTGAGTTTGTGAGGTAAGGTTTTGGTAGTAGGGGCCTGGAGGGGTGGCCACACCACTTCAAGTATGGCCACAACAGTGCTGAACAGAGGGAAGGATCACCTCCCTCAAACTGATGAGGCATAGTCCCATTGGATCTGAGAATGGTGGGCAGAGCAAAGATGATAATAGCAAGGAGCATTGATAGCTCTAGACAGAACAAGTAATGTACCACAACCAGGGATTCCACCAGAAGCAAAAGGATCTAAAGGCAGGTCTGAAGACAAATCTACAGTGTACAACCAAAGGGTCCATCCAGGAGGCACAGCTTGAGACATGCACCGTGACCGAAGTCCCTGTCCTGAGCCAAAATGCTGCTCCTGGGCACATGGACAAAGTCATGATGGGGTCTCAGGTAAGGCTGCTCAGGACCGTTATGGCCTGTCAAAAAGTCAGGGTAAAGAAAAAAAAAAAATATCATGTTTTAGACTTTTTACAAAGAAAAATGTAAAATTAACCTGAGTTCATAATTGCAACAGTTTGGGACAAAAATGATCTCATAATACTACACACAACTGGAAAAAACACCTACTCATTTAAATTTTTTTCCAGGCCAAGCACAAATCTGGGTTTCTTTTCTTCTTAACTCTGCAAAGCATTTCTATGAATAACTTAAGTGCAGATAGAAAAAAAAAAATAGAATCCAATGTATCAGATAATTTTTCATTTGACAGGTTTAACTAATACAAATATTGTAATTTATTAGCACTTTTAATGATGTGACCTTCAACTGTTCCTCAGGGGAAAACAAATTCTAGACAAAGACATTTGTTCTAAAATGAGAGTCACTTGTGATATGTTTTCTGTTCGGTATGTACAAATGCTGTATTTCCAAAGACACGTGTAATGTTTTTGTTTGGGAAAGTTTATGTGCAACACATAATTCTTATATTGTGACTAACAAAAAACATATTTGACATTTATAATTCTGTTACATTGCAAAGGGGGTAAGTAAGGTAGCAAACTGAGCTCCATATTTATACACAATGATAAACAACAGCATGTTGTACTTACATGGTATTTTTCATTCTGAAGATGTCAAAACTCTTTATAAGAAGCCCCAAATTTATATTCTTATTTTAGAGATGGCAATCCAAGGATGTCTGAAGTAGAAAGACAGAATTACACAAGGTCACACAGCTTTTTATGGGAAATGTAATTTCACTGTATCAACTCTATGAGATCAACAGTGTGAGAGCAGAAGTGAGTTCTTGTGCTAACCTCCACTGTATTTTTCATTCTGAAGATGTCAAAACTCTTTATAAGAAGCCCCAAATTTATATTCTTATTTTAGAGATGGCAATCCAAGGATGTCTGAAGTAGAAAGACAGAATTACACAAGGTCACACAGCTTTTTATGGGAAATGTAATTTCACTGTATCAACTCTATGAGATCAACAGTGTGAGAGCAGAAGTGAGTTCTTGTGCTAACCTCCACTGTGTCCCAGCTGGAATGCGTTACAGTATGAAAACAACAGAAATTTGCTAGGTTTTTCAAGTAGCAGGTGTTTCAAGTCCTCAGAGGTACAGCTATCAGCCATAATATAGGTCCAAAGTAAAGTGCTGGCCATAGCATGGCAGTCTAATTATTGCATGTTTCTTTAACTAAAGAAAAGTCAGAACAAGCAATTTTCACATTTTCTTTTTAATGATCAGTTAATGAGAAACATTAGCATGAATCAAGTTCAGTTAATATAGCATGTAATTCTTCATTCCCCTTTAACAGTAGTTAGATAACCACATTTACAGCCTCTTTGGAGGGAAATCAGGTGATGAGCACAAAGGTGATTTGTTTCTTCAGGGCTTTTCTGCACAGTAGTACATATCCAGTAAAAAGAAGCTCAGGAGGAAAACTTATCAAAGAAGTACACAGGCACGCACAGTAATCCTGCAGTGGAAATACAGTTGTCAACCAACAACAACCATACATTAGACAGTGCAAAAGAAAATATCTTGAAAGTATGGAGAAAGTTAAGGACCACATGCCCAGCTGTACTGAGATCTTGGACTGTCCCCTTCAGTTTCTTTTCTCCAGACTTAGAAATGCATTTTTAGGAATAGCTGTGAAAGTAATTCCAACACAGTTCCATCTTGTACTTCCATCGTTTTGGCCTCTGGAAGCTCATCAGTTCTTATCCAACAACAGGGAACACTACAGGTTGATGAATACCTTGGATTCTGAGAGTACTATGCTATCAGAAATGTTGCCTACTCGACAGAAAGAACAGCTGAGTAACTGTATCAAACAATCCATGTAATATCTGTAGCATTTTTTCCAGGGACAAAAACTAGCACCAGCAATTGGAGCTAGTTTAAAGAGTCAGGTGAACCTGCATTTAGAGAGAAAATGACACATGATAAATGCTTTGAGATGTTTAGTGTTAAGATTACACTCTCAAAAAGACATAGTACAACTAAAAGAGCTAAACTATGCATGTACATTACGTATACATGACTGGGCTTTATCCAGAAGATCAGTCCCACTGAAGTCAGTAACTCAAACACAGTGTTGAACCAAACCACCCAAAACAGACAACAGCTGATTACATCAATGAATTGATTTTCCTCACCCAGATTTTATATTACTGCTTTGATCTTTTATAAAAGTTTAAAGTTGAAATATTATCCTGTAGTGTAACAAGCAGAAGCCTCATTTCATTGTGAAAGTGATAATACTTCTCTAGTGGACATAATCACTATATCTAGATAAAGGGATTTGGATTAACATTTGCAAAGTTTATCAAAATTCTTTTAGATTTAGAGTGGTATACACAGTGGATATCATTCATTGTAGTTCCAATTATTTTGACAAATAACTCCTTCTCCACTTGTATCAAGAAACAGTCAAGTTTTTCCCTGACCTATTTGAAGTGAGAGCAGAGCATTGAAGTCCTGGTGTATTGTGTGGTATTCATAAAAAACTCATGTGAAGACTAAAGAGCACAGCTCAAACTTACTGTGTTCCTTTCACTTGGGCTAAGCACCCAGATGCTTCTGGTTTCTGGCCATCATATTTGAAAAATCATGGCAGTAAGGTGAAGTTCCCAACGACTGGAAAAAGGGAAATATAACCCCCATTTTCAAGAAGGGAAAAATGGATGACCCGGGGAATTACAGACCAGTCAGCCTCACCTCTGTGCCTGGCAAAATCTTGGAGCAGATTCTCCTGGAAGGCATGCTAAGGCACATGAAAAACAACAAGATACTTGGTAATGGCCAGCATGGCTTCACTAAGGGGAAATTCTGACTGACCAATTTGGTGGCCTTTTATGATGGGGCTACAGAACTGATGAACAGGGGTAGAGCAGTTGATGTCATCTACCTGGATTTGTGCAAAGCATTCAACACTGTCCCACATGACATTCTTGTCTCTAAATTGGAGAGACATCAATTTGATGAATGGACCACTCAGTGGATAAAGAACTGGCTGGATGGCCGCACACAAAGTGTTGTGGTCAATGGCTCGATGTCTGGCTGGAGATCAGTAAGGAGTGGTGTCCCTCAGGGATCGGTGTTGGGACCAGTCTTGTTCAACATCTTCATCGCTGACATGGACAGTGGGATTGAGTGCGGCCTCAGCAAGTTTGCCGATGACACCAAGCTGTGTGGTTCGGTTGATACACTGGAGGGAAGGAATGCCATCCAGAGGGACCTTGACACGCTTGTGAGGTGGGCTGATGCCAACCTTATGAAGTTTAACCATGCCAAGAGCAAGGTCCTAAACCTGGGTCGGAGCAATCCCAGACACAGCTACAGGCTGGGCAGAGAAGAGATTCAGAGCAGCCCTGCGGAGAAGGACTTGGGAGTGCTGGTCGATGAGAAAATGGACACGAGCCGGCAGTGTGCCCTTGCAGCCCAGAAAGCCAACCATATCCTGGGCTGCATCAAAAGCAGTGTGACCAGCAGGTTGAAGGAGGTGATCCTGCCCCTTTATTTTGCTCTTGTGAGACCTTACTTGGGGTATTGTGTGGAGTTCTGGTGTCCTCAACATAAAAAGGCCATGGATCTGTTGGAGCAAGTCCAGAGGAAGGCCACGAGGATGGTCAGGGGACTGGAGCACCTCCCATGTGAAGATAGGCTGAGAAAGTTGGGGCTGTTCAGCCTGGAGAAGAGAAGGCTGCGTGGAGACCTCATAGCCGCCTTCCATTATCTGAAGGGGGCCTATAGGGATGCTGGGGAGGGACTCTTCATTAGGGACTGTGGTGATAGGACAAGGGGTAATGGGTTAAAACTTAAACAGGGGAAGTTCAGATTGGATATAAGGAGGTAATTCTTTCCTGTTAGGTTGGTGAGGGACTGGAATAGGTTGCCCAGGGAAGTTGTGAATGCTCCATCCCTGGCAGTGTTCAAGGCCTGGTTGGACAAGGCCTTGGGTGATATGGTTTAGAGCGAGGTGTCCCTGCCCATGGCAGGGGGGTTGGAATCTGATGATCTTAAGGTCCTTTCTAACCCTAACCATTCTATGATTCTATGATTCTAGGCTTATCTGGGGTTTATCCAGGCCTGTTGGGTCAAGATATCAGCCAGAGAATCTTAAAAGAAT
The DNA here is from genome assembly GCF_033783945.1 of Neopsephotus bourkii. Lineage (NCBI taxonomy): Eukaryota > Metazoa > Chordata > Aves > Psittaciformes > Psittacidae > Neopsephotus > Neopsephotus bourkii. The sequence continues at coordinate 376,223 of NW_026900600.1, forward strand.
GTGTGTGCTTATGTGATTTTCTGAACATCCTATTTTAAATCTATTTAATAAAAGAGTAAAACAGTTACTGTGCTATAAGCTCACCGATCTGGAATTTCAGAGCAGCTCACCTACTTTAATTAACCCTGTCATCACAATTCTGTGTCATAAAAATATTTTATGCCCATTTGGCAAAACTGTTGAGCGTTTTTCCTACCTATGGACAAGTATGCAACAGAAAAGTGAGAAGCAGTTTGCAGTTTTCATGAACTGAAAACATGAACTTGTGATAGTACATCTGTCTAAAATAAGTTTTGTATTTTTCTTTTCTTAGATTAATTTCTGGAGTAATTGAAATATTTGGTTTTGTTTTTATAAATGGGAAAAGAGTTACCATTGCATACTTAAAAAAAATGAAAATATTGTGGCAACTGTAAGTACTTCTTGGGCAACAGATGGTGAGGGGAGATGGTTAATACAATAAACCTTTCTCTTTGAACTTCCAGGTAGAATTCACATTCCCATTTCTCCACACATCTATTAAAAGTCACCTTTAACTATGTAATACATGTAGTTGTGGAATAGTCATGCAGAAGTCATAACTTACCATTCTAATCTACGGATATCAAAGAGATTTTGTCATTATCTTCAACATTGGAACTTCAGTCTTTAGGATTTGAATCAATATGCTTTATTCACCTAGACCTGTGGCAGTGTAAGACACAAGCAGTGAGTAAGCTGAAGTGACAAGTGGCAAGAATTTGGGAGGGTACACAACCTGGACAGCTGACCCAAATTAACCATAAAAATATTCCATGGCATATAGCATCATGTTCAGCAATAAAAACTGAGGAGAGGTGTTTGTTGTTTGGTTTTTTTTGGGGGGGCGGGGGAAGAGGAGGGGAGGGTACTAGTCCTTGCTCACAAAATGGATGGGCTTTGGTCTACCTGTGGGAGATGGTGAGTGACTGACTTAGTATCACCATTTTTATTTTTTTTTTCTTTTCCCTTCCTTTGTCTTTGCTTATCAAACTGCCTTTATCTCAAACCCATATGTTTTCTTACTTTTGCTCTTCCTATTCCCTCCCTCACCCTGCTGGGGACTAAAAGTGGGCAGGCAGCTGTGTGGTGCTTAGTTGCAGGCCAGGATCAATCCATCACAATTGGCATTAGAGGGTTTCTAATTCTCTTTACATCAAAGAAGGCAATTCTTACTATCTTAGTTCCTCCACATCCTGTGCACTGGTCTGTGTTCAGTGCTTCTTTCCTTTCCAGCTTCCAGCTTTATAAACAATTTTATCCTTAGTTCGTGCTGAAATTTGACACTGAATTCAACGCATCCAGCAAATCTGGGTTCTGCCAAAACTGTCAGGAAGCAGAGATTACAAAGATTAATCTAATCTTATAATTCTATTGCTAGAGTCCAGGAACATATTGCAAACCTTGTTCATGTGTGATTTTCTCCATGAAGTACTAGTGCTATAGAGTCAGTAACAAAATAGAATGGGCATCAGCAATCAGGACAAAATACCTCAGAAAAAATACCACACACTATTTACACGATCACAAACATAAAAGTATAGTTTAGGCTTTCACTCAAGACAAATTTTTATCTTTCATTTAAAGAAGTACTATAGAGTGCCATATTGTCTCAATACTTCTCATAAAAGCTACTGGATTTCAAATTAGGGCAGGAAAACACATAGACACACAGAGATAAATTGGGTGAAGACAATAAGAGATCCAGTAGAATGACAGTATAATAAAGATATAAATTCACTTTTTCCTAGCAGTTATTTTTCCTGTAGGTGACTAACCAAAATAATGTCCGTATAGTACCATGAAAAATGTACATTCTTTTAAATGAGAAAGAGGTAGAATTTAGGATTGGAAATCCAAATGTATGATTCCCCAGAACCTGTCCAAGCTATAGGCACTTTCATGTTGACAGCCGTGCATTCAGGCATTGTTTTCACTCTGACCTCTAAACCTGACTCTGAATGGATCCTTAGACTAGCTGTTAATTTGCCTAAGTCTAGGGAAGGCAGCATGGTAGGCATGTACAAAACATGCATAACCCACCCCAGCCACAATTCATACAAAACACTGGCCATACAAATACATCAATTTCATTCAGAACTAGAGGAGGAACCCAACACAAAACCAAACAAACAAAACCTGACCAAACAACAACAAAAAATGACAACAGAAAAAAGTAGCGAGATCATACTTTCACACTCTCCCTTCACCTAATAGCTCTTGTCCTTGAAGGTGGTCAGGGTTTACTGCTTTCGTTATAGTGGGAGCATCCAACCAGTGAAAAAGAGCTCAGTGCTGATCTCTTCTCCAAAAAGTACCGCTATTATTTATTTGCTTCTTTCTTCATACACACACACACCCCTCCCCAGTGACACTTCTATAGAGCCCTAGAAGCAGAATCCATCATGCTCATTTGCCCTTTCAGAGAGACCCACGGTACCCAAGCTAGAGAGTTGTCCATCTTCTTCCTAAGACACTGATGAACAGTGTATTGTTTTCTAGAAAGCTACAAAGAGGTGCTTTAAATAGCTTAATTTTGCTAACCACTTTTGTGGTTAGGGCATCCCTTTGGAAAAGGGTATTTGTGAGTGCTAAGTAAGGAAGGATTGACGGGGGGGGTAGGTAGGTGGTAAGGGGGGAGATCCATCAAATCTGCACTTCTCCAAGCATTCATTTAGTAAAAAAAAAAAAAAAAAAAAAAGGGTGAGAGGCACCACCTATTTTTAAAGAGTGAGAGCTCTATCTTCAAATTAAGAGAGGTTTAGGAGAGAGCTTGAGGCTTGTAATCTCTGACAAATGCATCTCCTTAGGCCTCCTGGGATAAGCAGCTGAAAAGGCATGGAATGTAAGACACAACCTTTAACCTGTGGTTGAATCAAGTCACTTACAGATGACTTTCAGGCTTCTTGAAGACCCTTTAACTAGAAGACCCTGTTAACACCCTTTCTGAAGTGCTTCTCCCTGCAGGCTTCATAGGCAAGCTCCTAAGCTCAGGATTGGACATAGAGTCAAAGATGAGACAGCAAAAAATGAGGCTTAGGAATATTAATTAAATTAAAAAAAAAAATCCTAAAACCAAGAACCCAGAGATATTCCTTCAGATACCTTCTATTACTCTAAATACCTATATCTTTATTCATCAAAGTCATCTCTGGAAAGCAGCAGGTACCCTTTCAAGTTGGTATCTGCATACACTAATAAAAACACACCATAAATTAACATTTTTTAAAGTGTGTGGCAGCAGATAATGAAAAGGTACAAACAAATAATGAAGCAGATAAATAGCACTGAAATATTAATTACAGTTATAACCATCAATATAAGTATATAATTTTCCTTTTCTTTCCCTGTGTTGTAGGAAATTCTTTAGGAGACAATGCTCTCCACAGAACACATGAGAAAGTAAAACTGAGTGTGAGTGAAAAGAATGGAGATAGGTAACAGCAGAATGCATAAACTACTAGGGAAGGTGTCATGTATCAAGATGAAGGATATCTCCTCATGGTGGAGGTATTACAAAAACACCCCTATGCTTATAACATTAATACTAACATAGTGATAATGGCCAAAAGCAAAATCGTGGAAGCAAAGAATCTACCCTATAAGCAATATTCTTTTAAGACACACCAATGTAGAGAATCTCTAAGAGTATTATTGTGCTCCCAGAAAGTGGGCCTGAGGATTGTTTGACATGACCTTCTGTTAAAGGAATGTGTTGAATAATATGTGAGAAAGCAGCTGTCATATGATTCTACTTAAGTGCTCCAGGGCCTGTAAAGATGACTTTCTTAGGGAGCTGAAAATGTTTTTTCTTTTCTAGTCAGAACTTAGGCTAGAACACTATCCTACAGTTTTCTTTGAACTAGGCTTCACTCAATAAATTATAAAGAAGAGTTCATTCACAATCTAGTTCAGCCCTGTGCAGAGCTCTACAGCCTTGTAAAGCAAAAAGCTCAAATGCAGATTGCCTGGACAGCATTTTGAAAAAACTTCATTGCAGAGGTTAAATGAATCATTTTTTCAAAAGATACCCCAGAAGCTAAGGCTGCCTCAAAGATGCAGGAGCACTTCTGAGCAAATAGGATAAGATGAAAGCAACTACCTCCAAGATGGAAAAGAACCTGAAACAAAGAAAAGCAGTGCAGGTATGTGGGCTTGGTGGGAATTATAACCCAGATGTCAATTTGGACAGATGATACATTCAGCCCCTGAAGAGCACTAAAGCAGCCATGCATATGACAACTAAGACACAGCCATTAAGAACAAAGCAAAATTGCAGGATAATGAACTATTTTAGATGTGTGGGTTTTCCTCCTGTGTTAAAAACTCAACATCTTTCATATTAGGCTTCCTGATAGAAGATGTGGGGGATTTAGGGAATTTCCTCTTGTTTTTCTTAAAATAATACAGGAAATATTTTATCTAGATAACTGAAACCTGAGATGAAAAGTTTAATAAATTTACTATTAAAAGTATAGCAGAGGTATTTTAGCAGAAAAAAAAAAAATCCTGTTATTATATCTTGTACATATTAAAGTATATTTTACTTTTATTTGTTTATTCTCTTCCAGCCAGAAATTCCTCCTTTAGTGAATGCTTTGCCTCTAGCAGTTTCAGAAATCATAAAACTCTGTGGTTTTTTACACACATTCTTTCTACTGTTGAGAATTAAGAAAGAAAATATTGAAAAATGAAGAAAATATTATTCAATAAGGGCAGATATAATATTGCAGTAGATATTGCAGAAAACATCTAGGATGATAGTATGGGTTAATTTTCAAGCAGCAAAAGCTATGTCATTTCTTGTACTTGAGACTCTAGTACAAACAATCACCACTAGTTTGATCTAAACCACTCTCTCAGTTTATTTCTATGAATGTTCAGTGCCAAATGATCTGTTTAACAACTTCATAATAATCTCACCTTTTAAAATTCAAAACTGTTTTTTGCACTGGTTCAGTTGTCTCAGATCCGTACTCTTAACACTTCAAAGGTAATACTTTTAATACAAGGTGCTGAAATGTCAAATGCAATACATATACAATAGAAAGCTCAGAAAAGGTAGAACAACAGAGTACATTTACCAGAATTAGTATTTTACAATTATGTCGGAAACTGCATGTTGCTGATCCACTCTCTTCCCTAAAGTTTAAAAAAAACCCATATGTATATTATGCAACTTCTGGAAACTGCCACTTTAAAGTAAATTTCCAAATCATGAAATCTGATCATTTAAGGAATGTACTCTCCATGTATGTTTGCATGCTTGAAAGGGCTAATGGAAAACTTCTATTAAGATCTACTTAATGTCCCCTACATTATTACTTATACAGCACTATAAATGTATGAGACATTTGCAGATTAATAAAACAGAGAAGGAGCTTACAACTTAAGGGGAAAAGCTTTTTGACTTTGCATCTTGTCCTAGCAACATCAACTCTGTATGTAATCATAGGGAAGACAGTTCCTTTTTGCCTCTGGGGAAAATTAGCTTGTGCCATTCAACTACAAGCTCTGCCTTCATTGTTGTTGGCTGAACTCTGCAGGCTGTCAACTTGTGGGTCAGCATCAGCATGCACAGTCCATTTATTGTCTTCATCCAACTGCAAAAAAGAAAGGGAAAGAGTTCAGTGTGTTATATTCATACAAAAGCACATATAACGTAAGGCTTTTATGTCCCTTCGATTTCCTCTCACCCCCATTTATCTAGGAAAAAGCCCCTATAATCTTGCTTTAATTCACTTAATTGTTGGTTGTTCAGAACTTCTTAAGTTCTTTAAAGAATTGAATATCATTTTCATCCTCCCAATGCAATGGCCAAGAATAAATATATCTTTTCAATCTCAGCCAATGAATTATTCATGATCTCACAGGCAGTATGCTCCATATCATGAAATAAATAACTGTATTTGATAACGTCATTATCAAAGAAAGCAGTTTTCTTGATGTGAACAGAGCATTAAAGATAGACTTATCAGTGTTCTTTTCACTCTGATCCCTGTTCACAGTACCAAGAGAAGACCCATATTTGCACCTCTATCTGCAGGAATTACTTCCTTCTAGTGGGGAACTTTCAAAAAGAGATAAAAAAGGAGGAAGATTGGAGGACCTATCATGATTCTTGTTTCATCCCTATGAAGTATTACAGTTATCCATCCAGAGAATAAAAAGAGAGTATTTTATGTCTGAACAAAATGTTAATGGTTTAATGCACTGGAAGGCTTGGTTTTGGTGCAAATTTAGTGGAACCAAGGCTGAAGTTGCTTGGATGGGCACCATATAGAGTGCACAGTTTAGAATGGAACACAAGGCCCTCCAGCACTTAGCACTTTGGGCATGTGCATCACATACTTCTGCCTGGCAACTGGTTCATACTTGGCTGGCCACACAGACATGAGATGTGGATGTACTGTCCTAGAGACTTAATGGAGCACAGCAGGTGAGAATCTAACCCTTACTGCACTGCAGCCATTACTAATCAGTTAATCAGCATTTCTGTCACAATATTAAGATGAAAGTTTTACTCCTTTTTATTGTCTTAAAATACATCAGAACTGTTTTGCTTTCATGTTAAGAGTTTTTCTTTTGTTTGAAGTACAGATGTACGAGAGAGGAGGGAAGGACATCGCTGGCTTTTTACCAATCAAAACGAGCACAGCTGGGTTAGGAAAATATAAAGGCATTTCTGAAGAAGGGGTTATATTAATTGTATGAGATTTATCTGATTAACTTAATTTAGCATTTCTCTTTAGCCATAAATAAATGTACACTTCAGCTAGGTACTTAGACAATTCTGTCTAGAAAAAATTACCCCTTTCCAAATATGAACATATTTACATATGAAGATAGAAAACTGGGTAGACAGTGTAACAACCTAGCTGAACATATAGCAAACAAATCCAAAGCTGTTTTACAATTAAAAAATAAATGCTTCACTATGCCTTTATAGTTGCTCTGTCTATACTTCTTGATATTTTCAGTCCAAGGATAGGAAAGAATAATAACAAAATACATTGTGATTATGTGTCATCTTTTTGTTCTCTATTTCTAGAAGCTCGTGATCTGACAGGATTTCCTTCCTGCTTACTGCTCAAAAGACGAAAAACGCCAGGAACAGATTGAATCTTTAAATACATATTCAAACACTTTAAGGTTTGCCCATACAGAGTGACTGCAAGAGGCATTTAATTGCTATATTCATGTAATTTGATTGCACTAACAGTGTTAGGCTCAGCAGATTCATCCCGTCTCAAAACTTTTGAGTAGAGCCAAGATGGCAACTAGTGCAGGTGCATTACTGAAATATCTGTGCAAAAGTTGCACCTTTCCAGAAATAGGTGGTTGAGTATTAAAAAATAAAATAATAATTAAAACCAAAATCAGTTCAGCTGACTTTATTCATTCTGAGAGTTTGTGCAGCGTGGTGTTTCATGACACGGCCCGATAGTCCTCAGCCACTTACCCCTGTCCTGTGAGAGGCAACCTGCGCAGTTTGAACTCAGTTCCTTTCAACGTACACCCTTGTTTTCTTTCAGCATGCAGTTTGGCTGAGCCATGCCACCAGATCGACAACTAGTTGCTTTTCGAGCCCCACATTGTGGGTGCCATTTGTGGCATATCATGACACGGACTCAAGTTGATGATGAGACTTAAATACAAATTTATTACAATCAAGCCCTTTTGATCCCCTTGTTTGGTACTTTCCCAACCTGCACAAATATGCCACTTTCAATCTCATTGGTCCTGTAAAGAGCTCCAGGTAAACAGTCCAATCACAATGCTGAGCACACGTTGTCTAGACGGCAACAGCTTCACCCCACCGTCTCAGACCCTCTCACAACCCCCCCATTGTCTGGCTCCAACTGAGACTCCTGCCACAACAACATCCTGGCCCATCCCCCCAAGGCTTGTTTTTTGACTTTTCCTGACCTTCAATGTTCCAACTCATCGCCCTTGTTAAACATTAAGGCCTCAGAGCTCATTCCCAAACTGGTTTTCACGTAAATATTATTGCCTTCACTCCCCACAGTACAGTACCTTTAATGCCTTTTGTTTGGAAATAAACTGACCTACAGCGCTGAGTACCAGAATCTGATCTTCAGAGTCCCAGAGTACTTGCAAACCCATTTGAGATCAGCAATGCCTGTTAATGTTGACCACATCATGTAAGCAAGGGTTAAGTATTTCTTGTTGAGTAGATAAGGTAACACCCACAAGACTTGATCACAAATTCTTGTGTGGGAAAGTAGAACTTGGAATTCAGAAGTTTAATTCGAAGTACCAAGACCCTGAAAAAACCCCGACTCTGCTCTTGCGTGACTTGGAGGTACTGACTGTGCAGTGACTTCGCTGTTACTCTACGGTGTTAATGCATTTATCCAAAGACCACTGAAGGTAAAATACATAAACAGCTGCTTGAATAGTCTTGAACAAAGAACTTTTTCATTCAGAAGAGTGCCTGAGTCACTAAGCTAGAGTGATGCTTTTCTCATGATCACTTTTGATACATTATTCTTCAGCTTTTTGTGGCGTATTGTCACAGTTTCAATGAGAAAGGTTGAAGAGTGCCATTGCCTAGGATAACTTGTTGGTTCAGTTAAAGGATATTGTGGAGCTAGACATACCAAAGCAGGAAAGCCAAATCTATTCTCTCTGGGTGAATAACGTGATTATATAAAAGGTGGGGAGCTGATGTGCCTTGAATCCTTTTATGGATGTAATAAATGATATTAAGGTCCTCTTTCTTTAAATTTTTAATTGTGACTCAGTAATAATAAAGATCCAACAAACTCAGTGATTGCTTTTATTATCCTTAGCTATTAACTCCCTTTCTGCAGAGAAGAACCCAAAAAAAGACAGGTGTCTACAAAAATGACACCTGGACAGCAGAGGAAAAAAAGACGTCATGGAAGGCACTTGTTGCTGACAAGAAAACAGGTTGTAATTCAGCAAGTGCTTTGGCAAACTGTGAGGACCACATGGAGTGTGTCAAAATGTACCTAGCAGAAGTCTGTCTGCAAGCAGCCTGCATAAAGGCAATTATATTAGACATTGGCACCAAGGGACAAAATCAACCTCAGAGGAGTAAATCAAATATAGCTCAAGACACATGTTGTGAAATTGCCCTGAGAAATGGGCAAGCAGCCAATAAAACATAAGGCAGCATGGTCAGAAATGAGTTGTGTCATGGCCTAACATATGGGATGAAAAAGAGTCGGAAGAAACTCCTTCTCTGTCTCAAAGTCTGACACAAAGGATAAAGGTATGTCATATCCATCTCCTTTTCCAAGTCCCTGAGTATTTAGAAGGTGCTTGTCACAGAAATTTTTCATCTCTTGATTGAAGTCATCCTGAGCACAAAGAACTCCATAAAATCAGTTAATGCTTGTAGCAAGAATCTAACTATTTAAAATACTTCTTCATAGAAAATGGAGAAACTGATTCGATGGTAAGCATCCTCTATTGGTTTATAATAGCTATTTAAATTTAACAGAGCTACTATTGTACAACTACAAGATAGCTGATATTGGCTAATTCTTCAACAAATTCTGTAGTTTCAAATGAACAATATAAAAATAAAAGGTTAAACATTTTATAGAAAACCTATGGAACTCTTCAGAGATGTTAAGAATAAGAGCATTCTTCCAGAGACAACTCTGTAGCGAGAGAACATCATGAAGCCATAGAATCATAGAATCATAGAATAGTTAGGGTTGGAAAGGACCTTAAGATCATCAAGTTCCAACCCCCCTCCCATGGGCAGGGACACCTCGCTCTAAACCATATCACCCAAGGCCTCGTCCAACTTGGCCTTGAACACTGCCAGGGATGGAGCATTCACAACCTCCCTGGGCAACCTATTCCACTGCCTCACTACCCTAACAGGAAAGAATTTCCTCCTTACATCCAATCTAAACTTCCCCTGTTTAAGTTTGAACCCATTACCCCTTGTCCTATCACCACAGTCCAAAATGAAGAGTCCATCCCCACCATCCCTATAGGCCCCCTTCAGATAATGGAAGGCTGCTATGAGGTCTTCACGCAGCCTTCTCTTCTCCAGGCTGAACAGCACCAACTTTCTCAGTCTATCTTCATATGGGAGGTGCTCCAGTCCCCTGACCATCCTTGTGGCCTTCCTCTGGACTTGCTCCAACAGATTCATGTCCTTTTGAGGTTGAGGACACCAGAACTCCACAGAATACTACAATTGAAGTCTCACGAGAGTAGAATAAAGGGGCAGGATCACCTCCTTCGACCTGCTGGACACACTCCTTTTGATGCAGCCCAGGATACGGTTGGCTTTCTGGGCTGCAAGCGCACACTGCCGGCTCATGTTCATTTTCTCATCGACTAGTGCCCCCAAGTCCTGTTTGATTTGGGTTTTTTTCACACCCATATAATAAGTTTTTGGTCTGGATAGGTTACTATTTTTATTTTATATCAAATATGGGTTCAAATATACATATCTATTTTTTTCCCCACAATTTCTCAATTGACTAATAGGTGAGATACACCCGATTCACCAGGAATTATGACATAACTATGTCCTACTGTTTAATAATGAGAGAAAGTTTTGGGAGGGAATAGAAAAACTAAAAAAAAAAAGCCAAAATAAAATCTTGCTTTCTATGTTTGTTTTTTTTTTCTTAAACAAAATAGAAAAAAAAAATTACTTTTTTATCCAAGTTGCAGTAAAAAGAGGGAGAGTTTCTAATTTCACGAATGGGTCAAGTGGGCTAGTATGCTATCCAAAGCTTGCTGAAGAAACGTTAATGCTGCATGCTGCAAACCTGTCCAGGTTTAAGGCTGTTTGAACTGACTGAGCTGTCCTTTTGTGAAAAAGCAGAATTAAGAACAATATACCATATAAACTGTTTGTCTTTAAAATAACATTGTCTGGCAGGCAAGTGAGGGGAAGGAAAACAACACAAGGGGACCATTCCTTCATATGGGGAAAGTGAAAAACCTGTTTAAAATTTCAAGGCAATCAGCATAAAGAACCAGAAAAGACTGGGTGTGTAAAGTCCAGCTTTGCATGTGTTTCATGCAGAAGCAGGAATATTTTCACCTAGTGATACTGTGCATGCCTCAGAAACAGAATCATTGCTCTCAACAGCGCCTGTGTTGCACATGCAAGCCACAGCGCTCCTTTGTACAAGGTCAGTTCCTCTTTCCGATTCTCATTATTCTCAAAACAGCAGTCCAGCTCATTGATACGGTGAAAGAGTAATGTCAGATGATTGGCAAGTGTCTCACCAGCAGGAAGTTAGCTGATAAGCTTCTTAAGCAGTAAGCTCTGGTAAGCAGGAAGCACTGGAGCCAGCTCAAGGAAGTTACCCTTAAAATTGCTTTGCTTAGACCTCAGCCTCAGCGCCTAATTAGAAGCTGTTGAAAGGAAGAGTCTCTGGTGTGCATTTTTCTATAGACAAGACTCAGGAAACACATTGCTTGGGCAGCAGTGAACAGACAGGGAGATAAATATTTAAAAGATACCATAAAAATATCAAACAGTTCGTGAGTACAAGAGTGGAAAAAACAGACTAATAGAAGTGGCTACTGAAAGGTTTAGAAACTGACTGGGACAGGTCCCAGTGGAAAAGCAGCAGGCAAACAGGCGAGCTATGCAAATGAATATTGGCAATTTGAACATTTCCTATTTGTGGAATCTGATCAGGCCTGGAGAAAGAAATGATGCATAGTGAGGATTATCATATTTCTCCACATGATATGCTGGGTAGAAAGAATAACAGACCTTTCTTCATAGTGATCTAATCATATGGACAGGCACTCTATGAAAAAGACAAAGCATATCTAGTTAGGAGCATTAGATTGAGTTAATGATGGGATGGCATTGTGAACAAAGAAGGGCTCAGAGATGTAAATGCATGATCTGCAAAGGTTATTAAAATAGCATTTTCCTGAGTCTTCTCTCTTCCTACCCTGAAGCAGTGGCAAGAGCTTCATCCTCATAAAACTATGAGATCTCTAATCTCACGAAGGCACTCGAATTATTCTAAGCCTCTCAAGACACAGAAGTATTAATATGTATGTATCTATACATATATATATTACAAACTCTGATTATCAGATTATTTTCAATATCATTCAAAAGGAGTTTTGTTATTTAGGGTCGCTCTTCCTCCACACATGCTACTGCCATGACATACACCTTCCCCCCATTAAGAAAATTCATTTATAGATCCAAGAGCAATACCTTCAGGATACAAACATTAGCATTACAAACTGATTAGATTTGGAGCTGCCTTTACCTATGGCAGATACAGCCTTTTTGCTAACACAGTCACTGATGAAAAATCATCACACACCTAGTTAAACACCCAAAGCACACACCATTAAGTGTCTTGCTCTACTGTGCAGGCAGACAGGTTCTAGCACCCACAGATGACACCAGATAGTCTGAATTATGCATTTTTGTCTCAGAGCTAATTATCAGTGTAGTCACTTAAGTCCATCGTAGTGCTACCATCCATTTCAGCTGCCCTTAGGTTCTTAGAAGAAATGTGCAGCTTCCCCTCTCCAGCAGCTGAAATCCCTTTTCAGAAGAGCAGGGGGACTTTGAAAGGGACAACACAGCTAGCGCCAGTCCCAGCTCCATTAACTCCATGACACTGATGTCCACAACCATTGGCAGAGGAGCATCTATCAAACGCTCCAGGATACTCTCTGTAACTGTGGGCTCTTGAACAGGAGCTTATCATATTAGTGAATGCTTGATGAGAATGCAGGAGGATGACTATGGCATGCAGTGGATCACTGGGCATTTGTGACATATCAGTGGAGTTGGCAGCCTGCAGTTCAAGTATTAGTGCTCCCACCTACTCCTCCCTTTTTATTCCCCCGCTGACGACACAGACATATTCCATAGTCCTTCAAGGTTACTTAACTTCAACCCGTAGGCATAGCAGGGGGAACTACAGACAGAAAGAAGGAATTATCTCTGAATTTCCATCTTGTGTTGGTAGATTTGTAAAAGCTGTAGATATATACATATATATATGCATAGATATGCATTTATATACTAGTATAATAAATGTAATCAAGAATATGGATCATAAATGGAATTTCATGAGACATTCTATACGATAATTTGTGGAGTGTGTGTCACAGACACAATAGAAAGTTAAAGCTTAGAGGCATTCTGAACTGTCATGTCAAATCATACTTAGAGAGCTTTAATATGTGGATTACAGATACATTAAACCATGCTCTCCCCTGACTATTATGTCAATGGGACTTTGCATATTTAAATAATACTAGAGTGTATAATCCTAGTATTATGCCATGCATGCACAATAGGTCTGGGCATACTTGAGTAGGAAAAGTTCAGAGTTTTTGTCAAAACATTAGTTATTTTTAGTGCATAAAAAAGGACAGATACTATTGTTTTACAAAATCCCTTAATACAGAAATTAACAATTACAAATGCACTTTTATGATAAAACCCTGTGTATTTTTCAATAAAACAAAACATTTTCCCACTTTATTCTCTTTTACTTTCATATCACTACTTCAGTGCATCAGAGGTGAACTGACAATCTGAAAACCACTATGCCACCTTAATTAATTCTTTTTCTCTCTGCCCTCCAAATGGGTCCTCATTGTTCCCATTTACTGAACTGTCCTTTCATCTTCTCAAGGGAGATTCAATCTTTCCACATCTCTACCTATCAGTGCTTCCTCTCTCATTTATTGAATTTCATCACCTCCTTCCACCACAAATTCTAGCTCCCCACAAATTCACAAAGAGCACACACTTGTGCCTAATTTACTTCTACACTTACTGATTTATTTCATCCAGCGTGTTAAGAACAGGACAGAGAGTGGAAGAGTGGATAAAACAAAACCATATCCAGGAAGGAGTTTCCAGTGCAAAACTTTATTCCTGGAAAACTAATTAAAGATATTTACAGCTACATTACCAGTCTCTATTAGGCAACAGGACTATATTGAGTGAAACAGCTATTGCTGAAACCTGATGTCCATATTATATACATTTTGTTATGTAGATTTGTTATGAAGATTTACTTCAGGTTAACTCCAGTCTTGTGCCTTTTACTGATTACCACTTAAGAGTTGGAATAATTTTGATTAATTTAATCCAAAAATAGTTAAGTTTATGCATTCCTAAATCACTCCACATTGCAAACCAAAGTGGTTACAGTGGAAAATTTGCTACAAAGGCCTTCCTCATCTGAGTTAGTTAAAGGCAAATGTAGATGCATATGTATAAAAACCAGTAAATTATTACCAAAATCACCACAGCTGTCATTGGCCATCAACTCAAGTATCAAAAGATTATGAAGGTAGTTGCCAGAAATCTTTATCTTCCCCCAGATGAAATAGAGCTTTCCAGAGGAGAAATTAGTAGAGGTCCCAGTAAAGCAACTCGTATTCTATGACGTAAAGGACTTAAAGAAAAAATTAAAGAAAGATTAGAACAACATGAATATCTGGAGTTTAATTGTGGAATTATTGTGGAAAAAATGTAGAAGATGAGCTTCAGTCCTGAAACAATACCTAACTTTTAGGAAATATATAGGATTTCTGTGGGAGCAGTTTATACAAGGTTTGGCTACTAGATAATTCTTGCACTTCTGTATCAACAATAGATATCTACTGTTGGAGCTGGTTCTGGACTAGGGAGATCATAAATCTGCTTTTACATTGAAATTCTAATCTGCATGTGTCACTATTCCACTCTTCACAAATAGCAGGACATTCTCAGCCTGAATCTCAAACACAGCTCTGCAGCAAAACCTGTAATCAGGAAAAAAAATAAAAAGAAAGAATAAGAAATCTGATTTCCCTGCTGTTCCTTTCTGTCTCTTTGCTCTGGTGTTTTGTCATCACACATCCTGTTGGCTTTTGTTTTCTTATGGTCTCCACAGTCCTCTGTTTCCTTCTGGAGTCCCTGTTTTTATCAGCATCTGCTGAGATGTCTATTTTTTCTATAATTTATCTTCTCTAGTTTCCTTCTCCCCTAATTCTGGGTTTCCTTTCTGTCCTACTCTCAAGAGATAATGTCAGTCTGTGAGTATTCTAGGGTTCTTGCTATGACATTTTGCAAAGAAAGAGAGACATATCTATAGAGTGCTTGCTTATTTTTGAAACCATGAGGCAGCATCTACTTTTCTGTAGTTTTAGTGTTTTGCCTTTTTAGAGGGACACTTTAGCTAACTCTTACTAACAATCAACCTCTATCTAATTAGCCAAATGCACACTGCCTGTGATAGCAGTGCTCAAGCTCAGCCATTGGTTTGTAGCAGCAAATGGGAGTAGTTGCCTCCACACTGTTTTGGAATGGATCACAAATTTGATTATTTTTTTTTTTTCCTGCCACGATAACCATCGTCTTCACTGTGCTTTTTCCGAAGAATCTATTGTCTCACTTCTGATGGAAAAACGGTAAATAAAACGTATGTAAAAGGGATGACAATAGTGTTTAGACTTAAGTCTTCAACAGCGTATCAATATGGACAGAGACAGAGTATTCAAAGAAGAGACATCAGCTTGCAAATACAATCCACAAAATAGTGGAAAATAGACGGATATTATCACCTCATGTAGAACTCATTAAGGGGCTGCTATAAGAGTCGAGGTAAAAAGGAGATGAAGATGGGCAAACAAATTATTTTTGGTGGTATATCCCTGCTATATTCCTAACCAGAAACTACTTGCCACCATGGTTGAGTATGTACAAGTCATTAAAAAATCCTAATGGCTTTTGAGGTTAAATATTGTTTAACATGCAATTAGTATTTTATATGAGCAGTAAGATATACCGAACCATGTTTAACTGGTCTATTATTAGGTAGGTACCACAGGTGACTGAATGTATTTCAACCTATAGCATTATGATCCACAACATGCATTCCGGTCATTGAAGTATAACCTCCTGTGTCCTGTTGCTCTGTTTAATTGAAGTTCTTTCTAATTATTAACTTGGATTCTTTATTATTTTCCCTTTTTAATGGATGGTTGTCCTGGGTTTAGCAGTAGCAGTCATTTTTCTCTTCTCTTTCTTGGTAGCTGGTGCAGTGCTGTGTTTTGACTTTCAGCTGGGAACAGAGCTGATAAAAATGATGTTTTGGTTTGGCCAAGGACTTTGTGGGCCTCATGCTCTGCCAGGGAGGAGGGAAGCTGGGAGGAAGCAGAGACAGGACACCTGACACAAACTGACCAAAGAGGTATTCCATACCACAGCACGTCATGCCCAGGATGTAACTGGGAGTGAGCCGGAAGGGCGAGGGGGACTGCAGGGTTGGAGGAGGTATCGGTTGGTGCTTGGTTGGGCTGGGGGGAGCAAGTTATCGGTCGCCTGGTGATGAGGTGTTGTATTCTCTTCCCTTGTTATTTCCTTTATCACTACTATTATTGGTGGTAGCAGTAGTGATTTGTGTTATACCTTAGTTACTAAACTGTTCTTATCTCAACCCGTGGGAGTTTCTGATTCTCCTCTCCGTCCCTCCAGGAGTAGGGGGAGGGCAAGAAAGGGGGGGCAGTGGTTAACAAGCTGTCTCCTTTCTCCTTTCTTTAACACAGCTTTCATGCCAATCCCACCTCTTCTGACTCATGCAGAAATACAGTCTGAAGGAAATCTGAAAGCTTAAGCCTTGATGCCAAATTGACTATTTTCCGATATTTGATTAGTCATTCTGTTATGCGAAGCAGTGTGGTCAGTGCTTTCTCTACATTCTCTAATTGTATTACTAAATAGAACATGGCTGTGTGGCTGGTTTGGGGGGATTTTTTTTTTTTCCTATAATAGATTAGTTTTTAAGATAGTTGTCCTGTAGCTTTCTTTTCACCTCCTGTGGAGATAGACCGTGATAGCTTAGTTATAAAGTTATCTGTTTATATCTTGCCCCCTGTATGTGATTTGAAGTCACTGAACAACATATGCACTAATTCTGGGTGGGTTTTTTTTAAAGTTTGTCTTTGGTTTTGGCTATTTTCATAGAGTAATTTATTCCACCAAGTCTCCATAACCCCTTAAATTACAGTACAGCAATGAAACATTCAGACTTCAGGAGAAAATTGCTCCTGAGGAAAAAGTCAAACCTTCTGCCCTGTTATATGATACCAGAGTTTAATGAGTATGTAAAGTATCAAATTAAAAAATGTTAGCAGTTTATTATAGCTGAGCAATCACTGAATGAGAAACAGGTTTCCCTTTCATTGAGCATTAAGGACATGACCTGAGGCTGGTAAGCACACTGCTGCCTCAGATTCAACATTTGATTTAGGGCTGGAATAGTTGCCAGCCAGAAATCAACTTAGGTTTTGTTTATTTGTTTAATCAATATTTTTTCAAGCTGCTGATAGGAAAGAAGTATTGTAATGAATTAAGAATTTAACTAGGTTTAAGTTATGCATTTACATTCATCATACTCAGTTTTTCTCCAAGCCACTGCAATACAAATCATGCTTTGAAGACAGCTAGACCCTACACAACAATTCCTTATGGTTGTGTATAGTGCACCACAGTTCTGTACTCTTTTGGTGCCCATTTGTCTTCTCTGACATCTGTTCCTCAGTGCCTGTAATATGCATTGTTAATGGAGAAATTACTCCTGAATTATGGAGAATAGAGGCAATGCACTTCAATTCCTATAAGCTACCTAAGGCAAAACTTGCAGGGTTTGTGAAGTTTTTTCCATGCATCAGAATTCCCAGCTATTCTCTTACTGGGATGAGTTCAACATTTTGCAAACATATATTCCCCAGCGCAAGGACACATTCTCATCTGAAGACCTCTGCCAAAGTCTCATGCCTACCACAGGACCATCGCTCACGTAAGTCATCAATGATCACTGCAAATTCCATGTAAGCAAAGTGTGCAGGTTCTCTTTTGCACCAGCGAGGATGAGTGGTATGAGTGGTATGTGCCCAAGTTCCGCTTGATGAGAAGTTTGGGTGTGTTGAGGAAATACGCTTAAATACAATCCTCAGAAGCACTCACAGGTCCCCCAGCCAGGATAGGGATATCAGCCCGTGAATGAGTGGTACAGGCTGAGGCCTCGTGAATGAAACAAAGTTCAGACAGCCCTAGGATGGCTGGACACTGCCTTGGGGACAGAGTTGCAGCTTCCCTGCTGCCCACTGCACTGCCCAGGAGCTGCTCCCCAGGATCAGCAGTAGGAAGGTGCTTCTCTTCGCTGGCCCTGAGTTATCAGTAGACAAACTTCTCACCCCACAGGACCCACAGCACCTCCCAGGCAGCTACCCACACACTTCTGAGAAAGACTGAACTTCATACACCAAAGTTACTGTGCTATACACAAGACAAATTTCTAGTTAGCACAGAATAACAAAGCATAAATAGGCCTGTAACAAAATCAAACAAGCAAGCAAGCAGACATTTCACTTCTACAAAGGTAATTTAAAGGCTTTGTGAAAATTCAATTGGAATTTAGAAGAACTGGGACATAGCATTCCTAACACATTTTTCTTTCCATTAACTCATTCTTAATGCTAGGAATTGATGTTACTTTTTTGTCCATTTGTGTCTAATGGAAATGTACTACAGAATGAACTAGGAAAGAACTAATATAAGATGCATCATCTAGAAAGGTAAGTTTCTGAGGAAGATGTTAGCAAGCAGGAAATATGGATTCTAATAAAGCTGTCACCTCAGTCTCAATTACATTTATTGATACAATAGAAATATTCTTCCCATTTCTTAGGTTTCACCCCTGAGTGCTGAGATCACAATAAGCCCACAGTACAATTTGTTTGACCACACTTTATTGCATTTTCCATGTAAGTAATCCCTATTCTATCGCATTTTCCTTTCCAGTGCACTCTAATAAAGAAGCAGAAACACTAATACAGAGTAGTGCAGCAAGTGGTGGCTGTTCCTTGACTTCCTTCTCGTGAATTCTGATCTGTTTAGCTTTGCCATTTTCCAGAAGTCCTGTTTATTTTAGCTTCTGTTAAAACTGTGCTCTTTTCCTGTTTTAATCTTTCTGGTTTAATTTTTCTCCTGCTGAGTGCAGCTGTATATGTTATCATTTATAATGTAGCACTGTCTAGAAATCCAAGTCAGAAGATGTATCACAGGGGTTGCAGTTGTAGAAACCCACGAGAAAATGGTATTTGCACCAAAAGAAACCCCCACCAAACAACTTTTTTTTTTTTTTTTTTCCTCATGGTTCTGATGGAATTGTGAGTTTTCCCAGTGAGAAGAGAAATGGTGTTTGGAAATTAAGACATCTTGGTTGTTCTTCACAATCCACTTTTTGAAAAGGATTTGGGCAAAGTTTAAGCCTAAAATCAGGGAGTACAAAATTATTTCAAAATTATTCACAGTAAGCAATAGGAACTTACTGTTGGGGGGGGGGTGTTTTCTTAAGTCAGAACTAGATCTGTTTTGGCAAAAAGCTATCATTCTTGTTCCCCATTCCCCAAACTCCCTCCCAAACTTGTTTTTCACAGTCTGTTTGAACCTGAGTATTCCTTATGCTCTTAGTGGGATGCTGCACTCCACCTTTGCTGTAGAGCTGGGGTAGAAGTAATATCTTCCCTCTTCCACTTTCCTACGCTGCCTCCTCAGAAAATACTGCACCTTTTTGTTCCTTTTATGTAAATGCACCAGGAGTGCATTTACATGCACTGCAGACTGCAGACAAGAAGAACTGCTCTGGACTCTCTTTTGCTTCTTTCCCATCTGCTTCAGCCACAGCTCAGCCCTCTTGTGTTTCTCAGAAACTGCAGATAGTGTTTTGTTATGCTTGGGTCCCTTTCAGCACAGCATTTTTTTTTTCTGATGCTAGTCAGTATCTTTCTCATAATCAATGTCATTCACATTGGCAGGTTATTTTCATTCATTTTACCAAGAATTCATTAATCACTGGAGGAGTCCTCCATAGAACATCCTGATTAATAGCCTCACTGCTTTCTGGTTGAGTAGAAAATTTCTGTTGTAGTGGTGAATTTCTCAGTCATTTAAGCACAGAGTCTTAGAAATCACAGAGCTGAAGGTATCAGCTAGTTCTACCTGTATACAGACATGATAAAAAACACCTAGACAAACTCTAAAAAAACATACATCTTGCCTCTTAAACAGAAAGGAAAAAAAAAAACAAACAAAACCAAACAAAACCAGAAAAAACACATACAAAAATCCCCAAACAACCAATGCAGGCACTTTATCATACTGCTTCACTAGCCCTTGTTTGCCTTGTCTTTCAGAGATTTCCCTACACTAAGTCTTTGCTGAAAATTCAGCTGGTTTCTCTCTGTCTACGACCCTATGGTCACAGAGAACAGTCATTCACTGCCCTCATTATAATTGCCTTTTACCTAATGGAAAAAACTCACTCTTGCTGCCTTCTGTCCCTTATTCTTCTACCTGCTAGACTAAATAAACACAATTATTTCAACCTTTCTTTTACCTCCCAAGTCACTTTTTCTACACCTCTTATCATTCTTACTACTCCCTCCAACTTACCACACTCTTGTCTAAACCATGCTGTTGGGCTCTGTTCCAGCCAAGGATGCCCTAAAGCCAGGAAGAGCTAGAAAAAAAATGCTTCCTATGTATTAAATCCAACAGTCATCTTAATTCATTCCAGAATGAGATTTTCTGGTTTTACAACAGGATCTCTCTAATGGCTTATATTCAATTTTGAGATCTGTGCTAAGCTTTTTATCTTTTCCATCCAACTAACCAGCTAGAACTGATTTTAAATGTGTATATCTTATTCCTCCTTTCTAAGTAAGTGTAACACTGCACCTAAAATCAACTGCATGAAATTCAAAAAAATCTTTTCTCAAATCCTTATTTTGACCTCCAAAATGTGTTTGTCACCTTTCCCTGAGTGAATTCTGCTATAAAGTTTGTATATATTGCATTGATTATCCAAATACTTTTGTACAAGAATAAAGCATTGACTTCCAAGAACCTAATTTAAGCAGTTTTATATGATTTAGTGGGCCTTCAATGATCTTTTGTCAAAAAACGCTGCTGCTAGAGCAATTGTGTATTCACATAAGTTGTTTTCTCAATTGCCTTTTCTGCAGGCTCCTGCTCTGTGAAGCCAATCACTGTTTTCTTTCTTTAGCAGATTCTTTTCTTAATTCAGCTGTGTTCTCCAAGTAGGTATCTCTACTTGCTGTTCTATGTTCCCAATGAAATAGAAAGGTATATATAAACCTGTCCATGAGGGCTGCATCTGTTGTTGATCGTTTACCTGGTTTCCAATCTTAGACCAATATCTGCTTCCAACAAGACTCTCCCAGATTCCACCAATGCTAAATTTACCGATGTCTCCTGCAATCACATCCCCAAAGGCTTTGCACACTTCAGTACATTAAACCATCTCTCTCACATTTCAGTAGGTATCTTGGTTACCTTACCAACATTTTGGCTGCTACTTCTTATGAGGAATCAACCTTTGCACACATTATCACTTTGCATCTGGCATTCAGACCTTCAGTCTGTCAAAGCTTGGAATTTATTCAGTTCAATGCTAATTTCTCTCATACCAAGCATTTCTAATTGAATCTGGGATGCTTTCTGCAGATTAGTTTTCCTCTCTCCCACTTCAATCTTCATGTTTGGCATAGGCAGATCTAGCAGAAGGACTGACAGCATATAAAGACCAATTACATACTTTCACAGCATATCGCAGTTTTTCACTCTGCCCAGGATACAAAAAGTTAAGTGCTGGAATAGCCTGAATAAGTCATTAATACATATGTGCCAAAAAGTAAGGAACCAAGGTAAGTGCAGCAGGGAATGGCTTCAGTTTACTACTTGACATCCAGAAGGCGAAACAGAACGACTTCTGAAAAGAGATTGCAATGAATGAGTGAGCAAATTAAAAATTGGAAAGATGATAAGGGAAAGATTTAGAAAGTCTAACAATGCTTTGAAATCCTCTTAGTGCTGCTGTGAGTGCCATAACCAGTCTGCTGCTCTGCTACTTTGTTAAATCAGCCTTTCTAAACACAGTACTTGTCAGTGACACTACTTGCAATTTGGTGCTTGTTCAATACTTAGCAGAATCGGTAAAGATAGCAGAAAAGGCAATTGCAGCAGGAAGTTTTCTTTTCATACCAGATGAGGAAGTTCAAGGTCATCTGTAGTAAATCAATACATTGGTTAATTGTCAATAAAATGAGGCTAATTGTACAGTTCTTTACAAGGACACTATAGCATTTAATGTTCTCAGACTTCACATTCATTGGTAATTACCACACAGAGGAGCTAGAATGAAGGGTCTCACAAATATCTCCATTTCCATCTCTATTTGCTTTGAGCTCTATCATCCATTTCAACATATATTAGCAACGTATGTCCACTTTGCTTTAATAAACAAGACCAGCATCAGTGAAAGAGATTGCTTGAGTTTTGCTTAAAGCACACAGATTTCTGCGTGTTACTGACTTAAGGAGCAACATAAAAGTAAGCCATATTTTATTACCTTTTTGCTTATATTGAGTTTTCATGATGAGTTTATTGGGTAGAATCTGGTTCTTAGTACTGGAGATCCTCAAACCAGTAATGGACATTCATTTAAGAAAACATTTCCATAAATACTTGATTAAGAGCACATGCCTAAATCCTATTCAGTGTGGTCAATGCAACCTAAGGACATGCTTAACATTTTGCTAAATAACCAAGAACTTTCCTATATTTTTAGAAACTAAATTGGAGCCTAGGAGAAATTATTAATGAAAAAATAAATTCTTAGTCAAATTTTGCACTTTAAAACATATTTATACACAATGTGATCATGTACGGTATCTCTCTATAGAGTAATTGCTTTAGCTATGTTATGGTCTTTCTCTAAGATAATGATTATGTGCAATACTGAAATTTGTACATTACTCAAAGCTCTCCTGCAATTATCCAGAAAAGATGTTTACATCTGCTTATGGAATTTTTCAAAAAAATCTTTAAAAAACTCTTGTGTTATCCAGGAAACTGTATTTTCCATATGGGACTGTGTGACTGAATGATTTGTAAAAGACAGAGGGCCATCCAAGACCTGGTGCAACGTTTGAAAATAATGCTGGTCAAATGGATGTGACAAAAGTACATAAATGATAAAGAGTTTTTACTACCTTAGATTAAAAGCCAATGATATTAACACTAGCTTCTGTCACCTGTAGATGATCCCAAAGTGCTTTATACATTATGCATAGCAAGAACAATCCGCCCACTGATGGAATACAATTATCTCTGTGTGAGAAATGTGGCATTCCAAGATAGCAACCACATACACTGTCAAGGTAATTTGATGCAATTGCAACCTGGAACACTTATATCTAGTAAGCATAAATACATAAAATTTTTTCTACAGAAACAAATACCTATATAAATATGCCTCAAAGGAGAGGTGGGGAAAAGATGCTTAAAAAATATAATTTCTATATTTAATTTTTCTATTACTGTTTTTTCGTGTGAATAAGATAAAAAGATTAAAAGTCATTCCAGGTTCTGCGTAATCAAAGGTAAACAAGACTTAACAAAATTTACACTCTCACTTCCGCTTACCTCTGTGTTACTATGCTTTTATTTGACCTTTAAAAAGACAACAACAATTGCCAGTAATTGACATGTTTATTTCCTTTCTTTTCCTCCTTCACCCATACTGATGCAGCAAAATGGCCAGTAACTAATAAATAGCTCCCTGATTGTCTGAAACAATGAATTTGATTGCAGTATTAGATGTGTCAATTCAAGTCCTGCATATTTATCAATGGTTAGTCACAAGGAGCATCTTGAGTAGATAGAATTTCTTCTCCATGGCCCCAAAGGACTCTTGTGATGTCAAGATATGTGGACACATGAGAGAGTAGGGGAAGATGGAGAAAAATTCTGAGTTGTATGCTACAAATTCTGCATGCCATTCACACCTACTCTTTCTTTTTTGACCAAATCTGCACTTTGCAGGTGAGAAAAATTTATTTGGTGAGAAGATTCTCTTCAATTGCCAAAACCCCTAGGGAATCTGATTCACCACTCTGTGATTCAATGCTATAATACTTTAGTTCCATTTAGTTCATCCCCATTGTACTGTTCTGTTGGAAAGGATCCATTTATGGACACACACATAACAAGTGCAATTTAAACAGATTCTCTCAGATTTTTCTTCTCTGCAGTCCCTCATTTATATGGACAGATATATATTGCCTGTACACATATTGTACATACACACAAAATACATGTTAAAGGAATTTATTGAATTGAGTGTTCAATTGCTTAAAAATGTCAGATTTGAGGTTACTACTTCAATGTTGATTTGATCTCTCATACATATGCATTATGATATAATCTTTAATTACACCATTACACAACATCTTTTCCACAGGAACTCACCCACAGTACAGGCCATGAATGTATGATGCTCACTTAGTGATCAATATGATGATCAATAGTTTATTTTACCCTCATTATTCAGTGTGTGACCCAGGGCTTTCCTAACTTCATACAGTTCAGACTTTATTTCTGAGTAGGAGCTACAATTAATTCCTCACAGGCTGCTCTAAGAAGTTCATGAGGATGATATCCCAGAGCTTCATAAATATGGAAATACTTATTTCTCCAACTACCCTACCCTGGTGAGGAACATGGTGATATGACTGCTGTTTTGAGGGCAAGAAACTGAGGTACTAAAATCAAATCCATGCAACAGCTGGTGACAAATTTCAGAGTACAAAGCGTTAGTGTCCTTCAACCTTCAAAACTCAACACCAGTAAAATGCTACATGAGTCCAGTCCCTGTGCGTATGTGGTTTAGGTGCCCTGTCCAAAATTACATGGACACTGTAGTAAGGACAGGACTAGACATCAGCTGCCACAACGATATATAAACATTTCTCTTTCACCTTATGAATAAACACCCTACCTGAAAATTACTACCAGATGCCAAACTTCCCATAGTAAATGCAAAAAATGAGCAAATAAACCTAAAAAAAAAAAAGTGTGCTAGCTTAGATTTTAGAGTTCTTCTGGGTTTTATATTTGATAAACAATTATGCCTGCAGAAATGATAGAAAATAAGAAGCACATCATAATTACAAGCCCAAATGCATACAAAAATATTTTGTTCACATTCTTTAAAATACCCCAGCTCTATCTTCCAAATTCATAGTTTTATTTCTGTAAATTTCCAGAAGCACATTTGGAACTCAGTTTCTGTCCTACTAAAGGCCTTCCTTTTCTTATGCCTCTAATACCAATCAGATCTTAAATCATAAGCAAATATTCAGTTCTGTAGATTCAGTACTGTTCTTTATGTACTAAAACTTTTCTCAGTTTCCTAAATTAAGACAGAGGCTTTTCTATGTATAGATCAACTCAGATTTGATACAACCTATCAAAATAGTTGCCAAATTAATTGAAGCTTTTGATGAATAAGAATCTCACTATGGCAGTGTAAAGCTCTGGTCCACAGAGCTTCTGCATGATTATGAGGGGAATCCTTTGGAGAAAAGCTGTGTAGACAGACTGCTATGTCTCAGGCAAGGAGCAGTTCTAAAGATTGGGCACATAAATGTAAATGCATGAATTCATATGTAAGACTGGTTATTGAAAATATATGGTAAGAAAAAATAAACAAACATGCTTTTTTTTTTTTTATAAAAGACTTAAAACCTTCTCAAAAGCAGTGCTCTGTCACCCTGAAAGAAAAGAATTTTTTCTTCATGTTCAGGTGGAACTTTCCGTGTTTCAGTTTATGCCTATTGCTCTTATCCCATCTCTGGGCACAGCTGAAGAGTCTGGTCCAATCCTAATGACACTCATCCTAAAGATACTTGTATGCATTGGTAAGATCCCCTCTTGGTCTTCTCTTGTCAGGAAAAAAAGGCCCAGCTGTCAGCCTTTCCTCCTAAGAGAGATGTTCCAGACCCCTAGCCATCTTCATAGCCCTCCACTGGACCCCCTCCAGTAGCTCCCTCTCTCTCTTGAACAGGGGAGCCCGGAGGTGGACACAGTACTCCAGATGCAGCCCTACCGGGCAGAGTAAAGAGGAAGCATAATAGTTATCACAAAATAGATTGCTTTCATTAAATCGGTCTACTAAAAGAATCTCTTATTTATTTGACGTCTAGTTTTATTTTCCTCAGTTATCTAAGCTGAAGTAACCCAATGGCAGTAGTTTGGTGAGAAAGCTGACATTGACTTCAAAACAAACCACAAAGTGTTATTTGGGTAACTTACTGTGTAAAGTCTCTTTCACGGACACCCTCTTGTCGTGGGGAAAGAGCTTGCGTGCCCTTGTGAAGTTGGGAGTTATGCTGGTGGTGGCTTATGCTTCCGGTAGGGTCTCCCATGCCAGTCAGCTCTCAAATGAAGGGTCAGACAAAGTGTGTCCATGGGCAGGATGGGCTCACTAGCCTTCAGGCAACCATCCTAGGAGAAGGACAACTCCAACTTCAAACCCGGGCAGATGGAGCTCGTGTAGCCCTGTAAGGCCATCCATCTAAGAGAAGGATACTCTAATTAAACCTACGACCTGAGGACTTTGCTGTCACTGTCCAAGCTTGCTAGGCCCTGGCAGATAAACCTCAGGTGTAAAGGGTGAGGCCAGTCCTGCACACGCTGTGCCTTACCTAAAATAAATCCACTGCGCAGGCCCAAAGGGTTTACCCACACTTGCAAAGCCCTGCAGCGACAGGCGAGGGACGAAACGGCAGGTGATAAGGTGCACTGGAAGTCGCAGACCCAACCCTGCATGCAGGCGGTTCAGGACATTGGTCGCTCAAGTCTGACCCAGGAGATGACAGTCTTGTTCGGCAGCATCCTGAATGACCAAGCAGCCTTTTTCAAGGACAGCACTGCTTGCTCCATATGGAGAGAGGCCTAGAAAAGGTGGCCTAACCAAAGCTCATCTCCCCCTCCACCTGGTTGGCTAGCCGCGGCCAACGGGCATCTTCTATTGCGGTCAATTAAAAACAAAGAGACAAAGGCATACACCTGCCTCCAAAGGTGTGCCCAGATTGACACTCGCATGTTGGAACATCAGAACCATGCTTGATACAGTGAACAGTGGGCATCCTGAGCGCCGTTCTGCGCTAATTGCCCATGAATTGTCACGTCTTAACATCGATATCGCTGCACTCAGTGAAGTTCGCCTTCATGAGGAAGGTAGCCTCAAAGAACATGGTGCTGGCTATACACTCTACTGGTCAGGCAAACCCAAAACTGAAAGTCATCTTTCTGGAGTCGGCTTCATGATTAAAAACTCCATAGCCTCCAAACTTGAAAATTTGCCGATAGGTCATTCCGACCGTATTATCTCCTTACGTCTTCCACTACACAATAAGCAACACGTTGTTCTTTTCAGCATATATGCTCCAACTCTGCAAGCTGACCCTGCAGAAAAAGAAAAATTCTACTCCGACCTGCGTCACCTCACTCAGAAAGTTCCTATAGAAGATAAGATCATAATCCTTGGTGACTTCAATGCCCGAGTAGGAAAGAACTTTGAAGCCTGGAAAGGAGTACTAGGCAAGCACAGTGTTGGCAACTGCAATGATAACGGTCGTCTCTTACTAGAGTTCTGTGCAGAGCAACAGCTTACCATCACCAACACTATCTTTCCAGCAGAAAGACATCTGGAAGACAACCTGGATGCATCCTCGATCTAAACATTGGCACCTTATTGATTATGTTTTAGTGCGCCAGAGAAATATTCGTGATGTCTGCCAGACCAGAGTGATGCCTAGTGCAGAATGCCAAACAGACCACCGCCTTGTGCGTTGCAAACTTAATTTCCACTTCAAGCCCAAACCTAAGAGGGGCGGCATTCCAAGGAAGAGGCTCAATGTTGATAATCTTCAAATAGCTGCAGTGAGGGACAGCTTTCAGGCTAACCTTCAAACTAGGCTTGAAGACCAACTTATAGATTCTTCTCCTGAAGCGCTTTGGCAACATATCAAAAACAGCATCCTGCAGTCCTCCGTAGAATCCATTGGGTTCTCCTCAAAGAACAACAAAGACTGGTTTGACGACAGCAACCAGGAGGTCCAGGAATTGCTGACAAAAAAGAGATCTGCTCATCAAGCACACCTCGCTCAGCCACTCTGCCATGTAAGAAAAGCAGCCTTTCGTCTTGCATGTAGCAAACTCCAACAGAAACTTAGAGACATCCAGAACAAGTGGTGGGTCAACCTCGCAAAAAGACTCAAGTATGTGCAGATTTGGGTGACCACAGAGGATTCTATGAGGCTCTGAAGGCAGTGTATGGACCCCCATTTCAGGGTCAAAGCCCCTTACTTAGTGCGGATGGCCAAACGCTTCTTACAGATAAAATCTCCATCCTGAATTGTTGGTCTGAACATTTTCAAACCCTCTTTAGTGCTAATCGTGTAGTCCAAGGTGAAGGAATCCAGCACATTCCGCAACATCCGGTGAAAAACGAATTGGATTTAGCCCCTACCATGGGAGAGACTCTTAAGGCCATACAGCAGGTGAAAACTGGCAAGGCAGCTGGGGTTGATGGAGTCCCACCTGAAATATGGAAGCATGGAGGCCAAGCACTCCACGCTAAATTTCATGAGCTAGTTGTGTGCTGTTGGGAACAAGGCAAAATACTGTCAGACTTTCGTGACGCAATCATCGTCACTCTGAATAAGAAAAAAGGTGTCAAGTCAGACTGCTCAAACTACCGTGGTATAACTCTGCTCTCCATTGCTGGTAAAATTCTTGCAAGAATACTATTGAACAGACTAGTACCTGCTATCGCAGAAGAACTTCTACCTGAAAGTCAGTGTGGTTTCAGGGCTAATAGAAGTACCACAGACATGGTATTTGTTCTCAGACAATTGCAAGAAAAGTGTAGAGAACAGAATAAGGGGTTATACGTAACTTTCGTTGACCTCACCAAAGCTTTTGACACTGTGAGCAGGAAAGGCCTGTGGCTGATCTTAGAACGATTAGGTTGTCCCCCCAAGTTCCTGAAAATGATTATTCTGTTACATGAGGATCAGCAAGGCCAAGTCAGGTATGGTGATGCACTCTCTGAGCCTTTCCCAATAACCAATGGTGTGAAACAAGGTTGCGTTCTCGCACCGACCTTATTCACAATCTTCTGCAGCATGATGCTCCAAAGGGCTACAGCAGACCTCGACGAACAAGATGGCATTTATATTCGATATCGTACCGATGACAGCCTATTCAATCTAAGGCGACTGAAGGCCCACACTAAGACCCTAAACCATCTTGTCCGTGAACTGCTCTTTGCTGATGATGCCGCCCTTGTTGCCCACACAGAAGCAGCTCTGCAGCGTTTAACATCTTGCTTTGCGGAGGCGGCTGAGGTTTTTGGGCTGGAAGTCAGCTTGAAGAAGACAGTAGTCCTCTACCAACCTGCACCCCAAGAAGGTTATCGCCATCCCCATATTACCATCGGCGAGTCAGAGCTTAAGACAGTTCAGCAGTTCAGCTATCTGGGAAGCATCATTTCCTCGGATGCCACGATCGACAAAGAGATAGACAACAGAATAGCAAAGGCATATAGAGCCTTTGGAAAACTCCATAAAAGAGTCTGGTGTAATAAACACCTGAAGAAAAGTACAAAGATCAGTGTCTACAGAGCCATTGTATTGTCTACTCTTTTATATGGGTCTGAATCATGGGTCATCTACCGTCATCACCTGCGACTCCTGGAACGCTTTCGTCAGCGCTGCCTCCGTACAATTCTAAACATCCATTGGACTGACTATGTGTCTAATGTCACTGTCCTCGAACAGGCAGGGGTCACCAGCATCGAGGCCACATTGCTGAAACTGCAGCTGCGCTGGGCAGGGCACGTCTCTAGAATGAAGGATCACCGCCTCCCCAAGATCGTGTTTTACAGTGAACTTGCCACTGGTAGCCGCAAGAGAGGTGCCCCAAAGAAGAGATACAAGGACTCCCTGAAACAATACCTTAGCCTTGGCCATATTGACTACCATCAGTGGTCCACCTTGGCCTCCAATCGGGAGACTTGGAGGCACACCATACATAATGCCGCTGACTTCTTTGAGAGCTCACGAAGAACTAGTCTCGAGGAGAAAAGACAATGCAGGAAGAATCGTGTCCCACCTGTTCCACCCAAGGAGACCTTCTGCTGTGCTTTTTGTAGCCGGATTTGCCTATCCCACATTGGCCTTCTTAGTCACCAGTGCGCTTGTAGTAAGCGTGGGCAAATGCCCTTCCCAAATCTTCGTTCGCGAAGTCAAGCCATGATGATGACTGTGTAAAGTACTCCCTGTGGTGTGTGGACCATTCCTGTGTATATTGTGGCTGCTTTCATGGGTTTTACCAATATCTAAATAAAATAAAATTAAAAAAAAAAACCCAAAAAACTAGAAAACACAGAAGAAAAGAGCACTGCTCTGTCAGAAAGAATCATTGGTGCCAGAACACTGTATAGTGGGAAGGTGTGTGATGTTACTAGCAATCGCATCCAGCTGCATCCAGCTCCATCATTAACCCACCACACATCAATTTGCCTGAAAGAAGTATCATTGCTGCTAAACCTGTTTCCGAGAAGAGCAGCTCATAAAGTAATATTTTGGCACCTTTTATGTTTATTTTGCATAATTTCTTCTCCTTTCCGCCTTCTAAGTCAGTTGCTTAAACATTATAGCCTCAGCATGCTACTGGAACAGAACAGCTTGAGTGACTTTCCAGTACTTGCACCCCACCAAAGAGTAATTTTAATCCATATATTTGAACAGTGTCCTAGAACAATGGGACAATCACCTAGATTTCACATTGTGATGTGCAACTCATCACTACACGACTGAAAAATAGGTTTAGAAGATTATTCTAGATTTACAATAACTGCATTTGTGTTTTCTAATATCTTAGATTGCATACCAGGCTTTTAGCAAGGTCACTGTGATCAGTGTTTTGCAGCTAACCACACTTCTCCCAACAGCACTATTTGTCTTCTTAAAATTTGCTCATCAGAAACTACCTTCCAGTGACTGAGCCAAAAGTAGTCATCTGAGGCTCTATCCAACCCTCACGGCTAGAGGTAAAAGCATCTAGTGCTCTTTTAAGTGGAGAAGGAAGCAAAGAAGCTTCACTAAGCATCCACAGCCTGTGGATGCTGTCCAGAAACGATTGAGGAAGATTCTGCATCATTTTAAAGGTTAAAATCTACTTCTGCTCCCACACTTTCCTAAAATGACTGAGTGACAGATCTATGCTTAAAAGTTTGCAAAAATCTGAGAAAGAAATCATGTATATAAGGGTGTGGCAATCAGAAGGAAAATGTGTTATTTTGTTTTTGTTTGTTGTTTTAGGTCTGAATAAATGAGGCTTAAAATTCTTATCCTTGCACAGTCTTTCCACTTTCAGTTTTCCATTCTTCCACAAATTTTCCATCTCTGTTGAACAAATTGCTTAGCATGAGGAGCTCAGGGCATGTAAAGCCATCTACAGTGATTTCAGGGGTAGTGAGGCTCTTTTTGTGCTTTTAGAATTCAGGCTTTCATCTCTTTATATTACAAAAAGGAATTATAGCACAGAGGTGACTGAACCACCTGTCAGCTAGTGTCACATGGAGATGATACTTCCCTGGAGCGCTATCAGCTTGTGTCTGAGAGTGGTGCAGAAATTGTGGTGGTGTGATGCCCATCAGTTAACAAAAACAGCCTCAGAATCACTGACGTGCTGTTACAGCTGTACCCCTTTCCACCAGTCTGGCTACTTCCAGGGTCTCTGCCCTAGTTTTATCTTACAACAGTGTTCAAAAGTAGCACAACTTAAATCTTGCAGTTTTCTTAGCAAGAACAGATTTCATGACAGGATCCTGGAGGATTTGCATTATTAAAAAGAATGTTAACTGCTACATTTCTAGTGTAATTTTTCCTCTCCTTACAGGTAGAAAGCATAGATAATAACAAAAAAACACCTTGAAGCTCAGGTGTACTCAGATGTTCATGCCACTATCTGCTTGTAAAACTGTGTTATAGCTGGGAATATTTTGACAATGCTATAAAAACTGATTTTCTGGCACTGCATTAGCTTGTTCCAGGAAGAACTGTCTTCCATGGTACAGCACTTAATATATCAGAATAAAGATTTTCAAAACACTGGTTCTGTGGACATAGTTTAATTGCTCAAGCATTCGGATATTTTAATTTGATATATTTTCAGAACTTGTGTATAATACAGCAATATACATTTTTCTGTTAAAACAAAATGGAGTAAAGAACTTACAAGGTTTTATGCTGTAGCTTTTTTTTTTCTCAACGCATAACTGCCTATTCACAACAATAATTCTGAGTTAGCTCAGAAACTTATAGATAATATAACTTTAACCTCTTTCAGATGAAAACTTAAGTACACCTTTTCTCTACATTGTACCACTACAGCCCCCTGCACATATTAAACATAAATAAACCAGCAAAAATCACTTCACTACACATGTGATTCTGTCCTTTGGGAGAAGATGAGGGGAAGGATAGACCACATTTGAATTCACCACCACAGTTCTTATTGGAAAGGCTCAAGATGAATGTGACATAAAAACCTGAATGCATTACTGCAGTAACTGTAACTCTATTCTGGTGGGAGAGGAATATCTAATTGCAATCAAACACCAAGGAAGAGACAGATCCAGAAAAATCATATCTGAATTAGTTTTTTTAATTAACTGAAAAGTCTGGGACTTACAGTTCAGATCATGTCTAGTAAGTACACAGTTAAAATTTTTAGATGTCTTTATGCCTACTTTTCCCATGGCTTAGAAACACCTTTTGTCAATACCCAAGATGGCCAAAACACAAGACATGCACACACTGTGTGAGAGTTAATCTGTAACATCTCTGTGTAATATATGTGCTCTAAAGTATTTTCCTTTGGTAGTATCTGTACTATAGTTCATTTCAGCTCTGAAAGAAATGGTGTGATTTCTAGTTTTAATAAGAATGGCCATAAAACACTAAGCTATAAAATATTTAAGTAACTTTGCATCCTTAAAATTTGTTTCCCTGTGAGTGGGTGTATAATAGAAAAAAGTTATAAATAAAGTCACTTAAACAGTAACAGAATTCTCTGTTAGCACAAACTACCAGCCCTGTATTCCATGGCTTACATAGTCTTTCAGATAGAAAGGGGACACAGTGATAACAGAGATAATTATCAATCATATGGCCTGGCTTATTCATTTTAGAATCTTGTTCCTAAGCACAGGAGGGACCAATAAGATTTTAATTTGCTCTTACAGCCAGACTTCTGTCAAACATCATTTCTCCC
The DNA here is from genome assembly GCF_033783945.1 of Neopsephotus bourkii. NCBI lineage: Eukaryota > Metazoa > Chordata > Aves > Psittaciformes > Psittacidae > Neopsephotus > Neopsephotus bourkii. The sequence continues at coordinate 409,473 of NW_026900600.1, forward strand.
AAAGGCCTCCCCTTGTAAGTTTTGGAGATGCCTGAAGTTATGCATACTATTTCATTCACGTTAATTCCTGAATACCTACCTTGAATTTAAGTCCATTGCTGTGTTCTATCTCTGTCTGAGATTAATGGGCACCCTCCCCTAAACAAGAGTCCAGCAAAACCTTTAGTAATATAGTTTTAAATCTTGGGAAATCCTCTACATGGCTGGGGGGGGGGAGGGGAGGGGAGCAATGGGGCAGAAGGCATTGTCATACAGAAATATTTCCTTTTGAGGCATTCTTATATTCTTAAAATATTCTTAAAATAATTAAGAATGACTGTTAATGGCTCCGGTTTTAGTAAAATTTTCACGAAAGCAAACCATGTTCCACAAGACAAACTATACAAGAAACACAGGACCTGCACTTAAGTCAGTGCCTTTGCTGTAAGGTGCAAGCAGACTCTTGACATTTGCTGTCCTTGGAAATAGAAGCATTGCAATTTGAGCTAAGAAACAGTAATCAAAAGCTATGCACACCACCTGTCAGTGGCATCAGTATTGCTGAGTTGAGCTAACTGAACTACCTTTCACAGGTGTTACTGTTCTGTCAGCAGCTGGCCAGTTCATTGTTCTCTAATGCCTAATCCCAGCAGGCAGCTGTTTCAATTTCATTCATGTGAAGCTCTGCTCCAATACACCATACAATTTGTATGGACTTTACTGCCACTACTGAAATGTTCTATTATGCATTGTGGCTCCCTGATGTGTCTAATTGTGTTATATTGTCAGGTTTATGAAATTTACTGTAAAAAAGACTTTATTCTTCTGGTTTTTCTGTGATGTTGTGCTTTTCTTTCTTGTATTAAGTGTTTGCTAGTTTTCTATTAGATGTTTTCTACTTTAAGTAGATGTTTGCAAGTCTTCTGTCTTTAAGCTATGTAGGCTATAATCAAGCTGAAATGCTTGATTTTGACATTTTTTCCTGTAAAAAATATAGAATGTTCTTGAGTTTTGGAAGAGTGCATGTAACTAAGCTGTAGAAATACAGTATGCTAATAGTTTCCAAATAAAACAGACATACTCAAACGGTCATGAATTTTATATATTTTTTCCAGGCTTATCTCTTTTTTGAAAATAATTACTCTTGAAGTAAAGCTAATGTGGACTGTGCCAGTGGATACATAAGAGTCTACTTTACAATTACTTACTTGATAATGATATCTATGAATGCAAATGTTTTTACCTTTGTCCGTATACTTAAAAGGCCCAGTTATGCCCAGTTATCATAATTTTAGGCATACTGTTATGGTTTAATTTTCTTACCACACTGAGAATTTTTTCATAGCTTTTCCTGGGTATGTATTCTTAATTTACTCTGACATATTTTTTTCAGTGTAACATGCACAATAAAATGCAAGAGAATTCATACAAAACTTTGACTTTCTTCTAGCTTTTTTTCTTTAATAGCACCCTTCATACCAATGCGGAGAAAATGCCACTTTGAATCAGAAAATAAACATGGATCTAAAAATTATGAGAAGAAAAAGCACTACCTATTTAAATCAACATAGGAACATTGCTACATTTGAGAAAAGGTCTTTTATTTTTAAGGCAATGCATTATAAGAAAAAAGAAGCTCAGATATTTTAAAGATATATGAAAGGAGTAACTTGAAGAAATCAGGGGAAAAAAAGCCAATGGCATTTAAAATGTGAAACTTATTTTACTGCCAGCACAAAGATTAGCTGTGACAGGGACATCTAAACACATCATGAAGAGCTGCATGTAAAGAGCTGTACATAGAGAATCATTAGTAATGCATGAGGACATCTTTTGTTGATCCAACAAAACCTATGAAGAATGCTTTAATATATCGTTTTCTGTAGTGTCCCAGGACTGTCAACTGACGAGTTTTTTGTAACTTTCACAATATTCTGTTTTCTTTAAAGCCTAAAATTCTTTTGTCACTTAACTGTTTATAAAAGAATTTGAAGTGTCTTACTTTCAAAGTTTATTATATTCAGGTTTGCTAAGAAAAGACTTTAGGTGCATAGAATATAAGAATTTAAAGTCAAAACAGCCATGAAACTTCATCTTCAAATTATTACTATTTAAAACTCATTTTAAAATCAGGAATCTTTGGTGTTTGACTCATTTTCTGAATGTTCATAGATGGTAACATTTCATCTATTGGTATATAAATCTAATAATTTACACATCCACACACACAATCTTTCGAAAAACATTCTCACAAAACACTGTATCTATGGAAGTCTGACTCACTTCAAAGAATAAACAACCTTCCCACATTATACAATGCTATTTAGGTTGCACTGAAACCTTTTTAAAAATCAGGAGCCATGCTATATTCACAGTTTCAACCTAAACCAGCCAATTTAGATGCACAGTCAAATACAGAGGAAGAAAAGGAGTTACATGTCATCTTTGACACGACTGTTCTTCGAGAATTAAAGTATTAATTTAAAAAGCTTTGAAACAGTTTATCAGTGGGAAATCCCTCATTTAAAAAACAGTCTGGAAGTCCAGAAAAATTCTGTAAGTTTTGTTTCTTCTATCTCTCTGCTCAGCTCTCTGCATCTGTATATTCTGTAGGCTTGTTTTTAAATGGGTTGCATATTAGAACTCCTTAGAGAAGCAAGAAGTGTTCCTGCAGTATTTCCAAGGAGGGTAAGAAATGGCTTTGAGACTGTCCTCAAAATATCACAGAGGATCTGCTGTAGACACAGATTTAAATCACACAGCAGAAAAGGCAGGGTTAGGCACACAGAATCCTTAATCAGTTAATATAAGCTATCCACCTATTAGTTCCCATACCCAGCAAAAGAGTGAAAGGTTTTTCTGGCTGCTGGGCAGTGAATGCAATGAAAAAGGGAGCACAGGTGTTATGCCTTCTTTCCTTCTGGAGTTCTCTGTTGCATGTAGGAAACCAAACATGGCCTAGAAACACAGTTGCAACAGGATTATACTGACAGGTGCCTTGCAAAAGAGCCATGCAGTAGCTGAAAGCAGGGGGAGACATCTCTTGCACAGTCACAGCCTTTTGTCTGCTCTGAATGAATCACATTTCTATTACAGATGTACCTTAAACAGAGGTCCTAATGCTCTAGGAGATTGTTGGCTGGAGGGTTTCCAGAGGGCTTTCAGGTCTGGTCCACATTATGGAGTTCAACTTCCATACAAAGCACAGTCACCCACCACCTGTCATTTCCACTCAAGTACTACCTCAGAGAAAAAATGTCTTGCAATCAGACTTCCTATTTTCATAAACTACTGCGGGTTTTTTTAATGCCAGTGATGCTGGCGTCTTTAAAGTAGATCCACGTGAGAGCAACTTCAGCTGCAGAGTTCAGAGATACATTTCTATTTTGGGTGGCAGAGAATCAGATTTGAAGGGACAGGAAACATTGAATGTCACAGTCAGATCTCATTGCTGTGATATGCAAAATTTGGTTGAATATCAGCTCTCACTACCTTTGGGAAAGGTGTGGACAAAGATACTCAGAGGGAGGCACTGGTATAGTCAAAACAGGTCAACATGAAGTATTAGGGAAGAGCCTACCAGACCTACTAAAAACAGGAGAACAAATATATTTTAGTGTTTTCTTATGATGAGGTTTGCAGAATGTTCATGCATTACAAGGACAGCTTCCACATGGGGTTAAAATGATCAACAGACTTTCCAAAATGTGCATGTTTAGCTGAAAAGTGAGGCCATTAAAAAAGTCCTTCAGTCTAAGGTGTTGACTAGAGCACTGCAACCCTCAGCTACAGTAAGAGTAGTATGTTTCTTACTGTGTTCGTGATTGGTTATTCTAAAACATCCCTGAAATACATTTAGCAGCCTTAGAGAATCAAGCAGGAACTTTGCCTTTCTCAGCCAGAGCTGTATTCCAGAATAATCTGCCAGGATCACCTCAGAGACTTTTCTCTTTAATAAATCCTCTCAGGTTTTGGAACAGATGGATGTAGCTCGACAAAGAGGTTTCGGATTCTCTTCAAAAACATTTGAAAAGAACTCTACACATTAATGTTTTTCCCAAAGTATCACTAGAGGTATCATCAAGTTGTTTGCAGAGACACTACAGAGACAACCCAATATTACATAAAGGCTAATTCTATCTCTGACAAATTCATTTGAATCTAAATATTTTTTATTGACTGTCATACTCATTGTGCCAGTGATTCCTAAATACTTAGCCATATGTGATTTAAAATTATGCCCGTCATTGATTTTCCCTTTTCTCCTTCTGCACAGAAAATAAAAGTCAACAAAAATTAATGACATTTTTCAGTCTTCATAGAGAAATGAGAGAGAGGGGGATCTACAGATGTTACTGACAGTTACCATGGTTATAAAATGTGATTTCTTTCATCAAGCTCATTGTACATTTTCTAGTGTAAAACAAAGGAGGTAATTTTAGTACACCCATGAATTCCACAGCTTAATAAAAGAAGAAAGACAGGACATAATTAATAGTTCATATTACAGTATGGACAGTAAAATATCTGTCAAAGGATATTTTTCAAAGGGTTTCATGACATAGTCCAAATATTTAATATTCAGTATGATCATCCATCAAAAGATCTATGTCAGATTAAAAAAAAAAATCTATCAATATAGATAGAAGATGAAGTTCTAAATGTTAAGCTCAGGAAGAGAGAAAACCAAAACAAAGTCAAAGCAATGCAGTAAAAAACAATCATACAAAACATCTCCAGCCAATAAATTGTAAGTTTCTTTATCAAAAACAGTTTGAGAAGGTGAGTAACTAGCTTCAGGAGTTGCTTTGTATCATCATAAATTATCAGATAAATTTCTATCCTTGTTCCAGAAAATATGCTGCAAAACCTCCAATTCTGATTCAAGAAAAAACAGAATTAAAAAACACCTATGCAGCTCATGCTATATTAAGAAACACCACTCATTAAATAAATACATACATACGTACATACATACATACATAAATAAAGTGAAAGATTTGGTAGGGAAGGGGTAATGGCTGTAAATTAGTAGTAGACTTAGATTAGATACCAGAAGAAATTCTTCACTGTGCGGGTGGTGAGACATTGGCACAGATTGCCCAGAGAAGCTGTGAATGGCCCGTCCCTGGCAGTGTTCAAGGCCAGGTTGGACAGGGCTCTGAGCAACCTGGTCTATTGGAAGGTGTCCCTGCCTATGACAGGGGGTTGGAACTGGATGATCTTTAAAGTCCCTTCCAACACAACCCATTCCATGATTTTGTGATTTTCTCCTGGCAAGTTCCAGAGCAAATGTAATCACTTTAAGCAACTGATGGGAAAGCTGTGTGCTGATCTCTATTACCCTTTAGTGCTATACTATGAGAGAGGTGTCAGAAATATTTTGTGCACTAAAAATATTTTTTTCAGGTCTCAGGGGTAGACAAAATACCACATCAAAGAAAGTCACAAGAAGTTTGCGTAGTACTGCCTCCAATCAATCTAATCCCTCCACATAGACTTCCGATTCCCATTGATATCTCAAGCGTCTGCTTTCAGCATTGTTTGTCATAATCTTTGTTCTCCAGTAAAGCATTTCCTTTCATTAAGTCACATTACAGACTCATCATTTCCACCTTTCTCTGCTGAGCATCTATCAGTGTTCACACTTCACTTTTCCTCCAATGCCTCTACTTGCCTTTCAACTTTCATTATCCTTATTAGAAACACATCCATATTTTTGCTTTCATCTTTTCCTTTAAGGAACCAAAAGATGACAAAACAGTTTTCAAAGGGATCTGGGTCAGGAGCATAAGAGACATTTTTGATGAGATTTTTCTACCATGCAAAACAGAGTAAAGCAGGAGAAAGAGGAAAGAAACTAGACCTGTATGAAGTGAGTATTTTTTTCCTTTTACAAACAGTTTCCTGAGAAAACCCAGCTTTTTATGGAACCTAGTGAACAGTTTGGGAAAGATGCGACTTGAGAAGATCTTCCTAAAATTGAGTAACTTGCTCCTATCAAGAAGGCTAATAATTTTGTCCTATGTCAAAACATGTTTGTAAAACTTGTCAATTTCTATCTCTGGCTAGAAAGAAAATGAAAGAAGAAAAATCCTACAGAAACTGAGTGCACAAAGCAAGAAATGTCCTTTTTCATGAGTCCTGTATAAACATGTTTTGTCGACTGTTTCATCAATTACAGCAGAGCTGTAAATCCACCAGCATGTGCCAGCTTCCAGAATTTCTTCATTTTGCTTACAGCATCCAAGTGTGGAAGCAGAAATAATTCTTTTTTTTCACATCACCCACAAAGTTAAGGAAATAATCTGCCTTTTTCAAAGAAAAACAAAAAAAAATTGTATTATAAACCTTAAAAATAAGGCATTGGATTTTTTTTAATATCAAGTCAATTATTTAAATCAAGATACAACAGGAAAGTTTCCAAAGAGAGATCTTCATAAAAAACTGAGGTATGTAAATGTATGCAAGTGGGGTCTCCCAGATTATGTAAATAGGGTCTGCCAAATAGACTTGTCTACTGCAAGATCTGTCCCAGAACATTTAAGGTATCTGTAGTGCTAAGCCAAAGGTTGAGAAGCAGGTTTAGGGGCTTCAGATGTAGGTTTCTAGGTTTATGTTTTATGTAGGTTCCATTTTAGGTACCTTCAAGTCTCTTGTTTTCTGTGTCTGACCCCAGACATGGCAGCACTCCATAAACTGCATTGTAGGTGATGCTTGATTTTGAAACGCCTCTGAGTAACTTAAGACATAAACCCTTATTGAATATACCACCATTATTTATGATAACAACTTGAGACATTTTCCAGTTCAAAGAGATCACATTCAATATTCAATATGACATGAGGAAAAAATAAATTCATTATAGGGTGAAATAAGTAGCACATGCAGGTTGCATCGTTTGCATGCACAGGTACATACATTGTCTTGAAGAAAATGATTCTGATTCCTTAGGTCACTTAAAGACAATGTTAGTTTAATTTTAATTATAGCATGGGTATTTATAGTATTTTCCCTAATTATCCATCTATCCCAGGATTAGGTCTTGATTATCTATGCATAAATTGCTAGACATCTATGTCTTCAGTCATGGCTGTTTTATGATGCCTATTGTAAAATGCACAACAGCAATTAGATAATACACAGAAAAAAGGAATGAGATATCACTGGAACAGATTTTCAAGAAGTCAGATAAAAAGGGGGAGAAAAAGTGATGGCAAATCTATATAAGTAAGCTCCATAAGAATGAAAGAACATTATTCTTAGAGTCATAACAACAGTCCATCTAGTCCAGTGTCCTCCCTCTGACTGTGGCCAGAAAATACATTTATGGGAAAATGGTAAGAAAATGAGGGAAGAATAAGGTAATAGTTCTCTCTCATAAATCATCCAAAAATGCCAGTAGCCTGATGTTTAGGAGGTCCTAAGCAAAACGTTGTATCTGCATCATGGATTTAAAATTTCCTGCACACTTTTCCTCGAGAATTTTTAACTCATATTTCTGGAAAGCAGAACATCCTATGAAAATTACATCCATGGTTTAATCTTACACTGTGTGAAATCCTTGTACTAAATTATGTTTTTCCCGATTTCATGTCTATATCATACTCCATTTCAACCCCTTTCTATACTGGACATTTAAGACCATCATTTGTTGTCCTTTTCTGAAATCTTTGCTCAGACAGCAAGAAGATGGTAAGCAGCATTCAGGAGAGAGATGTACTGTAGAACTATCCAGGGTTATAAACCAATTTTCCATTTTACTTTTTACACCTTTTTTACGATTTCCAGTTTTACTTTTGAACTGCATTTGGCCATCAGGTATGTATCGTGGTTTGTCAGAAAAGCTTCTTTCCCGGACATTTATACATGATTTAGTGCCAATTTTTGTGAATTTAGAGTTGATTTTTCCCTTCATGTGTATTATTTTGTGTTTATTGATATTTAATTTCATCTGCCCTGTTATTGGCCACTGCGTACTATGAAATCTTACTGCAGATTCAGTTAATTTTAGTTTCAGTCAAGTTGAAGATATACATAACAGCACCAAATCTAAGGTTCTTGATGTTCACCCCCATCTTAAATTATATGAGTATTTAAGCAACATGTATTCAAGAACTAAGCTTGTTGGGATAATTACATTACTATAACCATTTAGTAAGTGACCATTTAAGTTTATTTTCAAATTTCCACCCCTTAACCTACTGTTGGTCATGAAATTCCCTCTTACTCATTGATAATTCTGTTTCTTTAGGAACCAGTGGTGATAGATTTCATTGATAGCTTCTTGAAAATCCATGTAGCGTGTTTCAAGCAAATATCATGTACATGTTCACTGACATTAAAAAAAAAAAAACAACAACCAAACAACAAACTTCTACTGCATTTGTGAATCACAGACTTCCTTCTACGAATGTCCCATTTAGTAATTGCTTCATATTATCATTTATAGTAAATAAATTAGTATGTCTATGAACAATATTTTTCAACATGTTTCTTTTAACCTTTGCCTGAAATAGCAGTCAGATATAAAAATCTTTAATTTCCCAGATGCCTTTGGTGTCCTTTAGAAAATAGTCACTACATTAATTCATTCATCTGATATTAAAGCCAATGTAAGCGGTAAGCTATCCACTACAAACAAGATCAGCAATCTTGTATTTGATTTCCTTTAAAACTCTTGGGCAAAAGTAATTTCACCCTGACAATATGTAGCTATTAATTTGTTCTAAAACCTTTTATACTGACACTTTCTGGACAGTTCCTTAGACTTGACACCAATAAAGAAAAAAACTTCTATAATGGCCATCACTATTAATACTAATGCAGAGAATTGATTTAACTTTTATGCAGTGGCCTTATCTTCTGATACTGTTCCTCTTACACATCAATCTTACATTGGCTATAGAATTTGTTTGGAAGTGTTTCTGCTTCTGATATGTTAAATATATATATATATTACTCATTTTTATGCTGTTAGCAAATTGCTCCACAAGATCTTTTTTGGCCTACCTTATTCTGTACTTAAGTTTACCCTGCCAAAGTCTAGACTACCTTCTTTCATCTTTTGGACACAGCTTCTACTTTCTACCCTTAATGATTTCCCCACCCTTCCTGTTGAAAGAGAACTGTTGGCAGCCAGGAATGCAAAAGTTATAGGACCAGAAATGAAATAGACAAGAATGACTTGAATTTATCTCAGCAGAAATGAGAGAAACTAATCTGATCGTTTTTTCCAGGACTGCTCTACTTTTATCTTATGATGATCTAATGTGAAATGCATACACTCTGCCAGAAGCAGGATCTAGGACCCAGACTGGCCCCATTCAGGTGAGGGCTGGGCTTTCTTCTAGCCTTCTACATGGTCTAGTGGCTTAGCCAGGTGACCATTGGCTCTTCATTTCACAAAAGCCTAGGGCCATTATCAGTACTTTGTCAGAGAGACATGAGAGAGGGGAAAGGACAACCTAACTTCTCTCAAGACTTAAGATCTGGTAATTCCAGGTATAATAGCTTTTACTGGGATGATATTCTTCATAGTAGTTTGTATCATGGTGTTTTGGATTTGAGGGCACATAACACACCAGTGTTTTAGCTACACTTCATGCAGTGCTTATGCAGCATCAAGGTCTCCTCTGTCTCTCACAACACCCCACCAGCAAAGAGGCTGGGGGTGCACAAGAAACTTGGAGGAGATGCAAGTCAGCACAGCTGACCCTAACTAACTAAAGGTATATCCCATACCAGATGGCACTGTGCTCAGCAATATAAGTGGTGGTGGAAGAAGGAGGAAAAAAGAATGTTTAGAGTTACAGCATTTTTCTTCCCAAGTAAGCCAGCTTTCCTGGAAGAGGCTGAACACCTGCCTGCTGATGGAAAGTAGTTAATGAACTCCTTGGTTTGCTTTGCTTGTGTGCACAGCTTTTACCTCACCTATTAAACTGTCTTTATCTCAACCCATAAGTTTTATTACTTTTGTCCTTCCAATTCTCTTCCTCATCCCACTGGGGGAGAGTGAGCAAGTGGCCAGTGGGTCTGAGCTGCCTGCTGCACTCAAACCACAACATGGGACAAAAGTTCTGTCAGGCTAGTAAGCACAGGGCAGGCCCCAATTTTAATATAGGTATAAAGCTAGAGACGAGTGTCATTCATACATGGGGAAAATTAGTTTGTTCTCTTTGAAGCTTTCTAGGAGGAATTTAAGAAATAGGGTGTATAGTGATGATGAAAAATAAGTGTTTATAATCATTGAATTGTCTAGACACCATTGCTGTGTCTATGCCAGTTAAAAGATGTCTGGCACTTGAGCACTGGCACAGATAATCTGCACAGTAAATTTTTTACATAAATTTTTACCAATTTTTTTAGTTTTTCTTTTTTTATTACTATATATGTTGCCTATATTTCTTACAAATGATTGTTGTTACTTAGCCCTGTGCATTTAATTTTTACATTATGCAGTTTGCATACTTTCTACTTTTTTTTAAACATCAGATCTCTTGTTTTTCATTTCATGTGCTAAGTGTAACAGCAATACCAAACGTTTTGAATACTAGAACATCTTTGCATAAAAGACTGCTTATTTTTTACTAGGGAAGGAGAAACCACAGCAGAGAACTTCACATCTGTGTAATGAAAGGAAAGACCTGTATGAATGCTGTCTGGCATGAGTGTATCAGAAAGCCTCTACTTGAATGTATCTAAGAAAAAGCTATGTTGGAGACAATGGTACAAGAGAAACAGAGTGAAAACTCCAGTAAAAGTCTTAGCAACTGTTTAAACTATCAAAATCTTTTTACTCCCTTGGACATAACTCAGGGGAGCCCAGCTTCCATGTTCTTTTCCGTAGAAATTATTGCTGTAATAGCAGGGTGTTACCAGACCCATAACAATGGACATCATTTTATTCCTGTTCTGTGGTTCTGTGCAGGAGTGTCATGGTTTAAGCCCAGGCTATAAGTCACCCACGCAGCCCTCTCACTCACTCCCCGCCTTTCTTCCCCCCCCCTCCCCCCCCCCCCCATCCCGCTCCCAGGGGGTTGGAGAGGAGAATCAAAAGAATGTGACTCCCATGGGTTGAGATAAGAACAACCCAGCAACTAAGGTATAACACAAACCCCTACTGCTACTACTAATGATAATAATGGTAAGGGAAATAACAAGGGAAGAGAATACAATACCACCCATCGATAAGAAGCCTGACCAAGCAGTGAACTGGCCCTTCCAGTTAACTCCCAGTTTACCTCCTGGGCATGATGTGCTGTAGTATGGAATACCTCTTTGGCTAGTTTGGGTCAGGTGTCCTGTCTCTGCTTCCTCCCAGTTTCCCCTCGTCCTTGGCACAGCATGAGACTCAGAAAGTCCTTGGTCAGACTAAAACATTTGAGCAGTAACTAAAAACATTGGTGTTATCAGAGCTGTTCCCAGGTTAAAAGTCAAAAACACAGCACTGCACCAGCTACTAACAAGGAGAAAAATGACTGCTACTGCTGAACCCAGGACAAGAAGACTGACAGAATATTAGAATATATCTTCACTGCCACTGGCTGGAAAGCCTTGGCAAAACAGTCTGTGGAGGAGCTGGGAAATACAGCCTGAATGTTTTCCAGTAGTGTGAGCATTTTTGTTTTCTGCTTTATAACTTGTGATCTGCTTTTTTGTGATCTCATGTTTTGATAAATTACCCAGTTTTTATTTATCTCACAACATTCTGCGGCTACATAAGCGTGATTTTAAAATAAAGATGACATATTGATCAAATTGTCTCCTTTGGGAGTTGTGAATACACTATGCAGTGGATTCATTTAAGGTGCCTATTAACCCAGGAGCTGACAAGGACACCATTACAAGCGAAGGCTATGGCTTGCTTTCCCATGGCAAGCAGTGTCATTGAAGTGGCCTCAGTTCACCTTCCATTATCACTTTAATTCTTAGCTAATCTTTCTGGTGCATATCTTTTTTCTACACATTCTAAAAATAGAACAACAAACTGTGTAAAAACTTTTCTTGACTTTTAAATCTGCCACTCTCTAGAAAGCTAAATGCTAGAATTAATATACAGTCAAATCCTGCAGTAAACTGATGTGCCTGTATTAGTGTTTCAGTTTGGATCAAAGGTATTTTTAAAGTAAATCTCTCCATTGTCTCCACTAATTACATTTTGCTTCACATCATGGAGCAGCCTTAGCACAGGACCAGGCTTCTTTCATGTTGAAACTAAACTGAGGCTTCCAATGGACTCCATGTGCAAATGAGCCTTCAAATATCCATGGACCAGACTGGTCTGAGGTAAAAAGCTTGTGTAATGTGTATTGAATAGGCATCAGGTCCTCAGAGCAGCTGCTTTGCTCTCCTTATCCTCTCCTAGTGTTCCAAATGTCTTAGGTATGTAGATGTTACCACTAAGGAATTGGTATTAACATACCTTTTAGTAGGAAAACCTCTTTTCCTAACAGAAAAAAAAGCTTAACCATTCAGAACAATTCAGAAACATTGAAAAGATTAAGTTTTATTATGTAGCTCATATACAAAAGTCATATACAAAATAAAGCTATGTGATATAGCTAATAAAAGTCTATACAAATGCACAGTATAATTAGATCAACATTTTTGTCTATGGCTGCTTATGACTCAATGTTGCATTATTTTTCATCCCTCCTGGCATCCAAATATGAAAAGAAAGAGCATCCATAAATTAAAAATAACGTGCTTCTACAGTGTGCCAATATATGTACCAATATGCCAAAGAAAAGGTTTTGTTTCCATTTGCATTTTAAAATATATATTAAAAAAAACAGTTGAATGTAATATATACTAGTATGTTCCAGGCCTTGAAATAGCAACCCAAAATACATCTCAGGATTTACATTCTACAAAAGACATGTAACTAATTTCTTTTTATTATGATTATGTGTTCTTTCACTATACGTAATTCTTTGACTTTTTAATAAGCATAATTTTATTGCTGCTTGCCATTAAAATAGCAGTTTCTAAGCTTTCCTTCCAGACTTGTGTAAGTTACCTAACCAATAAAGAGCATTTATTTAAGCTGAGAGCAACAGACTAACCTTTTTTGGTGGAGTTATAAGGAATTCTTATTTTCCAGTACAAGCTTTTTCCCTAAATTATTTCAGAAAGTTTTAATATTATCTTTCAAACCATGCGGTTTTTTAAATAGCTTTGGTTTTCTCCAATTACTAGACATTCCGTCTAAACTCTGTGCTGTTTTGTAACCTGGTACAACAACTATGCTGTTATTCAAAACTCAGAAACACCTTATCTTCACTAATGTCCTTTTACTAGATAAAATAGTACTTCCTGCAAACATTTCACACAGTCTATCAGTCAATTCAATTTACTTTTATAAAGTGTCCTTCATGCAAAAAATCCTAAGCACAATGCAAATTGAATATAAAGTCAGATGCAACAAATATTTAAAAGGATAAATCAAACATGATTTTAACCCTGCCTTAGAAATGGACAGTAATTTTGATGTTTTCGTGTACGATTAGATGACATCAATGTTAAACAGGAAGGGAACATGAAAACAATTTATCAGATTATAATTATAAAATTTCTAAATCCTTGGTTTGGACCTGACTAGAAAGAAAACAGTCCCAATTTAATCCCGAATTCTTTAACAACAGTCAGTAAAAACATAGTTAGCACTGTATAATCAAGACTTCAAATCCAAGTTCAATAACACCAAGGTCATAGTCATTATCTGAGGGAGTTAAAAGAGCTGCCACTTGTAGATATCAGCAGGGATTATACCTGAGATATCCATGTTGAAGAACCAATCAATAGTAACTCAGCTTTATCTTTTCTAAGTTCAAGAAATTTTGAAGACACACATGCTTGAATAGCACAAGCAATTACACAAATCATCAAGCAGCTTCCCAGGAATGCAAAGACTGGAACAAATGTTCCACTGTGATATCAGCACACATATGACACACTAGGCTATGACAATGAATAGAATTATTCTGTGGAAACAAGCAAATATAAAGCAAAAGAGAATCTAAAAGAGATGGTGAGAGGCAGAGGAAAAGAATAGGACCCGGGGAATTACAGACCAGTCAGTCTCACCTCTGTGCCTGGCAAAATCTGCAAGCAGATTCTCCTGGAAAGCATGCTAAGGCACATGAAAAACAACAAGATGTTTGGTGACAGCCAGCGTGGCTTCACTAAGGGGAAATCCTGCCTGACCAAGCTGGTGGCCTTCTATGATGGGGCTACAGAACTGATGGAGAGTGGTAAAGCAGTTGATGTCATTTGCTGGATTTGTGTAAAGCGTTCGACACTGTCCCACACGACATTCTTGTCTCTAAATTGGAGAGACATCAATTTGATGAATGGACCACACGGTGGATAAAGAACTGGCTGGATGGCCGCACACAAAGAGTTGTGGTCAATGGCTCAATGTCCGGCTGGAGACCAGTAACGAGTGGTGTCCCTCAGGGATCGGTGTTGGGACTGGTCTTGTTTAACATCTTCACCGCTGACATGGACAGTGGGATTGAATGTGCCCTCAGCAAGTTTGCCGATGACACCAAGCTGTGTGGTTCAGTTGATACACTGGAGGGAAGGAATGCCACCCAGAGGGACCTTGACATGCTTGTGAGGTGGGCTGATGCCTGGGTTGGAGCAATCCCAGGCACAGCTACAGGCTGGGCAGAGAAGAGATTCAGAGCAGCCCTGAGGAGAAGGACTTGGGGGTGCTAGTCAGTGAGAAAATGAACATGAGCCACCAGTGTGCGCTTGCAGCCCAGAAAGCCAACTGTATCCTGGGCTGCATCAAAAGGAGCATGACCAGCAGGTCGAAGGAGGTGATCCTGCCCCTCTACTCTGCTCTCGTGAGAACTCACTTGGAGTATTATGTGCAGTTCTGGGGTCCTCAACATAAAAAGGACATGGATCTGTTGGAACAAGTCCAGAGAAGGGCCATGAGAATGATCAGGGGACTGGAGCACCTCCCATATGAAGATCGGCTGAAAAAGTTGGGATTGTTCAGTCTGGAGAAGAGAACGCTGCGTGGAGACCTCAGAGCAGCCTTCCAGTACCTGAAGGGGGCCTATAGGGATGGTGGGGATGGACTCTTCATTAGGGACTGTAGTGGTAGGACAAAGGATAACGGGTTCAAACTTAAACAGGGGAAGTTTAGATTGGATATAAGGAGGAAATTTTTTCCTGTTAGGGTGGTGAGGCAGTGGAATAGGTTGCCCAGGGAGGTTGTGAATGCTCCATCCCTGGCAGTGTTCAAGGCCAGGTTGGACGAGGCCTTGGGTAATATTATTTAGAGCGAGGTGTCCCTGCCCATGGCAGGGTGGTTGGAACTCGACGATCTTAAGGTCCTTTCCAACCTTAACTATTCTATGATTCTATGAACTTTGGATTTAAAAAGCAGTAGTAGAGGTTAGTTGAAATATTAATTTATTAAAGCAACAAACTAAATTTTCCAGAAGGAAAATCTAAACCTCACCAAGTTACTAAAAATATGTAGAAACTTGTGGTCAACAGTATGATAAACAAAAGCAAAAGGGGTTTTGTAAACAAAAAAAAAAAAAAAATCACCTTACCTCAAAAGTAAATACATACTTTGATTGCAGATCCAGAATACCAGGTTGATTATTCCTTTAACACTACAATTAAAAAAGGTCAAATGATTAAAATATTGCAGGTACTCTGCTGCTCAAAACTTTTTTTACTTTTGAAACTACTTTTCTTCATTTAAAGGCTTGAAGAATGAGGAAATTAGTTCCTCTGGATATATGTTAAGAACTTTCATTCTGAAATTCTATGGCCTTTACTATGGAGGTCAGACTAGCCAATAATAATTGCCCCCATTGTCTTTGAATCCTACAAAGTAAAACTAAGATAGATGCACTAGGTAAAAAAATACAACTAATAATTATTTCCTTGTTCACAATATTCTAGCTACTGTAGTGTATAGTTTTGTAAGCATCTGGCTCCCATCCTATTTGCTGTCATAGTTTACAGGCCAGTGTTAGAAGTCATAAGCAGTGTTGTTAGAAAGTAATTGGATCTTGTTCAGCCCTCTCAAGGAGTAAGGATCATTTCTGATCTCTTTAAAAAATTATTTCCTTTCAGAACTGGGAGAAGAGTGACAACAGTTAGCACAGCTGTTCAGGACTAATATCTATAGAACTTAGACCTAAGGCTACTGTTAACTCACATGTGTGATACTTTGCCTTAGCCTGAAAACCAGATGTGATGTTCACTGCATCGCCTTGTGTGGGACTCGTTCACATTAGCCACTTTACCAAATGTGCTTCTTAGATCCATAACCTTGTATTACATTTTCTGGTGATATTCTCAGGGCTTATTCTTGCAATGATAGCCTGCATGTAAACTGCAAAATCACTGAAAAGAAATTTCAAAGTTTTGGCTTCATCCAGGGAAAGACAACAAAGCTGGTGAGTATCTGGAGCACAAGTCTTATGAGGAGCAGCTGAAGGAACTGGGGGTGCTTGGAGAAAAGGAATCACAAGGGAGATATTATTGCACTATATGACTACCTGAAACGAGGTTGTAGAGAGGTGGGTGTCAGTCTCTACTCCCAAGTAGCAAGCAATAGGACAGGAAATGTTCTCAAGTTGCACCAGGGAAGGTTTAAATGAGATATCAGGAAAAAAATCTTCACTGAAATGGTTATCAAGCATTGGAACAGGCTGCTCATGGAAATGGCTGTGTCACCTGGAGGTATTCAAAATACATATAGATGTGTCATTTAGAGACCTGGTTTAGTGGATTTGTCAGTGTTGGATTGTGGCATTTCACGACATGGACTCAAGTTGATGCTGAGACTCAAATCCTCGTTAATTACCGCCAAGCCCTTTTCATCCCATTGTTCGTTACTTTCCCAACTTGCACATACATACAACGTTCAATCGCATTGACCTCTGTAAAACTCTTCAGGTAAACAGTCCAATCACAATGCTACAGACCCTCTTACAACCCCCGTATCCTCTGGCCTTCAACACCCCACCTCATCACCCCAGGGCTTCTCAAAGTACCAAGGCCTCAAAGTTCATTCTCAAACTGTTCTTCATGCAAATCCTACCACCTTCATTCCCCACACTGGACTTGATAATCCTAAAAGTCCTTTCCAACCTAACTGATAATATGGAGTTTTCCCTTTCCCTACAGCAATCCATATAAACAGAATAAACCTATTATTTTCTTGCGAAGGATTTACTTTATCCTTCTTTTAACTTAGCAACCACATCTTACCTGTTTCCCACAGAGTGCTAAGATCTTTTTAGTCTCGGAACCAGTCTTAAATGTGTTTTCTAAAATACAAACTGTTCAAGAAACGACTAAAATATTCAAGCAGGAAATGTTACGCATTGCATTTTTCAAGATATGCAGCACAGTCCTAAGGCACATATGCATAAAAAAGCTGCAAATGTTATGAGACTTATAATTAATATATCAACATATTAAAGCACTGGAAATATTAGCTTCATTGGCACTGCATCTAAAATAGGACAGAACTTTACAGGACTGATGCAGCAATATCAAACCTGAATAATTCTTAGATAGTGCTGACAGTCAGATATTAAAAAATAATTTTTTTTTAGAAGAGGGTTATCTTCTATTTTCATTCTGATTAGAAATCTAATGTCTTCATTAACCACACATATCTTTTTCTATACTATTAAGAAATGACATTAAAAATATGTATTTGAATTTGGAGTCAATCCATCAGAGTTATGCAATAATAACAGTGCAAAAGATGTATCTTAGATACTGAATAGAACCCCTGCTGTATAATGGGAGTTTTATTTTTTTAAAGAAATGCCACAGAAATAACCAAAAAGAAACCCACGGGTCTGAATTTGTTCTGAGCTTTTCCACTGATTTCTTTCAGTCAAATATTCATGTCTATATGCTCTGAAGAGTTTAACACAATTCACCTCAATTAACATATTTTATCCTGCTATTTGATGATTCCCAAATTAAAAATTTAAACAAGCTAACACAGAAAAACCTTTCATGATAAACAAGCAGCATCAATGCTTGCAAGCTGAGCTGCTTGAAGCATCCCCCTTGAAGCTGTGTATGCCTTGAAGGTGCCCATCTGGTTGTTCAGTCTCTTCTTAAGAATTCATGTCTTCTCCCAAGGGAACCCCTGTTCAGTTATTAACAGCTTTAGAATAATTTCCTCATTAAGTAAGAATATCACCTGGTCAGGATCCTTTGCGAAGTAGTAGGTCTTTAATTAAAATTAAGGAAGACGATTAGTTAATACCTTGGTAAAATGGGGATTGAATGGGTGAGATGTTTGGTAACAGGAAACTCAATATTTCAGTGTAAGGCCAAAGAATTCAGGATGGTTATGATTAAACACTCATTACCATATAGTAATCATTCAGTGACATTACTACATAATATTTGCTGGGTGTCCAAAGTTGCAGCATGGTGCAGAATGGAGCAGTCAGCATTCTAGAAATCTGGCATATAATGATAGATTTAAGCACTCACCATGCCCTACTACTATCAGTAAGACTCCAAGTGGATGTCAAATACAAATTAGGAGATCAGAGTGTGAATAGTAATAATAATAAAAAAAACACAAAAAAAAAAAAAAAAAAAAAAAAAAAAAAAAAAAACAGAACCAAACAATTTAAATCCAAAAGTAAGGATAGGGGATTATTAGAGTTATTTTAATTTCATTTTTTCTGGTTGCATTTCTCAAACCAGTCCCAACAGGTTTGAGAACCCACAACAAGCTCATTTCATGCCATTTTGGCATAATTAACACAAAAGCCAAGGTGGAAAGAAGACATATATAGAACCACCACCTTGCTAAAGGTCTCTTTGTACCAGCATGTAGCCAAGGCTACATGAGGGAGGTTTGTTGGCTATTGTTCAGTCTCCACCTTTACTACATCTATAATTTAAAGAGGAGTGCCATGCATCTGGTGTAGCATAGAAGCATTAAATTCAGAATGAAACATTAAAACACAAGAGGAAGTCAAGCACTGAACCCCAAGGCAAAACCAGAGCAGCATAATCCATATAGACGTGTAGAGTACAACACTTGCTTGCCCTCAAAATGAGCAAGAAGAAGCCTCTAATTCTAAAGACTAATGCATGACTTTTAGAAGAGAGACAAAACGTTAGAAAATCTCTAATTGCTGTTAAACACAAACATTAAGCCACACTGTATTTCTGTTTCATGGGGATTGAATCCAGAAATAACAAACAAATGACCTTAAGATCTCCTTTTTAATTTTCTTCTGTGGCCTTTGTAAGAAATGTTTGAACATGTCTGTCTTTTTTTTTTTACTTTGTAACTTTCTTAGACCTGAAATAAATGGTACTTATTAACTCATTTTACAGGTGTGTTACAGTAAAATGAATTAACATCTCTGCAGCACTGTATCTAAATACACATGTAAAGCTTTTCTGTAGTGCACATTTTATAACATATTTTTTTAAAAAGCTCACATTAATTGTTCATAGGCAGAGTAAGATGTACTACTATACCTGCAATTAGCAATACAAAAATAGAAGTCATCTGTCCAAGTCTCTGAATTGACATGTTCGAACTCGGAGAACTTTGATGTTTCTCTTCATAATCCACACACTACAAAATTTTATTAATTTTTTAGATACCTATCAGCAGCAGATTTTTTTTTCCTCAGTTTTTGTTGTCTTTGGATTATATGGCCCAACACAGTCAACAGCTATTTTGAAAAGCATAAAAGTTGTTTTACAATAGTAATTTGAAATTTAAAAAATGCATTTAAATTTGATAGAAAAGGACATAATGTATTTGGAACAGATTTTTTAGAAAAAAAAGGAAGTTTAATAAGGAAACTGTTAAAGTCATAGAGAAATTATTTATTCCCTAATACTTGAAAACCATAGCAAATTTTTATTTACATCTTAGTTATTTATACACAAACAAAAGCGCATAAGAGAAGCATGCTCGGTTTTAAGCACATCATTTAATGAAGGGCTGAAAAAAACATAATCCCACACAACTACATATAGCTGACATACTGAAGCAAATAGATAGTCTTCAGTGAAGACTCTTCCAGATCTCACTTCATCTAAGGAAACTAAAAGTTTGGCATCAGGGCCTACTAATCCAAAGCTGCCTTAAACTCAACTGGAAAAACTCTGACCAAAAAAAAATTAAAAGAGGTAATAAAAACAACCTTCAAAGTGCAGTATGCTAAATGTCTGCTTAAAGAGAAGAAAACATTTTTCTCACTATTGACCACAGGGAGAGTGTATAGGATTAATAAAAGGTCTAACTCATAAGTATGTCCCTAAAAATCCACCCCAGTGCTCCTGTGTCTGCTTGATCCTTCTTTGTGTGACTGTTCCTTTTACAGTCCTGCTCATTCACACCAATAAAGGAGAAGTAAAGATGCTCATTATATCAAGCGGTAACTAAGTATAACTTAGTAGAGAACATATAAGCTAGTCTCCTTTTTACCACATGACATAAATAATTATTGGAGCAGGAGAGAGACCATAATGTTTTGAGGTTTTTTCTGCATTTTGAACTGTGTAAGCATGTTAGAAGTACCTAACAACACCTACAATAAGCTTCTTCATTGGTAATTGACATCAGGGAATGATTAATCCTGTATATGCAATTTTCTAGCCCTATGAAGAGCACACCAACAATTTTTTTCATGTGGGAAAATCTCTAGGTGCTTGAGGAATGCTAAAGGGATAAAGCACCTTCAGATACACATAACACCTCTCTAGCACTAGACAGGAGATAAACTGGGATTTTTATGGAATTGTTTATATATTTTTATGTGTGTTTATATATTTTTATGTGTGTTTATATATTAAACACACTAGTTCTAAAACACACTAGGAACCTTAGTACAGGGTTTTTTTTAAACTCTGGCCTACGTGAATTCTTTAATGTCCAAATCAGTCTAACGCAAAACAGGCAAAAAACCCTTTCTCTTCTACCCAAAGTTCTGAGTAACCAATCACGTCTCCAAACCCACTTCCATTGCACAGTGCTGTAATCCTCAGTAAGTTGCAAACACTTAAAAAATGCTTTTTTTCTTAATGAACTTATATAAAAGAATAACCAACAGTGCTCTTTGATCAACAAATGCAGTGTAAAATCCTGTCTGCTTGCTGTTGGCCTCAGGAAATCAACTTTGTCACCTCTGAGAAGTGGTTTTCTCTCTTATCTTTCCTCAGATGGTTTAATTTTATCCCCATTTGGTACTGTAGTGAGAGTGCAAAAGGAAAAAACAGTTTATGAGTGGCAATTATATAGATTACAGCAGCTATATTCTCCATTACCATCTGGCTTTTTTTATTCTTATAAGTTAGACTGTAGACAGATAAGCAGTAGAATTAAAATGACTAAATCTTTTGTTGATCTTCAAAAAAAAATAATGATTGTATCATTATGAAAATGGTGCTTCTTTTCAAAATGTCACACATAATTGTGCATAGCCAGAGTTAAATGAACCAGTAAATGGATTGGCGTTAATAATTATATTGGACATGCATGCAGTTTCAAGTATTAATTAATAAAAATGATTGATAATTTTTAGATAATTGAATTAAAGAATATGAAAGAAGTTTTAACAAAATGCGACTTGTAGCTTTTCAGAGAAGTTAATTAGATACTTGTTAAACATAATAATAATTTATTATTATATCAGTGTTGTTTTATTAATAATAAAAAAAAGAATAACCTACAATTTTTATAGTGCTGGAGTGCCACAGGCTTTTAAACATAAATCTCATGTCCTTATGATTGTTTTTGTATTCTGTCTGTATTGTCAATTTGACTCCTGAAATTCTTTATAGTTTCAAATTCATTAATCTACAGTAGAAGTCCTGCCTTTACCTCTCATTACAGACTTGGTTAAAATGTAAAATGAATGAAATGAAATGGAGTTAAATGAAATGAAATGAAATAACATACAATTATAATATAAAAGTACAATTATAAATATGTACTAGATTTAGAAAGTAATTTCAAGACTCGTGACCCTGATGGTTTAACTTTCAAAAGTAGATGATGCTTTTTATATTGCAGTAGTCAAAATAATTGTTTTTGTCTTGATTTTTTAGAAGCAATGAAGTGTTCCTGTCAGTAATTTCAATTATTAAGGTAATTATTGCATAAAGTGATGTCTCTGATTTTCAGAGACTGTGGCATATTACTAACAACACTTCCTAAGTAAAGGGTGCAGATGGAATGTTCTTATGGTTGCAAATTCACAATTCAGTTGATAAATATATAGAAATAAACCTCCAAAATATTTTTACAAAATACTGCACTTAGTTGCTGTTTATATATAAAAAGAGGGACGAAAGAGCATTGCCCGCTAGAAACTAGAAAACTAAGTGTCCTTTATTAGCTTTCGTTGGTATATTAGGGATTTAGAATACCATGAAAATGATTAAAAGCAGTCAAGGCTTGGGAATTTTCCCTACTAGAATTTGATACTGGTTAATCACAAATGAAAGCTTTCTGAACTTTCTCAATTCAGTAACAATGATTCACCTAAAAAAGTGCCGAATTCTTGAGATACCATACTTCCCTAACATGTTGCGTATCTAATGCTGTCCCTAAAGAAGCAGAGCATGACCCAGCTTCACATTTCTACTCCTCACACATTATTGTTTCAACAACCAGTTGTCACAGCCTGTACCTGTATTTGTTATGTTACAAATATAAAAACTAGTAAAGAAACAAGCTGGTCAAGTGGCAGAATGAGGCATTCAGAAGTTATGAAGTGCTGGAAACTTCATTTCTCTTTGCTCTATACTTTACAATGCAGTTCATAATTATATGATGAGATAATATTTTTACGTAAGTTCATTCATCATTCCAAATAGAGAACGAATAATGTTCTATAGTTGAGCAACTGAGCAAAAAGCTTTCACTAAGCTGGATTTGGTACCTTAGTGCTAAGAACTTATACAAGTCATAGGAAACCAAGACTCAGCATTCACTTTTCCTAAGGAACATTTGAACACCTGAGAGTCACCTCTAAGATCAGTGTCAGAACCAGCAAGATACAGAATATTTGAAAAGGCTGAAAAATGTTTTCAGTGTGTCTACTTGCACTGGTCAGTTTTAATAATCCATGGGAGATGGGGTAAGAATATATGTGAATATTTTAGCCATCTGCCTAAATTATGGTCCTCTTGATGGTCTGGACGACCATCAAATTCAGATTGTTTCAGAAAAAAAAGGTAAAGAAGAAATTCCAGATTCTTAAGAGGTGCAGAGATATCTTCCCCAGTAATCCATCTGTTCCACGCTTTGTGTCACCCAGGTTACACACCTAAAGTGGCCTAGAAACTTTTTGACATGGAAGTGTATTTTCTCAGCTAAACAGGCCCTGGAGCTCTAAAAATTATCAGTGTTTAAAACAGTCATCACAGAGGTTGCTGTAGATATCATGAGGTATTGACAAAACTGAAAAAGTGTGCAGAAATCATTCTACACAGTAATAAAAAAAAAAAGTGAACAAAAAGTGTGAGAAGAAAAAAAAATTGTGGTAATTCAGTACCCAAAAAAACCAATAAAGTCCCATTTAAAGGCAGTAGTGAGAATCAGTGAAGATTGACCATAGGTTTCAGAATAGATTTGGAAATGCTAACAGATTAGGAGAAATAAAATATGGTGAAAACATCAATACTTAAGTTAATAAAGCCTCAGTGTTGGCTAGTTGTTTTTTTCTTTCTTATAGGAAGATTTAGCTCTTTAGTTAATCCCATAACTTATACTTTGTTAAATATATGACTAGTATTACTACTATTATTATCGGATATATCTCTAATTTATAATACGTGATTATACACTGGGCAGGTTATAGATATTTTAACAGAACAGTTATGTCTCATCAAGCAACAGCAAATATATACCACTGAGGTTAGGGTCAGTGTTTCAAATGTGTAAATTCAAAAGTATCAAAACACCTAAACAAGCATAACACTGGACCTGTTCTCTCTTATTTAATTGTATGAGTTGTGAACATAGGGAAATGTTTGTACAGCACTTAACATAATCAAACTTTTAATAATTACACATGTGAATAAAATAATTTGATCTGATTAGCTAGTTTTTTATAAATTTACAAAGGTAAGTGAGAATTGCACCAGTCTGGTAATACTACTTTTTTATTTATCATTTTTCTACACAATTTACGTTGTTGGGCTTTGATATTTATAAAGCAAGATGATTGAGCCTTCGTTTTATTATGTGCTACACAGGACATAAATAAAAACAATCAAATCTTTGTTTTGTGATAGTTTATATCCCATGCAAGCATGGTAGTCTTTAGCAGAAATAGCTGTACAGATTCTGTATAACATACGGACTGAAGGGAAATCTGTTACTCTTGCAATAAACTCAGAACAATGGCATGAAAACAGATTTATCATTTTGAAGCAAGATCAAGGACAGATGTATAGAGAATCTTTTTTTTTTTTTTTTTGGTTAGCAGTGCATAACGAAAAGAATTTGCATTGTGTGAATGCATAAAATAGCTCTGCAAATCAGCTTAAGTCCAGATCTCCATACAAGTTACAAACAAAATGGAGGTCAAGAATATATGTGAAAACTTTTAAGGTTTTGATTCACAAAAGGTATCTGACCTTATTATTTGCCACCCTTTAGAAATGAATCATTATGTAATCCTGTAATTACTTTACCAGAATGATGTCATTCAGCAAGGTGTTGACACATGGCCATATTTAACTTTCAACAGACTTATCACTGTGCAGTTTTTTGCTTTTTCTCTTCTCACTTACCTTGATAAAGCAAAAGAATCAAATGTTAGCATGAGTCTTGAAAGTTCAGTTTCCACCTTGTATAATGCATTTGGCTCAGTAATGACATCTACTTGGCACCATTCTGCTTCATCAGTGTTAATCATACTTTCTTTTGGCTTATCTTCAAAGATTTCATCTGTCTTATGCATTCAGTACTTTTGGTTTCATTTCTTTTTATTTTCTACCTTTTTTTAAGTTCTACATTGTTGGTTATTTAATTTTTTTAACATTGTTAAACAGGATTTTAGAAGGTATCTCCCAAAAGAAATGTACTCCATATAATATAAAGTTCACCTTCAAAGCATATTAGATCACCCTGTACTTTTTGTTACAGAACATAAAAATGTAAAAGCAAAATGGCTAAATTACATTTCAGTCAGGATTCCTGCTCCAAAGTCAGTTAGCAAAGCAATGAGGGATTCAGAAAGGTAATTTTTTAGAGAATGTATTTTTTGAAGGACTGTACAACAACCAGTGGAGTGCAGAACAATTTTCATCTCACCCAGGATTCTGTGGGACGTTAACTGCCTTTAATTTTATGATGTGGTGTATACTAGCCAGAAACAAAGTACACAGAAATTCTTAAATGTCAATGTATACAGCACTTTGTAAACAAGAAACACAGCCAGGAAGTTTGATTTCTTTCTGGAAACAATCCCCAGGCTTAAAAGGCTGAAAAGGGAGATCCGCCATCTTCTGCCTGAATTGCAATCACTATAAAGAAGATTATTTGCAAGTAAGACCAATTAAATTTTAGATTTAAAGATTTCTAGAACTTACGCAATTTGTGAAAATTAGATACAGGGACAGAGAGACATTTTTCTTCACATTAGAAGAAAACAAGTGAATCACACATAACCAGAAGATACAAATATACACATAACTAAAGAAGTATTTCACTTCTAGCATTCCAAACAATAATTTGGAATGAGTATACCAGAAATATATGTTCCTTTTTATTTTCTGTTTGAAGTATATACCTTTTATGCTTACCACCGCTGCCCTAGAACATCCTATTTTTCAGGAAAGTAGTGTTGATTCAGGAGTAATGTACAGATTCTGAACTCAGTATAGTGTTCAAATCAAATAGATTTAAATGAAGATTTCAGAAGGATTGAAATTCACTAAGGCAAGGAGAAAGCTGTGATTGTACGAATGTTTTGAACTGAACCAAAGAAGCATGTTTATCAATATTGTAGATTTTTTTAATACTTATTAACACGTAATTGCATAATAATAACAACCTATTAGCTAGCTGCAGTACGTGCCTCCTCCTTATATGTCTAATGTAAAAATGCCTTGCTCATTCCCAGGTAGAAAACATACCTTTTTGTGTGTGCAGTATGTACAGATTGCACTTACTCTAGGCTTGTCATCAGTCATTGAAGAACCTGACACCTCCAGGATACAGTTTAGCCTAAGACATAAATTCCCTAAAATATTTTTAAAGAGCTTACCAAACCCAAGTGATTGCAGAAATCACAAAAAGGGAATGAGATTTTGCACCTAGAGGGCCAACAGAGAAGGGACTAATTCAGCCATGAGGCTTTCAATCCTCAAAAACCTACTTCAAGCCCAGTAGACGAAGCAAGCGCTCCTCCCGAAGCAGTGGCAGAAAGTGATGGAGTGCCGCAGCAAACATGACAAACTGCAAACAACATGAAACAGACTTGTGTAATACATAGTTTATGAGGCATAACTGAAAATCTTTCTTAATTGTTCTGAACCTAAAAAATCAAAAATTCCTTCTTGCTTCAGAACACAAGAAGGGGCCATGTCCATTTATTAATTTCTACCACAGTCAGCACGCTGGACTTCCAAGCCAGTAACAGTGTTTCAGTACTGCTGACATTCACATTTGATCTTGTCAGCAGAGGGTGTGAGGTGGCATGGTAAAGTTCAATGGTAAGATTCTCAAAAAAACTTAAAAGCTTCTTGAGAATACTTAAAATTACTTTTAAATAATTCTTAAATAATTTAAGAGGTTAAAGAGTTCATTTCCCAAATGAACAAAGCTATCTGTGGCACTTTATCCTTACACTTTCTATCTTTCTATATTAGAAAGTTATTTGCCTGCTCAGGAACCACCATTTTGCTGTGGTTGTATTACAATCTATAACTTTGTCAACCCAGCTATAAAAAAAGAAAACTTATGGTGACCATAAGGAGTTGTATTAAAAATTCATGCCACCCCAAAGTTTAAGGAACATGAGTCCGTTTAGGTCAGGCCAAAAATCCACCCCAGTACCCTGTCATTGAGATAGGTCTGTTACGTATTGGATGCCTCTTTGATGCCTCCAGAAGAATGCAAGAATAGGGTTGACATACAAGATACTATCCCAGAATGTACGCTTACCCTTTTCCCAATGAACTGTCCCCTTGTGGAACTACTTGCTTTGTCTTATATTGGCTATGAATAGTTTCTTGTACAAAATTCCCACAGAAAATTGTAGATAGGACTCACCTGATATGTATTACTTCATTAACAGAGATATGTGAATTGAAATCTGATTTTAGGAGTATAGCTTTCTTCCACAAAACAAACAAATAAACAAATAAACACGTTAGTCTTTTTCACATTATTTATTTGTAATCATAATACTGTGATTAGAAGCATAAACTTAGACAACTAGTTCTGAAGTAAGGTAATAATATCTAAGTCTGTTTTGGTTTTAATTTCATTTCAGCATTTTTTTTTATTAACCAAAATTACTATTGCAAAAGAAAGACCATACCATTCATTTTACGTTGCCTGAATCTACCACTAAATGAAATAGAAATGGTAGGGCAGGGATAATAATGACAGAACGTGATTTAAGGATGTACTCTTTCTTGCTCACTGTGATTAGTAGGATCTTAGTCATTATTCAGACAAAAGGTAGGCACCTACAGAAATGTCTGTAAATCCCCAAAGGTTCATTTATTTCATAAAGAAAAAATACGTAGCCAACAGTTCCTACTGTTTCATTTGTAAATCTTTGGTTAAAATCTTTTAGACAGGAATCTGGCAGTGTAAGTAATATTGTTTTACTTGCATCAATGTTATGTCCTCTTTCTATATTCTTTCTTTTGCATTTAAAAAAAATTTCAGTGATTTTTTTAGTTTGGAGCCATGGGAGCAAAATACCAGTTATCAGATAATTGTGATGTAAAACTAAACCTGAGAGAAGGAAACAGGATCCAGGAACACATTCAACACCTGTGGATACAAAGGCAAAATGAGCCCTGCTGAAAGAAAACTCCTGCCCAACAGAAGAAAACTCCAATGATACCTGAAATACAAAGCTGTTGAATCTGACAGTGTTCAAGGCCAGGTTATACAGAGTCTTGGGTGACATGGTGCAGGGGGAGGTGTTCCTGCCCAGGGCAGGAGGTTTGGAACTGGATGATCTTAAGGTCCTTTTCAACCGTAACTGTTCTATGCTCCTATGAAATATGGTAAAAATATCCTCTCAATACTTTCATAATTCAGTTCAGAAAGAGGAACCAAATTCAGAAGAAAGATGTTTTCAGTGGAAAATTATATTGTTTCTAATGACCTTACTTGTGAGAAGTACTCAGTTAATTCTTACGTGTGCTAAACTTTTAGTAATCACTGTAAGGCTAAAGAAAAGAAAATATCCACTACACTTGTGTCATAATCATAATGGTCACCCCTACTATCTGACATACAGAAGATTATGATTGTATTAACAACATTAGCAAGAGGGAAAAAAAAAAAAAAAAAGCTCTTTTCCTAATAATCATTTTACCAAGATCCACAGTATCAGGGATCAGATTTCTAATGCAATCTGCCTAACTGAGCACCATTTATACAGTAATCTTACCTCTGTTCTGTGTAACAAATGGCTGCATTACGCTTCTTTACCCACAGGTCTGCAAATATGTTCAAGGTCTGCTAACTGACACCAGTCTTAGGTGAATAACCCAGAATTTAAAAGACAATGTAATACTTATTCTGCCATGATTTTTTAAGACAGGACGTTATATTAGTCAGTGTCTACTGAATATCATAGAAAATCCACCCTCACTGCCCAGACAGATAGAAACATCATGATGAATATGGAGCTATTAATGAAGTACCATTTACATTAATAGCCCAATTTATATAGCATACCAGGCTAAGTTTATCGTGTTACTTCACTAATTCTCTGCTCTGATCTCATTTGGCAAAGGATATATATAATTTTTAATTTTGACAATTTTTTTGTGTCATCAGCTCTGCATACAGCAAAAAAAGAAATCTTTGAATGTAGGTGACAGACCTACCAAAGAAACTTAATTTATAAAATGCCTTATTCCAATTACATGTACTAGAGATCTTTTTCCACCACATTTTTATCTTTTACAAGATATTTTAAACCAAGTTCATTCCAGGTGTGATTGTGATGATTTCCAGTCACGCCTGAATTTGACCCTTTGTGTTCTCCTCAACACTCGTCACTTTAACCCTGAGCAATTTGTTCCATTAAAAGAGTTATTTTCTTGATCTCAGAGCTCTTCTAATCCTCTCTGTGACTCTGTTTCTCAGTTATGTGAGATGTTATAAAATTCTATTAATTGATATTTTCTGTAATGTGGGTTGTAATGTAGTAAATCTATTAATCCCATGGTAATTTTTCATGTTATTGTAATTCCCTTAGCTGCATAATGTGTACTTACTCCTTTCTTTGTAACAAATAAAAAAGTTAAATGGCATGTATATGAATAATATCCACAGAATTCAGCTATGTGCCTCCCTAATCCGTATTTGACCAAAAAAATCCCATCTCCAGCTTCTTTGAACACAACTCAGGGGCTATTTCCCCAAAAGCCTACTTAAAAGGACCACATTGACCAGGATTATAAGACCAGCTATGCTTTTGAATTAAAAATCTGAAACTTTTATCGCAGCATTTCCATTCAGCTGCTCCCTTGAAAATGGACATGTTTCACTTTAATTATATCTTATTTGCTAGTCCTTTCAAATACAGCCATAGGGGCTGAAGAAACCATTACAATCTTGATCTAGGTCTATGAAGTAATGCTTTCTCAACCATATTTTTATTGTTTTATGTTGGCTGTAATCCCTGGCCAGCCATGCCTTTCCTGCTCTGTGGACTTTTTTTGCATGTGTCTTACAAGATGCCAACAACAAATGAGAAAGTAATTCATCAAGAGGAACTGAGAAAAACAGAGGACACATACAAAAGATACCAGAGAAAAGAGTCAGTGATGACTGCTGTGTTTGGTATGAAATTTTCTACCTGGCCACTTCTATCAGCAAGACAATGTCTTGGGAAGTCCTCCACAATGGGGTGTTCTCACTGGATGTTCAGGTCTTCATTGTATTTTTCCAAATACTGTTTTGCCACAAGTAATTTTTCTCACTTTTATATATCTTTTATAAGAAACAAAGTCAGCCAAAAGTGGAGAACTGTATCAGATATATATTAAGGCAAAAATGAAGAAAATAAATAAAACATAACCAGAAATTCTTTGAAGAATGAAAGGCTGTTTTAGAGGGCATGATCTGTGTCTCCTTACATGGCAATAAAGGAAAAAGAGAAAGAAGATCTAAAGTAATGTTTAATTGGTTATTTATAATGGCCTTAAACCCCAAGATTTTTATTTTTTGCAAAGAATTATGAAATATTTATAACCTCTTTTGCTGGAAGGCATAAATGTTTCCTATACACTACTTTTCTTTTAGGGTACAATCTACCATGTGGCTCTGCAATATTTTAGACCTTTGCAGGGAAAGGGCATTCTCTAGTTTGACCTTTCTATGAATCAGGAAATTATAATTATGAAGAAAAAATTACAGTAAGAAGTCAGGATCCACTTGTCTCCAAACAAGAGAAGAAAGAACAAAAAGCTTGGTCTACAACAGAGAGAATGCCCTACTCTTCACCTCAGTAAGAGCTATACTGTCAGGGACCACTTTGATTTCTGAAACTTTGGGAAAAGGATTTCTGTTATACCTATGCTTCCTCTTGTTGTGCTCTTCAATACCATTGTTAAACAAGCGTAGTAAAATATTAAATAATCAAAGTTACTATTTAGCATTAAACAAGTGGTGGAAAACATCTTTGTAGTGATGAAAACTCACCAAATACTGGGTTGAATAGTCAGAAGGTGAACAGAAGTAATTATTGCCTTCTATTTAGCACTTCCTGTCCACATCTGGTTTTATCTAGTATTGAGTCGTTAGTTTTGAAAGAGGTATTGACCAAGTGAAGACAATACAACAAAGCAGCACTGGGATTAATAGGGAACTAGAGCACAAGATACGCCAGCAAAGGCTGAGAAACCTGTATTTGCCTAGACTGACAAGGGTTAGGAAAGATCTAATTGCTCTGTGCTTCCATGAAATATCAGGACCAACATTCTAAGCAACCCGAATGGCCATTTTGCTAACATTATTATAAAAATGTAGTCCTCAGCTGTATTACCTAATAATTCAGATGCAAAGCTCTCTTATTTTTCCCTCAGTGCACCTCAAAACTACAAAACACCTTTTTCAGATCTAGATTGAAGCTTCTTCCCAGCTGGTTTTGAAAACTGCATGGTGAACTACAAAACACACCATGACTTGTTCATTATTATTTTTCTTAATTAAGGTCTTGGTTTTGCAATATAGGGACAGCCCTACAGTGCAGCCTATGCTTTCAGGATGTCCCAGTGCACAGGGGGGATTTGCATATTATTAACTATTCATACACTTTTGCGTTACATCTTCAGCTTGAAGCTCTGTGGTGCAAGGCTCTGTCTGAACATACACCCTTGGAATGATCCTACACATACCCAGCAAGTTAAAAGTCACAGAAGAAAAGACAGGTAAAACTCAGGAGAAGAAATTCAAAGTAGAAATCTACAAATGGGAAAATGTGTCTGACAGTTGCTTAATGGCATCAAAGTCATTTGCACAGGATATATGTTGGAACCAGGCAGATGTTCATTGATGATATTCACAGTGATTTAATCACAGGACCATTTCTTCCTCTATTCTACCCTTCTTTGTGGCATGCCATCTGGCTTCTTCAATGAAGCAAGAATCAGTCATAGCTCTGGCTACCCTGCACTAGCTTACAGGATTGGGGATGACTACTCTCTTTGGTTCTTTCTGAAATAAATTCCAGTTTCTGGCTAATGATGACAAGTATCTTTACCCTGTTTATGAATCACAAGTGAGGCAGAATGGTTTCTCCCTGTACAACACACTTACAAACATATCTACAGTCTTCCTTAAGCAGTGGTGAGAAATAATGCTTTGAAGAGGCATTTCCTCACAACTAATTTAGATCTCTACATTAGAATGAGATAAATTGAATCTTTCTTCACATATACTACAGAAACAGTCTAGCTAGAGTATCTAGTATAGAATTACAGTTTGCAGATGAATCTCACTTTCACAGTTAGTAGATTACAAAATAAATTAAAAATCTACCAGCCTAATATTCATAGAAAGTGGTTGTCTATTTTGGCCAAGATCTGTCTCTTGGCTCTTACTTCTGGGATCCAAACCTTTTCTTTACTGTTTCAGGTAGACTGCCAAGCCATTATTTTGCTGACTGCTCCAAAGACTGCATTCTCCCTAATAAAATAGCCCAATACACTCAACAACTTTTAACCATAAACTTCACTTAAGATCAGGTACGTGGCGTGGATTTCTCATATGGTGTTAGCAAACACAACTCTCTGTGGTTGTGACCAAACCTCACACAATAACGTCTTTTCTGAAGTGGCTTAAATCAAAATAATATTTTCCAATTACTTAACAATCAATTTTCATGCAACTATATTGTTTTTTTACTTAGTTAACTATCTTATTTATGCAGTCAACATCATTCAATTTACTATCAGTATATGAACAACACATACCAGTTCATGTCGCATATTATCAAATGTTAAATGTGATAATTTCCATGCCATCTACCTATCATAACACAAATTGCATTAATTTTGTTAACCCAATGGACAACAGAAATCTGGCTTAGTCTACTGTTTATCTTATTATCAAATAACCATCACTTCAGTGACATAGCTACCCTAAGTAGGTTTTCTGATATTTAGACCTACACGGTATTGCTTCAACCAAAATTAATTTTATCAAGTTCAACAAAAAGAAAAACACCACATCAGGCAAAATGTCAGAATAAGAATACCTAACATTTGTATTTGTTATTGTTGGCAAGTATTGTCTGCTTGACCATACCTATACCAGTAGCTTTGAAAATCTGCTGTGTTCTCCTGATTTCTGATGTTGATATTAATGATCAGAGCCTATGTCTAAAACCTTGATTCACAATGTTCCATCATAAAAATTAAGCAGTAATGTGCAAGCTTACCACTATTCAAATATCTGTCAGTTACACATCAGGTGCTCACGTTTAAAACATTTAACAAAAGTGTAGAGCAGATCCATTGTAAAAGAAAGGAAGGTTTTTTCTGCTGGTCTAGTTACGCAACATGTGCGAAGGCTTTTTTCCGAGTTGGCAACTCTAGTGCCTGTGCACAGACGGTATTTTCAACATCTTTTACCTCTACAGCCTAATTCAGTAAGTGTTGCCGAGACTGTTTTATTTATAGGATTTCCTGCGTAGCAACAATCAGAGGTTACAACCTTATGTTACAATGGGACAGTGACAATAATGCATGCAAAATGTAGATAACATATATTCAGTTCTTTCTTACTTCCAGAAGAAAAAATTTGGGACATTCTAGGTTTTGCTTTATAAATATTTTTTTTTTCTTCTATCAGAAAAAAAAAAAATCCCAGTGAAAAGAAAAGTCTGTTTCCAAATTACTTTTTTTTATTGAATTCCCAGTGAACATCATGGCTGTGTCAGAAGAAGTTAATGACATCTTATGGATACTGAGCAGAAAATCTATCACCTTTTACCCATCTCCCTATCCCATCTATCCCAGGCAGAATAATTCTGTTCTTTACCACCTAAAAACCTATTACCCCTAACTTCTGAAACTTTCAAATTTCAAACTAGTTCAGGAAGCAAAACTTTCACAAGGTCATATAATCCTGGAACAGCAATGGTTATCTGCCACTTAAAGAACAGTTTGACAAGTACAAGCCATTATCAGAAGAACTCTTGAGGCTGTTGAATGTTAGAGTAATGGGTAAGTTTAATTACTTAGGTAATGTGAAATAGAGGGAGGAAAAAGAACTTTATTGTGTGGAATGCAACTTCCTAACACAGAGGATACAAACTCAAACTTGAAAGGATGACCTCTTCTGTCTGCAGTTCAGCGACAGCATGGACTGGTTTGAGAATGGAGAAAAATAAAATTTGGGTCAAATAATCTTATGCTTTATACTAGGTAAGATACATGTCCAGAATAACAAAGGAGTTATTTAAAGGGGAGTTACAAAATTAGTAGATGAAAGGTATAAGAATCTATCATTATCTAAGAAAGGAGGAACTCGAAACAGGTATTTACTTCATGGGGAAAAAAAAGAACAAAGCAAACCACTGCGAGCTGTTAAGATAATTGTTGAAGGGTTGCAGCAGTTTGACTGTGCCCACATCAGTCAACCAGGAGAGCATGCCCAGAGGGGAAAAAAAAAAAAAAAAGCTATGTAACGCAAATCCCATATAAAAAATAAGGAAATAATACAGAATGCAGGGAGCTAAGTGGCCTATAGTAGCTGTATATTTGCTGCGGATATGGTATTATAAAGGAAGTGTCATGCTTGCATTTTAATACAGTGTTTCTAACATTCAATGTTATGACATAATCAGAACCACTAGAAAGAACAAGTTGATATTTTTCACAGAGGCTCACAACAGACCTCAGGTATTGACTATGCCCAAGACTAATTGTGTTATGCAACCCTGCCCTGAGAGTGCATTGGGCTGGGAGCCATTGAAACATCCATGCACATCCACCTCTTTCCCCACCTATTTTTATACAAAAGAAACCTGGGGTTGTAAAACAAAAGGGTTTGTGTTTGCAGAACTTTTCAGTTTCACAAAGTGTCTGGATTGCTAGGGGCCCAGGACCCTGGAGACTGAAGTGATAAGATCAATTTACATGTAGCATAATAAAAACAGATCTCTGTAAGACCACTTGGTCTCTGATAGAGCAATTAAAAGCTGGGTTAAAATTGACATTACTGAAAAGGGAGATGAAAACTGGAAGGACTAAAAAGTAATGATTCCTTTTGTGTCTTTGAGCCATGGATACCCTCAGAAAAGACAGAGGAAACTTGCTGATAACAGCTAGTCTCGAAGCGCTTAATGTTTGTAGCATTTTGCAGTTAATTCAGGTAGATGACGCTCAGGCAGAGGAGGCTAACTGCAGAGATTTAATACAGATATTTGAGAAGTGTTGCTCATTGCATAAAAATGAAACACATCAGCAATGCATTTCTAAGCAGAGAGTACAAAAAAATTGAAACAGAAGTACTCATGTGTGAAGAGCTAATGTAGCAATTCAGGGGCAAACTGAATCCTTGATAATATTAGATCATGATTGGAATCTGGAACAAAATATCCTAAAGGAGAAATTAATCTAAGATTCAGATTTAACTCTTGACCAGTGATTAGAATTTGTTTAGCACAGAGAGTTACACATACCAGACAAACCCGTAGACTGCAGACAGTCCTCTGAGACCTTGCAGACATTGTAGAGAATCCAGAATACTGAAAGAAAGGACACCTGAGGCAGAAAAGCATCCAGAGGTCAAAGTAAGAATTTACTGAAACCAGAATATGATGTTGGACATGCTGTGGTAAACAGCTGGAGTCATCTGAAACAACTGAGCCCCAGGATATGGCAAGACCAGAACTAATAGACTTACTGCCATCTGACAGTAGTCATCCCTATTTCTCACAGGAAACACCATCCCCCATGTCCTGCATTGTCCCAGACCTGCATGCAGGGCATCTCAAGGATTAAATCACACATTCCTATTTAGTTGCCATTAGCATATGAGTCATACAGATCTTCTATTTTGCATTATGCTATATTATATCTTAACTACTGGGCTACTGTCATTAAGTTTGGCTAGAAACAGAAGTAAAAGGAGAATGTGTGCTTAAAAAGTCGTAACGCAAGCTATTTAAAACCAGTACATGAGATAATTTCAATGTATTGAGAAAAGGCTGAGCAGTGACAATTTACTCACTGGAGGATCACAAATTCATCTGCTTAACTCTCTGTGAAGCAAGCAATGCCCAACCTGTATTCTGGCACTGTTTAGTTAATTAATATGGATGCAGATAACTAGACTAAACTATTACTCATATTCTGAGGAAACCGCCATCTTTAAAATGTTGATTCGCACATATTCCCTTGTTTCTGAGACCTGCACTTCATGGTTAAGCTAAGGTCTGTAAAGAAAGGTGGAGTGGGGGCATAGACAAGGCTACAGACTGAGTATACCTGTCACAGTTATGAGTATCTGACAGTTAAGTGCTACTTTGATCTGCTAGACAGAGACCAGATAACTTGTGAAAGACCAAGCAAGACAGACACTGACGAAAATTACTTTAGATGATCCAGAAGGACTCTGTCCATATCTAATTTCAAAATATGAACAATATCCTTAAGAAATAACTTGGTGAAGAATATCTTTATTGGTTGAAAGGCTGTATCTTCAGTGCTATTGGGTTGTTTTTAACCCCAGCTCAGTTCTTTAAGTAGCCTCTGAAAGTCATAATCTGAAAGTGACTTTGAAATTAAACGGGTATCTAGGAAAACTTAGAAGTTTTAAAAGCCTTTCTTCAAGCCTATATACTTTCTTGAACTCTGAGATCCGTGAACTTTAGTGTGGTATGTTAAGGAATTTCATGTAGAATAATGAGGCATTCTCAAATAACATGTTAAAACAGATCCAGTGTAGAGCCTTATACAAAAGACAGAGTATTACAGTCTTAATCTGTATAATTAAGAACATATAGTAATTATAAATAATTACTATATTTATATAAATATATATTATAAAATCTGTATAATCAAGAATATATATATGAGAAACAATGTGTCTCTCATATTACTGACACACTTCAATATACATTTAGTCATTTCCTATGATGCCCAATTCACTTTTCAAGTCCATTGTTTCA
The DNA here is from genome assembly GCF_033783945.1 of Neopsephotus bourkii. Classification (NCBI taxonomy): domain Eukaryota; kingdom Metazoa; phylum Chordata; class Aves; order Psittaciformes; family Psittacidae; genus Neopsephotus; species Neopsephotus bourkii. The sequence goes on from NW_026900600.1 coordinate 446,333, forward strand.
TCGTAGTATTTTGAGAAAGAAGCGGCATTTAAGAATATGACCACACAACCTATTTTTTTTTAAAGAAAGTCATTACAAGAAGACAAAACCATATATGAAATGTAAATATATCATCGAGGTTATATACATCAAATACACAACATATGAGGAAACTATATTCTCTATGCAAAAGAGAGACTCTGCTCTAGTATTTCAAACTGAGTATATTTTTATCTTTCAGTTTGGATAGCTTTTATCATATTCACACTTTTCTACTTTGTTCAGAAATAATGATCAACTTCAAAACGTTATATTTTTATTTGAAAAGACTTTCAACTGAATTTTAATTATAAAAAAAAAGAAGAAAGTGGGAAAATATATGGCAGAGTTGCACTACCATATCTCCTTCTGCCTCCAGTAAATGTTTGTTTTCTAGTATGGTGTAAATGGCACAAAGGGATACAACATCAGGTTTCGTATCTGAAAAACTGCAGAGAAATATAGTTAATACCATACAATAGAAAAAGAACCAGTAGTGGCTAGATTTGTCAGCCAGCACAAAGAATCAAAATAACATTCAGTAGCTGTCTCAGTAGAGCAGATAGTCCATGTCAAACACTAAGAAGCAGTCTTCTCCATAAGCAGTTTCCAGAGAGTTGAATCCCCAATGTTAAACCCAGTTTATAGTTGCTTGTAGTTTTGTTTTCATTATTGAAACAGGCCATTTTTACACTGCCTTAGTCTCTCTTACAAATTATTCCTAAAAATACTTACACTGAGTAACTTTATGTGAGTCATTCTCTTAGTAAAGCTCTATACATACATTCATAATTATTTGCAAGATCAGGCCACTGAATTGTATGTAGAACACAGCAAACATTATCCTCTGCTCACAGACAGAAACTGAGCATACCACAGAGAGCTAGAATGGCTTGTCATTTGTGAAGGATAATGCCTCAAATCCATATACAATATAATGAAAATCCTCTTAATATTGCTAAGCACAGTATGTCTGCTTACATACTTCCATATACATTTGAAGTACTATGTATACAAAGCCCCTGAATGCTTTCTAGCTCCTAAGTAGCATAATCCTGATCACAAGATGGATTGTTTGCAGAACACTACAGTTGGAAATCATCATGGATTACAGTGAATCATTCATGGCCAATGCAAGAACTGAAATGAGTGGTTAAAAATTAAGTAGTTAATAATCAACAACTGCCTGAAATGTTATTTTGAAGTGAACAATTTTATGCTATTCATTAATTTTAAAACACTTGCAACTAAGAAAAGAATACTTTTCTCAAATAGTTGAGCTTTTGCCAGTGGACTGGTTTGCCTTGTTTCTCACGTTTGGCTGATATATGGATTCTTTTAATATAAGGATTTTTCTTATCTGGACATATCATAATAAAAAACTAAAAGCTGACTAAATCTCTGAAGAACTCTTGAATAAGGTCTGTCTAAAAGCAGGCTATTTTATAAAACAAACTGAGTAGAATTTTCATACCAGATGTATCATACATGCACAACCAGAAGGAACACAGAACAAAGTTGAATAAGGGACATGAAGTCAATGAAGAAAATTGTGCTCCTTGACCAAGAAGCCAAAATATTATTACAATAAAGATAACACTGCATGTAATAACAAGTAGATCCTAATTGCATGTAACTCCAAAGATTTTCATATCACATCTCCCATTGGGTTGCAAAGACAACATTCTTGGGGTCAGGTGGATGCTACCAGGACATGATGTGGTCTGCTGAGTTCAAGTAGAAAAATATTGCAGACCTATTGCTGTAAATTGTAACTGGCAATAAAAGCAGCAGACCTGTCCAGACTAGAGAAGAAATTACCTATAAAAGTCTACCAATATGTCTGGAAAAACACAGAACTACATTTTTCAAAGTAAAGGAAATACAATTAAATATAGGCAAAATGTCCTGAAAGTATCATCAGAAATGTGTTTTGAATGCCACAAGATTGCACTTTGGGGCAATTAATTATTTATTAAGAGTCAACTAACAATAAATGAACATGGAATATTTGATACTGAAGCCACTCTCTGGTGGTATCATAGTACCAAATGTTTCCCATAACAGCAACCCAGCTACATCATTTAGTGGTGTTTCTAGACAGTGGCTGTCTAGATGAATAGCATCTGGGTTAAAATGCTCCTTTTGTTCTGGTGAAATGCAGAAGTCTACACAAACCCTATACTTGGAGCTCTTCATTAGTGCATTAGCTTCATGCAGAGCCACTAGGTCTTGAACTTCACCCCTGGAGTACTGAATTAAAACAAGATATTCTTTGCAGTGTTTCCTTAAAATAAAACAAAAGTATCAGTCCATTAGCTTTGGACATTAACTAATGTCATCATCTGCCAGATGATTCTGTACAACTTCTTAATCACTGCTATAATTAGTGATGTTTTCTTTTGTCTACTGCACAGTTCAATTAGCACACACTGCAAAGGAAATACTGCACTTTCACTTGCAAGTCATGCCATTTTTATACTTGATTAAACCTTTGTGCAATGTGGAAAAATATATATCCTTTATTTTCTAGTTTCTATGCTAAGGACAGTTTTCCAGTGGAGAAGGTTGTTCGCTTTCCTAAATAAAGCCTTGATCAAGGGCATCTAACTGGTGTTTTCAAAAGAGAAGCATCGTGGACTAAAACAATGAATATATGAGGAGCAATAAATTCAAGAAAAAAAATTTTTGACATCAGCATACTAATAGGCAGGCAGGTTCTGAAAAGCTGCCTGAAAAAGCCCTATCTCATCTGATCTTGGAAGCTAAACAGGGTCAGGCTTGGTTAGTACTTGGATGGGAGAGCACTCGAAATCCCAGGTGCTGTAACACTTTTATAGCCCACCAACTAGACGTCTTCACGTCACCAGTGACTGGCCCTGACTTCCTTCTGACCATCACCCAACAAAGAATAAACTTTGACAAAATCAGACGAGCTCAGCAGTGACCAGACGAGTTCCACAGTGTCATCAGCAGGCAACAATTCAACACTGCACACCTTCTGTCCTGCTGCTGAAAGACTGTTCAAGAAACTGATCCCAACATCATGGACCAGATGAACTCAGTAGCTTTATAGGGGTTGGGCCATGCACTAAGGATGATCATTCTGTGAAAACTGCGGCTTCAGTCTCTGGTGATCAGTTTTACAGATGGAGTGCAAGAGCTGATTTTACTTCAGCTCCTGTGATAAAGAAGACCCTCTTGAGCTAGACTATAGTCTGATGCTGTGAAGAGGCATGAGAGGTGTAGAATAAGTGGGAGGCCAAGCCCATGCTCGGGAGCGTGGGGCGACCTGCCCGCCAGCATCCCAGCAATCACTGAAATACCACTACTCTTATCATTTTTTCACTTACTTGGAAGACCCAGATTGCTGCTAGGGTCGGCCTGGGTGTCGTTCAGCTGATGGTGAGCGGTTGTGTTCTCTTCCCTTGTTATTTCCCTTATCTGTATTATGATTGGTGGTAGCAGTAGTGGTTTGTGTTATACCTTAGTTACTGGGCTGTTCTTATCTCAACCCGTGGGAGTTACATTCTTTCAATTATCTTCCCATCCCTCTGGGAGCGGGGAGTGGAAGAAGGCAGGGAGTGAGTGAGTGGCTGCATGGTTCTGGGTTACCGGCAGGACTTAAATCATGACAGTTCTTTGTGGACATAATGAGAAATATTTTGACTCTGCATCTAAAGACAGATAGTTATGATAAATGTATGCCTGATTCACCTAGGGATATATTTCCCCAAGTAAAAAGGGTTAAACCCTTTTGTGACTTGCACCTTCAGTTCACAATGAGTAAATTTGTTTCCCTGTCCTGAGATAAAGATTTTCTGCTACACAATGTGAAGCAGTTACTGGAACTATTTGCAGTAACATCGAGGTCTACTTTACTGTTCGTTTGGCTCAGGACTGTGTAGCTATGTCTGAAGTAAAACATGCTGGAAGAGGTAGTAGGTTTAAGTCAACAAATGTAGCTGTTCCAAAACATCACTCAATTCACAAAATGCACTGTGTGAGCACTATAACCTAAACCAAAAAACTCTAAACAGCTTCTGCTTTCTGTGTTCAGTAGAAGTGACATTCATTAAAGTTTGTAATTCTCGACAGTTTTGAGATTCGTAATGCTGACTTGACATAGTACAGAAGCCATTACCATACATACTTATATAGCATATTATAATATATTGTTATGTTTGTTGTCTATGCATGTATTTATGTTTGCTTTCTGTTTCATAACTGAATAATACTACTGCAGTATTAAAGATCTGAATTATTTTTTTCTGCTACAGTCATGATAGTTGCTGTAAATGTGAATTTTTATAGTGGTGTTTTATCTAAATACATGTGCATTTATATAGCTGCTTTATTTAAGTTACTCCTGAGGTAAGTATTCATTAAAAAGAGCATTCAGAGTGGAAGAGGGATATCTATTCTTGTTAGGAAAAATCTAGTCTGCTGCACGTATTTTTTGTAACATTGATAGGCTAGAGGTATTCTACTGGTTTAGAATTAGAAAACATATGCTCCGGCAGGGGGATTGGACTAGATGATCTTTTGAGGTCCCTTCCAATCTCTAGCATACTGTGATACTGTGATATCTCACTATTTAACCAATGACCCAGTCAACACTGTTAGATATTGTGTAAAACTTCCAAAAACTTCTGCTATAATTTCTCGTTATCATCTGTCCTGAAGCCAAAAGCACCTGTGATTAAAGAAGACTTGTGGCTTTTACTGAATTTAAAATAAAGCTAAAATCTAGAAATCAGTGACAGCAATAGCCACTGTTCCAGCTATTGAAAGATAATTGGATTAGAATAATGAGCACATATTTCTGTTTGGTAATTACTGTGCTTCCCTCAAAAGACTTGTGCAAAGGTAATTGTACTGGAGAGTTTCAAAGATGTGCTTTTGTTTCTACAGCTACTATATTTTACAAAATGTTGTGATGCTATCAGTTTAATTTATTACAAGGGGATAGAGGTATATTTTATAAAGTATTATATACGTTCCAACATCTGATCTATGAAGTGATGCATTGGGATCTTTTAATGGAAATGTTTTTGACTTGGAGACCCTACTGAAGCTTGCTTGTAAGTCTGGGGTATAAGCAGGAACCCTCCAATGTATGACAGTAAGCCCTAGATTTGCAGCCTTAAGAGCTGCTATCTCATGGGCATGAACAGAGCTGTAGAAACTTATCTATTACCTTCTACCATAATGTCAAACAAGTAATGAAGTGGTCTAAGTCAATATATGCAACTGAGGTTTCGAAATCCTGGATGGGAAGATCTATAGGTTTAGGATGCTTCAGTTTTGACCTGCAGGTGAAATAGGACACAAACCGTGCTTATACTCAGGCTCGGGCTGAGTTTGACTATGCACTGCAGAGATATTTATAGTCTATGTGTATACTAGGGGATCCAAGAGCTCTTCTGAGTTCCCGGGTCTGGATGCTCACCTGAGCTGTACCCAGTGCCCTCATGGCTTGAGGTCCATGCAGACCCCCAACTCCAATCCATCACCCTTCACTGTCATTGTTGTGACAACTTCAAGTTCTAATTTACCCAGAACGCAAAAAAATAAGTGAGCAAAGAAATGGGAACTGCAGAAAGATACAAATGTGTGCATGATGTGGAGACTAAGTATCCCACTGCCATGTGTCCCAATGCACTCCAGTAACTCAGTTCAGATTGGCTGTAGTGTCCTTGCATTATAATAAACTCTGCTGATAAAATCCCTGTTGAGGTTATAAGCAAGCTGTAATTTCTAAAACAGCCATCAGCTTCTTTAGTATTATCCAAAACTAACAGCTTAGAAGCCTCAGGAGCAGTGAGCAATTAAACACTGCTGAAATTCACCTTTAGATATCCTCCTGAGTTGTGTTAAATTGAGATTGCCTTAATCTGTATATACAAATCCAAGGACCATATTTTTCTCTGTCATACATTAAGGAGAATATTTAAGCTATAGGAAAAAGAGGAGATGCTGTTCTCCAAGTTATAGCTTTAACTGTCCTTGTAATGGCTTGTTTCCTGTTAGATATGGTTGCTTTCTCAGTTGCTGTTGGATATAAATGTAGAAAAAAAGGGGGGGGGGGGGAAATTGTGGTTTTGAACTTCTCACCAATTTGATACTGATTCTGCAGTTAATTAGGAGGTTCAAAGTTTACATCAAAGTCATAAATTATGTCTTGTAGTATCAAAAAATTATATTGTAATAGGGAGATAGTGAAGTATAACAAGTTTACGCTGCTTTTACTTTCAGATCACATAATTCCTTGCTTGAGTACATGTTTAGCAACACTTAGTAAATTTCTTTGCAAATCCCAGTGATCTTGTGAACAGTAGCACACAGGATTTTCTACTAGATATTTTGAATATTTTAAATATTATTAACTTCTTTTTAATTTTTTAGTTAGAAAAGTGCATTTCATTTGCTCAATGACTTGACAAGTGACAAGTGATGCAACCTAGACAGCCTACGGTAGTTACAGCTAGCAATCCAGAGAAATACAGATGTCTTGCTTGCACAGGGACATGATACATTAGAAATTAACAGCTGTTTGGGTAACTATAATGCCCTGGTTTCTCCTGTTACTTTAGGCGTGCTACAATGTAGGTATTGACATCTGTTTCCTTTTATAGCCAATGACAGAGAAATGATAGTTTAGGGTAGTTTAGGGTGCAGTACAACAGTCCTGTTTTAGCCATCTACCTCAGGATAATGCTTTGGACTGCTCCTTAGATGCATTCATTTCACCTGTGTGATTCACTGTGTCTTGCATGTTTCTGCATAAGATCGTGGATTACACTCCCAGTCATTCCTCAAGCAGTGTCTCCAGAGCAAAGCAGCCATAAACTGTAAAGCAGGCATACTCAGAATAATCACCCTTTTCCTAAGTAGTACAGAAGTATACAACTTCTCCATAATTTTCTTAGCATCAGCAGAATGGCTAAATGAAATAGATGTGGATAGTCTGTGACCAAACTAACACTATTTTGTTCACTACAAATCACAGAACGCAGGAAGTGTTCGAGGCCAGGCTGGATGGGATTTGAGCAACCTGGTCTAGTGGAAGGTGTCCCTGCCAGTGGCAGGGGGGTTGGATCTAGGAGATCTTTAAGGTCCCTTCTAACTCTAAACACTCTATGATTCTATGATAGGACTTTTAACAACTTGTTTTGGTTTTTAGCCACCATAAACTTTCTATATTAATTTGCATGATACAACTGGTAAACTTTTAACCTGCCACAAAAGAGCCCCAAACACTACAGTCTATAGGATGCTACCACTTCTCATACATTTCTATTTGTGCTTCCATAAATCTTGAAACCACTTTAATGTGTCAGGGAGGGAATCTTGATAAACTCACTGTATATGAAAGCCTGAAGAGATGTGAGTCTGTCTCTTTCAGGCTCAAAAAACCCCTTCTGAACTTAGAGAATTCCTGATTTATAAATGTCTATTAGACAATCCTACCAAACTGGACAATTGCTGCACCCTTTTCATTACCATAGGGGAAAATCTTGTTCATTCTTTGAAAGAGGAGCTGTAACTAAGCAACTTACCTTCTAGGCAGGGTACTGTGTCAGGGATTGTAAGTGGCTGGAGACATCTTCTGATGAGCTTTCAGTCAGCCAGCAGACTTCAGAGATGGTCAGGCTGTTAGATATACATCTGTCATCAGTGATTCCCAAGCTTACATCAAGGAACCTCCTCAGGCAGCCCAGAGGTTTCTTGGATTCAGAGTTGCTTAGCTCTCTTAAGGCCCTATGGGGGAAGACATAAATCTGAGCTCTGAATCCCACCGTGTGCTTGGGAAGAGAAGTTGAAGTGGAAATTTATCAAATCGTTATTTTTAATCAAGCTCATTCTTTCTCTTTCTGTGGCTCAATGCACTCTAAATTATTCTCTGCAACAGCCTCAACAGAAGACAATCATTGGTAATGCTGGCTGAGTCATGTAAACATTCCCACCATGTGAGAATATCTGTAAGATCAGGAAATCCAGACAGAAGCTGCCTCTATTCCTGGTTAACCAGGTCTCCCTAAAATTGGATAATATGGTATATAAACTCGACAGAAGACCTCAAAGATTTGAATTATGAAGAACTATGTAATATCAATATATTGAATTGTACTAAGAAATAGGATGAAATCCCAAGGATCATAATGATTCCTTTCCAAGAGGAGGTAAGGGGAATAATACTGATGGATAAAAGAAGAAAATAATGAAATTTGCTAAGGGCAATTCTGTAGAGAAATGTTTTTGAGGGGAAAAAAAAAGATTAGATCAAAATGGGGGGGAATGTTGTTGGTTTTGATAATTTATGCATTCATTTATATAGGTAAGAAAGCAGAACAATAGATGCCTGTAGAACTGGAGCAAAAGCATGTAGTGGTCGGTGGTGTTGAAAGGCCAGATAAAGTCTAGGAGAAAAGGAGAAATGAAGAATGTTGTTAGCTAGATGAAGGAAAGCAATTTTTGCACTATCAAAAGAACTGTGCTGAAATTAAAATTGGTTGAAATGGCATTGTGAGCAATGATTAGACAGACAACAGCTATTGTCTGCTGATTGGAGAGGTAGCAAATAAGGCAGGAGTGGTGAAAGAAATACTTTGCTTGGTAACTGCAGAAATTAGGGTTTTGGGTTGCATTTTTTTTTTAAGCCTCTGATGACAAAATAAAGATCAGATATTAGGTAGCACAGTTTCTCCTGAAGATTTTTTAGGAAGAGAGCTGGAACATGAGATTTTTAGAATTGCCAAATATTATGAACTATTTTCAGTGCACTAAGCAAAGGTAGGACAGCTGGACCAAATGGCGGCCGTTAGAAACAGATTAGGAGGGTAGACTTTCGCTTTAGATCATGAAGCAAAATATGTGTGAGACTGCAGAAGTAAATAGAGAGACTGTATGGTATAGATAAAATGGAGAAAGCATTACTCTTAAGGAAACTGATACAGCTAAAGATTATGTTATTGCTGCTTCAGAGAGAAGTTTATTATATTAACAGAATAAAACTGCTTTGTTACCTCAAAAGAAATTGAAAATAAAAATGTAGCCATCTATGTTGAGGTAATAATTAATATCATGGACAGTTAACAAGGACTGCTAGTGGCCTCAAAAATTAAAGATAAGTAGGAATTGGATTCTGCATTCTATGGTAATGATTGGTGGAGAATCACAGATATGTCTCAGCTATAGAGGGAGCAAAGATAATGCCAGCAACAATTTTCATGTATTTTCTTTAATAACAATGTCAGTTCCACATTTTTCAACAGTACTTTCTTCTGCTGTCTATCTGTGGATGTTCATCAGTAATACACATTCACTAAACTCAAAGTAAATAAATGTTCTGATACTGAAAAGTATCTATTCCAAATTTTACCATGAATAAATAAAATCATAGAATGGCTTGGGTTGTAAGGGACCTTGAAATTTCACCTAGTCCACCCCTCTGTTCAAGGACATTTCTCATTAGATAAGGTTGCTGAAGCTGTCCAACATCACCTTGAACACTTCTATAGGGATGAGGTATCCACATCTCTAAGCAACTTGTTCCAGTGCTTCAGCACTCTCAACATAAAAAAAAAAATCCTTTATATCCAGTCTAAATTTACCCTCTTTCAGTTTAAAACCACTGTCCTGTCACTACAGGTCCTGGTACAAATATTTTTTCCATCTTTCTTTTAAACCCCCTTTATATATTGAGAGGCCGCAATAAGGTCCCCCCAGAGCCTTCTGTTGTCCAGGCTGAATAACTCCAGCTCTCTCAGCCTGTTGTCACAGGACAGGTGCTCCAGCTCTTTGACCATTTTCATGGCCCTCTTTGGACCTGCTCTAAAAGGTCCATGTCCTTGTTTTGTTAGGGGCCTCAGAGCTGAACACATTACTCCAGGTGGGGTCTCATGAGAGTGGATTAGAGTGGGAGAATAACCTCCCTTGATCTGCTGATCATGCTCCTTTTGATGCAGCTCAGGAAACAACTGGCTTTCTGGGCTGTGTGTCCACATTGGACTCTGCAGGACTGCTCTCAATCTACTCTTCCCCTAGTCTGTACTGGTACTGCAGATTACCTGACCAAGGTACAGGTCCTTGCACTTGGCCTTGTTGAACCTCATGAGGTTCACACAGACCCGCTCCTTGAGCCGGTCAAGGTCTCCCTGGGTGGTACCCATGTACCTACAGAACTCATATGTAACCTTTTATATGTCACCTTTTTTAACAGGTATTTTATCAAGAACAGCAACAAAAAAGAATTTGCTCAAAATATATTTGAGAGGTCAAGCAAAATACTTAATGTCCTTACAGAAAAAAAAGAAGTCTACCTGAAGGTTCTTCACTGCTAAATCTGTGTCCTCATTTGGACAGAAGAGACAGAATGTATGTTTTACTTGTAGCAGTGGCTAGACCGAAAAAAAAAATATAAAAAATTCAATGAGTCATTTAATCCAGTAACTTCTGCCAAATATTTAATGGATGGCAAAAATTCTCCATAATTAGAACAGATGTAAACCAAAGAAAACCATTTAAACTGACTTTTTGGCAGAACAAGGGTTTTAGGATGGAAAATGCTGAAAGACAAAGGGAAATTAAACACAAATCACCTGGTGTTTTGTACATTTCAAGTAGACAAACCTAAAATAAGTTTCAGCTACCTAAAACACAGTGGCAGCTTGTGTTTCTCCTTCCCTTATTTCCTCACCTTACCAATTAATAGTGCACTACAGTCAAGCTCCTTTAAATTCAGAGAATTCTCCAGAATGCATTCTGGGAACTGTAGTCCAGATGGGGAGTACATGTCACAGGGTAATTGAAAGCCTAGGGAGAGCAAAGTGCCATGCCTATGACCTTACACAAAGTAAAATAAACATAACCTGAAATTAATTTTTCATCCTTGCTTTCCCAGCAGAAAAAAAAAAAACAAACAAAACCCCCCCACCAAAAAACACCAAAACCCAACTCACAACACAATATTTTCTGCATTTTTTTTTTTTTAATTTAAGCAAAAATCCTTGCTCTATTTATAACTTTGTGTGACATGATATTTATAATATCCTTGGGAAAATTTTTGTGGTAATATGACAGTGATGGAACATCAGGTTAGGCATATGCACGTCACTTAGTCCAATCTCCTACTTAAACCCACAAAAGGTCAACTAACACAAGAAAGCTTTCATACTCCACCTATACAGCCTTCTTTGCCATAACATGAAATTACCTGCCAATTTTACAATATATCTCTTATTTTGATTTGACATATTGGGATAATTTTAAATTTCATAAAAGAAAATAAATTGCAGGCATTAGTAATTCTAATGCTTCACAAATGTACAAAAGGGTACAAAATGACACAATATATGTGCTTTCGATATTTCCTACCCTTACAAACTGGCCATGCAGTATGCTGACCCATCCAGATACTTCCTAATCCTGAAATAATAATCCTAAATAGACTTGCGTAAGAATGGAAACAGCCAGTGTAAATATTCTTTTACTGCCAGTCGCATCATTTTTCTTAGTTGCTGTAATGTGCTATCCAGATTGAGGTCACACATCCTAAGGAATTACTGCAGCATGGTAACAGCTTTTGTCAGCTAATTTCTATTTTCATAACCCATTGTGTTGTCAGTTTTATTAGAGTAACCCTAAAGAAAATTGCTGAAATGGAAGCCAGTGAAATAGAAGAATCTTTATCTTTCTTCTTCTGGACAATAGATTCCAGTGGTAACCAGTAGGATTTATTTGCATGGTGTATGAAGAAATCTGTAGAGAGTCCTCTGCCATCTCTGATAAGTTATATGTTCCAAACTGAAAATCAAATAGGTTGTTGGCATTGTTGATTATGGAAAAGGTATTTTTTTCCTGTATTTAGAGCCTTAATTTTTTCTGTATACTAAAACAAAAGCACTCTTAACAGACTTATCTATAAGTTCTGTCTTTAAGTTGCTAAGTCTACACAGACTTAGCAGAGAGGATTTTGCTATATCAGGAAAAAGGTGAATCTTTTGGCCCTGAAATGTTCCTTTTCCTTTTTTTTTTTTTTTTTCCTGGTTGTTTTTTAATGATGCTTCTTTTTTTCTTTCTTTTTCTTTCTTTCTTTTTCTTTCTTTTTCTTTCTTTCTTTTTCTTTCTTTCTTTCTTTCCTTCTTTCTTTCTTTCCTTCTTTCTTTCTTTCCTTCTTTCTTTCTTTCCTTCTTTCTTTCTTTCCTTCTTTCTTTCTTTCTTTCTTTCTTTCTTTCTTTCTTTCTTTCTTTCTTTATCTTCCTTCCTTCCTTCCTTCCTTCCTTTTTCTTTCTTGTTTGCTTGAAGAGGGAATAGTGACACTTTGTGAAGAAACTACAAAAGAAATAATTTCCAGAAGCATCTTGTCATCTACAAGTAGAAGGGTTCTCAACTATTTTAGCTGCAGGTCAGTGTCTTTTTCGAAACCCCTAACACACTGAATACCAAGGAACCTCTCCATAAATTACCAATCAGAATACTACATGCATTTCTTCAGCATCAGCAGCAGACAATCTGAAAACTTTTCTGCCGTTAAAATAATTTGCCAGTTATTCAGTTTAAAAGGAAAGTGACACACATGGTAACACTTATTTTTACATTAGCGCAATTTTCCTTGAAGACAGTGGAAGTTATGCCCACCTACACCAAAGATGAATTTGACCCATGGTCTTTAGAAATACTGTCTCTTACAATCTTGTTGTCAGCAACCAGAGATCCTCAAATCAATATTCTTAGATTTTTACATTTGATTTTTTAAAGCTACAGATGAAGTATCATTGAAATTTACTGTTTTAAGCAAACTTTTTTTTCTGGTTTTTAACAGGACCTTTCACGTGTGCTTTCAGCAAAACCTTGTTAAAATTAAGAATATTTTTCACCTATAGAGGAGGTCTTAAACTGGGCAGAAAGAGAAATACTTTATTTAATAATGAATTCATCCCCTGTCAATTCTTATTAAACCTGATCTGTAGGCAAGGCTTGTACAGGCCTGTTGAGCAACCAAGGATTTCCTAAACAAGCCAGCCTTTTTGTGGAGCAGTAAAACTGGTCCATTTCTCCCAAATGTAGATGAACACTGTCTTTGCTTTGACACTGTCTTTTGTTATCTCTTCCTGTTAATATTCATGTGAAGCTCAAGAGGTACAAATCCAGAAGTTTTACTAGATCCTACTTCCTGGTGTTTCATGGGATCTGCAAGGTATTTTAGCTGCAGAGCCTGGAGTCATGGCATCTGTAAGCTTTCCTGATTTAAAAAGGGCAAATATAAGCCCTTGGTTTGTAAACATCTTTCTATCCAATTTGAAAAACAGAAAGACAGCAATACTCGGCTTTCCTCTAGGGAGCAAGTGAACAACCCCCTTCTCCAGCGATACTAATCATGACAGACAAGTTGACAGTGTCATCCTGGTTTTTATTATGCCCCAGCTTTACTGTTTTAATTCCTTCTAGTGCAAATGGCCAGAAAAGCATTTTTGACACTTGCAGCCCTTGAAAGTATCAGTCCTGTTCACTGGGGTAAGAATTCACAAATGCATTCCAGGTGCCTTGTGAGGTTTGTACTACCTATCACTGTCAGTACAGCAAAGAGGAATAAGGAAGGCATATAAAATCAAGATGAAGATTTCTAGTATATGGATAATAAGGTTGAGCTAAAGCCAGAACTTTTCATTTTTACAAAAGGATTGAAGTGCACTTTTGTTGGTTCTCCGAATGATTAAAACACAAGAGAACAATGAGCCTGTATCTCACAAATAGTGGTGTTTGTTAGAGCAGGAAAGGAGTCACATAATCTCATAAAGGGGTTTGCAACTGTTCTAGTCTCTTCTGTTTGTTCCCTATGCTGTAAGCCACTGTTCTCCTCAGCCAAGCTAGGATTTGGTCCAGGTAATAGAAATGACCTTAGTGGAAAAATAAACCTTCAAAAAGAAGAAGCAGGGAAGACTGAAGGAGGTGCTAGAAGCAATTTCCAAAAGCATTACTAATGAAGAACATGAAGTTACAACTTGAGACAGGAGAAGAACATTTTCAAATCAATCCTACAGAGAAAAAACAGGTATACGTTTGTGTATCTGCAAGACCAATATGAGGAACACTAGGCTGAAGAAACTGTTGATCTCCGGCTGTTGTCTACTGTCACTGGGGATGTGGCCAGATAGAGAATTATTACTCACACTGAAACAAATCCTGGTTGTTATAATCAGATAGCAAAATCCTTCCTTAGAAAATAAGGATGTGATATGAAAATACAGAAAATACAGACATAATTTCCCAGTTTTCTTAAGACTTCTTAAGATACAAGTTATATTTATTATGTATTTCTTTCAGCTAGAGCTGGCACCATTTGGGTATTTCACTTGTCAGACCTTTGCATCACAGTTAAAATAGAAGATCAAACAAAGAGACCTTTCATCAATTTTGACTCCTCTGTCATACAGGCACATATCCACTGATATCAGGGATTTTGTTCTAAGCAGGGAATAAAAGTAAACATGTAATAACTTGGCTCTAGCCTAAGTGAAGGGGCTTTTTTTGTACTTCCCTTATGATTGTTTTATGTATTTTATTTTCCTCTTTTCTCTTAGAACTTATTCTGCTGAAGCTGAGGGAAGGTATTTTTTGGTGGGATGCTTAAACGATTCCTATAGTCCTTAGGCAGATAATGAAAAATTTAACGGAATTTCTACAAAACTGCTGAGTTTTTTCCATGTTATACACCCCACTGTCATATTACTGGGATCAACCTTTTTCTGCTTTGATACATAAATAATTGCATTATTACTTCACTATCAGGCAAAGAAGCAGCTAACAGTTTAAAGTTTGGGGTCAAGTGAAATCTATCTGTAGCTTTATAGGTAATTAGGTTAGGTTACAAGAGTCAAGTGAATATGCATTAGTTGCAGGATGAATACTCAGCATGTAGCAGAAATTTGCATTTCTACATGCTTCCAAACCTAATTCATGACTAGTATTGACATAGCAATCACATTACAGGCACTATTTTTTTTCCAGACAAAGGAATAATTGATTTGTAATAATCCTTAAAGTATACTGTCAAAACTTTTTGATAGAGTGACTCCTTTAGGAATCTGATAGAATTAATGCTACTTCCTGCCTCTGCTATTGCTTGTTGTGCTGGTTTTGCCTAGGGTAGAATTAATTTTCTTTGTAGTAAATGGTATGGGACTATGTTTTGGATTTCTGGTGGAAACAGTGTTGATAACTCAGGGATGTTTCTGTTACTGCTGATCAGTGCATACACAGAGTCAAGGCCTTTTCTGCTTCTCACACCATGCCACCAGTGAGTAGGCTGGGGGTGCACGAGACAGCAATGAGTGCTCGCAGCCCAGAAAGCCAACCGTATCCTGGGCTGCATCAAAAGCAGTGTGACCAGCAGGTCGAAGGAGGTGATCCTGCCCCTCTACTCTGCTCTCGGGAGACCTCACTTGGATTATTGTGTGCAATTCTGGTGTCCTCAACATAAAAAGGACATGGAACTGTTGGAACCAGTCCAGAGGAGGGCCATGAGGATGATCAGAGGACTGGAGCACTTCCCATATAAAGACAGGCTAAGTTGGTGCTGTTCAGGCTGGAGAAGAGAAGGCTGTGTGGAGACCTCATAGCAGCCTTCCAGTATCTGAAGGGAGCTCATAAGGATGCTAGGGAGGGACTCTTCATTAGGGACTGTAGTGATAGGACAAAGGGTAACGGGTTAAAACCTAAACAGGGGACGTTTAGAATGGATATAAGGAAGAAATTCTTTCCTGTGAGGGTGGTGAGACACTGGAATGGGCTGTCCAAGGAAGCTGTGAATGCTCCATCCCTGGCAGTGTTCAAGGCCAGGTTGAACAGAACATTGGGTGACATGGTTTAGTGAGAGGTGTCCCTGCTCATGGGCGGGGGGGTTGGAACCAGATGCTGTTAAGGTCCTTTCCAACCCTGGCTATGATATGGTTCTATGATTCTAAGAAGCTGGAAGGGGACACAACCAGGACAGCTGACCCCACATAACCACAGAGATATTCCATAACATATGGCATCATGCTCAGCATATAAAACTATGGAACTAAAGAGGAAGTAAGGAACATTTGGAGTGATGACCTTTCTGTTGATACGTAAGAGAAAGAAAAGCTCTATCAGTTACATCTGATAGAGCCTGGCTTTCCTGGAGATGGTTGAGCACCTGCTTGACAATGGGAAGTGGTGAATGAATTACTTATTTTGCTTTGCTTGCATGCACAGCTTTTGTTTTACCTATTTAACTGTCAATAATCTCAATCCATGATTTTTCTCACTTTTACTCTTTTGACTCTTCCCCATTCCACTGGGGACACGGGACTTAGATGCTGGCTGCATTTAAACCGCAGCACTGACCTTTCTCTACAGTTTTTAAAAAGGTTTTACATGAAATAGTGGAAGTTATAATAATTGACATAATTTCATTAATTAACATCATTCCATTTTGTACAGTATTTGGTTCACATATCCATGTCAGCAATATATATATCAAAACAGTGAATTGTAAGGCTTTTAAAAGTCTGAAAAAGTTTGCCCCAATCATTAAATAATATAAAAATTGAACTTAAAGACATAAATTCTATAAAAAAATTCATTGTGTTTGCTTATATATATAGCTATATATATATAGCATCAGACACTCTTCATCTTTTTCAACCATTATAATTTTTACCAAATGTTTACCCAGATTTAATTAGCACACCCCCTAAGTTACATAGCAAAATTTTGCTCCTCTTATTTAAAGCATTAGGCAAGAAACAGCTAACAGTATAGAGGTGGCTACATAAAACTAATTTGCAATGATTGTATGGATAAGAAATGTTTTCCTATTTCAGGAGCTAAAAATAGATTCATCAGCATCTGTAGTAGTTGCTGACTTTGGCAGTCTTTCATCTTTGAGTTCCAATCATAGACATGTCTATAGTCTCTGTAACTCTTCACATATCCCAAGCCAATGTGGTAAGAAAAGTCTTTTAGTGCTGAATAATTAGGTAGATCTCCTTTTTATTCTTCTTATCAACCTATAAGATAGAATGAAAAAGTCAATAAAGCCAGATCTTTCTCCTTGTCTTTCAAGAGGAGAAAATAGAGCAGGTAGGTTTCTTCCCATTTTTTATTATAAGTTCTAATGTAAGTGTTCAGAAATACTGTAGTACAAAGTAGATAGTAAACTATTTCTAAATTCAAATAAGCATGTGATCAACATACACATGCTGTTTGAAGACTTTAAGCTACTGAAATCAAGGAAGGGCTACTCACTCAGTTCCATGAGACCAGAATTTTGCCAATTATATTTCCTTTTATTTTAACAACAAAGGATTAATAAAATTCCACTGAATATGTAGGAAAACTTCTTCAAAGATTTGATCAAAGTCTGTTATTAAAAAACTACCAATTTAAGACACAGGTATATTTTCATAATATTTTCCTGTATATATTTTATTCCAGGCCCCTTTTATTTGTCTTTTCAGATTTGTATTACTAAGAGCATTAGCACCAGAAGAAATATTTTGGGGAAAATTTTTTCATCTGGATGAAAATAATGGCCAGAAATGTTCACTCAGACACTTTGTCTGCATCTCCACAGAAGACTCGGATGACAAAAGATATTTGAGGCAGAAAGACAAAAAATAAATGAGAAGTTATTTTTCAATTGTGCATAGAAATTTTGTTAAGTGAGCACCTTGCATAAACAATAGTAAGTGGAGAAGAGTAAAGAACACTTTGGAATGCAAAAAAAAAGTTTCACTAATATAGGTAATTGCAAAACACCTGGTTCACACACTGTAGAGGAAATTAACTACACATCCCACTGGAAAGGTTCATATCTGGGAATATCTATGCTTTTGACAGCACATCTGGTTATGGACATGGTCCTGTGCCCATTTGGCCTGTTTCCTGTTACTACAGAATTAGAAATAAAGTGCCTTGGCAAAAGCCATAGTAAATTTCAGCAGCTTGGCACCAGCTGATTCCTTGCAAAATATGCTTAGAAGTTACTACATCTATTGAATGCATTTTCTTTCTCACCATTGGGAAAGAAACCAGATTCATAGAATCATAGTATCACAGAATACTTAGGGTTGGGAAGGACCTAAAGATTATCCTGTTACAACCCCCCTGCCATAGGCAGATACACCTCTCACTCCAACCTGGCCTTGAGCACCGCCAGGCATGGAGCATTCACAGCTTCCTTGGGCAGCCCATTCCAGTGTCTCACCACCCCTACAGTAAAGAACTTCATTCAGTAAATTTCAGTAAATTCTTTCCAAAACTGACTTAATATACATTTTCTAATGCAGAGGTAATGAAGAAATTAAGCTACCATATAAGTTCCTTCATTAACTTGTTTATCAATTTAAAGCTTTAGCATTATCTCATAAGACAATTTATCACTCCAAAGGTTTCACCGTATTCTGCTTCAGCTGCCTAAAATGACGTGATCCACTGTATAATTTGCCAGACAGATATAGAGCTCAGTTAGTAAATTTTAAATATTGAGCATGCATATCAGTTCATGTCAACACCCATCACTTTAGTATCTTAAGTACCCCAAATGTATTTATTTATTCTCAGAAGTTACCAACCCAACCTATAGAAACAGCACTGACACCATTCTACTGACATACAGAGAAAACTCACATAAAACTCACCCTGGGTCACAGAAACAATTTACTTCACAGTAGTTTACTTCCCAACCAGCTTTCTTTTTTTCTTCTTTTTTCTTTTCTTTTTTCCCAAAGAATTGAGAGCCATAAATATAAATGTGGCCAAAGCACAAGATGATTTTTTTTTCATTTTGCTCAATTTTATTTTCTTTCTGTTCCCCAAAAACAGGCCAGATGAGTGGTCAATTTTTGATATCTGAAATTTCTAAAGAGTGCTTATTAAGAGACAGCTTCTCCTAAGCTGTCCACTTTCCGTGCAGAAGGCTAGCAAAGCCACTGTAGAAACCCTGTCAGAGAGGAAGCTACTCAGCAGCTCCTCAGGCTTCCTACTGGAGTCAACAAATCGAGACAGCATGTGCAGCTGTTGTGAGAGAACTACACAGCTTGGATACACAGTGTGGCATAAGAAATCTGGTATTCTCAAAGCAACTGAAAGGCCTAGAGTGTGTTATTCCCCTTAAGGCCAATTAGAACATTTTTAGGGGAGAAAATGGAGATTTTACACTAATTTTAAATTATTTATTAAAATCAATATTTGAACTTTCACAAACTTTTGTTTATACCCTGTTTGATTTTTGAAAGGCTTTTCCTCAAATCGTACTTTAATTTTACACTGATGAAATACAGTGGAGCTTCTTGAGTTTTACATCGATGTAACTGATATCAGCATCAGGCTCATTGTCTTCATTGTAAGCAAGTCATAAATAGCCATTCATCATGGTCATATAAAATGATACATAGATATTGATAGAAAAAGAGGTCGCCTGGCACAATCATTACTTTTTCCATTTTCTGTAGACAAACAAACCCATAAAACAGAACTGACAGATGTTGTAGCCCAAGAAAATGAAAGAGAAAATCCCACAGTACAGAAAGACTAAAAAAATTCCAAATAAAATCATACTGTGACAACCTCCTGGAATGCACCTGTTAATATTCTAAGATTTGGAAAACATAAAAGTCATAAAAAAAGGTTACTGTGAATACTGTCTTAGCTAGATCAGGGTGCTACCAGGTGTAGGGAAAAGATCCCAAGACATTTGTTTGACCTGTTTGGGTTGTTCGCTAAAAAGTTTCCTTCTGTTTGAAATAGAGTAGGTTTGTATAAATAAGTCCATGTTTAAGTCTTAAGTTGCAGTTTAGTTTTTTGTTTTATTTTCTGCAAAGAAAAAAAATGATTTCCTATTTTTTGCAATGTCTTACTCTGTCTGTTAATTGCACTCACCACTCTAAACACATAAAATAAAAATGTATACCTTTTCACACACTTCCCAGAGCATGTTGTGATTTAAAATTAATTTTAAAGTAACTAAAAGTCTCAGGAACTGAAAATTTTATTCTTTGTTTAAATTATGACCTCAAATTCAGCCTCAGCCATATCTGACTATAGTTGAAAGCATCTGGAGTATCAGCACTCAAGCTGAAGCCACCCTCAACCTAGAGTTAAAAAAATGCAGTTCTTTGAAAATAAACCTTTTCTCAGACGTATGCACAGGCTAGAGGGATTTACCAGATTCTCTGATTTGAGAGTGATTTCAAATGTAGAGATTTCAAAGGCCTTACTTAATAGATACTATGGCTCTGGCTGAAGTTGAAAGTGCTCGTTTCAACTCTGCTGGAGGTTTTAGGAATAGAGGAATGAATAATAGATTGCATTGAATAAAACACAAACAGCACATAAAAATGTTCACACTGACAAAGAGGTTCTCCTACTTTTCTCCTAACCTAGGGCCCGTACAGCTAAGGGAGACAAATGTAAATCATATTCCCACCAACGAATTAGTGTCTCATAATTTAACAGTATTAAACCTCATTAGTAAAGCTAAAAGCTGGCTTTCAGCACTTTAAGCTGGATTCTGCTCCAAATTCCGCAGTTCTACAGTTTTCTGACTCCATCTTCAGATTCTACCATTGAACCTGATATTTTGAAAGGGAAATATATGCACATACCTATGTACACACATTTCTATTTGCCTGTGTGCACATCTCTCTTCTTCAGTCCTTTTGTCTATTTAGTTGTTTATTTGAGTATCAACACGTAATTGGAAATAGATCATATAGAAATATAATTGTGATTTCAGATCGAACTGATCAAGCTGTCTCATCCTCCTCACTGAAGCATAAAACAGACATAAAGCCCTCCCAGGTAAAATGCATGCAGAGCCATTGTAAGGTTCAAATAATGTTTTTTAAGGGGTTTAGGATTCTGAATAATCTGAAGATAAGCACAGGAAAAATGGCACGTACATGTATGTTGTCTCTGTAGCTTTTAGACTTGGTATATTTTGGATGGTTTGCAATACTTGGACAACACAAAGGAGCCATAAACCTGACTTAACCAACCAGTTAAGGTACATTAGCTGGTACTTTGTATCCCTGTAGTGGATGCCTTGGGTCACTGGATTAATTCAAAGGAGTTAGAGTAAAGAAGCGAAGGCAATCTATGAAGTAGGTGAGATCCCTTAGAAATTGGCCCACAGACAATTGACATCAGTACTAAGTTTCCCGTTTGCCTTAAATTGGTGTTCATAATTAGTCTAATTTAGCTGATTGCACCAGCCATTTCCCATTGCACTTTAGTCTATAGTGCTGACTGAAAAAATATTTGTTAGCCCTTTTTCTATTTAACAAGGAACTTCTGTGTGACTGTTCCATGCAACCAGTTCTCTTGAATGATTATTTTTCCCTTAAATTACTAAAACGGACAGCATCAGCTGCAGTGATTTTTAAAGGCAAATACAAAACTATACATGTGCTGTTGAGGGTATTTCTGCAATAAGGTTCTGAGCAATATCATCAGTTGATTTCAATGACTGATGTTGCCTGAGTAATTCTCTGTTGCTGATAATATACCTTGACTTATTCAGGTTTTGCAGCAGTTTCAATGGTGAATGTCTAATCTCTTCACTGTAGCTTGTGTTCTTTTTTATTCTCTCTGTCTTATGTCTGTAACAGTGTCCTTTGAACAGGCCAGCCAAAAACTTAGTGAATCTCACACTGCTCTCCCCTCCTCTTCCTCTTACAAATCACTAGAGTCCAGAAAGCTTATTCAAATTAACATAAATATTGTCAGAGACAGGCAAGCAGAAATGATGAGACTCTTTTATTCTGGTCAAGTTTCTATAAACCTAAAAAATCCCTATGGTGTGTTTTGCTGGGGATTTTGAATGCTAATACCCAGGCTCTACAACATCATGTCTAATGTGTTTTTCTCATACACATCACCTTAATTCCCCTCGGCCTTTTCACTTTCTTCTTGCTGTTTTGATATCCCGTATGTCTGCACTGAAATTGAAACTGCCAAGCATGGTTTTCTATAGCATTTGTTAACATAGCTACACTAGCTCTTATCTTTAAAACTGAATGAAGAAGCTAAATACAATCTTTGTAATATTACCAATTGGAATTTTTTTTAATACAAAAAATTAAAGATATGAGACACTGTAGATGTGGATAAATGCTACAGAAAAGACAGACAACTGGTTGGCAGTGTTAGCTTTTAAAAACAGTGGGGTTTTGCTTTAGTTCAGGGAAGTTGCTGAACTGTCAGTCAAAAATCCTGTTATACATGAATCTGATGTCAGATCAATATTTGACAAGATTTTTGACTGGCAGGACAAATTGTTAGACATGGATGTAGTGCCACATCCATGTATAACAAGACCCATGTAGAACAGCTGCCAGTGATAGAATCCTGTCATTCATACATTATTGTAACAGTTAGAGCAGCTTCTTGAGACCTCATGCGTTAAGTAGCTACATCAAAGCCTGAATTTCATCTGTAACCCTAACCAAAACTCATTAAAATTACTGGTTTCAATTGAAGGAGTCAAGAATCCTTGAGCGCTTGTGCTTTTTTTATTCAATGTCACTATAAATGTTGTGGGTTTGGTTTTTTTCTCTCCAACAATGTTTAGAACATAGTAATATTCATGTTCTCTTTCTTCCTGATGCTTACCCAGTGGAACTGTCTATGAATTACACTGACAGCTGGTAGAATAGGAGGGGTGGTAGCAAGAACTGAAAGGAAGAAGAACAGAATGTATGTTAAACACTTTAAAATCCCAAATAAGGTTGCCATGAAAGCATGAGCAAAGCACATTTAAAATTCAGCATCTGTACAAAAGCACTAAGTTATGCCACATTTACTTGGAGTTCTAGGTTATTCTCGATTCAGCTCTAAAAACACCAATTTGTTAAACTGATTTCTGAAAAGATGACAGAGGCACTGTTTGGTAGTAATGTCCACAGTTTTATAGCAGATTATTGTGGATACAAAGCAATTCAGAATCTTGGTCTGCACAGAGCTGCAAGTCTTTCAACTGAAAAGCAATGAGTGATGCTGGAGGAAACAGAACATTTCAGAAAGGCATTCACTGTGAAGAGAGAAGCTGAGCTATA
This sequence comes from Neopsephotus bourkii, assembly GCF_033783945.1. Taxonomy (NCBI): domain Eukaryota; kingdom Metazoa; phylum Chordata; class Aves; order Psittaciformes; family Psittacidae; genus Neopsephotus; species Neopsephotus bourkii. Next base: position 469,438 of record NW_026900600.1, read on the forward strand.
AAGAGAGGAACAGTCAATCTAGATATGAAAGATGGAAGTAAAAGAGTCTGATGGAGTGATTATTTTGCCTCCTTAGGTTATTTCATGTTTTCTGAGATACTTTAATGAACCTGAAGTATAAATGTGGAGCTGTGAGCCAAAACACGTGGAAATCACATGCCTTTCTGAAGCAACAGGTGGAGGCTAAGGGGATTACCTTATGCACCTAGGATGGCTATAGTGAGTCAGGTGAATCACACCCTGACTCTCCTTTAATTTGTCTACCTGAGCCTTTTCTGCACTACCTATTAACATGGCACTTGATCAAGAACTGTTTCCTTTCTCTGAACATGCACCATAAAGTACCACAAACCCAGACTAAGTCCAAACTGCCAACATTTACATCATACTATTAATATCTGAACCCTACACTGTTACTGTGTTCAAGAAGGATGCTTTCCCAGTATGTGTGCATCCTGCATACACACAATGTTTTTTCTAGCCTTAAGGTTTCATCAGGTACAATTGTCTTTAATCTGGTAGCCTTAAATTAGGTATCATAAATTTGTCACTGAATCAGGTCTAGTTATTATAGAATCATAGAATAGTTAGGGTTGGAAAGGACCTTAAGACCATCAAGTTCCAACCCCGCTGTCATGAACAGGGACACCTCCCACGAAACCATATGACCCAAGGCCTCGTCCAACCTGGACTTAAACACTGCTAGGGATGGAGCATTCACAACCTCGCTGGGCAACCTATTCCAGTGCCTCACCACCCTAACAGGAAAGAATTTCCTCCTTAGATCCAATCTAAATTTCCCTTGTTTAAGTTTTAACCCATTACCACTTGTCTTATCACAACAGTCCCTAATGAAGAGTCCCTCCCCAGCATCCCTGTAGGCCCCCTTCAGATACTGAAAGGCTGCTATGAGGTCTCCACGCAGCCTTCTCTTCTCCAGGCTGAACAGCCCCAACTTTCTCAGCCTATCTTCATATGGGAGGTGCTCCAGTCCCCTGACCATGCTCGTGGCTCTCCTTTGGACTTGTTCCAACAGATCCATGGCCTTTTTATGTTGAGGACACCAGAACTGCATGCAATACTCCAAGTGAGTTCTCACGAGAGCAGAGGGGCAGGATCAGCTCCTTTGACCTGCTGGTCACACTCCTTTTGATGCAGCCCAGGTTACGGTTGGCTTTCTGGGCTGCAAGCGCACACTGCCGGCTCATGTTTGTTTTCTCATTGACCATCACCCCCAGATCCTTCCCCTCAGGGCTGCTCTGAATCTCTTCTCTGCCCAACCTGTAGCTGTGCCTGGGATGGCTTCAACCCAGGTGTAGGAACTTGCACTTGGCATGGTTAAACATCATGAGGTTGGCATCAGCCCACCTCACAAGTGTGTCAAGGTCCCTCTGGATGGCATTCCTTCCCTCCAGTGTATCAACCGAACCACACAGCTTGGTGTCATCGGCAAACTTGCTGAGGGCACACTCAATCCCACTGTCCATGTCAGCGACAAAGATTGTAAACAAGACTGGTCCCAACACCAGTCCCTGAGGGACACCACTCGTTACTGGTCTCCAGCCTGACACTGAGCCCTGTGTGCGCCCATCCAGCCAGTTCTTTATCCACCAGGTGGTCCATCCATCAAATTGATGTCTCTCCAATTTAGAGACAAAGATGTTGTGTGGGACAGTGTTGAATGCTTTACACAAGTCCAGGTAGATGACATCAACTGCTCTACCACTGTCCATCAGTTCTGTAGCCCCATCATAAAAGGCCACCAAATTGGTCAGGCAGGATTTCCCCTTAGTGAAACCACGCTGGCTGTCACCAAGCACCTTGTTGATTTTCATGTGTCTTAGCATGCCTTCCAGAAGAATCTGCTCCAAGATTTTGCCAGGCACAGAAGTGAGACTGACTGGTCTGTATGTTTCAGGTATATTATTTTAATATCCCATGAAAATATTTTTTTCTGCTGGTGAATTGCAGTGACTTTTGGACTTAAAAAAAAGGGAAATCTTTACCAGGTTACAACAATACTACAAACTCAGCTTTGGATGAGAAATGAAGTATGCTTTATCCAAGCAGTATTGTGAAGCACCTTTAAGTGGATAAATATTGATGTTACAAATAAGACAATTTATAAGAGGTAATACTTCTTCTGTTTTAAAGGGTGTCATTGTGAAGGTCATGAATTTGAACTTACATGTACCTGTATTCTATGTCTTTGTACTAGGTTCAACACTAGATCTCATCTGTGCTTCTTTACACTTAGAAGACAACTGACTACACCGTGTTTCCTGGTAACAATTGTTTTCACGAAAACTGAATTGTAATATAGGCTTCTTTTTGGTCAACAGCATCGCGATATTCTCTGGAGCATTCCTGAATAATCACTGATACAGTCAAACTTATGAAGTCCCTAATTAAAACAAACAAGCATAACTATGGAAGACTTATACAAGTAACAAACAAGTTCAGAAGGGATGGCATGATCCATGGACATTTGATGACTGAACATTATGACATGACTGAAGAAGCACCAGGAAATGAAAATGCTGTGATTCCATAAAGACAAAACACAAAGATGTGTGGTGCCCTTCCTTCATGACTTTTAATATCAAGCATTTTTATTCTCAAATCTATAAGACAGAAAGGGCAGGAAGTTGACCTGGTAAACACAATTTTACTCACAAGAGACATACATTTCTTTGCAGGATTACTTTTCAGAAATAGCATATACCCAGTTTTGCTTTACCTGTATTTCTGAATACTATAGAGTTTAACACATTCATTTTTATTGCCTTACTGAATTGTGGAAGATGATACATTGAGAAACCTGTTTTAAGTTACCATATTTTGTACTTCTTCTGTTTGCTGACAGTATGTTCTATTTTAGTAGTTGGTTATGAATTGCCCTAAGTCATCTGAGCTCATGATCCAAAGATGTTCATGTTTCTTTCCTTCCCTAATGGCAAAGAACTACTCTCCTTTCACTTTTTTACGGCTTTTTTTTAAATTATCATTAGTCTAGAGCCTTGCCTCTAACTCATTCACCATTTTCTCCTATTAGTCTTATCACTCCGTAGGGCTTGAGAGACTTGGCTAGTAACATCACCAGTAACTCAAGTTTGAAATAAGGCTATCAAAACAGATAGGCTTACATGCCAACTCCTTGGACTAAGTGTAATTGTAAAGAATGGGGTAAAGTGGTAATGAGAGGAAGAGCTCCCACCTTTGGGAATCCTGATGTGCTTCTCTCATTTCTCTATACTTCTACGAGTAATTTTCTGTTGTTCAACAAGTAGAAGCCAAAACTAATGTTAAGAAATTTCAGCTAATAATTTATGTTAATGTTGCCCTGTGTTGGTTATTATACTAAATATTAATTTGATATTTTTGAAGTAAGCATCATATTTACAGTTGCAAGCTCTGATACATGAAACTGATTTTTAGATGACTTTAAAGAGTCTCTTCTGCAAATAAATTGTCACTATCTGTATTTTTTCCCATAGAATTTATTCTGTTGTCATGATTTGCAGCTTTTAAAGCACCAAAGAGCAAAGCAATAGGAATGGGGAAATTAGGAAGTTTTTGCCTCTGATCTAGTAGTAAAAAAAATGAAAGAAGCAAATTACTCTAAAACACATTATTGTTTTGTGCTGGTTTTTAACATATTCTAGAGTGCATTAAGAGAACCTTTAAGCAACTGAAGCCCTATTAATGAACATGAAGGAAATTGCAAATTCACAGGTGTTTGCAAACAAATAAGATATTACTACATCAAAGTAAGGTATTGCACAGTCTTAGAAAACCTAGAAATCTTAGAAAAAAGGTGAAGTTCCTGACAAGTGGAAAAAAGGGAACTATAACCCCCTTTTCAAGAAGGGGAAAATGGATGACCCAGGGAATTACAGACCAGTCAGTCTCACCCCTGTGCCTGACAAAATCTTCTCCTGGAAGGCATGTTAAGGCACATGAAAAACAACAAGGTACTTGGTGACGGCCAGCATGGCTTCACTAAGGGGAAAGCCTGCCTGACCAATTTGGTGGCCTTCTATGATGGGGCTACAGAGCTGATGGACAGGGGTAGAGCAGCTGATGTCATCTACCTGGACTTGCGCAAAGCACTGTCCCACACGACATCTTTGTCTCTAAATTGGAGATACATCAATTTGATGGATGGACCACTTGGTGGATAAAGAACTTGCTGGATGGCTGTATGCAAAGAGAAGTGGTCAATGGCTCAATGTTTGGCTGGAGACCAGTAACGAGTGGTGTCCCTCAGGGATCGGTGTTGGGACCGGTCTTGTTCAACATGTTTGTCACTGACATGGCCAGTGGGATTGAGTGCGCCCTCTGCAAGCGATGACACCAAGCTGTGTGGTTCGGTTGATACACTGGAGGGAACGAATGCCATCCAGAGGGACCTTGACACACTTGTGAGGTGGGCTGATGGATGCTAACCTCATGAAGTTTAACCATGCCAAGTGCAAGTTCCTACACCTGGGTTGAAGCAATCCCAGGCACAACTACAGGTTGGGCAGAGAAGAGATTCAGAGCAGCCCTGAGGAGGAGGAGTTCGGGGTGTTGGTTGATAAGGAACTGAACATGAGCCGGCAGTGTGCGCTCGCAGCCCAGAAAGCCAACCGTATCCTGGGCTGCATCAGAAGGAGCATGACCAGCAGGTCGAAGGAGGTGATCCTGCCCCTTTATTCTGCTCTCATGAGACCTCACTTGGAGTATTGTGTGCAGTTCTGGTGTCCTCAACATCAAAAGGCCATGGAACTGTTGGAACAAGTCCAGAGGAGGGCCACGACAATGATCAGGGGATTGGAGCACTTTCCATATGAAGATAGGCTGAGAAAGTTGGTGCTGTTCAGCCTGGAGAAGAGAAGGCTGCGTGGAGGACTCATAGCAGCCTTCCAGTATCTGAAGGGGGCTACAGGGTTGATGGGAAGGGACTCTTCATTAGGGACTGTTGTGATAGGACAAGGAGCATTGGGTTAATACTTAAACAGGGGAAGTTTAGATTAGATATAAGAAAGAAGTTCTTTACTGTGAGGGTTGTAAGGCACTGGAATGGGTTGCTCAGGGAAGTTGTGAATGCTCCACGCCTGGTTGTTTTCAAGGCCAGGTTGGACAGAGCCTTGGGTGAGATGGTTTAGTGGGAGGTGTCCCTGCCCATGGCAGAGGTGTTGGAACTAGATGATCTTAAGGTCCTTTCCAACCCTAACTATTCTATGATTCTATGATGCTTCTATTCTGTGAAAACCAACTTCCAGTTCATTAAACAATCTCAGATCTTCTGAAATTTAAGCAACTTAACGTAACAGGAATTTCCACTTCTTAGTTGTTTGATCATGAGTAATTAAAGCATGTGAACCTTTCCGAAGGCTGAAGGAATACACATATAGTTGCAGAAAATGAGTGTGTCAAACTTAGCCAGCATGTTCATAGCCTGTATCTTCCTAGAAGACAAAGAAGGCTCAAGAAATTATTTTTCTTATTTGCATTTTAAGGTCACATTTTTAGACATCTGTCATCATATTCAGAGAAAGGAATTCACATCATTTAAAACACGTAAAATTTCAATGGTTAAATCTAAGCTAGATTTCCCTTAGAAGTAGTAAAGAAAACTGTAATTTCTGAGGTGTGAATCCTCTAAGCAAAGGCAGACAAGCTAAGCTAAATGCACCTTGAAATTAATTATTTCTCTCTGTTGACTTTACAGAGATGCTAAGCTGACTGGCCAAGATGACCAAATTAATTTTTCCCAGAATCAGAGCACTGTAATGCACTGAAAACTAAAATCTTCACCTCCACAGGGTCACATAACATGTTAGAATTAGGTACTTAGGCTTGTTGTAGTCAGTACTAAGAGAAAGGGACAGCTTACGATTATGCTGATCAAGACAATTCCCAGAAACATTCATTTATGAACAAGATACATTTGAACATATGCCCTTTTGTGGGCTACAAACACCTCATTAAATGTTCCTCGTTAAATTTTGGTTATACTTTCCTCCAAAACATGGACTTTGGTATTTTTTCTGGACCCTAACAATCATTCCTACATTCACAATAGCTTGTCCTCAGTAGGTTCATTCAGAAATTTCTCACATACACTTGGAAATATCTAGTGGAGTGGAAATGCAAACTTTAGAAGGTCTCTAGAGCATGTCTCTTTCTCAGTGGTGACTGCTTCAGCCACTTCTTTACTCTGCAGAAATTAGGCAGAAGTAAGCAGATGCTCCCAACTGTGTTTTGAAAAACTGGACTGCTGTGTTGCTTTTGTGTGCTGGGCCTGTTCTTTGTCCATCAGACCTGCTCCAAGAACTTAGGTAAATAGACCTTAGAAGGAAATTAGACATCTAATTATACCTTAACAAAAATCTCTGCATATGAATGAAAACCACAGGTTATTTCGCATGGGTCATACCTATATTAACCAACTAAATGAGCCCAGCTCTGTTCTCTGACACTGAGTTGAGTAAGCACAGGAATATTAGCTAAAATCTTAAATCAGCCAAGAGGACGTTTGACTTCAGACTGCCTGTTAGGAAAGGTGTCCAGCCTCTTGTAATTCCTAAACAAGCCTGGGAATTGTATGGAGAGTGATAATTTAATCCCACTGAGGTACCTTTTTATTTAAACAATAATAATTCATTAATAATAAGTAATTTAAACAAATATATTGTGCCCAAATACTAGAATCAACATAATCCAAAGTAATTTTTTGTTGTAAATTAAAGAAACCATCAAACGTAGGTACTTATGTAATTAGTTAGCTCCTAAAAGCAATTTTATGAGCTATTCTTTTACTTTTAAAAATAGTCTTTTTGAATCACTGTCCTGGACGGAAAACCATCTCTTCCATAACTTGAAAAAAATCATATCTCACTAGTAAACCTCGATTTCTGAATTCAATTTGTCCAGCCCCGAAGGAGATATTAAGGCACACTTATCAAGCAGCCTGAGACTGAAGAACAGCCAAGAAGGACTTATTAAAAGACATGAGCTTAAGTCTTATCGAAAGTCAATTGTTCTTTGACTGCTAAGTCATTCTGCTTGTCAATAGCATAGATAAATGTGGTTTTTATCTTACCCCTTTTCAAGGAGGAGAATGTAGAAAAATGAAGGAGACATCAGTAGGTGCAGGGGAAGAAAAATGAAATGTCAAGATTAGAACTCAGTATTATGATAGACATTACCTGTGAAGTATAGAGAGCCTTAATTAACAAGTCATCCGCAGCAGCCCATAAAGCGTAAGAGTATGAGATGTCTGTATTTGTTATTCCCTATTCTGTGTCTGGGTTTTTAACTTAGATAGCAAGTTCTTCAGTGGCTTTTGGTGCTACCATGGTGAACACGAACAACTGTTTTCATACATGAGCTTTCCAGGACAATAAATTGGGCATTGGTATCATTACACACTAAAGACAGAAAACATTGTTAAAATAATTCAAACACAAGTATTTATTTTAGGTCTCTCATCCATCACTATCAAGGAAGATTTCAGACACATGAAAAATCTTTTTTTTTAGTTCCCAGTTAAATCTTTGGTCAAATTTACTGTCATTTACACCAAAAAATTTATCATGGGTGGTGTTACTCCAAACACTCTTCATGCCAGAACAGAGATATAGGATATTTTATACCACTCAGAATGATCAATATACAATTGGGAAACATTTCCAAGTTACAGAACCTAAGACATCATCCTTCAGAAACTGAGGAGTTTGTGATAAACTAGATACTCCAAAAATATATGAATTATATTGGAGGTCTTTCAAACCCCAAAGTAGGAAGACATAAGAATAACCTAAAATATCTTTGTTTCTTCTTCCAGCCTCAGGCTGAGTAAGGAACTCCCTACAGACATTGCACTGAATTTCATGTGAGAATTCTGGGAAGATAAAAATAGCATAAATTTATCTTGAAAGGTAAAAAATAGGGTGAATTTATTTTTCTTTAATGATTATGAAACACATTATATAAAATAAATCCTTGTTAGTGTTGTTCAAACCTTGGAGAAAGTGTGACAATACCATCCTTCTTCCTTTATTTTCAGTATTGTAAACATTTTTCAGAAATAATATTCCACTGACATGGGAAATAGCAACATATCCAAGTGGAACTCATCCAAATCTACTCTACACTAGGCTCTCACAGGAGCTTTAATGACCTCCATTTATACTAATGGACTGCTTAATGCAGAAGAAATTGTTGTTAATATGAATGAAAAGGAGCCTTTGACAGGCACAGCCATTCACAGATTCACGAAGTGACTAATAAAAATCACCTTTGTATCTCCTGTCTTCTGTGAATTACTGATGTTGATGGAGGCAGAACAAATTAGCAGGTCATGAGGAGAGAAATTCAAGCTCTAATAAATAAATTAGGTTAGCCCTAATGTCCTGTTGGGCTCCAGTATTTTTCTCATCTGTTTTGCCTGTTTAGCAATGCTGGCATCAAGAGACTAGACATATTTTCGTGAGGAATTTCTCCTAACCTTTCTAATCTTCAAACAGCTCTTATCAATAACTACTGAGCCAGGAGTCAGGTAACTTCATTGGAGGTAAGAAGAAAATAAATAGGAAATAAAATGGGAACAAGCCTTCCTAAACTATGAATTTCTGAAGTACTTTACATCAAACAGTCTTTGGACATACACAGGCCTACTAACTGGGAAGAGAGGTGGGCAGCAAATGAATGAGGAGGGAGAGAATGAGAATGAAAGTGAGAAGAGAAACAGAGGAAAGAAAAGTGTTGAGTCAGAGAGTGAGGGGAGGAGTGAAGGAAGAAAGGAAAGAAAGAGGAATGGAAAGAAAAGAAAGAGAAAAAAAAAGAAATACAAAGAAAGGAGAGAGAAGACAGAAAAAAAGAAGAAAGTTGCAGAGAGAGGCAACAGGCAGATTTAGCACTAAACGGTGGTGCGATCAGAATGTCCCCAGGCACACAAGATTTTTTATCAAGTTAAAAAAATTGCAGTTAAACATGGAAAATTCAAATTAAATATTTAATGAAAATAATATTACTTTGCTGACTGAAACAAACTAGACAGCACAGCTAAAAATCAAAGTCCTGCTGCCTACTTAAGCTTTGCCATTGCCTTAAGACTACTCACAGAGAGTACTGCTGAACTCAGGTTTTATAGGTTTTATCTTTTACTGTGAGTTTCCATCCTTTAGTAATTGAAGGCCAGCCAGTAAGGTTCTTTTTATGTTACTTTCTAGGTGAATGTTTCTAAGGCCAAAGTTGCTTTTTAATGGAAAATAAAATACTGTTTCTGCAGTAGAAAACAAAATGTTGTAGATAGCAGAGCACCTTCTTAAGCATGACCAGAACACATGGAAAGCAGCCAACTCAATGATCCACATGCACCTGTTAAAACTGCTGAAGTAGGATAGAAGATAAGCAAGGGAGCACAGCAGGGTGTGGAAAATCAGCAGGCTACCAAGAAGACTGAAAAATACAGGTATTTTTTACTTCTCTTTTTTTTTTTTTTTTTATTCTCTCTCAAGTACTAGCAGTAACTTCAGGGAGAAAAATAATAAACCGAATCTAAAGATTTATTAGATTCTTCTCAGCTGGACATTTTACCCAAGGCAATGTGTTTGGCGTGTGTATTGAATGAAGATATGATTTGACATAAGAGTTGGGATTGTCCCATAACATCCCCTTTATGATATACGTGTTTTTTTAGAAGAACTGCTTTGACATATGAAGCTAACAGCTTTTATTCCAGGCAGCATTAATTCCTGCTGTATCCTATGCCAGTGGGACTAAAGGCACTGCTCTGTTTTTAGAGCACCAAGCACTACTAAGCCTTGAGTCCCATCAGAGACTGGGATTTTTTGCTATTCAAACAGTAAACACAGAAGCAACAAGCTGATGTGGTAAAAAAGTAAATTAACCCCTTAAATAGGTGGATATACACAAATCTACTGGAAATAATCACAAGCAAAGTGACTTTTATTCTTTTAATAGAAGATTATATAATTCTATCCAGAAATGTTTCTAATGGATATGGTATTTGTGAGGAATTAAGTTCAAAAGCCCTTCCTCTCTGTTCTTTTTTCTCATTCCTTTTTCTTTTTCTCTTTTTTTTTTTTATTAACTTTTATGTAAATGTTTTTAAAACCATACATCTATTCTCTGCATCCTGCTCTTGGCCTTTGGGGTGGCTATGGGTAATAACATGACAACCATTGCATTTCTGTACAGTTTTATAGTTTTTTACCCCCCAAGTATGTAAGTATAAATAAGCATGGTCACTCTACTTAACAGCTAAACATTAATTACTATTTTTAATGAGGAAAATTAAATAGAAAAGCACTTAAAATGAGACTGAAATGATTTTAATTTTGCAATGGTTACCCAAAAATAAATGTTCAAGAACTTCAGTTTAAAGCAATTAGGAAAAGAGGCAAGTATACCCATCTAATAGATTGGAACGCACCTGTAAACTTTGTTTAAAATTATGTATTTCTCGAATCTTTGTTCCTAAGAAAAACAAACAAAAAACTAAACAAACAAACAAACAAGCAAATAAACCACGCACACACACAAAAAATCCTTTATTAGAAATGCTGAGTAATCAGATGTAAAAAACATGGAGGTTTTGGTTGTATCCATCCTGGTAAGCAAAACCGTGTCAGTACATTAGTTCAAACAGTAGCCTTCAGTCATTCTTATTTGTTCAGTATAAGCATCCTCCTGGCAATGCTGACTCTGCCAATTCAGTGTTCAGGCACACGGAAGGGAACAGCACATGCCAATAATAGCTTTCATTGTGAATCTGGATAGGATTTCTGTTTTGTCTTGTGGATTTAAGTAACATAAGCAGTGCCATGCTTTTCTGTCCCTTCTTTACTTACAATAAATGTTCCTGCACTGCCAAAATCAGGTGCTGGTCCCATTATCTCATGTCATCATCACTGCACAAATGTTAATTCATTTGATCACCACCTACCAAATCATCTAGTTCCCTTCAGAAAACTATTCCGTGTGGTTTCTGAGAGACTGCTTTGCTCCAGGAACAGCTCCCAGAAGGTACAATGGGATAAGCTTTAAATTTCTCCTCACAAAAAATTCTTCTGGCACTATGCCAGAAGGTTTATACCCTCCATATAATCTCATATTTTATGTGTCATAAGGTACGCATAACTTGCTTCAGTTTCATGTCATGAAAAATCTTGTTCTACAAGCTGAAGCATAGCCACTATGATTTCTATCACGCATGCATACGTACATGCACACACACAAACATGTGGAATCTTAGATTCAAAGAAGGCAAGGACCAAGTGCTTCATATAAAGGGTGCACTATTCTGCTCAGGAAAAGGTGAGATATGGACAGAGTGGATGCATCACTGATTACCACTTGGCACAGAAGTCAGGAGTCACTCCTTGAGACTAATGGTTTTAATATTGCAGTTGTAGCCCATGTTCCCTCTGTGACTTCCTGTTGCCACAATGGGTAAGGATCCCATGGCAGCAGGTGGAATTATGCTCCCTTTTTCTGAAAAGAAGGCTTAGTTTATCAAAGCAAGCAAAAAATTTTGTGTCAGATGGAAATTAGTTTAATTCTGTACTGGTCCAAATTCAAACTATGGTCCTAGCATGAGCTGATAAGTGATAAGGAATGAGAATGAACAAGTTCATTAAAGTAATTTTTAATTTTTTTTTTAATAAACAGACAGTTAGATCTGTGTTGGATATTTTTAAAATACTGTCAGGAAGATTATGTGACCCATTATCAGTCTTCTGAGAATTGAACTTCTCACAGCTTTCCTAATATAGAGCAGAATGTGATAATGCAATCTAACCCATCACCAGCTGTTTCATTGACACAACAAGGAACTTCATAAACAGAAGAACTAATGAAGCCTGGTTATTAATGAATTTGTGTTTCAACTTTGGATTTTTAACTTATACTACAGATAAAAGGCTTAAACCTGATCTTTGTTAGAATTCTTAGACTTCTTCAGGAGATAATTTTTGATTAAAGTGTAGAATTTCTGATGCTTATGACTGCACAATCTTTGATGAATTATTTTCCCATAGATTATGACAGTTACAGTACCTCTCTATGCTAAATATATATTAAGAGAAGTTGCAACCCTGAATAGTTTCCCTCAGGGACAAATGAAGTAGAGATTAGTTCCTCAACCAATCTGTTAGTGAAAAAATAACACCAAAACAAACCCTAACCAAACAACCACACGCACACAAAAAAAAAAAAATACCCCACACCAAAAAGAAACAACCTGTTTCTCCTTATGTAAAACCTGCTTAAAACAGGACAAGAGTTCAGCATTTATTAGGGCAGAACGCATATTATCTCCTTGTCCTATCCATTCCTCCTGCCTTACTCATCTAAAGGGCTAGATCACACAAGATTCATACTTTAGGCAGAAGTTTGTTACCATGAGTGTGGTGAGATGCTGAAACAGGTTGCCTACAGAAGCTGTGGATGCCCCATCCCTGGAAGTTTTTAAGGCAAGGTTTGAAGGGGTTTTGAGCAACCTGGTTTAAGTAGGTGTCCCTGCCCATGGCAGTGGATTGAAATCAGGTGACCTTTAAGGTTCCTTACAACCCATCCCATTCTATGATTGTATGTGTCCTGGATTTAGCACTAGCCGTCATTTTTTCTCTTTCTTGGTAGCTGGTGCAGGGCTGTGTTTTGACTTTCAGCTGGGAACAGTGCTGATAACAATAATGTTTTGGTTTGGCCAAGGACTTTGTGAGCCTCATGCTCTGCCAGGGAGGAGGGAAGCCGGGAGGAATCAGAGACAGGACACCTGACCCAAACTGACTAAAGAGGTATTCCATACCACAGCACATCATGCCCAGGATGTAACTGGGAGTGAGCCGGAAGGGCAGAGGGACTGCAGGGTTGGAGGAGGTATCAGTTGGTGCTTGGTCGGGCTGGGGGGCAAGTTATCGGTCGCCTGGCGCTGAGGTGTTGTATTCTCTTCCCTTGTTATTTCCTTTCTCATTATTATTATTGGTGGTAGCAGTAGTGATTTGTGTTATACTTTAGTTACTAAACTGTTCTTATCTCAACCCGTGGAAGTTGCATTCTTTCTAATTCTCCTCTCCGTCCCTCCAGGAGTAGGGGGAGGGCAAAAAGAGGGGGGGGAGTGGGTGAACAAGTTGTCTGGCTGGGGTTAAACCATGACAGTATGATTCTATGACATACAGGAAAAAAAAAGATATTCTCATTCTTCTTCATTTCATGAATCCAAGAAAATGTATTAAAGACTTCACTCAAGAAAAAAAAAGTATGTCGAATATTTATGCTTGTGTTAAACAATACCTTGAGAAAATAGTGGATGTCTCAACTATGCTATCCAAGGTAATATAAAAGTATTGATCCAGCCCTTGATAAGACCATTAAATGGTGTTTGTACATATATACACAGAAAAAAATTAATTATTTTCAGGGCCTCTACAAGCATGACTGGATGCTCAGACATGAACATCAGAATACAGAGACATTAAAGCTCTCTGTCCAGTTCCCCAGTTCACAGAGGAACTTGGAATTCAAAATATAACCCTGGGAAAGGAGATCAGATATGATGGAAGGAAGCCTGAGAAGGATTAAACCAACCTCACTCAAGTGCTTCAGCTGAAATGTTAAAATGGATTAGCAGAGACCCACAAGCAACATGTTTTGATCTGTATCCTACCTAAACTGCTTTAGCTTCATCTTATATACCAGTCAGTGTTCTTTAAATCCATGTTTTTTTCTCTAAAATCTCTCCCAAGAAATAAGTTGGAATAATTAATAAACCCAGTGTTTTAATTTTACTTAAACTAGCAAAAAACATATTAAATTAATCAACTCATTGGTCTCTCCACTATAGCCAGTAGTACCCGTGGGCAGTCTTCTCTAAGGCTGTGAAATCCCCTGCACTGCTATGATAGTATAAAAATGAGACTCATTTGCCTTACTGTGTCTATTGCTTCAACTCCTTGCAGACAGGAGTGCTTTGCACTTTTGTGTTCCTATCATTTGTTCAGTGTGCACCATCTGTGATGTTTCTGCCTTTCAGAGTCTCAACAAATCTCCAGATGAAAATTTTCTTTCACATCAAGTGGTTGCTGACCCTCAAGTTTTTTATTTCCTTTTTATTCGTTCTTATACATGTTTTTTTTCTTCAATGTCAGTAATCTGAAATTCCACGTATTTCATCTTTTCATTTTATATTCATGATTTCTTCTCTGCCTAGCTGACATTCCTTGTACCCTTCATTGTCCATTCTCAGTGCTATCAGAAATTTTAACAGTTCTTAGAACCTACTCTCCATCATTTTCATTTAAAAGGATCTCCACCTCCATTGTCTTCTATCTTGGAAGATATCAATCTGTTCAGTTCGACTGAGAGACAAGGCGGAATAAAGGTGAAGGGTTTACCCAAACTGACAGGGTAATGACTATCTGGAACCTTTGCTCATTGTCAGACCCACAGAAGCAGTGAGATAAGAAGCAGTACTGAATACAGTCCTTCCGGTACTTCAACTAGTCGATAGCTACAACTGTTTTCCCTCTTCCTTTTCAATGATCCTAATCAACACTAGCATGTTAGTTTATTTCTTTAAGATTGGGGACCTGATTGGAGGCAGTTAAGGTGACATAAACTTGGAAAAAATAATTACAGAGGTGTTAATTTTATATTCATGTGTATTAAAACTGAGAACTGAACATATGAATACTGCGATAAATATTCATATTCTGAATAGAAACTGTCTACAATTTAAGCACAAATGTGGCTGTGCTTTATATAGATGTATTTAATCTGGGTTTAAATGCGTCTAGGTTCAAATACATCTAATCTAGCTACCTTCAGTATTAATGTCTAGCTGTGTCCATATAGTTCAAAGGATACCCATGTACTATTTGTGTTCTGCATTACTTTGCTGAGCTCTGCACTGTCACAGCTATCCCACTAGCAGCATGGGTGATAGCTAGGCTGCAAAAAGGCTGATCTTGACTGTATGAGTTGCTGTCACACTAGTGATCACATCCTGTAATCTTATTATCTTCACTATATCAGCAGTGACTCCAAACTGAGACAAAGCTCAGAACTGTTATACTGGTTCCCTTCTAAGCACAAGCTCCCACTTGCCTACAGAAACAGCAAGATGGAGGGATTCTAAGCCACAGCATTCAATTCTTCTTAACAATTAAAAAAGATCAAAATTGTCCTGATTGATGACACAAACCTCTACCTTCTTACAATTTTAGTCAATGAAAAATTAAATTAATGTAAAATTAAATCAAGATAATCAAAATCAGGCCTGAATTTTTTTAATGTTAAAATAACAAACATAGGATTGTACTCAAACATCAGTACTTTGACTCTAGGATTGTGCTTATTAGAGAAAAATGTTCCATAACGATACAAAGCAAGAGGCAGGCAACAAGGGAATGAATATTGTCACAGCTAACTTTCTTACAAATTGCAAGGGAAGAATTCTGCACCTCAGAATGGGGTAGCCAAAACCCACGAACAGTAACACAGAGTTAGAAAACTAACTGGTTTTAAACAACATGAGACGTGTGTATTCAAATCCAGTCCATTCCTTGGAGCCTCAGTGACCAAGAGAGGGTCTAGAGAAGACCCCTGTCTGCTCACTACTGTCATTTTGGAATACTTGCTTTGGTCGTTCTATTTAAAAACAAGTAGACAGACAGAAGCAGAAGACAAACAAAAGGCAGATGGAAGAGCTAGTCATGGTAACCCTGCCCTTTACATGAAAAAGTTAAAAAAATGCAAGACTGGTTATGAACCCGGTTTGGCTTGGTAGAGTATACACTGGTATTTTTTGCCATTTCACAAGTTCATACTGTTTGCAGTGAGAAAACTAATGCTCTAATAATTGAAGCTGTTAATCTTTGAAAAAAAAAAAAGTAATCATGATTCACTGAACTATAAAGAGGGAGTAACATGTTTCAGCCTATGATTAGTGCACTAAGGTGCAAGGAAAGTCACGAGTTCTGATCCTTGGTCTGAGAACTGGGCCTGTATTTTAACCTATGTATATGTAACGTTAAAAACACAAGTGTGGCCAGTGCTGGGGTTTGTAATATTGATTCTGGGAGTATGAAATCTCTGAAAAAAATATCCCTAATTATAAGGGTGTTTCCAAATTGGAAAATCACAACAAGGATTAAGTTCTGTTCTTATTATTGTGTCTTTAACTAGGTGAAGAGAAGTAAAGAAAAAGTAAAAAACTACAAGAATCTAATTAATGGGACTAAATTCTTAAGCAGAATAAAATCAGTTTATTTCAGCCATATAACTGGTTCATCATTTTCAATACGGTCTCCTAAATGCTTCACCCACCTCCATTTTGACCTGGTAGATATGTCATTGTCTAAAATTAAACATCAGAAAGAGCTGTCTGCTTCTCTAAGGTCAGATTCTGAAACCTTATCTCAGTTGTAAGACAAGTATTTTTATTTTTAAGAAATGGACTCCAAAAATACTGCTCCTAGTTCTGTGGGTCTCTTTCCCTCTCCCAGAATCTGAATTGGTCTGAAGAAGGTTGTCATAATTACAAATAATTCCCACTGGGAGAACTCCTGACACTCATTATAGTTTTCTGTTCTGAGACTGGTTCTTTTTTCTTTTTATTGTTAAAAAATGTACTTTTTTTTTCCTGAAAAATGCTAATTTGATTGGTGTATTCAAGAAAGGGTCACCGATAATTGCTCATAGAAGCTCCATATCTCACAAATGAGTGTTGAGAGATTTTTATGTTGTGCAAGTATGCAGCATGACATTGAATCTTATTTGTGATTGGGTATTGCCAACTGTTATGAAACTTCTTTTTAAGTTTTGTTGAAATAATTTCCCAGAGGTTACAGTTTTATAGGTACAGTGGTAATGAATTTTGACGGATTTGTGGTTGCAAAGGACTGCATTTCCCTTTTTGATGAAGGAAGGCTCTAAGGGTTAAACATGAAGGAAAAAAAACCAAAACCAACCTGTGCAAAAGAATGACGGGCAGTAATAGAAAAAGTAACTTGTGCTATAACATGAGAAACTGAGTGTGGCCATAACAACATGACTGTTTGGGTTTTTTTTCAAACAACTTTTCCTATCTGTGGATACTATTTTAATTACAGATTAGTGTTAATTTTGAGATGCACTTGCTATTCTCCAGGTTCACAGGAAAAACTAGCTACTGGCAGTTTGGGTAACAGCCAAAGTACACACAAATGAGAAGAATAATCAAATATGCCATCATTCTAATGACAGTAAATACAGAATGCTTCTACAGTACAGAAGAGTTGGAGTTAACTTTCTGGAAAGCTTAAAAAAATGCAGTCAATTTAACTTTATCAGGAACTAATACATGCATCCACTCTAGATGCATCAATATTAGTAAATTAAATATGATCAGAAATGTTCTCTTTCACTGGGGGCAAGTGGCATGAAATAGTCCACAACCACATCATTAAACTCGCCTGTTCTCCAAAACAAGATAACCATATCCAAACATTTTTGGAGTTTGGGTCCTGGGGTTGTGACTCCCCTTATCTAAAAACTGTCAGCACAGGCCAAAACTATGGCAAGACTTATTCTTAATGAAGAGGTCTGCATTAGAGAACCGCATGAAGATAGTCAAGTTTCTGTACTTAGGAATATTTTCCTGAAATGGCTTTATTTACTGGTATAGACGTAACCCAGTTAGGCCAAAGCCCTGAAGTGGTTTTGGTGAAGGAAATAACAAGCTGACTTTTTTATTTTTAATTTTTAATTTCTGCCACTCTTCTGGACTAAGTTCAATGTTTAATCCAGCCTTTGCTTCTCCTTCCTGTTAATGCTATCTAGGTAATCAGTTTCTAGGGTATCAGTTCCTGGCAGCAGTTCCCTATGAGCCTCCAAGCCACCCCAGAATGGTCTAATAACCCACTGAGGAAGCTTCATCAGTATAAAAGTAAATTTTTACTAAGCAGAAGTCCTTATTGAAGCTCCTAAACCCACATAGTCTACAGGTAGAAATAAGCACTTTAAATGTGCAAATCATCCTTCTGGAAGACATCTAAAGTCAAACAGCAATGTGTCCTATGAATAGTGATGGTCTCAAAGGTAGATGTCTGTGATGT
Organism: Neopsephotus bourkii; assembly: GCF_033783945.1. NCBI lineage: Eukaryota > Metazoa > Chordata > Aves > Psittaciformes > Psittacidae > Neopsephotus > Neopsephotus bourkii. The sequence continues at coordinate 487,548 of NW_026900600.1, forward strand.
AGATATCTAAATCTGAGATCAGCCTTACTGAGTTTATAGCAGAGGTATTGCTGAGGAATAACACTGTCTAACAACCATCTACCTGCCAGCACAACTGGCATGCAGAAGCTTTAACCAAACCCAGAATTAGGGTTTGAAAAAGCAGAAAACATCACATGTAACAAAGTATTTAAAGACAGGCAATAAGGTAGTGGAGTTTTCAATCCACTAGATGTAAAGAATGACACCAGTTTATACCCATCAGTGCTGACCTATCCATAGGCACCTTATAGTTCTGTGCATTTCATTTTAACCTGCTTCTACCTGAAAAATCACACTGCTAACAACAACTAAACTAGCAAATTAAAACCAACATATGTAAGGGTTTGTCTGTCCTTTAGAGCATCTCTGATGTTTCTTGGTTTATTTTGCATGGTCTTTCTTCAGTCAGAACCATGGATCAACAATCCTCCATTGCCTGTGAACATCTATTGATTTAATAACTACCTATGGAAAGGATAAAACCATTTAAGGGATTTACTTCTTTGTCAAAATGACTAACATCTATAAAAAACAAGATAATGAAAAAGACTTCAGGAAACTGTATTGGCATTATGATAGTAGTTACTATATGCTATCCTACTTTCAGTATGCAATTATTCAGGGAAAAGAGAGCAAAGCGATGTTCCATTGATGTACAGTAGCAGAAGAGCCAGATCTTATTATGTGTGATGATAACACACATCATGAAGTTAAACTAGTTCACCAGTTCTTTCCTAACTGCAAGTAGGACAGCCCAAAGCTGTAACATCATATCATTCAATCCTTAATTTTTCACTTTTTCATTCTAAAAATATGACTTGCTTTAGCTTCTAGTAGGAAACAATAATTTTTCATCATACAACAAAAACCAGATGTGATTCACTGTATGCCATCAGTGGTTTGAAATACCTTTATAAGCTTAATAACAATAATAATAGGAACAGAGAAATTACAGTTTTCAGTAGTGCAAAACAATTGTTTCAGCATACGTATAACTGACAAACTGGCAAGCTTAGCCCTTAAAATAATTAATGATGGATTTAAAATTAAATCCATCAGCCGTGAAAACCTTAAGTTATTCACCATTGGGCATATCAAACATCATGTGTCAGCAGAGGAAAAAAGAGATATCACAGAAGTGCTGCAAGTTTCCCTCTCACCAGTATGACACAGTCTTGCTGTCTTCTGTCTCCATTTCTACCTTGCTTAATGATCTTGCATTGCACAGTACATTTAGAGGACAGCATCACTGGAGCTATCTCAATCAACTGAATGTCCACTGTTGATTACCGTGGGTACTAGGCTGTTATGAAATGTGACACAAGACACCAACTAGACCTTTATTTCAAAGCAAGTGGCAGCCTTAGCTGCATTTATGCAATAGCCAGTCTTTTCAGTCTGCTATGCATGCTCTGAGAATACACCCAATGTTTACTCCCCAGGGAGGTAGAGGGAAGAATATGAAAAGATCGGTTTCATCTTAACAGACTTCTGATGTTATCATCTGAGATATTTGTTTAGATTCCCTGTGCAGTTAATGGAGAGAAGGAGACACTTTTGTGGCATGATTCATCTGAACTATGTCAGTTTAGTTTAGTCAAAATGAGATTAATCCCACCATAGAATTGCCTACAATATTACAGTCATCACATACAGAATCTGTCATTATTAGTTCAGAAGCTGACTATGCACTATAGACAACTAATGCTCATTGAAAACTAACTTTGTTACGCTTTCTAAATTCTATTCACGTGGTACTTAGCTGATCAGCCATGTCAAAGTGCTCTTAAGCACCCACAAATGAATGAACTCAGCATCTGTACAGTTCAAAAATAGTAAAACTGTGTATATGTAAAGTTTACGTATTGCAACTCTCAAGCAACAGTTGACTATGAATTGGTCCTGCTTGCTGATATATACTTTCTGGCTAAGTCATCAACTCATAGAATCATAGAGTGGTTTGGGTTGGAAGGGAACTTAAAGATCACCTAGTTCCAAACCCCCTGCCATGGGCAATGATGCCTTCCACTGGACCAGGTTGCTCAAAACCCCATCCTGTTTAATGAGTTAGCAGTTGACTTTTCTTCCATATCCCTCCAGAATACCACGGCTGTACTGTCGTACTCAAGAGAAAGTCTTAGGAAGTCAGATGGAAATGTTTTAATCTCTGTGGAGTACAAATGTTAAAGTAACTTTAAATCAATCAAGATACAACTGAAGGTAATACAGTGCTGAATAAATGATGGAAACTGTACAGCACCTGATCACTGAGCCTTCAGCTAACAAGAATAATAGGAGAATATGGTTTATCCCTGTCACAAACCTCTGCAAAAGAGAAAAGGATCTGACACATACTTATTAGTTTTTTACAGCAAACCAAAGGAGAATTGGAAGCAAAGGCCTTAATCCAAGTGCCAAATGTAATCTTACATTACACTGTAATTCAAATCCCAATACTATATATATTGTACAAGATTGTCTGCTGAAAGAGCAGCTTGTGCAGTAGAGGAAAAAGGAGGTGACAGGCTCAAGATAATGTTACTTGGCATAATCTCACTGTTTCTCTAACATTGCTTAATGTCCACAAAGAAGTAATTTTAAACCTAACCTGTCTGATTCTGTTAATTTAATTTTAACAACAAAAGTTCAGGATCCTTTGCCATAAGCTTAGAAAAATATACTCAGATTGGCACTTATTAAGGAGATAGGGTATGAAGCACATATCCCTGAGTCTCTTTTCTTCACCTGAGAACACTACCAAAGTGGGAGTTCCCCCAGGAAAGTCAGGCAATTTTCAAGACCTAGTATTTCAATAAGCACTTTTCCCATCGTGCTGGACATGCTTGTTTGATTATGCTGAGTATTCTTCCTTGTTACTGTGTATTTTTCAGAATACTTCCAAGGAATTCTTTAGCTTATTTTTTATAATATTATTTTCTCACATAAAAATGACAGTAGGCAGCTGATTAGAAAATGTCATACATCTGTTAGCTGCTAATTTAAGAAGAGAATAAAAAATGAAGGTATGTCACAAAGCTTCTATAGGTAGTTACAATGAGGTAAAATCTCCTTGATTTATATTCTATTCCAGCAGGTTGCACTTGTCTTTTCTGAGTTAACAGAACCAAGAAGGGTTTGGGTTTAATGTTATTTTATTTTATTATAAATGGCTAAGTCATATCCACAAATGGATGAGTTAAGCTAGCTGGAGTTCTAGAAATGAGACAAAATTCTTGCTTTTATGAGTCACAATTTTCAAGGGAATAGGATGTCTGAAGCTGGAATGTACTAGTTCTTGAATGTATCCTACAAGCCTTTTAATTTATAGCTTACATCCCTTTTGAAACCTGGAAAAATGGTCTGACCTCTGAAAAGCACATTTTCAATGCATCCCATAAAACAGCAGGAAAGAATGCAGATTGAGAATGCAGTTCCAGCACTTCGCTCTTTAAAAAGCTTTTAAAGACTGTCTTATTCATTCATCTTTTAAGAAAGATGAATGAACATGAGATTTTATCCTTGTCTGCCTGGTAAGGAAAAAATTATGTTAAATTCGTGCCAAAGTGATTAGGGATGAGATCGGGATCAAAGTTTTGATCAGCTCACAATGCATTATTCTGTTTGAAATATTAAGAAGAAATTGTTTTGGGGGAAAAAATGGAAAAATAGAAATATGTTGCTGAATCAGTTAATAAATCTCACTGCCAGCATCAACCAAACTTTATTCACTGATGAAATGACATTGGAAAGAAAAAAGCTAAATGTAAGCATAGTTGAGGATATGACCACTGAGGAATTAAAAGAGAATTAGAGTTCTTGGAATACAAAATAGTACCTAAAGAGTTCAGATCCTCATAAGAAAGACACTGGAGTGGGGAAAACAAACATTCTAAGATAATGAACATGTATAGCTCCAAAGTGCCACCTCTTAAACTGCTGTGAATGTCTTACATTTGATACAAAAGATCAGTGGAAACGGTAGTACACAGATTGTCAGAAATTCCATGAGACTTTAAATCTCCTGTTGATTTCAATGGTCTTTCAAGACCTTGCAGTTATTGGGCAACCATCCGCAATAGATATTTGATGTCTCTTTAAGAAAACAGCAGAGTAATATTTTCAGGGAAAATCGGTGTTTAACAGATTTTAACTCTGACACTGATGGTTCATGCATGAGGATTGGGTCCTTCTTCTTGCCCTGTTTGAGGAAGTCAGTACACATAACTGGCTTGTCGTGTAGTATCTAAATTCATAGGGCTTCTGTGAGCATGAAAATGTCTTCACATTTTTGGAATATTCCACATAAGTGAAAATAATTTGACATTGGAAGTGGAGGAGTTAATCACCAACAGAAAATGGAGTTGTTCTTCAGGACCTGCACTCTGATGCAAATGAAGCTGCTAAAATGCATGAAGACAAGAAAGTTTTCTAGAGGAGCGTCTCGCCTTGCATTTGTAGAACTCTTTTCTTCTGGTACTCAAAACTGTGTTGGCATACACAAGAATTTATATACTTGTTGTGTAGGTCCAGATACATACGTTCTGACTGACCTTCTTCTCCTTTATGTCACCTTATTCTCTCCTCATGAGTTACTGAATTTCATGAATCATACATGTTCTCTTTTTCTTTTCAGAAAACCTTTCATGTATTTGCTAACAATCCTAGAAGTCATGCTCAAACTAGCAATCTGTCCAGAAATAAATGGGATGGAAAGGCCACATTTAAAAAAATATTAGACAGTGTTGCAGAACATCTCCTGGTACTGGGAGACTATAATTTATGCCATCATTTTTTTTAATTAGACCTTGGCACAGTTCTAGACTGGGATCCTGCTAGCATTCTCCCAAATCAGTCCTGGACATGGACCGTATCGCAGGGACCATTCCCAGCAGACAGACTGCATGCACTCTCTGTTCTGGAAGCTATCATAGGCAGGTGCCATTTCTTAGCAGCTGATCTCAGTGCCCAAGAAAGTGTCAAGTTTAACTTGTATAGATACAGTCAATATGTTCTGCAGTTGATGCATGTGCAGTGCTTGCTACTTTAATAATTTACATTAATTTTAACTGGTGTGACAGTTAACTGACTATTGGCAAAATGACACCAGAATATTGAAATGCTTCCAAAATACTTTGAAATAAGATTTATATGGATTTTAAAGGGTGCCATCTACTAGCTGTGTTAATCATTAGCAGTCTAAAAGAAAACTTAGATTTGCAGAGTTGCCCACGGTACACACCATCTGCAAGCCTTATCTTTATATGCTGTATCAACATGACAAAAATGAAATGCCATATTCCTTGCACCACTTACCTGAATAACACTTGCATAAATCCCTGTAATATCACTGAAGGTCATCGTCAAGTATCAGAGATTCTCACATTTTTTAGATTCATCAGTAGAGATACCTAAGGAATATTAAACATCCAAACCCTTCAACAACAATTATCATTATTAAATAAAATCCTTATCAGCTGTATCTTTAGTACAAAAGAAATTACAAGCACCAAAACACATCCGTAGCATAAATCCATAGCAGTACCTGATTTCTTCAAGAGAATATTAATCAAGAAAAGTTTTGACTTTATGAACTGCACTAGTGAAAAGGCATTTTCCATTACTTACAATTACTTATTATACAAAGCTCAATGGGGTGAAGCAGAGGAAATCTTAAACCTTCAGATTTTAGCTGTTGTATTATTTCTCCAGCTTCACAGTACATTTGAAGTACCTTAGATTTCAAATCAAGGGATGTGCATTGTGTGAGGGATTTACACAGTAAAATTCACATCTGCCTGAGTTTTCCATATGGACATTGCTTGTCTTAAAATATGAATTAGTGTATTTATGAAACTAGTTCCATTTTAGGTAATGATTATGATGCTGTTGGTATTCATTAAATCAAGGTATTTTTACAATGAAAATGTAAGGCAAGAGCAGTGATCAATATTTAATTAGAATTATGTGGAGTGCAGTATAACGATTCAATTGTTATAAAAAAAGAAATCAAAAAGAAAAATGCATGCATGTATGCAAACAGGATTTAGGCTTAACAGTTGAAGCAAAAGAAAACAAGCCCAAAATTCAAGCTGATTTAAATTTTACAAGATTTCTGACATACTACAGATCTTCTAACATAACCCCATTCATTTTGTTAATATGATTCTTAAAGCAGTTTTACAGGCACATTATAGGAATGAATGTTTCTAAACCAATAATCTTTCTAAAGTATAAAAAAAGATGTCCAACTCAAACTACAACTCAGAAAGCTTTATGCCACACAGTTGCCTGACCTATTATGAGCGCATATTTTACATGCACAACATGCATGTTACATGGCTAAAGGCAAGTTATACAATGTCTTTTTCTGTGTCACAGAACACTTAACAAAATACTTGACGCTACTACATGACAATGAAGAGAAATCCATATTACATGCCACATCTGGAAAAGCACAAGAGTGTCAAATAAAACTCACTAGTATGCATTGCATGCTCCTTCCTGGTCTCCTGTAATTCTGTGTCATGTTTTGAACATACATTTTCTTCTTGAACGTAGTTTTTGAATTTGATATTTAAATATACAGGCAGGTCAAAGAATATAATATCTCAGAAATCTGAGTTTCCACCAAGAATAAACGATTATTCAGTAATAAGGAAAAAAAATAATCTTACTGCTTTCCTAAGATCACTGAAACTTCTTTGAAGAAGAATAGATCTTCTCCATCAAGGCAGGCAGACCCCTTTTGTAATACATTTCTAGTCACAAATATTTTCTATAGCTCTAACATTGACATGCTGTGTAAAGTAGTCTGGAGACAGGATCAGGGGTGGAGCACTAGCTAATCTGTGATGCCACTGGTACCACAGCTAATCTGCAAGAGAGAAAATGTCCTTCAAAATTTCAGTCAAAAAAGGTGCTTGTTTTATCCCATTACCACAGAAGAGATAAAGATAAAATCTGGCCACAATTCCTTGCAGAATAAGCAATATCCTGGCTACCCAGAGAGGAAATTAGTAGCTGTAAAATTGGTGTGCTAGAAACAAAATGGAAATATGAAGTGGTATACAGATGATTCTAAAACAAGATGCATTGTTAAAGACACTGATCTCAAATATCTCCGAAGCTTTGGAAATGGGCAGCTTCTGTGCCTCAGGCATAAAACCTAAACCAACTGGCATAAGTGTCTGTGAGTCAGCACAGGATTCCTGCACTGAGGATGAAGGTAAGGAAAATAAAGCCAGAGATTCCACTCATTCAGGAAAGGATCTCACTAAATGGTACCACTTAATGTGTCCAACCCAGCTAGGCTTTCAGAGTTTCTTGTTATGGCAAAAGAACAGCACAGAAAGTCCTTATATTGCCTGGAGCAGAAATGGACAAAATGTCATGGTAACAGTGTGTCTATGGCAACTTTTCACAAGGATAAAAATAAGTACTCAATTAACAAAAGTAAAACCATGGGATCTGTGACTTCTAAGAATGTGTTTACCTTGATTTGGCAAGTCCCTGCAAAAATAATCATTAAACCTCCAGTCTTAGCAGCTATTCTGGCTTGTTTTACAAAGGTTAATAATGCTTTCTACATGGCTCTGACTTTCTGCTAACACAGATTTAGCATAGATTACAATCCAGGGTCAAAAAAAGAGTTTCTTTAAGACTTTCCTTAAAGCTACTCTCTTTTAAAACCATGAAAGAGTTCCAAACACTCCCTACATGTCTGACACTAACCTACTTCCTTCATTTCCTGAACAAGCACTAAAAGAATGAGACTGAGTATAATGTCCTCTACTGCACTGATTAGCTGGAGAACAGCATAATGTACTCAGTCTTTAATCCTGGCTCTAGATGTTGCTGTCAAGCTTCCCTTCAAGAATGAACAAGCAGTAAGAAGGAGAATTATTCAGGAAAAGTCAGTGTAAGTAAAGATTATTGCCACTTCTCTGTTCATTCTGTTCTCTCTTCCTGATTTGTCTTCATATGTTCTTCCCATTTCTTCCACCTGTTATTCAGCAGCACTCAAGTTTTACTAATGATGTTTACCTACCCCACTGTTTAGCGATCTTTTTTTTCCTGTGAGATAGTGAGTATCCATTAACAAGGAAGTCTTTGTGACTGTGATTCCTAGTAACAAAGAATAGAAACTATGGTTTTGCCTGCTAGGTAGGATCCCTTTTCGAAAATATTATCTGCCTGAAAATTAAGCAGCTGTTCTCAGGGCACTATTTTACAACAGGATCATTTCAGCAGTTAAGGGAATTAAGGTGTCAAATTTATTTTTTTTTTTTTCAATTTAAATGTTAACAATATTTTTGTTTGAGGACAGTGAAAGCTTTGCATTGTATAACAATAAAAGCTGACATTTTTCTGTGCCCTAAACTCGACTAGTTGCAAACATCAGCACCTTGCATAGATAAAACACTATTATACATAGGCTAGGAAAAATAATATATTTCTACCCAAAACTTTGATTGTGAGATGAAATGGAACAACTGATTATTCCATTTCCCTAAACTATCACCAAAACTGAGGTTTGGCGACTGGACCTAAGAAGCCGTAAAAGTAAAGGAAGTACTCTATCAGAGAAGCCTGAACATAAAAGCACAGACAAATGTGTCAAGCCAAGTTCTCCAGCTTCCATACTGTAGGGTACATCACAAAGCAACACTGCCCTGCAGACAAAGACCATTGGCACCCTGAGGTCCCCAGCAGCCCCAAAGTTAAAGCTTCCAATGAATACGTGACTACTTTTTTTTTGTGGTGTAAGTGTATACAACAATAAAAGTTTTAGTAAACATTCCAGTTTTGGTTGACTGCCCAGCTCTAACAAAAAATCCAGGTAAAGCAAAAAGTACTGACAAGCTCACCAAATACTGTCAATTAACAACCAGAAGGTGAGAATCAGGGATGATTTGGCTCACTTGGAGCTAGATGGAAATAAGAAACGATCACAACTGAAGTATTTCATCAGACCTAGTGTGCTAGCCACAGATTAATAATTTAATTTCCTTCTGGCTTTCTGTCTCTAAGGAACTGATGAGCTTTTGACACTATTCTTTTACCAAAACTGCAAACCTCTCAGCTCTAGAAATGAGAGTCAAGAGCTCCTTCAGTTCTAACTCACTTGAATAGTTTCTTGCACATAATGTATTTTTCAGCAAGACGAGATAAAGTTACTGTCATCTAATGCTATTAAGTCATTTACATGATTAAAAAGTAATTATGAATAAGTATTGTTGGATTTGATGAAAATACCCTGTATCACTTGTCATGTATAATACACAGTACCCTTGATAGATATGGAGTTTTGAAAGGTGAGATAAAATGCAGTCATTTATGTAATTAAATGTAGACAGGAGCACAAAAATAGTGTGGAGGTGGCTAAGGTTTGTGATAGTTTGTATATCAGCACACAGAATAAATTTAAGCCATGTTTAATTACCAATTTTTGGAAGTTCTAAATTGTTTTTCAGAGAAATTATTATCATATCCTACTAAATAGTATTTATTAATGCAATTTGAAAAACATACTGTGTTAAATAGAACTTAAACAGTGCTTGTAAAGCTTAGCTATACCGTGACTATACACTGGGCTCTAGGGGAAAAAAGAAAAAAGTTTTTACATTAATTACAATGTTTTAACCAAGAGCTTTTAGAATGAAGGCAGCTGAGAAGAGATTCAGAGCAGCCCTGAGGAGAAAGCCTTAGGGGTGTTGGCTGATGTGGAACTGAACATGAGCCAGCAGTGTGCACTCACAACTCAGAGAACCAACCGTATCCTGGGCTGCATCAAAAGGAGCATGACCAGCAGGTAGAAGGAGGTGATCCTGCCCCTCTACTCTGCTGTCATGAGACCTCACTTGGAGTATTGTGTGCAGTTCTAGTGTCCTCAACATCAAAAGGACATGGAACTGTTGGAACAAGTCCAGAGGAGGGCCACAAGAATGATCAGGGGACTGGAGCACCTCCCATATGAAGATAGGCTGAGATAGTTGGGGTTATTCAGCCTGGAGAAGAGAAGGCTGCGTGGAGACCACATAGCAGCCTTCCAGTATCTGAAGGGGGCTATAGTGTTACTGGGATAGGACTCTTCATTAGGGACTATAGTGATAGGACAAGGGGTAACAGGTAAAACTTAAACAGGGGAAGTTGAGATTGGATATAAGGAAAAAATTCTTTACTGTAAGGGTTGTGAAGCACTGGAATGGGTTGCCCAAGGAAGCTGTGAATACTCCATCCCTGGCGGTGTCCAAGGCCAGGTTGCACAGAACCTTTGGTGACATGGTTTAGTGTGAGGTATCTCTGCCCATGGCAGGGGGGTTGGAACTTGATGATCTTAAGGTCCTTTGCAACCCTAACTATTCTATGATTCTATGATATTTGATTTCCATGCACAAAAGCCTTTGCATTTTGAAAATCCTGTAGTGACCAGACTCATTACTTGCTCTGAGAAAGCTAAAGAGCTGAGGCTGACAGCTCAAGCTGGGGCTCCCAAAGAGAACATCTAGAGCCACTGATTTAAAGGAAAGCATGAAACATTTGTAATCATGTGTCAGGACAGTATTTTAGGTGAGGATAACACAGAGGGAGAGTTGTAGCAAGAAAGCAAATTAGAAAATCACCTACTTGGGAGTGGAAGTAGATGTATCAAAAGCTCCATGGAAGCAGGTAGTCAAAATTCTGCTTTGGAGTTCATGATGTATCACAAAGCTCCCATGTCTTGCAGAGCTCTCCAGCTTTGCATCAAGCAGTTCACACTATCGAGGCAGCTAATCTGGGAAGCATGGTCCTTCTAGAATCTTAGCTATGCCCTTGGAGGTCAGCCTGAGGGAAGGTTCCTGGGGTCTGCCAAATTTGTAGCTGGGATGTGGATGGGTTGCAGAGGCTTGTCTAACAGCATAATGGTTTCCTGCAGCATGCTTCCACTCTGCAGAGTGATCATTGTACTAGTAGAACTCGTTTTCAACAGTACATCCCACGGAAAATCCTGCTGGATGTGTAACTATGACAAGGTCAGTGCTGTTCCTAAAATAGGAAGTGTAATGAAGTAGACTAATGAGATACATCAGTTCCGTCAACTCTTCCTTTTTTTGCTGAGTCCTGCAGGTCTTAATGGTACCCTCCTCTCCTCTCTTGCCACCCTGGTCTAGCTAGGGAGGCCAACTGATAAAACTAGTTTCATCCCATAGTCAATGTCTATTGCACAAATTCTACAGGCTCTCCAGACTCATACCAAGCATTAGCAAATGATCTGGTTTTAATACTTAAATTAAATGATTATTTATTCATTTACGTGAAATCTATCCCATTATATTTGAGTTATAAGCACTAAATTTACTTAAGTAATGTTTTATTAATTTTTTAAAATTACTTGAAAGAGTAGCAAATTCCACTTGCAAATTTAAATAATTTAGTTCCTGAACTAATTGTTTTACGTTACATTTCAAAAAGTATAACAGACTCACTATTATGTCATGCTGGAAAACAATTTTTACCTTTTTTAAAGAAATACATGTGGTTCAGAAATGTTTAAGTATCAAATGTTAAAGTCAATCTGCTGTCATGTTCTCCTGAATCCAGAGAATAATAACGTATATAAAATACTTATTATTTCATAAACCTCAATTTTTAATAATTGAGTATCAAATTTTATTTGATTTATATGCTATGTTAATAATTAAGTTACAGTTTATTTTATAAATATTATTTTATAATTATTATCTATAGATAGTAAAACTATAACATGGAGAAGTCAGGTGATATCCTTACCTTGGAAAAGCAGAAGGTAGAACTCTTAACTCCATGTTCAGTTCATAAATAAAGGTTGTCTACAGGCAAAAACAAGGACAAAAATTAGAGAGCATGTCTTCTTTCCTCACAAAAGCTTGGCACCTTTCACACTGTTTGGAGAACCTGTCTTCCCCATTCCCAATTAATGCACCCTCTCCATGGTCACAGCCGCAGTCCCATTTCAAAAACAGGGTCCTGGAACAGGTAAGGTGAAGGTCACCAAGGATAGAATCATTCTTCTTGGAATTAATTGAGTTAAATAGTCATAATCAGCCTGGAACAGAGGTGAAGTGAGTGGGATGCAAGTGTTAGTGGGGGACAAAATCACAAATGTCACAGAAGAAGTGAATACTGAGAACAAGTCCACATCCCATCAGTACAGCACTTAATGGTGATATGACATACAGACCTAGTGTCAGTTGTTAGTAGGAGGAGAAAAGATGTGTAGATTTACCTCAGAAGAAACAAAGTAGATCCCAGAAGTGGTTTATTTTTACAGTGCATTGCATGAGCCGATATGCAAAGTCAATTTTTAGATGAAAGTTGTATTAAAACAACCAAACTGGAACAACAACAGTTTTATCTGACAAAATAATCTGTCTCTCTCTCCCTGTACAAAGACGTAAAACCCTTTTTTGGGTTAACAGTGCTTTTAGTCCAAGCCGGCAAGTGTGGCTGGAGATATAAACAAGAGCCCACATGCTGCTTTTACTCAAAACAGTAGCTTCAATATTTGAAGTAAGATTATAGACTAAATTACTAAAATCCTGCTAGCAATTCCTCATGTGTTTTCAGAATACTCACATAACTTCTCAATTTACAGTGCAAAGAAATCAACAAGGATGAAGACTCACAGGATATACCACTGAAAAGCATACTGATACAGATGAAATAAAGAGAGAGGAAGTGTAAAAGATAACATAGGGATGCCAAAGTGACTTCCACGTCTTTGCTGGTCAGATTAGACTAATGTGGAAATTGCTACAGGGATGTCAAATACTGAGACTCAATATAATGTAAGAATTATAACTACATTAGTTCTTAACATGAAAAGCTTATTGACTACCTGTAGTTTTCTGCCAGTTCCAGAAAGCCAAAAGCTAAAGGCTATCAGGTTTGATCCTGAAGATTTCATCAAATTAAGACAGGCAGAATTATTTGCTTAAGAACTAGAGTGTGCACTGGCATAAGAAAAATAGCATTGAAGAGCAGGTTAAATAAAGACAAATAATGTAAGGTTTGCATTATAAAGGTAGCTCAAGGTGGCAATGTCATGCATACCTTTCAGCCTGTTTTTTTAACTGCAGGTTTAGTTTCACCCTGAATGCGAGTAAGAACTTTAATAAGGTCTAACTTGCCAAAAAAAGAAAGCACCCATCATTTTAGCAACTATGCTAAGGCAAATCCTGTGATATATTATTTTCAGAAAAAAATATAATCCTACTATAATATAAGAAAACTGGTGGAATTCTATCTTCCTCATGTCACAGCTCCTGGGCAAAAGAAAACTTCCATTCTTCACTGTGAATGGAAGTCAAAGGATTTAATGTTAATACCATAACAACAGATACTCATGAAAAATGTGTGCATTGTCACTCTGTCCACTCCTCTCAATAAACTCCTAAAGCAGCAGTCAGGAAAGCACCAGCTTGAAAAGAATGAATAGCATATGTTCTGTGTTTCTAACTGATAGCACCATGTCCTGTTAGCAAGACAATGACAAATTCCATCACCTGCTGCTAAGAAAGAATTATACACATTGAAGCAAATTAGGACTAGAGTTCCAGCATTTTATAACAACCTGCAGATCTTGTCTATCAGTTTTAACTGTGGTTGCCTTTTGCCAGGAGTTTAAAACCAAATGAAATGAGCAAATTACATGGCATCTTTTAACACTCATTCCCTCAGTAAGTATGGCTCACCATGATTCCAAAAACAAACAAACCATTAACATGCTGAATTTTAAGTCAGTTATATCCAACTAATCTCCAATTACCTTTTTTTTTTTTTAGTTTAGTCTGGTGGAGTATATAAAATGAAAAGAGCACTAGGAAAAATAAAAGTAAGGAACACTGAAGAGAAGTGTGCTTTTATGTTAAAGTCATTCCTGTGAACACCTGTGAATTGTTGAGTTTAATTGGGCTACATCTGCTCCTGATTCTGTGAGTTCTGACTGATTCTCTGTCCTTATACTGTCCTGAGTGGTCTCTTTCTTCTTCCTTTCCATGTCTTTTTGGGTTACAGTTATACAGAATGACACACCTGAGAAATTAGCACCTAAGAATCTGCAAGTTTTGTAATGGGTGGTAGTTGCAAAGACATTTAAAAAGCAGACAAATTCATAGATGTAGTTGTTACAGTTTTAAAACTAATAAATTTGCCAAGGATGTGGCCTTATACGGATCTTCCAAATACCAATAGTCACAGAGACTCAACAGGAAACATACAGAGAAATGAGTTTCCAGGTGAAACGTTTCTGCCCTACAATGTCAAAACAAAGCTGTAGTTGCTTTCTTCAGGGGAATTCCATGTTCCATCACAAGGAACAGTACAAGACCATACCATGTCCTGAAATGCGCTTTGTGTCTGCTCGTTTTATGTAACCTAGGTTATACTGATTCATTGTGCTGAAAATCCTACTGACTTCCTGGATCAGGCTCTTAGTGAATCTTTATGAGGCAGAGCAGCAGTAAATCATTATTATCTCAATGGATTTGGAAGAGAAAAAGATGAGAGGGAATATCACAAAGCTGAACATAAGCAAGACTGCAGAAACGATCAAGATTTCAGTCCAAAACCCCTATTCTGCTACTTTTGCTTCTGTTCATCTCAGAACCTCCCCTTACTGGAATTTCTTGTCTCAGTCCTATTACATATGCTTCATTCCTATAGGAGACACATCCCAATCCGTATTCCCAGAACACACAAACATCTGGAGAAACAGACAGCTCATTAAATGTTTCCAATTTTATTTAGAGAGGGAGATCAAGTTTTATCTACATATGCTGTTACAGCCTAGTAGATTGGACAGTGTAGTAGATGGGAAATACAAGCTCATTATCTTGCTCAGCATCAGGCAGTTCAAACTGTCATAGAATCATACAATCATGGAGTGGCTTGGATTGGAAGGAACCTTAAAGATCATCTGGTTCCAACCCTCCTGCCATGGGTAGTGACACCTTCCACTGGACCAGGTTGCTCAAAGCCCAATCCAGCCTGGCTTTCAACTCTTCCAGAAATGGGGCAGCCGCAGCTTCTCTGGGCAACCTGTTCTGGTGTCTCAATTCTTCCAGTAAAGAACTTCTTCGTTACATGTAATCTAAATCTTCCTTCTGTCAGTTTAAAGCCACTACCCCTTGTCACTACATTACTTTGTAAAAAGTCCCTCTCCAGCTTTCTTTTAGGCTTCTGGTGGTACTGGAAGGTTGCTACAAGGTCTCCCCAAAGCCTTCTCCTCTCCAGGGTGAACAAGCCCAACTCTTGATGTTCCCAGTTTTTCACAAAGTATCTTGACCAGCAGGATGAGAGCTATATCATGTGTGGTATCTCATGTGCTTTTCAAATCTGTGCTATGGATGGACACATCAGAATGATGTTGTGAATTTAAATTCTAGTTACGGATTGCTTCCCCAGACCAGGAAAAGAATAACTCATGGAACACAGGAAAAAAGAAAAAGCATATAATAACAAAATCAAAAGTGGAGGCTCATATAAATATTAAGAATGAGAGTTTGTGTCCACTGCTACTTAATATGGCACTGAATGTTTTTAAAAGGCCCGCTTTTACTACAGTATCTATTTATTTGAGGGGAAGTGATAGCAAGATAGGAAAAGACAGACCACTTTATGCATGATTTAAAAGGCATGTAGGAAAGGAATGGGAAACAAAATGCTGTTGCTCTTTCCAGATGACAGCAGATCTGCAGCCTGGAGAGAGTTCAAATTTCTTGTGAAAGGAGTTCAAAGGTAAGTAGAAATTGGTGCTTAAATGTAAAATTATTATGTTAGCCTTTTGCTTGCAAAACATAGATGAGTTTATCTGGAATACAGAAAGCAAAAGTGGGCTATTATTTTTCCTGGAAACCTCAGCCAAAATATTGTTGTCCTCCAGAAGTTTTCTGACCAGTCAGCAAGAATTATCCATCAACTTAAATAAACTCTTTACTTCTCTTAAGTGCATTTTCATTATTGTTGAGAAACCTTCAATCTGAAGTTGATCTTTAAACACTGTATTGCCTTCTTACGTGAGCATCATAGTTTTGAGAAAAAATTTGCAGATCAAAGTGAATATGAAAATAAATACCCCAAACCTCAAAAGTTAGCTAGCCTGCTGAAATTCAGACCGTTTATGGGAAAACTAGGTGTTTAAAATCACATGGACAACATAATGACTAGGTATAGGTAATGGAATGTCTCCCTCTTTTTCTGTCTATGAACAATATTATATACAACGTCTATAGAATCATAGAATAGATAGGGTTGAAAAGGACCTTAAGATCATCAAGTTCCAACCCCCCTCCCATGGGCAGGGACACCTCACTCTAAACCATATCACCCAAGGCCTCGTCCAGACTGGCCTTGAACACTGCCAGGGATGGAGCATTCACAGGCTCCCTGGGCAACCTATTCCAGTGCCTCACCACCCTAACAGAAAAGAATTTCTTCCTTATATACAATCTAAACTTACCCTGTTTACATTTTAACCCATTACCCCTCATCCTATCACTACAGTCCCTAATGAAGAGTCCCTCCCCATCATCCCTATAGGCCCCCCTTCAGATACTGGAAGGCTGCTATTAGGTCTCCACGCAGCCTTCTCTTCTCCAGGCTGAACAACACCAACTTTCTCAGCCTATCTTCATATGGGAAGTGCTCCAGCCCCCTGATCATCCTCGTGGCCCTCCTCTGGACTTGTTCCAACAGTTCCATGTCCTTTTGATGTTGAGGACACCAGAACTGCACACAGTACTCCAAGTGAGGTCTCACGAGAGCAGAGTAGAGGGGCAGGATCACCTCCTTCGACCTGCTGGTCATGCTCCTTTTGATGCAGCCCAGGATACAGTTGGCTTTCTGGGCTGCAAGCGCACACTGCAGGTTCATGTTCATTTTCTTATCCACCATCACCCCCAAGTCCTTCTCCGCAGGGATGCTCTGAATCTCTTCTCTGCCCAGCCTGTAGCTGTGCCTGGGATTGCTCCGACCCAGGTGTAGGAACTTGTACTTGGCATGGTTAAACTTCATGAGTTTAAACATCAGCCCACCTCACAAGCGTGTCAAGGTCCCTCTGGATGGCATTCCTTCCCTCCAGTGTATCAACCGAACCACACAGCTTGGTGTCATCGGCAAACTTGCTGAGAGCGCATTCAGTACCACTGTCCATGTCAGTGATGAATATGTTAAACAAGACCGGTCCCACCACCAATCCCTGAGGGACACCACTTGTTACTGGTCTCCAACTGGACATTGAGCCATTGACCACAACTCTTTGTGTGTGGCCATCCAGCCAGTTCTTTATCCACCAAGTGGTCCATTCATCAAATTGATGTCTCTCCAATTTAGAGACAAAGATGTTGTGCGGGACAGTGTCAAACGCTTTTCACAAGTCCAGGTAGATGACATCAACTGCTCCACCCCTGTCCATCAGTTCTGTAGCCCCATCATAAAAAGCCACCAGATTGGTCAGGCAGGATTTCCCCTTAGTGAAGCCGTGCTGGCTGTCACCAAGCACCTTGTTGTTTTTCATGTGCCTTAGCATGCCTTCCAGGAGAATCTGCTCCAAGATTTTGCCAGGCACAGAGGTGAGACTGACTGGTCTGTAATTGCCTGGGTCATCCATTTTCCCCTTCTTGAAAATGGGGGTTATATTTCCCTTTTTCCAGTTGTCGGGAACTTCACATCATTTTTCATAACAACAGATTCTCCACAATACAGAGAAAATATATCAGAAGTTTCCATAGCTGGAAATTCCTCAAGTTAAATGTGATTTGTTCTGAAATTTTAAAATAAAATTTTACATTTTTTTCCTGAAAAAAATATTAAGAAATTTAATATAACACAATGTTCATCTTTGGGGGCAATAAATAAAAAAGCCAGGAAAATTACCTTTTACTTGACTTGTGCACTGGGAAGATGCTGAAAATACTAATTAGCCATTAACGCAGCTCAGTTTGTAGTCTTAATGCCTCAGAGACAAAAGGCTGTTAACTGTTGTCATGATGTGTGTAATAGCAGAGTTACAAGTCCCCATTTCAGGCTCCCCTTGTTCTAGAAATTGCAGAAGTACTTAATAATAAAAAACAGTGCTACCTCAAACAATCTTATAAAATTAGACCACAATAAATGACATCTCTAACCCAATGAAATAGACAGTCAGAGCAAAACTGTGGTTTACAGCATTTTTCTTGAAATCAGTTGCTCACATAAACACTGAATCCATTAATACCTCCAGACAGAAGAGTAGGTTAGGTCAGTCAAAGGTTCTATGGCTTCCTTTCATTCAAAACATTTTCTATATTCCAGCAAGTAGGAGACTCTTTAGCAATTGTAAGCGGCATGCTGACTAATTACAACCTGTCATAATGAATAACTGGATCTACACAAATTCAAAACTTGTCTAAAGGAAGAACTCCCAGCTGATTTGTGCACAAGAAGGAAATGTTAGTTTTATTTAGTTTGTTTTCTGTTACTCAGTCATGTCCCTTCTTGCAGCCTAGGTTATATATTATACAAGTCATATCTTCTAAGGATATATTTTTAGAACTGCTAGTAGAAAAATAACCCTTATGCTTGAAAAGTTTCAAACAAATAAGGCATACTGACAAATTCGACAATCTTCATGAGACAAAGCTGTATGGTGGAAAACAATACCAAACTGAAATGAAAATAAACAGAATAGGTAATGTAAAGGAAGAGATTGTACAAGTTTCTTACAGCTCTAAACAGTAAAGCTTTTGATGAAACAAGAACTTCTCTATTCCTTACAACAAAAATCCAATTCTATGGTATTATTAAGCTAAATAAATGGCTTTTAACTAGCAAATAGACTGTGAAATAGAAAGAACTAAGAAAAGGAGTATCTTTTGAGATTGGAATTTGCCTTTGTGTTTGATTCAGTATTACATATGTTATCTTATAGAATTTTTTTCATTAAGTTCAAAATTTACAGTCTGATAGAGCTGTTCAGGGATATTTTTGTTCAAAGTACACTATTACCATCTGTAAGGATCAAAAAAGTGTAGTTAAATCTGCTGCCCCCTCCCAGTTAATAAAGTTTTCTTGAGGCTATATTGTATGAGTTTTCCTGAGTAGGTTTCTCAAAACAACCCTGGGCCGTCTTCAGACCATATGGAAGCCACAGCACTGTGCATTCTCTTTATATGTTAAAGAGAGTTAAACATTCACTGAACAATCTCTGATTCATTGCATCATATTTTAAAGCATCACCCAAGCCACTAACTGAAAGGAACTACAAGACTATATCTTCCCCAGCCTCCTCATATTTATTCTGTTCCTGCATCACCAGTATTCATCAAAGTCGCCATCTTTTCCCCATCTGAGCAGTGAAATACATACCTCTGTTTTCTCTCTTTCTTCTTTTTTAGCTTTTCCTCTGGAAGCTATTCACCTTTCTCTTCCAAACTGGCATTTCAGAGAAAGAAGAGAGAGAGAACATCTCTCTCCCTTCCGTTTTTCAAAGTTACCCCTCAAATGCTGAGGAAAAAAAGAAAATTTTCACCGTTTTTCCATCAAGATATAGAAGCAACCATGAAGTACTCACCTTAAAATAGTGGGTCCTGGCAATCAATCGTGTTGTGGTTTAACCCCCACCAGCAACTAAGTACCCACAGCGGAAACCAGGACAACTGTCAACAAACTGGTGATTTTTGTATGTTCTGGATATGCACAGGTACAGTTCTCAGCTCAACACATCCTCACATGCATTTTTTTTCATGTATCTTCTTTTTTTTTTCAAGAGCACTTCCAGAACATCCCCATAACTCTTTTCAGCCTTGTAGCTACTTTTGTATAAGGCATTTCCCTTAGGAGTACAAAAATATGTCCTTCAAAATAAACATACGATATAACAAACAACATAAAATCTGTTTGTCCCATGATGTTTCAGTTTTAAGAAGTCCCAGGTAAGACATTACACAAATGATATATTTAACTCTTTGACCAACTATACTTACATTTGATTTAACTTACCTCTCAGACCTTTCTTTGGAGACATTTGAGCAGGACTTACCCAGATGCTTTCCAAGATGATCATCACGTCCACACGTTAGGCTTGCTGGTTGCCAGTACTCCCTCAGCTTCTTACCACCTGAACAAATTTCCCATACCTTTTGGTATCTCCATCCCTTGCTCTTCAGCACTTAATTGGCACACAAGACTGTTGCCTTAGCTCTCCTTTTCTGCAAAATTGAGCCCTGAAAAAGGTTTCTGGTGCTAACTCTAACCTTTTTCCTAGCCCTAACATCCTTCCACACATCAGAAGTGTGCTATTTCTCCAGCTTTGTCCATGTTCATCTCTGAATTGTCTGTAGGCAAACATCTCTGCTCCTTTTTTTCAGTTCTGCCCAGAAATCTTGCTGTATCCTGTGTTTCACCAGTGATTTCTCAGTAGGCCTCTCTGTGCTCCTCTGTGCTTTATTTAGTGCAGTAAAGGTTTTTCACTGCAAAAAGGGCAAACTGTTAGAGCTGGTAGTGAGAAGAGAAATTACAACCTCGGTAAAATGACCTGGGTTTCAGTGTGCACCTGTGACTGGACTTGAGAAAAGAAAGGAATTTTTTTACCATATCTTAATAGAAAAGCTAATTAGTCTAACAAAAAATAATAGTTCCAACAAGGTATTCTGGTATATAGATTGCATTAGAGCAGAAGATAATGGCCATCATAAAAGGAAACAGTTTTATTAGGAGTTAAACAGATTTTTAACAGTCCAAAGAGCAAATTTATTGTTAAAAACTAAAAAAAAAACTTTTCTGGCAAAACATATTTTTTTTCTATTGCTTTAACTTTGATAACATTTTCCACTAACTAATGAATGAACGGAATACTCATGAAAAACTGTCAGATTGACACAAAAGCTTATCGTTGATTGTTAAGATTATCGTTGCCTCCTTTTATGTACATAGTCTATGTCATTGTGATGTTTTAGTACATCACAAATGTTGGTATAATCATCCTCAGAAATTATTTTACAAATACAAAATATAGACTTGGTGGTCCAAATAAGAGTGCAAGTTGTCAAATCTTGGGTGAGCCCACAAAGTGTGGAATTTAAGGCAGCCAAAATTATTTGCAGTTTTCTCAAAATTTTCCAATATTTTACACAAAACTAAAGTGATAAAAAGAAGATCTGACATACCTTACAAGTTCTTTTTGTCATTCTAAAAATGCTAAATCACTCTGGAATAGAAAGAAGTTGAACCTGACAGTTCCCTTATATTGGGTAAGTAACCTTTGCTGTGTCACCACTTGAAAAGTGCATTTGGTAGGGAAAACAGGAAGTCCCACTGCTGCTTCTGTTTTCTGAGTCTGGACCATTTTATATCTTAGCTTCTACAGAAAATACCCAAAGTAAATCACTCAGTTCAGAAGAGACATGTTACACAGTCCCAAGTAATATGTTGGAGATAAGCCCTAATGTTGCCCTTTCTGTGATACTTGAATGATACGATTCTCTAATTCTGATGAAATATTTTAACCTCTTTTTTGGTCCCTATCACAATCAAGCTTGTCTCTTCTGATTTTAAATTCCTTAGGAAGGGAATTATATCTTCATAGACATAACTACTATTTAAAAAATCAAAAATAAAAATAATTAGGAAAATTTTACAGGTTTTTCAAGGAAGGGAAATCTACCTCTGTGCTTGCTTGCTAGATCCTCATTATGGATTATGTTCAAGGGCAGGTGTGATGATAGTGCTTTGAGCATCTAGTAGAAAGTGTCCCTGCCCACAGCAGGGGGTATGGAACCAGATGATCTTTAAGGTTCCTTTCAATCCAAACCATTCTACGAGTGTTTGATTCTATGATTAAGGCAAGCACCACTGTCTAAAAACAACAACAGTAGCAGTAACAGTATTGAGAAAATTTTAAAATTTTATTTATCTACAAAGTATCTTAGGCACAAAATTAATATTCGCGCATCAAATATGAATACAGAGTACAGTAGGCATTTCAGGACAGAGTATGGGAGCTCAGTTGTGACAACTGATTTTATTGATCATGAGACGATTTTGACTTGGCTTAGCTGAAAAGACATCTCAAATGCAATTAAAGAAAAATACAAATTGAAAACAATCAGCCAAATATCTTCACAACAGGTGAACATTATTATTAGGGGCAAATATTATATATAAACACATTATTTTTATCTGATCTGGCATACTAGCTGATAGCTACTAGAAATAATTATGGGATGAGGTGCTTGCGGATAGAAAGTGACCTCATTAATCACTGTGATGGAGATATTGGTAGCTCCCTGCAGTGAGTCATTATAGAAGTGCAACAAATAACAAACAGTGACAGCTACCAAGTAGTGAGTGAAGTCTGACAGATGGTCAATAAATTCAGAACTGACACATTTTTGTAACCAAAAGCTAGGTTTGAAGTCTTTTCGGGTTCTCACAGTGCTCCTTTGAGCACCAGATCTGGTTCATAAAGTTAACATCCAGTCCAAGCCCTTTAAATGTAAAGAAAAGGATAAAAGCCAGATCCTCCAGAGAGTGATCAAACTGCAGTACGCACAAGTTTCCAAATACCAGTGACACTAGTTCACTACCATTAGGAATGCTGCATCATTTTTAATCTGCTGCTGCATCATGCTGTGCACCACTACAATGCATTTTATGCTAATGTGATGAGACATCACACAGTTTGTTATGATCTGGAACAACACAGTGGTGAAAACTTATGGACCAATGTAATTACTTTCAGATAAGAATTATTAACTCAGCTGACAGAACTCTAATCTAAATGTGCATGATCTGAGGATAAATAAATAGATTGGATAGATTTACTGAGAACAGTTTGTAAGAATGGATATTCCATTTTGTCTGACTCTGCACACAGCTTCATTTAAAGTGGTTCTGCATATACAATAGAACACACATGTATTAATCTTTCTCTTGCCCTTTTCAAGACTGGCGTCTTTTATTAATATTTGGGTTTTTTCCTGGTTTTGCCCTTTATAATTAATTAAAAAAAAAAAACAAAACATTTTTTGGGTGTGCTTGGATTTTTAAATAGCTGAATTGGTTAACATTGTGTTAATGAAATAACTCTCTTCGGAGGGAGCAGTATTGAAGGACTGATCACAAAACTGGTAACTAGAAATACACGTCTAGTTCCTCAGCAGGAATAAGGCACTTTTAAACTCTGGAACAGAGCTGGTTTACTTTCTGCATGATCGTCCTTGGGGTCCTCATGACCTGTTTATTACAGGTGTCGTACTGGACCAGGGAAATAAAGCAAAAGAAAAATTGAGACACATGCTTGCAAATAATAGCACTTGCCAGTTAATTTGGCTTAAAGTTGCTGGGTTTATTCTTGAGAGCATTGAAGAGAGTAAAATTTTATTCAAAATTCAAAACCGGAAAATGTAGAGAAGACTTGTGCAGGCACACATGTGCAAGGAAGCATATGAATATAGGTACTGTGCTTTCAAAATCTGAGTAAAGGAAAAGGACGGAGGCAGGCTCCTATCTAAGCAAATGAGGTCAAAGTAAACAATGACTTGCAGTAGCGGAAGACAGAAGTCACAGAGCGAAGTGATACCCTCACAAGAATTCAAGAGGGCCCCATATCCTGGAAGACACTGAGCACTAAGAGTGCATCTGGAAACTCTGCTGATTGTCTGAGAGCAACTAAACACTGACAGAATAGATGACCTTTTGGTTTTCTTTAGTTTGGAATACTCAATGGAGCAGTAAGATCTTGTTCTCTAAAAGCTTAAAGAAAAGACCTGGCGCTAACACATTCAATACGAGACAAAGACCCCTGTGCACATTCATGCTGCTAAGAGCAGAGAATAGCTGATGACAGCATGACGCAAGGTAAAGAGCAGAGCACTCAATCCATACCCTTCCTCAGCACATACATAATTCTGGTCTACTGTTTATAAGAGGGAGAAATGACACAGCAGCTTCCTAAACACTCTGGCATTTCTGTCCAGCTACAGAATAAAGCAGGTGAACAAAACACACATGTAGCTTCAGCTTCCTTATTAGAAATATGCTTGGTGTGAATTGCTCTATTTGAGTATCACAAAAGAAGATGGAATCAAGTATTATATGGCAGCTGATAAATCTGTTGAGTTTCATCAGTCATTTGCTTAATCTCTGATCCATAGAAAAGGCTATCCTGTAATGGGTTAAGAAAAGTCACCAAAATATTTCAAATATCCTAAAGTATCCTGTACCTCTGTCTGTCATTGCTATGCTCAATGAACAATCTGCTCTAACCACTCCTAATGACAAGAATCAAATCTGCAGAATTTTTTATTCAGGCACATTAGTTCAGAAAGCTTATTTCATCCCCTCAAGGACCAAAAACATTGCTATGTGACATGGATAACCGTTCATGCAACTCAGAGAAAAAATTGCAGATAACTTGTAGTGAACTGTTCAGGAACAATTGATAAGCAGTTATTTGTCCAATCAAATTATTCATTCATCAATTATGAATAATAATTAATCAGTGAAAGTTATGACTTGAACTAGGATAATCCAAAATAAGATAAAAGAATAAATTCGCTGAAACCATAATTGTAAGTAGTGAACCAAAACCAGAACTAGGTCTCCTGACAACCACTCATCACTCAGTCAGTAGCCATTGCTGACTTCTACAAAAATGGAGCCTTTCAAATGTGTCTGCTTTTGAAAGTCACTTCCTTGCTTTTATAGTATCTTTTTTATTTTCCTTTTCCATTTGTTTCATTTGTGAAAGGTTTCAATAAGAACTATTTGCTTTTAAAGGAAGCAGTATTTCAAAGCTAGAATACATTAATGGACAGAGAAAAATTTATCTTTTTTTCTTTTTTTGCTTATTAAAGATAGACTTTTCTTCTTAAAACAGCTATTAAAAAAAAAGAAAAAGAGATAGAAAAGTTGCCATTTTTCCTCCTTCTTTTTGCCTATTCAAAGCCAAATAATATTTTCATAGGCTGTATTGCAAAACAAGTGTAAATGATAGAGTTTTTCAAGCAGATTGTTATGAAAATGAGTTGACCCTATCCCCTTTTGTCAATAAAATAGGATATTAGGAAAAGACAGCTTTTGCAATCACTTCTGAATTGGTTTTAAAGCTTCACAGAAAGGTCGATTCAAACAGTGACAAACATCACCTTGGCAGGAGCCACTGTCTACCTCTAATTTGGAAAAGCTTTTATTAGCTCACGTTCATGCTGAGGGTCAGCTTTTCAGTATTCTTTTCTGAGAGACTGAGGCATGAAAGCTCTTGAAATCTCCATTTACTTAATGAAAATAATATTACTGAATGAATGATAATCAAGTGATGTTTTCATTATGCCAAGTAATTTTCTGCCAGTATTTCAATTTTCCTTAGCACTATGTGAGGGTTACAACCTCTAGACCCTTTACAGTAACTGTCTCTCCCTCCTGCAAAGGACATCTTAATCACAGGAAGGTTAGTCATTTGAATGTACAGAAGTAGCTATCTAGAGCTCTCTTTGCTGCTCCACTCCTAAAGAGAGATTTATTTGTAATTTTCTTTTTTGCTATGTGTTTTATTTCTGGAAAGTACTATGTCTTTTGCTACAGCATTATCAAGGGTATAGTGCAGCAGTAAAGAAGTAGGGTCCCATTTAGTGAGCCTCACTGTCAGGGAGAGACAGTGATGTTGTGTTCTGCCAGGGAAGGAGGGCTTGGAGCCACAAGCAACAGCAATGCAGACAGGGCAAGTGAACTGGTTTCCCAGGGACATGGACCCTGAGCAAGGTGAGCAGAGCAAGTCTCATGACAGTAATACAGTTCAGCCAACAGTCTAGCACCCAGGCAAGTCCATGGTAATGAGACAAATCCAGGGTCAGGGCAGGAATTCAAATCAGCGGGTCAGGATCAGGATCAGTGAGATGCACGGCTAGGCACAACAGCTCAAGCAAGGACCAAGGCTGAATGTGTCAGTTTAAATGCAGTTCCCAAGCAAAATGAGGACAGGACACAGTTATTTACCCAGCAGACTAACTCAAGGTCACAGCTGCACCACATCAGAGCTGTCTGGGAACCTTTCTTTTAGCTTTTAGAGAGATACTCTTTCTCCCTAACACTCAGTTGTAAGGCATTAGGAGCAGATGAAGGTTATACATGATCCCAATGATGGAAACAGGTACTTCTGTCAAAGACAGAATCAAGATGAAGCTTAAAGGTAGATAGAGAACACATAAACAAAGCAGAGGTTTTGGGGAGTCATGTTCATGACAGAACAACTGCTGAAAAAAAGACTGCAGACAAAACAAGACTTTTTATGGGTTTTCACTGATTTTACTGAAAATAAGTTTTTCATGTCATCTAATGAAAAACTTTCTGAAGCCAAGGGTTTGATTTCATGCACAGGACTTAGTAAGTGAGAAGATTGATCATCATCATAAGTATTTTACAGCACTATATATTTGTAGGAAATATATTTGTGAGAAAATAATATTCCTGGAAGAACTTAGAAATCTTTAAGGAACTTAAATAACATTTGTTCATAGTTTTACCCTTGGAGACATAAGAAAGCATTTTTACAAAGAAAAAATATTTAATTTCTATTATGGGTTTTTTTAACCATTTATCAAGAAACCTCAATAAATACATTTTTTTAGAATAAACAGACATGGAAAAAAATAAAAATAACTTTGGACAACAGAAATCTTTTTCTCAGTGTGACATAATCTTTTTCAGATTTTTAATTCTACCAGGAGCAGAGAGGATTGTATCCTGCTTCCTCTAGAATTTTAAAATCAGCTACAAAATAGGCTATTCAGGAACACTATTAAATAACTTTCAACAGCTATAAAATCTTTACATCTTTCTGTTTCACAGAATTTTTTACAGTTTTAGTCCTAAGAAACAAAAGCTTGTAAAGTGCTAGGTATAATAGCAGACTAAGTTTCCCTTGAGAATTCAATAACTAATATAAGCCTTCTGACTTCTCCAGTGTATTTCTGTTCTGGAAACACTTTGTGAATTATATTACTGCTAATCCACTGTGGGATAACAGGATATAACAGAATATGAAGAGATGCAATTATGTGTTTCTTTGTACAATTCAGTGATTTCAAAATGCAAATGTTTTGTTTTACAGACTTAGATATGCCTTATTTCTATAACTTTACAGTTTATTGTGAGCACAGAAATGTGCCGTAACATAGAGCACCTCAACATCACTGACGGAACTGTACTGTAACTGTCTACATATCAAAAATTAATGTAAACTCATTTATTTTTCCAAGAAGTTAGATTAAGCTATGAATCAACCTACAGCTCCGTAGAGAATCAGTCATAGAATTATAGAATGGTTAAGGTTGGAAACGACCTCGAAGATCAACTTGTTGAACCCCCACTGCCATGGGCAGGGAAACTTTCCAGTAGGCCAAGTTGCTCACAGCCCCATCAAATCTGGCCTTGAACACTGCCAGGGATGGGGCATTCACAACATTCTTAAGCAGCCGGTTCCAGTGCCTCAGCACCCTCACATTAAAGAACTTTTTCCTAATATCTAACCTAAATCCCCTCTGTTTAACTTTGAATCCATTGCCCTTTGTCTATCACGACAGTCCCTGATGAAGGGTTCCTCTCTGGCATCCTTGTAAGCCCCCTTCAGATACTGGAAAGCTGCCATGAAGTCTCAGTGCAACCTTCTCTTCTCCAGGCTGAATAGCCCATTTTCTTAGCCTGTCTTCATATGGGAGATGACCCTTATCATCCTTATATATTATATCCTAGTATATGAGATAATCTGTTTAGAGCTTGCTGGGATGCCTGTAAGTCACACTAAAATCTTCCATGTGAACTTGTCAACGTACTGGGACTGTTTGGCTGAGCTGAAAATTATTAGATCAGGTTAGGATTGGATTTTTTTAGTTAGCTAAAGATACAGCAATTTCATGGCAGGAGTCATAAAAGACTAAAATCTCCAAAACGGTCAGAAAAACTGATGAAACACATTTTTACATTAGGTCAGGATGTTAAGTATCATAATAAACACATACATCATTTGGAGTGCTGGTCCAAGTTTAGCAGGTTTTTCTGGCTTGTCCCACTTAATCTTGTGAAGCTTATGTTCAAAAAATTACATATGCTACTTCTCCCAGAAATACTAGCAAGAAACCCAGAAGTCAAAGGGTTAGAGTAACTAGTATGACTGACACTCTTAATAGGAACCCTCAAATGAACTTTGTTAAGGATTTGGATTAATTTGTTAATGGATTAATTAGTTAATATTATACCCCAGGAAAGGTGTTATTAACAGAAGCATGGGTGATGTGCCTTAGGGATATGTAATAATTAATAACAAAGGTAAACAAGAACTCCATTTTCAAATGTAGAAAATATAATAGCTGACAGTAAAGGTAACTCGATGAAGATGCTGTATTACCAGTTGTATTGCCACCATTAGTGTACACCATCCCTTTCAGCAACTGCTTGATGCTGGGAGCCAGCCAGACCATTTTGGCCAATCTCTACTCATCAGAGTGCAATGTAATTTGGGAACTACCATATGGCAATAAACACAGCTACACAGATACAGTACAGACCCATTATCACAATGTTATTAGGCACTAAGAACATTATGTGACAGAAAGAGAGCAGATTGTCCAGGGTTGCCTTGCTGCTGCCTACATATATGAAATATGTTAGCATAATGTTTTGCTTTGCAACCTTAGAGAGATAAGTATCCTTTCTGAAATTGAATAAACAAATATTTCATTACGCTAGTCAGTTTTAATACACAAATCCTTCCATGTGTGTGGTTAAAGAACTGATATTAGTGTGAGGGATAAAACTGAAATGCTTACAGCCTATGCCAAAGCTCACAATGTTTCTTAGATAGCTGGATCATCACATTTCCTTCCACAAGAGAGATAGATTGCTTACACCAGTCCTATGTATTTGCCAACACTGAAGAACTTAGGCTGATGTACTTAAAGCAGAAATGTTTAAAGCTTGACAGAACATGATGCATGGGCCATTCTTCTTTTCTTTTTTCTTTTTTTTTTTTTTTTCCCTTCGTTTTTCTGCTACACACACCTGTCAGGAAGCTATGGCGTGCCTCTAATACACTAGACTCTGTTTTCTCTTGCCTTTCAGTATCACACTTATTGTGCAGCTACCTGCTGAGACAATAAACATGACTTCCCATGACTTTTCAGTAAATGAAGCTCACTTCTAAGGCCCCAGGGTATAGTCAATGTAAAATATAGATATGAGGGTTGGAATTAGAAATTTCATGATCAGCCAAGTGTACTTATAGCAGCTACATTTTGAAGGGGCATTCTTTCATCTATTAATTATATTCTACTTCCCCCTCTCACCAATACTAGCAACTCATCATTTTACATATTTAATGGAATATGACTAAAAATACATCAGAAAATTAATCAGTATTCATACGTACCAAATAATTTTCAGAGTTACCGTTCATTTCTTTCAGACAGGCTTCTAAGTCTTGGAAAATCTAGAAACAAAAGGAAAGGACTTACAAAAAAATTATTATGACAAGATAGCTGCAGGATATAACAAAAAAATCAACACTCACCACACAGCACAATTCAGTATAGAAAGTAATTTCCCAATCTTTTTCTGTATCTTTGGCTGCCTACTTCCTTGCATGCCATGTACAATACAGATTTTGCAAATTAGATTGCACAGTGACACTGCCAACCTCCCCAGGCCTCATCTTTAAAGTTAGAAAGATACAGAAATGGAGAGGGAGAAGTATGCTGATCTGTTTTAAAAATACTTTAATTTTGTTGATCCCTCAAAACAAAGAATACAAAAGAAGTAGACTCAAGAGAACAGAATATATACTATAAGGAAAACTTACTGTTCTACTGCAGTTTTCATTCTGGGTATTTTAGAAATTAAGTATGCATTTAAAAGGTATGTGAACGGACATTCTTTTACGGTATTAAATTTTAAGAAGTGATTGTTAATTAGGATGACAAAACAGAGTTGGGGTTTTTTTTAATATAATATTTATCATTTACTCATGCTGAGTTTTTGGTCCTAAAAGGCTTACTCACCTGCCGTAGGGAAAGTAGGATTTACAACTGCCTATATTGGAATTAAGAATGAGGCAATAGGAAAAACTACAAGAATTTGCCCATGGTGGATTTTCTGGTTTAGACTGCATCATAAAATGCCTGTCCAACCTGACCTTGAACACTGCCAGAGATGAAGCATTTACCACTTCTTCGGGCAACCTGTTCCAGTGCCTCACCACCCTCACAGTAATAGTAGGGTAGATAAAAGTAAATATATTCTTCCTTATATCTAACCTGAACTTCTCCAGTTTAAATTTTAACCCATGTCATGTCTATTAACATGTCTGAAGTAGGTTGACTGGAGGTTTTCATATGGAAAACAAAACAATGTATTATGGAATATGATTGTTCAGTGTATCCACTTAAGCATGTAGCACAAATCCAACACTATTACCACAGAACTGTTGAATGCATAAAAGCATTATTTCTGCCCTAGCAAAAATGTCATAGTTCTGTTTTCTATTTTTTCCCAGATACATTTCAGTGCCCCCTGTCCTTCTCCTCTCAACAATGTTATGCCTTTTCAATAATCCCTCATATCTCTACATACAGCTGAAAGGGTGCAAAGGAAACTGGGAACTAGAAACAATAAAGCTGGTGCAATATATCCAGCCTGCCGAACATTTATATTTTCAAGAATTTGTATTAATGCACAGCATTTATTGACCAGTAAATTTTATTAACTAGAAAAGATGCTGAATTTTTGAAAATCTTAGTGATTTCTGTTCACTAGGTTTTTTTGTTGTTTTATTTTTGCACATAAAGTCTATGAGGATTTGTGGCCAGATGTTTTTAAGATTAGCCCAAGATATTAGTGCAATTTCTGACAAAATTTCCAAATTTTAGGTGATATTCACCCTAAAATATTAATTCATCTCTGGTTCCTCCAGGTTGATAAATGTGTTGTATGTTGCTAAGTTGTTGCTGTTATTATTATTATTAATTATATCAGTATGAATGATGTTTTATTAAATATAGTATTATTAATGATGTTAATAATAAGTAGTAGTAGTAGTATTACTATTATATATTAATTTGAAAGTTTTGAGTGGTCTTTATTTCAAAGTCTGCTTAATTTGCCTCTATGTATATTAAGCGAAATAGCAAATACATAATTGTTTGGCTCTTCTGTACACTTTACAAACCCTCTAATGTAAATCCCGCATCACATGACTGGATGAGACAGAGGTTAAGACTGAGGTGATTTAGTGAATTACATGGCTTGGTTCCACTGTGCTAACTCTCAGCACCAGCCAAGATTTAGCTGTGACCTACTTATATCTATACTGACATTCACCAAATAGTTTTATGTGAACATATGTTAATGATGTGAACTGCGTGTGTGAAAATATATTTAAAAAAATAATATGAAACAAAAAATGTGGGTGAAAGAGAAGAGTCAGAAAGAAAATTAGTTAAAAAAGTACAAGCTGAACATCCAAATACAGGCCAGAGACCAAGAAGCCCTGACAGGAACAAAAGAAAAATTAATTTTTTTGAAATATGAAGATACAAACTAATGTTGTGCAGATTTGGAGAGGTAAAAATCCAAGCTGGTCAAGGTCACACTTTAAGAAATCTAGGACTCAGCAGATGAAAAAAAATAATGAGATTTAGGCTTTAAGCGCTAGTCTAAATGAATCTAACACGAAGTAACTTTCCAGGGGACATCTGAACAATTGGAGATATAAATTATATAGATACAATGTAAAATAATACCTTTAGATGTTTTGTCAACAAAACCAAGAAATATGGAAGTTTGGAGTGTAAGCTATGAAGTGCAATGTTGAAGTTTTGAGTAAATACAATGAAAACTAGGTCTCAGACAGAGCTCCATGCCCAATCCCATTGTGCTTCTTTCTTGGTATCAAGGGATCGTGCCTAGAGCTGGAATTTGAAATACTGTATTTAAACCACTGGATTTGAAATGCCATATAATTTAGGTGGCACACCCAAATAAGCATTTAAATAGTCTTTGTTAAGCACCAACTGTGTAAACAAACAAACAAAAAAAAATAAAGGGAATAATATTATATATGTTGCCTTTGGCTAATATGCTCATGGTCCTTTGCTATGACTGGAAGTCATGATGAGTGCCATTTAATGGATGTTTCTTACGCAGTTACGTGTGCACGAATCAGAGCTCCTGTTGTCATATTGCATTCCAAATTATATGTACTTTTGTGTGCAAAGGCCAGTTTCATAATTATAGATTTATTATGGCTATTTCTTATAAATTTTTGCTTTGCAAACTGCTTTTTAAACCATTTAAATACCCGTTAACTCTCAGAGCAGTATATAAATTAAAAAATTGCAGAAAACACTCAGTCTAGTGAAGGTTATCTATGGTCTTGGAAAGTATGTGTTTCTGGGTAATCATCCAATGTTATTTCATTGCCTACATTGTAGGGAAAGTGGATCACTAATAAAGAAAAGAAGTTAAGTCATAAAGGGACCCCTTTGACACACCCATATTAATGATCCTCCCATGTGAGTATTCATTTGCATAGATACTTTGAAATTTTTACG
This sequence comes from Neopsephotus bourkii, assembly GCF_033783945.1. Taxonomy (NCBI): domain Eukaryota; kingdom Metazoa; phylum Chordata; class Aves; order Psittaciformes; family Psittacidae; genus Neopsephotus; species Neopsephotus bourkii. The sequence continues at coordinate 520,163 of NW_026900600.1, forward strand.
TATGTCTTGCAAGCACTTTGTTATTATGTTTGATCATATCTTTGAGTCTTTTCAATAAAGATACCATTCCCAATCATTTTCTGAGCCTCAAAATAGAAATTCCTTGAAACTTGACCTTGCTTATCCTAAAAAAAAAAAAAAAGTATCTAAAAATGCACTTTCATTATTGAATCTGTTGACAAAAGTAACAGGTTTTGCAAGTAATCTTGACGGAAAATGAGAGTCGCATTGTCTTTAATTTTCAAGAATTGCTTGAGCTCTTTTCATTGAAGAATAGTCGTATTTCAATAACTTGGAAAATGGGGGAGTTTCACATCAGGAAATTAAAACCAGCAAATAACACATGCTTCAGCAGCATGGCATAAATGCTACAGACTACAACAAAAAAAAAAGAATCACATCTTTCATGGACTGGAAAGCAGATCACAACGCTGTCAGTTTCGTCAGCAAAATGAACAGAAACCCTAGGTGTTTTCTACCTTATAATCTTTAGTTTTTAGAAGTCCCTCTGGGTTTTCAGGGTTAAATCCTTTGGCAGCAAGAGACTGTAAATATACCTCAGCCACTAGATAATAACCACTCTATAAGGAATATATGTTTTGCTGTTCAGAAGGAGATCCATAGTAATTTTCCATGTAGCCAACCTCCATATAACGAAAGACAGTCTCATGCACTATTGTTATATACAGCTGCAGATATTTATTTATATTGCTGGCTTTCAATGCCAAACTACTACATACTGAGGAATGCAAAACAGTGAGAAAATGAGCATGTTCCTCAGTGATCAGAAACAAAAGATGTTTGTTTCCTTAGGAGCAGAAGAAATGCAAGATCTTGCCTCCCTAAAGCCCTCACATTTTTGCCAAGATTATAGGCAGAAATAATGGACAAATAAAGAGCACACTAGATAATAAAAGACATCCTCCCTACAGTTTTCTTTTGCCTGGAGGATGAATTGCTCCAGTGGATGGCCTCTCTGCTTTTCATGATGAGGTCAAGAAACTTGCTGTCACTACCACTGTTATGATTAATGATCCAACTGGTAGAGACAGTAATCAAACCATAGTCCCTCAAGTAGAGCCCGATTGTGCTAGTCTTCCAGGGGCTTGAGTCACTATGCTGGCAGGGGATCTACCAGCTTCTGCTACAAGCATCTCCTTGTGTCCTTCTTGAAGCACATTTCATGAAAATACAGGCAAAACCAGAATAAGTCATGACTATTAAAAAGAAGAAAACATTAAATTAATTTTTTTAAAACCAAATGACAAAAACCTTTGTAAGATTTGGAAAAATCATGTGTAATGAATAATTAAACTATTAATAATATAATCCTCTTAAAAGCATAGAACTACTAGCTGAGAATATTAAGCACATAACTGCTTTCAGTACAATGAAAGTGGTATAAGGGAAGAAACTAAGTTTCCTTCTGCTTTTTTCCCTTCTTTTTTTGTGACAGATTGTCAGCACATTCAAATTAATTGTATTTTATTGAATCATAGAATAGTTAGGGTTGAAAAGGACCTTAAGATCATCAAGTTCCAACCGCCTTGCCATGGGCAGGGACACCTCACTCTAAACCATATTACCCAAGGCCTCGTCCAATCTGGCCTTGAACACTGCCAGGGATGGAGCATTCACAACCTCCCTGGGCAACCTATTCTAGTGCCTCACCACCCTAACAGGAAAGAATTTCCTCCTTATATCCAATCTAAACTTCCCCCATTTAAGTTTTCATTATTTGAGCATACAAAAATATCTGTATATAAGATTAGTAGGTAAAAGTTTAGTACACAATATATTACATTGGCTAAATAATTATAAGTATTAAGGGGTAACTTTTGAACCTGGGATTATGGCAAAATCCACTGAAAACCAGAAGGTGAAGACAGAATGCAGAAAAGATGACAGTTGAAAACAAAGAGACTGGTAACGTTATATAAAAATAACAATGAAAAAAATATATTAAACCTCCTATATTTTTAGAAAAAGAAAAAATCAACTTCCATCTGGTTAAATGCTGTCTAAATTCTTTGAATCACACAGAAGATACAGTGCTAGAAATAGAAAGTACTTGTATTCTTGTATCTAGTTAACAAGTCAATTCTTATTTTCTGTTTCTCAGTACTTGAAGTTGTCTCTCCCGGCCTAGCCCATGGCAGGAGTTTTAACTCATCATGCTGCCATGAGAGAAACTAGGCTGGAAGGAAACGATGAAAAGTCAAGAGTGGCAAGTCAAAAGTGACCACATGCAGAAAATTATACTCTGTGGAGAAAGCAAGTGAAATAGCACTGGCAGCAGGCTAATGGACTGCAGGCTTCCTAGGCTGCCCAGGAATAACTCAGTTTTGTTTTGTATGACACAACTTAATTCTTTAATACCCATAGTCAGTTAGATGCCAGTCTTAACAGATGAAGTCCCAGTCGTTATCAGGAGGGAGCTCTGCTGGGGGGTTGAGTGAGCTGGATTAGGCAGGACAATGGGTTGTAATTGTTGGAAGGTAACTATCTTGGCTTGTTCTAACATTCTGGGCTTAAGGAGAGACACTGCTAAATAGGTGTGGTCTCTGTGTGAGTGTTCAATGTGGAGAACTTCGTGAGCTATGTAACTCCTACTTCAGGGAGACGTGACCTGGATCCCCTATCTTAACAGAACCAATGAACTGCCTATTATTATATTTAGTAGGTTTATTTATTTATTTATTTATGATGACAAATACAATTAAAAAACCCCAGTTCTTACCAGGGGTTGGGGAAAAAGACCAAAACGTAAGATATCGAGATTGCTAGGTGTAATATTGCAGTCAAGGTCCAATAACCAGTCTAGCACAAAAAGAGTTCTGCAAACAACAAAGGCTTTGATAGCTTTTATTACCAAGAAGAAAAAAGCATGAGACAGATTTCACTCCAATTTTAAGCTCTTTTACTGCAGTTCAGAAAATAATTCAGTTCTCTCTCATAGTGTTTTACTTGAACAATCATCTACCAGATAGACATTGAATACCCTGTCATAGAAGAGAAGAATAGATGTTTCACTTTAAATTAATCTTATCAGTAAAACATTCATGGAAAAGAGCTGAACTGCATTTATTTGCTTCTAAGCACTAGCTCAGAGAGCTACATTTTAATCTCATTATAATATGACCTTCCAAAGTGTATTGCTCTTTTGCTTAGCCCTTTTGGGGGATGGAGAGAATGGTTGCTTTGTTTTTTCCTTAACTTAACTGTATTTAAGTCATGTGGAAGAAAATGCACCAAGTCAAGTATTTAGTTTGCCTAAATAAAATGTAGATGGGGATGGGGGAGGGGGGAAGTGAAGGCAAGGACAATAATAAGTTCTAATATAGATATGAAAATAACCTTCATAAAACAAGGATAAACAACATTGCAGTCTAATATACCCCCACATAAAATGCAAAATAGAACTCCATGTGTAATAAAACATTAGGATCTTTATTGCCAGCATAATCTTAACTAACCTTTTCTTACATTATTTCTATAGTTACAGTAATTCATCTGCATGAAATTTGACTGAATAAGGTTAGCCTTGCAATTGAAACCACACCAATTTTCCCCACCCTTCTATTCACAAAATCCTTCATTAGCATTTGCATATGTTCCTAAGTCAGTTCCAGGCAGGATCAGCCTCTAGTCTCCTCAGAATATCAGCAGCCCAAAACAGTTTTCTTTTTAACATCCCCTTCCTTTGCAATATACAAATACAATCTTCTGGGGCTCTGTAATTATCCAAAATGAGCTTTAGTGTTGCAGATTACTTCAGCACCCCTGTGATTTATCTCTTGTAAACACAATTTATAATATTTATATTCCTATTAGAACCTCTACTAATAATAAACTAACATTACATAAATATTTACATGATAGTACATGGACAAATGTTGGATACCTTTATATTAGTTATGTTTCTTGCTCTCCCTACCACACTTGGAAAAAAGCTAAACCTTGGCAATTTGCCATTTTCACAGAAATACCTTTGAAAATGGCTCAGAACATTAACAGAGCTTCAAATTTGCCACACTTTTCTTTAAAAGAATGGCATTCCTTCGTACTTATGCAGTCTGGGTTATTGCTTCTTCACATTATGCATCATTACTCTGAGTAGGTGTCTTATCAGCAGCTCCAGTTGTTGTGGAGATGATTGGAATTAAACACTGGAAGCCTTTTATTTATCTTACATTCTTTATTCCTACAAGATTTTCAGCATATAAGCTTCTTTGTTCAGCTCAGAATTGGATACATAGCCAGGCATTGTAAAATTTACATCTTTCTCTTTTTATATTTTTTCCTAAATAGGATTGAAAACAAAGCATAGCTTTAATTAAAGCTCTGCTTAACAAGAGACAATTTTTTCCATGCAGTGACATTTCTGATCAGTTGTGAGGATTTTGCAAAGGCCTAATAGGTGACATTCTCCACTAAGCTGTAAGTAGAACTGCAACATACTTACCTGTGCTAAGTGCCTGACTGACAATATTCACACAAAGAGAACTGTAATAATGCTGTTGAAATACTGATTTAGCCAATAAAAGCCATGGAATTTAAAGTGAAGGTTACTCTAAACTGTGTATGATATGTAATAACTTAGAAGTTCAAAGGATAAATGTTGAGTTTTAAAAAAGCAAAAGGAAAGAAAGAGAAGACAGTGACAAAAGGGAGGAAGGGAGCAAGAGAGGAAGGAAGGAAGGAGTACCTAGAGTCTGTCATTATTCATCAAAATTTATTCCATAACAGGGACAATAAAAAATTTGGGAGCACAGAATTAACAATAAATTTCAACCTTTCTATTGAGGCTGATTCTACACTACTTATACTGCAGATGACAGAAGAATGAAAACCAAAAATCCAACCAAATTTACTGATCTACTGCATGCATGTTTTTGAAAAAAAAAAAAAAAAGTCTGTTAAAAGCTGTTTAATAAATGTTAGAATTCCAAAGACTGACTAAGTCTTTTTCTCCTTTGTTTCCTCAATATTTGTCAGATGCCTGTAGTTCAAACACAAATTTGCCATCACTTGATGAAAGTAATTCCCAAAAATATTGTACTTATTCTAGAGGTGATAATGTGTGAGAAAAGCATAGGCATTTCCCAGTCCCTATTGAACAAAGGACCAGCGATTACGGCTTTCGAGAGGTGGGTCAGGAACATCTAAAATGCCTGTACAATATACATTTGTAATATGTTTGCATGCTAGTAACATAGTGAATCTGCTTTGAAGAGTTGAGCAATAAGCTTTCCCTCTTTGGGAAAAAGACTGACAGTGGAAGAAGATCAGCTAGGATTTCCTGCTGGGGTCAGAGAGAGAGAATATAAAAGAAGTTACCCAACCAGGTATTACTACAGATTGGCTAATTTCTGTGTACACTGCAGTATACTGGCACAGAATATGTGCCCTGCAGGTGATTCAGCTTCCTACAAAGGTTATTCCTACAGCTGAGTCATTCACATTCTAAAGTGGAAAATAATGGGGGGAAAAAAGAAAGATGCTGAAATAAAATCCTCCATGAAAGAGAATGAGTTGATACAGAAACCTGTGATAACAAAGTACATTCCACTGTATGGAAAAAGAGTAAAATAATATTTGGAGTCTTGAGTGTTTTTCTGGTCTGTAACAACTGCCTGATACTATCTTTTTAGCAGGGTTATATCAAGAACTGTTGCAGATATTACAGGGAAAACAAGTATTATCATGTTTCTGTATCAAGTAGATTGACTGCTCAACAGAGACATAGAACCACCTAAGTTCATGGCCAGTGTACAAAACACTGGGCTACATAGACACCATGGCAAGACTGAGGTATAGAACATCTTTTCTCATTCACTCTTTCCATGTAAATTTCATGTAGTTTAATCTTTCATCTGTACTTCAACAAAAATATTAAAGAATGTTAACTTTATGCAAGTAAAAGGAACTGACATATATGTGTAGAAAACCCAAGTAAATGTAGCTTTACTACAACCTTTCAGTCCAAAAAAAGACCTAGATGTATTATCCAGCAAAGCAATAATATAACTTGGAAAATCAATTTTCACTTAGCCACAATACAAACAAAACCAAACATGCCACTGAAAATCAGAAATAATTTCTAAACAAGCAGAAAACATCTAATGTTACTTACAGTATTCTTGATCGTTACTGTAGGTGTATGTTGCTTCAACTACTAGTGCATGGCTTTTATAATGCCATCTTAATGTCTCTAAAAAATGCCTTTCTCCATAACTCTTATACATCTATTTGCTGTATTTACTTTAATTCCACATATAGAAAAAGACATTTACAGAAGACTAACAGGTATCACACTGTTTAAGTTTCACGTTCTGATCAGAGAAAGTACCTTGTCTTTCTAGCAAGTATCTTTTCAGGTAGGTATTGCAGAAGTACCTAAAAAAAATCAAGGTCTAGGAAACAGATAAAACTAAGAACTGGAATAATAGATTAGACTCACAGTTCGTCTAGTCCTGTCTCTTTTCTCCTGCAATGGCTTACACCAAAGTAACAAACGCACACATTAGACATCATATAATTTACTCCTCTCATATCACCTTGAATTTCAAGTAGCTACAGCTTGTTTTAAACTCTGGAAAAAGTGAATACAGTGAATATGTGAACATACATAACCAAACAAAAATTTGCCCTTTTTTTTTTTTCTCTGATGGGGCTTTTCATTGGTCAAATGCGGCAAGAAAAGGCACTGGATTACATTACAGATAAATCAGATGCCAAATGTAATTTCTGAAATGGAGAATATTTTTAGACTGTATGACAGGAAAAAAAAATATATGGCTCTAAAATGGGTAATCTTCTATTTCACTAAATGCGCTCCCTGACTGAGATCTTGTACTTCCCTTCGGCCTGAAGCAAATTTTTATAGCCAAGCTATTAACTTCTAAAAATAGGGGGATGTAATGGAAACATTAAGAAACCCACTACTGGGTATAACCACAATCCAGGGGAGGATGAAACAACACTCTTTTATTTTTACTTCTTTATCTCACCATATTAGTGCATTTGTGGCACTGAACTGTGTTTATGCCAAATGTGTTTTGTTTAGGCAGTTTCCTTCTATCAGCAGCTTATGATGCTGATATTTAATCTCTCTCTCCCTCTCTCTCTTGTTTTTAAAGAAACTTAATAGCAAACACATATTTCAGGTCAGGCACTTGCCATATTTGACTCAGTACTTTAAAAAGGTGCTACTTCCCGGGGGAGAGAACAGACTGGAGGATTGCAAGAGTGATCTGAAATTAAAATGTTCTGCAAAAGAAGATTTTTGCATTTTCACTTGAACTCTTCTGAGAAACAGAATATTAGAGTGAACATTTTGTAACAAAATGTGAAGCAGTGATTTACTTTTCTGTCATGGACTGTGCATTCTCTGTTTTATTGCAGTGTACAACATTTCTCATCATCTGCTATTTATTTTACATTCAGCACTGTAAAACCAAAGAAGCACTGACTCACAAGTCAGCAGGTGGGTGCCCCTCTTCAGAGGCATTCCATGCTTTTTGCCAAACCATTTAGCACATCTGTAGACTTCACTAGATCATTTTTAAAAGTAATATCAGTAATAAGAGTCAGAGAGCCTTGAAAGGTATGTGTGGTATGTGTTCTGCAAACAGGCTCTCAACTAAAATCCCCGGAGCTAGGAACAACAGTAAAAATCATCTCAAAGGAGCAGTAGAGAGTGGAGAAAATGGATCTTGGTATAGAGGACATGCTATTTATGGAGGTCAATCTGCATCAGTGACATAACATTTCAGGGCTATTCAGCTATAAACACATTCTCATGAATTGTGCAGGGTTTTAAAGAAAAGATCAAAAGATGAGCACACAAAATGAGTGTGCACGAGCACTTCTATCCCACACCCTAACAGATTGCTTTTCTACTCTGCCCACAGTGGGGTGTGTTGCAACTGGAGCAAAGGCAAGCTGGAAAACAGGCTTTAGCACTTCAGAAAAACTACCTAGATCAATACACTTGAGACCCAGATGATGCATTTGCAATGTGGGAATTTTTGGAAGTGTCAAGGAGGCTTAGAGGCTTGATAGTGCCTATGTTCCTGAAGTCACCTGAACAGTTCAAAAGTCACTCCCATCTTCTGCTGGACAGAGTCTTAATTCTGAAACCATTTCACTGCAGGTAGGTATCTGTCTGTTTAAAGACAACCTGTTAAAATCAAGTTAGTCTCTTGGAGTGTGCATGGCACAGGGAGGTTTGCCTTTATCTGCAAGCTTGCAGAACTACACAATTCAGAATTGCTTAGATCAATAGGTGACTTAGTACAGTATTTTACTTGCTTGTGGGGACAAAAGATTAGATTTTCAGAGCTTAAATGTCTAACTCTATTTAAATCCTACTCCCATATCTATCCCAAGCCTTTTGTTAACACTTTGGTTATTTGAAAATCAAGGTGACCATTTGTCATGTCAGACTCTCCTGTGTCATTTTCAGAAACCCTACTGGCTTCTGAAACAACATTTTCTGGACATTTATCTATCTTCTAAGAGTGCTGTTCTCCAATTGCTACCAAACTATGCTTCCAGTCATCTGGTCATCTCAGCACGACTGACTCATTCACTTGCCCAAGAGTATGTGACAGTTGTAAAATACCTTCTTTTGATTTCTGCCAATGTACTTTAGAGGATACACAGAACAATGCCCCAAAACAGTTCAATTATGTTCAATCTCTAGAGTATGAATGTTTATCTGTCTCCAGACCCTTTCTTGTTTTAGCCCCTGTTGGCACCAGGAAGTTCCAGGGAATCTGGTAACAGAGAATCACTTCTTGTATATGCCATGGAATTTGGAAAGTTTATAAGAATATCTGTTATTTGCTCTTTAAAGGAATACTGGCCAGAGCACAGAATATTGTAGCTGTTGGCCTGGATACTGGATTTCAGTAAATATGCAGTCCTCCATGTTTCAATAAGTTTATATTCTACAGGAAAAGCCATCCGACATTCTACAGTTTCAAATGTTGGAATTTCACTTTTTGCCATTTTTATGGTCACTTTGTGCAGGACTGCTTTTTATCTGCTAGGTGTGTGAGGTCCAAAAAGCGAAGCAGAAGCAACAAAGGAACTAAGTATTTTGATGAGTTGAACACATAAATACCAGATCTGCCTTACGAGCTGGAATGTGGTAGATATAAGAGACATGATGGAGTCAACAAAATAATACTGAAGACAAATTGTTGCAAAAAATAGAATAACCATGAGGAAGAAAATCCAGAAATTCTGAAGCAACACAGAAAAAGACTGAGAAAGGAAAGTGGAGAAACTAGAGAATCCCAGGAACTTTAAAGTAAAAATTCAGTTGATTTTTAAATAACTTTTAACCTGGAAATCTTCATGCAAATTATGCTCCAAATTCATCAGTCCAATCTACAAGGCCAAGTATAATACAGGTGTAAAACAGGTCAGTTATCTGGGAGTATTGTATAAAACACAGGTAATTTCATAAGCTAAAATATAAGTAGAAAATATGTTTTGATAATAACAGATAGTAGTTAATAAGCATCCCCTTTTGAGGGATGGGTAGGTAAAAAAAAAAAAAGGCAAAACAATAAACCACTTTATAAAAACATTTTTAGGCAGATCAGGACTACCTACTACTCATGCACAAGAGAGCACTGTAGCATTATGGGACACAAGCATTCACCTAAGATGCCATGTTAGCATAAAGGACATTGATCCTAGTTAATGCAGACAGAACTTATGTCATGTCTTTTTCCTTCCTGCTCCCACTCATGCGGCAGTGGCCGAGAAGATACAGAAGAGCTCTATTTGTGTGCTGCTGTTGTTCACGATCATGACAATAAAACAGTTTGATTCCTGGCAATTGATTCTGCTCTGCAAGCACAACAGTAGAAATTTAAGGGAAGAAAGAAATGCTCTGAAGAGGATTCTGGAGTAATGCAATCGTAAGAAAAATAAAAGACCTTTGAGACAAGAATTTCCTTCTGTTGGTTTGAAAAGGAAACAGTATTATTGTAAACGTTTCACTTGGAAGGGACAAGAGATGACAAACTCAGAAAATTTCAGCCTTACCTGCAGCTGAACAGCCAATGTTAGCAGAAATTTAAGCATCTAATTGTGACTTAATGTGCCTAAACAGAGTGCCTAGAACTTGATGAGCCTTATATTCCACACTCATATACTATGGAAGTACTTCCTACCCCTGTATCACCTACACTTCTGATAAGCAATCCCATGGAAACCCATGTAGGTAGCTGTATGTTGACATGTATTTGACCACTGATCTTGCTGTGTGTCTCAGAGCCCTGGGTCTCTCCTACATGCAGGAAGACTTCTTATAAATTCCCTGGGAGAAGAGTTTGACAGTCTATTGAATATAATGAAGCATTTGGGAGAAAATAAAAGGAAAAGAGAAAATAAATGATTTATTTTTGGCTTGGTGGTTCAAATTCTCACCTGGGATCTAGATAATGAGACTCTGGTGGATTGCAGGGTTTTGGTTTGGTGGTTTTAGTTGGGGTTTGGGAAAGTTGCTTTTCATATGCAATTATTTATTAAAAAACTAAAATAGCTTGGAGAGTAAATAATGAAATTATTCATTCCCCCTGACTGCTGTTTTGTGTTGTTTTGTTGTGGGGATGTTTGGTTTTTTTTCCTGGAAGCCAGAATTTATGTTTCTCCTCTAAGCTGTGCTACTGGGATTTGAAGATAAGGCTCAGTGACTGTTGTACTCGATATCTATAGGTGTCAGGGAAGTCTTCCTTTTCCTGCTTGCCTCCCAGGAGAAAACGCTGACCATAAGTTCTTAATTCTAGAAAGTTCATAGCTGACAATCGGATATCAGAGGGATTTCCAGTGGGAAATCACTGCGTTCTTGGGCTCTGGAATATGATGTCTGAACACATTTAACTCTCAGGGGTTGGGCCCCATTTCTTTTTCAGCTTCTCAAAGCAAACAGCCTGCTCACGCAGCTGCCTCCTGTTTGTCTATATTTTTAAGATTACTTCTTGTCTTGTCACAGCAGGCAGATAGTTCTTCTGGATTTGAAGGAATGGGAAGAGTGCAGTTCATTTTTTTGAAAGGATCTATTGAAATCATTAGTCATGAATTTCTGCTGGCTTATCAGAAATCGATACAAAGAATTTCTAAGGAGCTCCCACCTTCTTACTTCTGATTGACAATTTTGCTCTCAAAGCACAAGGCCATACCTCAGAGTATTTATGAACTAGATTTCAACATCTGGTAGAACTCAACGATCTGTTGCAGAAGAGAGTCCTAACCTCTCTCATGAGCACAGTGGGGTGAACATGGCCACATCACTGTGAGTTTAAAGAATAAGCAGGTAGAACCACTGTAACATTTCTACCACAAGTACAAGCTTAAAAGAAAATCCAGTTAGGTGTACAACAAAGGTGCTTAATCTCAATGTTGCAAAGACAAAAATGATGTTTCAAGGCCAATATTGCCCTGCCAAAAAGTGGATTTCTTTGAGTAGCAGGACCTTACCATATGCCTCCTCCCCAAACAGCCCCAACAGAGAATGGCATTATGACCACCAAGCAGCAATTGTTTTGCTGATACATTCATATTAAAACTGAAATCTGAATCTTTTGTTGTCTTTGATCAAAATGCCAAAAAATAATATCATTTGTACTGTTATTTCCATTAGTGTTAATGGAATTTTCTGTACATTATGACTCTAATTTGCAGAGGTTAAAGAAAAAAATTTCATCATGTTAACAAGCGTCTAATTCAGAAAGGAAATTTATCTCATTAGAACTGCATTTAAAGATTTAGTGAAGCTATTAGTGATTATTTTTCTGGCATCCATAAAAATATCTTTCTTCTGTAAAAAAAAAACCAGCCAAAGCTATGCAGCTGTAATTATCATCTCCTTCAGCATAAGAGCACCAAGGATGGAAATGTAACAATAAATGTAATAAATAAGCAACAGTGTTCGGATAATATTGCAGAAGAAATCGAATATTGAGAAGCATGGAATTACACACCAGAAAGCTCATATAAATTTAAATGAAAAGATCTAATAGGAGGCCTTTTAATCTAATGAAACCATATGAATTTGCAAAGGACAATGTCTCTCATTTAAGCTATCAAATTTGATAAAATGCTCTCAGAAAGGTTTAGGTCTAATTGTATGTTCAAAAAATAACAGTTGACAGAGAAATGTAATAATCTTCTTGAGGAGAAGTAACAGAAAAAAAATTAATTAAACCAGGATGTTACAGCAGAGAAAATGAGTCTGGTATGCACCTTGTTTACCAGGGTAGAAACACCTTCAGCAAAGTAGATGTTGAAATATCAAACTTGTTTTACCACTATCGTTTCATCAGTATACCAAATGTTCAAATGACTACTTCTTGAAATATTTTTTCTTTATGACTCATCAAATTTGACTATATCAAATCAATCTAACCTATAAGCCAATGTAACACTAAGTAATAACTTTCCTCAGATACGCTACTTTCAGTGGTAAATATTCATACCAGTTAATTAATTAATTAGACATTGTCGTGGTTTAACCCCAGCCAGACAGCTTTCACTCACTCCCCCCCCTTCTTGCCCTCCCCCTACTCCTGGGGGAACAGAGAGGAGAATCGAAAAGAAATGCACCTCCCACAGGTTGAGATAAGAACAGTTTAGTAACTAAGGTATAACACAAATCATTACTGCTACCACCAATAATAGTAATGATAAAGGAAATAACAAAGGAATAGAATACAACACCCCATCACCAGGCAACTGATAACTTCCCCCCCCAGCCCAATCAAGCACCGACCGATACCTCCTCCAACCCTGCAGTCCACCTAGCCCCTCCGGGTAACTCCCAGTTCCCTCCTGGGCATGACGTGCTGTGGTATGGAATACCTCTTTGGTCAGTTTGGGTCAGGTGTCCTGTCTCTGCTTCCTCCCAGCTTCCCCTCCTCCCTGGCAGAGCATGAGGCTCACAAAGTCTTTGGCCAAACCAAAACATTTTTATCAGCTTTGTTCCCAGCCCAAAAGTCAAAACACAGCACTGCACCAACTACCAAGAAAGCGAAAAATGACTGCTACTGCCGAACCCAGGACAGACATTATTTTGTAAGTGATCTGACATTATTTCTCCTGTTAATAGCAATGATAACTTGCTATTTATCAACATTTTATGCTTGCATAATTCTATATATTTGAATCCTATCATTATTTATTTTGGCTTCCTAGTAAAGTCAAAAACTTATTTCTAATTTATTACTGTATTTTTAAGCATGTCTTAATAAAAACAATGCAATACATGGTAGCGCCTGAGGATACAATAATACTATGCATCACGTTTCTTAAATATTTGTACTGTTTGGTTTATTTAAAATGAGCAAAAATGAAGCCTTCCTTATTCTGAAAAATGTGAAATTATTTTTCCTTAGGTAAAATGAAAACTGCTCCCTTTTAGTATTATGATGTACTAATTGAGTTGAGATTTTAGCACATATTTTTATACTAATTACATTATTTCCTAATACTATTAGATATATACTGTTCAGGACCAATTAGGCATTATTTTTAAAATGTGCAGGAAATGTTTGGTTTTATATCCAAATTTGAAGAAGCACAGGCATTATCGACTTTTGTTCTCTAAACCATCTTAGAGCTAATTTCGACTTCAAGTAGACTTCTGATACAATTAGCTATATATAATTTTTAAATATCAAAGAATATTCTAGACATTCTGTTTGAATTATACGCTAGGTCTTGAAGAAAGTTTTAAAGGACTTAGCTCATTGGAAGTCATTATGCTTTTCATGGGCAGTCAGAACAAATGTTATTAAAATGAATATCTCAGTGAGATTCAATTATTTATCACAGGGTTTGCTTATAATGATACCACTTTCCTTTTTTACATCCTGACAAAAATTTGTATGAAATAATAGTTATTCACAAGCTAGTATTATTTGAATTCAGCAGAGAAAAAGATTTTCCTTTGCCTCACAGATATTTTGATATTTTTTTTCTTTTGCTGTGGTTTCTAAAGAGAGGTTCAGTTTTTGTCTTGAAAGGGTTTTTTCAGAATTAGTTTTTCAGAAGAGGATAGTAGATGTAAATAACTTGAAATTAACTCTTTCTTCCTGATGCCTGTATCTGGACACACTGAGTTCGCCTACAAACATTAACTTCAGGACTTCAAGAAAAGCATACCCCACAAGCTCTGAGTATGCTATTATGAAACAATCTATATATGTAGGAACCCAATGACGTGTTCTCCAGGTCTAAAGTATCTAAAGTAAATGAAAATGTTTCATTAGATTCACTCTATAAACTACTCAGTAACAACAATTAAGAAAATTGCAGTATTTTTATAAGTAGTGTTCTTAGAAGATTTAGGTACATTTAAAAGAAAGATACATTATATAATATCTGTTTTTAAGTATGAAAAATAATTGTTAAATATGTACTATAAGCTTCCTTTACATTCAATTACTTTTTATGATATTTTACTAAATGTCAGGGTTTCCTAGATAGCCCTGTTCATCATATCATGAAAGCAGACCGTTCTTCTTAACAGACCACAGCAGCTTGAACTCAAAAGTTCTGATCTGTACAGCTCAGTGGGCTTCTTAACAACCCCAGAAAAACCTTCAGACACATATGTATGCAATATGGTATATTATGTCGCTTTCCACTCTGTTTTTTCAGTTTAAAAACGTTAGGATAAATCTGACTGAGGATGAATGGAAATGTCCCGATTTCTAGGTGAGTGCCTTCTTTTCATCATGAGAAATGTCTGGATCCAAAGTCCATAGAAATGAACACAAGTCTTGCAGTTCATAGAGAAAAGCAATTCTTCAGAAAACCAACCTTAGCTCAGGGAATCTCCTAAGACTCATTACAGCTGATGGAGAGACAGAAGTATCTCTCCAGCAATTCAGGATAGTGTTCTATAATCTTCAGAGGAGAAAGACTGAGTCTAATTTTAGATTAATCTTTGCCTTCAGGTGGAACCTCTCTCTTCCTGTTGACTATGTTGGACCTGGGGACATTAGCTACTAGGGACAATGAGTAGTCTTTATGTTTACACCTCAATGGTCAAACTGTCCTGCCATAACTCAGACACAAGCTGATCTAAAACGCAATCTCAAATATTTGTATCTATCTGTCACACTTGACTTATTTAAAAAGTTTTATAACTTGAAATATTAAGTATTGTTATTGTCTGGATAAGAGTCAGCAGTGATAAACTATAAATAAAATACTATTAATATATTTAGATGTATTTTTTATAGGAATGCATATAGTGAAATATGTACACATATTCAAACTTTGAGTTTTGGGGAAATACACAAGTTCTTCTTGTGCTCTGAATAATTATTTAGTGACTTCTATTTTTCCTTAAAGTTATTTAAAAAGAATTTCTGGATTCACTGAGGCAGAATTTACTGGGTAAATGCAATAAAAAGAATCTAACTAGTCCTGCTTTTAGATAATTTTCACTTCTGTTTGTTTCAATCCCTGCATGAGACTGGGACATTTAATGAGCATTGACAGCACTGCAGCAGTAACAACTACACCTCAGCAACCTCCAGGAAAGAAACTGTAGTGTTGGAAATTAATTTCTTACAAGGTGACAACTCCATTTTCTTTTCACTTTAGCAGATGAAAAACTTGCTGCTTGGTTTGGGGTGCATGTAACAGGTAGGACCATGAATATTCTGTCAGAATACAGCACTCTGTGACAAATGACAAAGGAAAGGCAGCCAGTATAGCAGTCCGTATGAATCATTGAGGTTAGATGTGAAAAAAATCAAGTAATTCTCTAAGAGTCTTGCTATTTTTTTATCCAGCTTTGTTTCATAAACTGCATTTTCTAGAACTAATGTCTCAAGCAACGGGGTTATCCCTATCACAAATACCTGAGTTATCCACAGTTGGATATGAAACATTCACTCATATTTAACCCACATTTTCTTTAACTGATGCAGGGGATTGACCTTGACCAATGTATTGGGTTTGCATGGCAGGGTTTTGGTAGGGAGAAATGTAAGGGGCGGCTTCTGTGAGAAGCTGCTAGAAGCTTACCCTGTGTCTGATAGAGCCAATGCCAGCACCTGGGCTCTTTCACTGCATGCTTTTCAAGACTATAAAACATTCCGCATCTCTTTGGTGTCAGATCTTGACCCCACTAATACTCATGAAGAAACTTTGGCATTTAATTTTGCTTAATCAAGACAAACTTTTTAGGTTTTATGCTTTTAAACTTGCCTTACAAAGGGGAAACTTAAAACTTCCTTCCTTATATACTTCCCTTCTCTGTTCTTCCAACACCCTTATTGTTTTTGCACTTGTTTCAGTGACTGAACGAATTGAAATCCTTAAACTTGCAAATAGATGTGTCACTGTTTATCCTTACTGTATTCTGTTTACAGTTTCTTGGTTCTCAGCCTACAAGAGATACTTATTTTTTATCTGGATTTGTTGAATAAGACATAATGATATTTTGAGTCTAATGTTTTATTAAAATCTTATTACAGCTAAACTTTCATCTTCATCTTTTGAGCAATTTTGCCCAAAATTCTTTATCTTCTAGCAAACTACATCCTTTCTATTTCAAGGTTGCTCTAGAATTCTGTCAGCTTTTTAATTTTGGCATTACACCATTTTAGCTGAATTTTCATTTTGAGAAAGAGAAATTCCAAAGTAACTGGGCAGTTTTGTGACAGTAATACTGGAAACCTTGGAGAACAAAACCAGTAACATTTGAAGAAAGGGCTGCTTAGCAAAGACAAGAGAGAAAGCATAGAAGGGAAGAAAAAATCATCAAGATTAAAAGGAAGAAGAATAAAATGGCTGAACACTTCCTTGACTGAGCTAATGACTAGACCATCAGTGACTTTAGTCAATGAAATGGATGAGAATGAAATTCATTTGGAAAAGATGAAGAAAAAATTAGAAGGAGAAGGCTAGGTTATTCATGTTTTGCACACAACTAATTTCCCAGGATAATGCAATTCCATCTTTAGACAGACAAAGTATAATAATATAGAATAAAGAATACATTTTTACATTATGCCTAGGGACTGTTAAAGCACAACAAATGTTAAAATAAGTGAGCCTGTGTTTGTTAAAGTTTAATAATATAAATCAGGACTGGTGCTTATATTGTCTTCTGCTTATATATCTCTACAGTGAATGTTCTTAGATGACTTGAAAGAAATGAACAACTGTGACCACTGATAGAAAAATTGAGAACAGTACAGCTACTAGTCATTCTTCGGACCTCTCAGAGGACCTAATCTGGCAAAATGTGTCATGGGTGCTCAAGCAAGGATTTCAGAGGCAGATTTAAGGACTACAACACACAGAAGGCACTTTACTTTTACTGAGGACACACATCGTTAACAACCTGTCATGTAAGAGATGTAAAGCCCACAGCAAATACTTAGAGACACTATTCCAATGAGAACAAGTCATCACATTTTTTGTCCTTTTGTTATGCAGCTGTAATTAGAAACCGTAAACTCATGTGACAAATGCTGTACTATGATTATATCTGTTCTAGCAGCAGTGATCAATTGTTTGTAGGTATCATTCTGTGTCTTTTAATATTTTGTGTGTAAAAAATAGGAGAACAGTCAATTTTCATACAAATGAAACAAATATGTGAGTTAGATGTGACCTGCAGTTTATTTTTAAGCATCTAAATGTGGGCTCTGAAGGTCCCAAATAGCAAGGGTAATGGGAACAATCCTCACATAAATGATTTAACTTTCTTTACATCTATGCAGCACAGATATATTGAAATACAGAATAATATACTCATTACATGATGAACAAACTTTTCTGTACTCAGAAGTCTAACATCACAGCTACGAAGGAAATTGAGTTAATCACAATGAGAGAATTTGGATAGCTAAAGGAGTTTTATAGTGGTCAAATTTAAGAGAGTCATGTAAAATCTAGGACAAGTACTCTTGTGACTTTCTTAAATTTGATCAGTATAAAATTCCTTTAGCTACCCAGGGTCTAGAATGCATGTTTTGCTAATCAGAAAAATCAGCTATATGGTCAAGATGTTAAGTATTTATGCAAGACACAAAGTTTAAAAGACTGTAGAAATCATCTTCATTAAGTTTAGAAAGTTTCCTGCCTCTCTAATGTATTCAGATGCTGAGTCACATTGCCTTGTGGCTGTAACTAGGTTACCAGATCATCCAGATAGAAACTTCATGTCTAGTTTCTAATTATTCTTTATTACAGTTCATATTATTTCTAATATACGTGAAGTTTTCAGGAATTATAATCACTTTTATTACACTACCATTACCATTTCTTATACCCAGTGGCCATTTATAACTGAAGAAGAGAAGTAAAAAAGTTTTCCAAATCCTGAGAAATATCTCCACACTTGTCTTTTTAAAGAAAAGATTGAAGAAAAAATTTGTCACAACCCAATTATAATCTAGAAGAAATTGTTTCGCGTTAATGGAAGTACAGCCCAGACATGCTTACCCTGAATGGAGACTCTGTCATTTAAATTCTATCATTTAAGGACCCAATTGGGTTTAGGTTCATTAAAACCTTTGAGCAGGAACAGTTTACAGGCTCTTTACACAAGGGAAAGTGATTTGATTTTCATATAGTTTGCCGCTTTGTCTCATTATACTTCCATCACTATGAAATTTACAGCAGTTGACAAAGAAGTTGCATGAAATCTATATAATACTGTTCACAAAAGCAAATATTCAGGTAGTCAGATGAGGACTTTACTATCTTCCTTAGCAAACTACAGTACAACCATTGTTAAGATTATCAAGAGAATATATTCATCAGTACTCCACAGCATTTAGTGTGATTTAGTTTGCCAAGAGCAACGTTTCTAAAAAAGGTGGACAAAACCTACAAATCAAAGAGAGAGAAATGACCAGTGTTGCCATGTGACAGTGACAAAGTAACCTAAAATTGCATGAAAAGATAAGCCAGTAATTTCCAAGCTGCTCCACTGCTGAAAGGACAAACCTCCTTCTACTCGCAAAATCTACATTCGCACTTACTTAGCTGGTAGCAGAGGGATCTGTGCTCTGGTCTTTGAAGAACTACTTACACACATTGCAGATAAAATACATTTTGGGCACCCAAAAGAATTGTTGAACACTCGATCATAAACTCTCCTTATATACTATATAAATATGTAAGTCATATACTATATACAGACACCATCATTTAATCCCTTTTTTAATAAATCATAAGAGTCATTCCTAATCTTATGGTGAGATAAATTATCTTAATATCAGGAGTTTTCACTTTCCAGTGGTCTTTAACTGTGTTTTAGCATGCCCTCTGCTACCTCTCTGAATCCTCTCCTGTTTATATTCAAGGCATTTTTTGAGTGGACATTTGAGAATTGTCTTACATAATAATAAGAAAT
Organism: Neopsephotus bourkii; assembly: GCF_033783945.1. Classification (NCBI taxonomy): domain Eukaryota; kingdom Metazoa; phylum Chordata; class Aves; order Psittaciformes; family Psittacidae; genus Neopsephotus; species Neopsephotus bourkii. The sequence goes on from NW_026900600.1 coordinate 539,571, forward strand.
TCTAGTGATATTTTCACAGTGTTAGCCTGAGGCTCCCAGTTTATGCCATAAAGAGTGAAGTCCCCTAGATTACAGAAGACCACTTCAGGTTTTTATATTCTTCCAGACTTTCATAGTTAGTTAAGGAGTCAGTCATTCAGTTTACAGCACGATTAGGTGATTTGATATTTGTTAATTTGCTCTATTTGCATATCTGAGGAGCAGAATATATTTATAGATTACAGTATTTTCAAGTTTATTCATATAAAACATGATTATTTATTCTTTTTTATGTATATTGCCCCCACTTTAGAAGAGATAGATTTATATTTTTCTTTAAGAAAAAGTGCCATTCTGCTTACTATTTTGCCTAAATGATCCTTCCTAAAAGAAGCATAAATGTTGATTTAACTTTCCAGTCATGTGAATCATCCCCTTGAGTTTCTGTTACACCAACAAGGTTGTGTTTATGCCCATAAATAAGCAATTCTAATTATTCTTATTACCCAAGCCCCTATTATTGTTGTATAGACAATTAAAGATTAAAAATGTCTTCTGTCTTCATCCTTTCGTGTCTTGATTAATTTTGTTCTCAGCATCACAATTCTTTACAGAAAGTTTATATGTTTCTTCTTTTCATGCTTCTCTTTTATTTGATGTCAACCTAACTGCTGCAGTGTAGTTCTTTGGTACTTCTCTTAGTGATGTTTTCTAAGGAAGTTAAGAAAGCTTTAAGGACTTCTTAATGCCTAAGTTGAAATTAATTCTCGGAACTGATTGTCATTTTTTTAGCACACTAACACTTCAGTAGAAAACCATAGTTGGCTGGCAACATAGTATACCATGTCTCTGTGTTTATCTTTGAAGGAAGCAAACAAATTACTTCAAGATCGTTAATACTGTGCCACATTTCCCATCTTTTTCATTAGAATATGTTTTGGTAGCACAAAATATTTTGCTAGCAATCCACTTGAAGTTGCATTATATATTAACTTTCAACTAGGGTGCCACTGGACCATACTAGGACAGACTGAATCAGATGTCACTTCAAATCAATAAATATCATGCTCGAATTCCTATTATAGCAAAGTAAAATAAATTGCAACATGGTGATATGATTTCTTATCACCAAGCTGTGAAGCTAGAAAAGTTTCACAGTTCACAAAAACTAGGCTCATACGCCATCACTCTTAATTGTTTCATTTCTTAAGAAAGTTTTATACATAATTCAAGCTTTAATTTTGATTAGTATTTAGATGATCAAAAAGATAGTTGTGCTTTAAAAATTATGTGATTTCACTAACAACTCTTTTACAACCATGAAATCGCAGAAATAGAAAACTTCCGAAGATATCTAAATAAATACAGACTGGATACTATACTTTTCTGTAGTTAAACTTGATTGCTTTAATAGTGTTTACAGCATTATTTATTGCAAACATCTTAATAAACCTCTGCTATGTATATCACAGTTAGCAGATATTCTTAAGACTGATCCGTATGTCCTAACTCACCTTAGATAAAAGTCAACACAATGTCTTCTACTGTTAAGATTTGGTGGAGGAAAAGATCCCTATTAATGAGGCTCTTGGGGGCCTCTAATAGGGTGTTGTGATTAGCATTTTGCAGATATCATAACCATGGAATATTATTCTTGTTCCATGGAAACCATAGAGTCATAGAATGCTCCCAAGCAGGGCATTCTTAAATACAGCCAAAAACAGAGTTCTTGTTTCAGTTGCTGACACATAGGTCTTTAGTACCACTGAGACAACCAGAGTATCTGAAACATTCATGTAAATGTAGAAAATATAACACCTAAAGTCTGCGTTTGCTGAAGGTCAGGTGGGGCACTGTAGAGTATCTCAGGTGGCACTAGACAGCCGTGTTTAGGCAACTTAATTCAGCCTATAGGCTTGCTGGAAAACATTGGCTAAAAAATGTTTCCAGATCATTATAGGCAGAGCAGAAAGCAGACTAGTCTAGATCATAGTTCCATGACCATTATTGTTGTTGCCAAAGAAAACTATACATCTTATGTCAATCTGACCCCCAGCATGTTATGAAAGCATACTATTGGCAAACTATTCACAGGAGTTTACAATGAGACAGTAAAAGCAGTGAAATGCCTGCTATGGATTTAGTGTGGATTTTATTTACAGAGAAGTGGATTTCCAAAGCACAGTATTTTATTTTTTTTTCACCAGTAAAAATAAATTCTTGTGAACTGTAAATATTCTTACACTTGTAAAGATTCCATTTGAGCAAGTGAAAGTTATTAATAAGAGGCTGCTAATCTCATTAAGAGTGTACTCACAAACATCTCAAACTATTATTCTTGTGATCCACAAATTTTCAAACTAAAAGGGATTAAAAGTAAGCAGTGTGAAGAATTAAAAACAAATAAGCAACTACTTATATTTCAGATAAATCCAACTTTGCTCATCATCGTGTCTTGCAGTATTACAGCAATGGTGGTGAGCTGAAGATATGTGTAATGTAGGGGTGTGGGTGACTAGTCTTCTCAGTTCAACCGACAGTGTTGGAAAAGTTTTCTATGCTACACAAAGAATTACCACATTTTTCATGGGGAACCAAATCTCCTAGGAAAAATCTTGATATTTTTCAATACACTTTTGAAGGACAAGAGAAGACAATTACAGAAAAAAGTTGAATTATCTGTTCTTTGTCTCACACTGTTGTTTCATGAGTAAGTCTTACAGAGAAAGAAGAAAGTCACTTTGCAGTCGCCCTGGGGTACAGCAATCGTGTATGAATCCATAATGTCCTCTCATCCATGCATCACTGGGGAGGAAAAATCAAAATAAGCTTTCTCTTCCAGCTCTGCCATGTGCTTACTTTCTCTTTTTACTGGTTACATGCTCTCTTTACTTTTGAAATAATATTAAAAACACATAACAAAAGCTTTAATTACTTGATTTAAACCATGTTGTTTGTCTCACTATATGCAGAAATGGTCATCCAGCCCCCAAAACAAATTCCCAGCAAACAAATAAAACCAGCAAAAGCTACCAGGATTTAGAAGAGTGTCTTACATTTCCTTCAGCATAAAACAGGGAAAATAAATCCCATCAGTAAGTAAATGAAGTGGATCTCAGCATAACAAATCTATGAGCTGAAAATTAGTTTAATACCCATGGTAGGAAGGTTAAGAGATTCATAGATTAGAGGGCCAGAAGGGACTGTTGTGATCAAATATATAAATTTATGCAGAGATTTTCAAAGGCACAGAAGACATTTGGGTACCTAATTCCCACTGACTTATAAAAGAAGTTGTAACTTCATTTAAAACCTCTCCTTTCAAAGAATAGCAACTTGACCAATACCTTGAATTCTAAACATGATGCATAATAGTCAGTGTTGCCCATAATTCAATTATCAGTGTCTCAACATGGTCAACATGCAAACTACAGCACACTCAGTCCCATTTTTTCCCTCTGTCATTACCTGCAGATGAGATAAAAGAAATTTGACTAGACCTATTCACAGACATGGGCAGCTGCGGTGTTGGTGAAAGTACCTTTGGACTGAAACAGGAAACACAAATTTTGGCTTATTTCTATTTGAAGTAAACAGGAATACATCCAAAATCTTACACCTTGAGGGAAAACACATTTCTTATTTAATTTATTTAATAAGCTAATCATTTGTTATGCAAGATGATCTGATGACATTACCACATATTAATAAATTACAGGTTCTCAAGCTTACTAAAGCACTGGCAAGATTTACTGCGTTTGACTTGGAAGGGGTTAAATACTTTCCAGCTAACAGAAAGAACTGTCCCTGAGAAGGAAATGTCATATTCATTAGAAAAGTGAGGAAATTTGTTCATCTCTTAGGATAAACTGTTTCTCTACAGTCTTTCCTATATTTAAATACATTTGTCTTCATTTTAAAAATAGCATTTAAAAATGCTAATGTAGCAAGAGGAAAGAGTAAAACAGAGGAAGTGTTATGCTGGATGAAACAGTGACCCATCTATTTCTTGTATCTGGTCTCCAACAGTAAACTTTAACAGGAACTCTTTTTTTTTTTTTTTTGTTAGCTGTATCTGGTGTTTCCTAATGAAAGTTTAAAAACTTTGTTTGTATTTGTCTTCTGTTAAGTTTTGTTATGCTTATTAGTTTATTTATTTCACCATTACTGGCTATGATTTCTGAAACACAACTGCATGGTTTTTTTTATTCCATCTTTGCTGGCTCCGAAGAGCTAGCAATTGATGATTTTCTCCAGGAGACATATTTTGAAAAGTTCTGTTGGTCTGAAGGATTCTCCCTAGCTTCACAGACAGAGAGAAAATTTAAGACTGGGAATACCTGTAGAACTGAAATTTTCTTAATATGGAAAAAAAATGTTTTCAGTGGAGCTGCTGCTGCTGCTCCCTTCGAAAGGTGACTGACATGCAGACTCTGGCTGACAATATGCTCAAGTCCCAAGAACAAAAGAAAAGAAATCTCAGCTATGTGTTTGCTATCTAAATATCTACAAAGAAGCTGAACTGATCACAGGATTTTTTTTAACATCAGTCAGTTCTATCTAAGGTCTGGGTTCTTTAATTGCATTACTGGACGTAGGCTCTGAAATTATACTTTTGAGTAATTCTGGCCAACAGCTACTTTAACAAATGGAAATAAAGAGGAACTGATCCCACTGATGTGTTTTAGTGAAGGAAAAAGTAGTATCATATTTTCTCAGAGAGAAGTTTTTCAGTTCAGTATCATATCAAAAAAATTAGGCTTCACTGGCTGTAAGAAATCATATGGATGGCTAGTCTGAAAGTTCAGACCTATACAAGGTAACACTTTTGAAACAGTAAATTATTGGAAAGAGGTAATCCACATTTTTTCTTCACCTTCTCCAAGAGCAAGCACCACCTTGTCTTTCCTTGCTACTGCTGGCTGTAATAAAGATTAAGAGAGCACACTGAAAAAGAGAAAAAAGAAAAAAATCTGTTCATAAACTTAGTTCTAAACTCTCCTATAAAACATAGAAACATTTTTCTTTTTCCACCCAATCCCTCTTTAAATATTTATACTCACAGTTAGATAAAAAACTATTTTTGAATATTGTAAGTAGGAATGATTTCTTCTATTCATTTTAACTAAGATCTTCTGTTCATTTTATAGGGATATTTCATATCACTAATATCTTATAAGATTATTTAATTTGAATCTTCCACCATGGATTATTAATACATGGGTTCCATTATACAGACTAAAAAATATCCTCCAAGCTGGATTTTTGCCAGGCTGCTGTCACCTTTGGCTTGGACTGTTCTTTTAGGCTTTCTTGGTTCTTTTTTCCAATTTCTTCTCACACTTCTTCAACATAGCTCTGTCCATTCTGTTTCACAGAAATGAGATGTAATGACCCAGATGTCCTACCTCTCCCTTTGCCAAATGTCTCTTCATCCACAGCAAGTGCGGACTTTCTATTGTTCGTGCACCTGAACCACCCTTTTTCTCAGATGTCATCATACCTGTGGTAGTAAAGTGGTACAGATTTTTCAATCTGCACTTCAACTTGTACAAGGAACGCGAGCCTAAAGAAAATAAAAAAATATTTTCCCTGATTCCATTTCCTTATTGCTTTTGGTCCTCCAGTTGTCCTCAAAGTGCTCCAATTTGCCTTTGCTGAGACAACTTCAGGCTACCTCTGTTCTCTGTTGGTTTCAAAATGTTTGCAAACACCAGCGTTTGTGCTAGGTAGCTGCACTCGCACCAAGTTTACATTGAACACAGAAAGTTTCAATACTGTAAAGTCTCTCGTTTTATCACAGCAATGCCATTTGCAGGTTTATCCAGTATCAAGTATCACGCTTCAAATGTCTCATCTGGAAAGAGGCAGAAGGGTCTGGGAGGAGAACCTGCTAACACCAAGGATTTCTCTTTCCTTCCCTCCACCTATCTATCTCTCCTGATCTACCTTTTTTTTTCTCTGGATCCAAAAAATTGGGGTGTTTTGTTATGCTGAAATATGTCCTTCCATGCACACCTTGATTAGAATACTACTACTGTGCCATCAGTGTGTCAGTAAGGTTGCTTCATACAGATGCTAGAACTCAATTTGTAAGGTCTTGTTTAAGTTCACTGTATAAGTAGCTTGGTTTTGATCATCTGAGTGGTTTTCTTGAGAATATTAATATTCATTCCTTTCTTCCTGTGAATGTAGAAGAAAATCTACCTCAAGGGCAGCTACTGCGCTTACTCAGCAAAATAAGACTGTCTTTGGAATGAGTTTCTAGAAGATCCAAGAATAATCACAGACACTGGAGATGTAAGGTTCAGAGACAGTCCCCACTTTTTTTTTTTTTTACTTTGATTTTAAGGACAGAAATCCAGCATTTCTGGGAAAAAAAAAAAAAAAAAAAGATAATGAATATGATTTATTATTTTCTTTCCTGGGGAGCTAGGACAAGAAACTGTACAGTTAGCAAATGCTGAGTATAACTTTTTTTTAACCCTGAAAGATGATCAAACTTCACAGTAACAGTAATAGATTAAAACCTCTATGAAAGGAAAATCAATTAGAAACATGTAATGTACATTAAAATACATTGAATTTCTCTTATTTTTGTTTTACGTGAGTACAGAATGCATAGACTGAAATGGGAAAACAGCTGCAGCTCATTACAAACAAGAAACATCAGTAATAATAGCCTTTTCTTAACCTTTTAGTAGGAACTTCATATATAATCAGTGTATGTAAAAAGTACGATCCTTAATATTAGTTCACCATAATAGAATCTTTCTTCTTTCGCATACTTCATTTTTTGCCTTATCTACCTCCTTTCTTGATGTTCAAGAGAGAAGAGGAGAACCATCAGAACACAAATTAGCAGATTTTAGACTCTTAATGTTCCTTTAGAAACACACTGCTTTTAGAATGTAGTAATGTTATGATAAATCTTTGCAGTTTGTAAATGTTGAAATGTTCAAATATGTACACATTGTTTGAAAGAAAGGAGGATTTCAGACTTCTGAGTCAAAATTATTTTGAAAAACATACTTTTGGAAAGTATTACGTTAATTTCTAAGCTGTCTTTGATGTCAGTGTGTTCCCTGAAAAAAATAAATAAATAAACACAGAAATAAAACTAATATTTTTTTCATTTTATATTTCCCAGTAAATATATCTTCAGCTTCTTACCGAGAACAAGGAGAGAAAAATATCAGTTTCACACGTGCAATGAATTATATTCCAGTGTTTTGGCTACTTCAATAAATTGTTTATCTAAAAATAGTCAGAAATTATAAAATCAGTAACCTAAATTTTCCAATATCTCTCACTTCTTTTATTCCACATTTCCTTTGAAACCTACAATTTTGATAATTTTTTAAATTTTTATTAAATTGATCACAACCAAAGTTCTCTGCATGAGAGAACTGCATCCAATAGACACAACCTGTAACTACGAATTTCAGCTTTACAATAATACTGAAGCAGATTTTACAGAGCAGGCATAGTGTTACATTAAGACGAATTAGACTGTATTTTGATTTAACATATTTGTTATCGTTTGGTCATAAGTAATGATTATGGTAGCTTTTAAATTCTGTTCTGTAGTGTATTGATAGCATGATTATTAGTGGTGCAAGTAGGAAAGGTAGGAAAAGTAAGTTACAAGAAAGGTAAATCTAGGGAAAGTGAAACTGTGCCTGATTTCCTTGTGGAGGTAGAGAGAAAAGTTATATCTTCCCTCATTAAGATGAACTTATTTGAGGGATCATTTTAACTTTGAGATACAACAGTTTCAGTTTTATTTAGGATCCAGGTAAGCAGACTGAGAACCACCTCTCCCTTTTCTTTTACGGATAAAGGTTTCTTTTTCCCTCCCAAATGATTTATTAAGAGTTTGTACAGATTTCAGCCTCCTGTGACACCTCCTAATTTGTTCATCTTTGAGCATGCACGAGGAGGTGACAAACATATTTTTAATGCAAAAATATTCAGGAAATGCACTTAAAAATACCACAGGGACACTCAATACAGAAAAAAAAAAAAAAAGAAAAAAAAAGAAAAGAAATTGGAAAGGCACATCTGCATTTTGTTTTTCTCTCACTTAAGCCACGCTTGGAAATGGTGGCTTTAATATTACCCATGTGACATTCTGAATGCCTTATACCTTGTTAATGAAATTTGTCTCAGAGATTTTCCTCTACATGCAGTCTGCCAGTATATAAGCCATCTTGAAAGCATCCTTTAAGTAGTATCTTCCCTACATTGCTCTATTTTTCATTATTAATGTTTTTCAGAGGATAGGTTGTGAACACAGCTCTCTACTTTTCATGAGCAGAACTACTATTCCTAGAGTAGTCAGCTCCAACTGTGTCACAGAAGTCTAAAAATAAATGGATATACTGCAGCCTGGTGAGACTGTTATACTCCTGTGGTGCTCATTCTTGCTCCTCAGTGAGTTACACTAGTTCATCGGGTCTAGTCCAAAAGAAGTTCCGCCCTGCTCTTGTGTATTTGTAGAGAAAGGTTTTGAAGTAGTAGCCTCTTTCTTGAGAATGGGGAGGAAACTTGTCTGTTCTTGTTAAGCAGATAATAAAAAGCATTGAAAATCCTTTCAAGTCTGCAGCAGTTCTGACATCACATGGTGCCAGCACATGGTTTTTGCAAAGATCTAGATTGTGAAGGAATATATAATCAATCCATTCCTGCAAATAAGTGTAACAAAAATCATTCACTGAAAACAGTTTTTTCCCCAAGCATACCCTCCTTAACCATTACTGTACATATGTACACATGAAAGCTAACCAGCCTCTGAATACAACCACTAAGGTGTCTTTTACATAGCTTTCCCTCTTTCCAGCAGCCTTCTGTAGGCATTTTTGCTATTTTCTCCAAGCAGCATGGCATCTCAGTGTTGATTTTCCCTATCAGAGGAAAGCAGCAACACCTTGAAATAAAATCAAAGCCATGGCCTCAGAATAAAAAAAGTTAGTTTCAGAAATGTAAAGAGAGTACTTTTGATGTCTTCTTTCAGTAGTTTTAAAAAAAAAAAGAAAAGAAAAAAAAAAGAAAAGAAAAGAAAGAAAGAAAGAAAAGAAAAGAAAAAGGGAGAGGGTCTTAAATAATTCCAGTGAAACCCAGTTAGTAAACACTAACTCTGCTCCGTGAGAGAGGCGGAGAAAGCAGGTAATACCAGATGCCTTTATAAAAGAAAATGTGTTAAATCACTTATAACATCCATCAGTAGCTATAGTTTTTGGGGGAGGGGTTTTGTTAAAAAAAGGAGAGAAAAAAAACACATCTTCCAAGAACAACCAACAACATTGCTAAAATTCTAAAAGTTGCTTCAGGGTTTTGAAATACTGTAATAAAATTAAGACATTATATATACTGTCAACTCAGTGATTTGGCTTCAGCTTTGTCTTCTCCAAAGCAAAAGGTCAGGGTTAAAGAACAGCCAGAAGACCTCTGCCTTTGGGACCAGCAGGGATGAGAAAGATCTGCCCTTTTGGACTCAGGGAGGAGGTGCAGCTCACTTTTCTCTGGAGCTCTTCCCAAGTAGATGTCTAGCTACAGCAATGACAATAGTAATTACAATCTTAAAGATGAGAGAATAGCTGAAGCAGCATGGGGCAGTATTAAAAAAAGGAAGAATCCTCAGGAGCTATTGAATACCCTCTGGAAGGCTGAGCGTACGTGGAAGACTTGTGTCTGCTTGTTTTAGAAGTTTCTCTTAACAGTGAATAGAGGGATTTAAGACAGCAGGTATAAAAACATACATTGTTGGAATCTGACAGGAGAAAGCAAAAACTTGTGAATCATTATTAATCATTATAAGGAAATAAAGGGATATGTTCTGAATACAAATGAAGCCTTTGACAGAGGCAGTGACAGCTACTGAGAAGACAGCAGAGCTCTCAAACCTCCCTTATAATGACAACACTACATGACGCATAGGCTGCTTGCTCCGTAGTTGCCATTTCTGAATCAGCTAGGGTCTGGCACATTGCTGCTTCAATAAATAACTTATCATTGAGCTTACAAAAGGTTAAAGCTCTCTTTATTTATAGATCACAAGAGCAGAGAAGCAGTGAGAGACAGTACTCACTATTTACATTCATTTCTTGAAATTGTGTCCCTAAAAGTTGACTGTGACATAGGCTTTTAGCAAAGGATATTGTTAGTACTAAGTCATTGTGGTGACTGGACAAAAGTGTGCTGAACACGTTCTCAGCTGCAATGCTCCGCAGGAAGCATAGAGGGGTACCATTCCCTTCAGCTCAGAAGCAATCCTATTTCTCTACAAGAGATATCATGATAAACAGAAACAAGACTTACCTACAGGAAATAAAAAATTAAACAAATTAAAACCAACAACAATTTATTTTTAAACACTGTTGGGACAGGTTATCAGCAAACATTTTCACATTGTTCCTTGCTAGAATATGCACTGCCCGTTACCTCAGATTTCACATGTAAATTAGACTGTAGGAAATTAGTCCCAAAATCTCATCTATTCCCTTTAGTGATCACAATTTTTTCAAGTTAGTCTTGTTGTTCCCTCCCCACCCTCATCCTCTGTCATCTTTCCCCCTCAATCAGTTCTTGTGTTTCCCAACTCCTGCCTTTCTAGAAGAATGAAGGATGACTTCCCATCTTCCTCTGGGATTCAGATCAGCTCCTGTCCCTCTCAAACCTCTCCAAGGACTTACAGTGCTGTCCATCTTTTTCCACAGGCAAACCAACCAAACAAATGGTAATGAAGTTTTTAGCACTCCCAAGACAGCTCAATAACTTGTGCTTGACTAAGATAAATCTTCTTGAAAGGTATCTGGAAGAAATAAAGAAATGTAGAATTTTTCACTTCTTTTGGTAATTTGTTCCACCAGTTAATCATCCATTAAAATCACTGTTAAACACAAAGGTTTATTTCCAGTTTGACTTTTTTCTTACTGCAGCATCTTTCAATTTTTTTCTTTTTTTTTCTTTTTTTTTTTCCTACGAGATTAAAAAGCCTTTAAGTATATGGGGTGTTGTCACAAAATGGTATTTAAACACTGTAATCAAACTGCCTGCAAACTTTCCTTTTGACAGAAAAATTTGTCAGAATGCCTCATTGAAATACATCTCTCCGCACTGCTTGAATCAATTTTGTATGTCTTTTCTGCCCTACTTCCAATTTTTTAACATCTTTTTCAAAATATATAAACTCAAACTGAATCCTGCTCCAGTATCAGAGTCCCCACTGCATTGTTCAGAAACAGCATAAAGACCATAGGATAAAAAAAAAGATAGACATCGAAGAATTACAGGTAATGACCTCAGAGTGTGTAATGAAAGAGTCAATGTTATTTTGCCATTAAAGTGCAGGATAGGAATTCAAATGTCTGGGGTTTAGTTCTCATCATATTGAAGACTCTTATGTTAATTTGGTTAATTATTTTTCAAAATTTTCTGGTTTTTTGTTACACCAGATGTTCTAAATTGCAAGTAGGACTTTCTCAAGGATGTTGCAGCATTTAATTCTTTAGAGTCTTTAAGTGCTTTGGGATCCTCATCTGGAAATCATTATTACAATTAACATTCTTACACCTCACCATGTTTTTGTTAATGTGATATCAATAAAGGTACTCTAGAAATCATTATTAACATCTTTGTAAAATACTTCTTTGTGATCTAAAAGAATATTCAATAAAGTTGAAAGAATCAGGAGTGTTTTTCTGATTTCATGTCTGAAAATTAAAGATATGAAAGACAGAAACAATTCTTAAGAGGAGACTTCATCTTTCCCCTTAACAACAAAGTTCAGTATATTTATGCATCTCCACTCTTTCAGTATAATTCTTCTATGTACACAAAGAAATACATATTTATGTACAAAGTTCAATTCTGAAGTTGGGAGGCATAATGGAGCCTAATTTTATTATACTGGTTATTTTTCCTAGAGGTGCATATTGATTTCACACTGTCAAATAAACTGCAAAATACATTATAACAAAACAATTAAAACTGCAGATAATTATTACAATTAACTCGCTGCTTCGTACTAATGGATTGTTCAAGCATCCGAGAATTCCTGATTATCAGAAAGTAAAGGATGTTCAGAAGAGGATGTCATTTGCTGTAACAATTTGTTCTTGGCCAATTTAATGTTCCCTCAAAACAATTTTTTGTTCCCAAATGTCTCGTTCATGGCTTCGCAAAGGAAAGGATCATGACAATTTTGTTCAGTGCTTATTTTGTCTTCAGAAGGCTCAGGTCTGTTCACTCTGTTGTTATCCAAAATAAAAAGGCTTGAATAATTTTATATATTCATTTGTTAAACTGAACTGGAGGATTTACAGCAGTGTTAAACATGAACTAATTCTACTTAAGCATACAGAGTTTTGTCTGAAAGAAGGACACTGAATCTGGTCCGTTTTATCTAGCTGTATTTCTGTGTCATGTGTGCTACTGTGGTTGTGTGAAACCTCTTCGTTACACAGCTCCTGATCCCTGTTGTGATTCTGTTACACATGCAATGCTATTCCGGTGCCTGACTATGATGCTGCTCCCTCCAGACTGCAAGAAGCAGCATCCAACTGGAGTTTGGCTATTCAAATACAAACAGTGTCTGCAGCAGCCCTTTGGTAGAAAAGCAAGGTGGGAACAGCAAAGAACAATGCCTCCAAGCTTACTTCTGTCCACATTCAGCTCTTGCATTTGCAATGCCAGTTGCACATCATTTAAATGTTTCCCTGAAGTAGGATCTTTTCTGCAGGGAATCATATAGCTGATTTGGCAAACCTTTTATTATGCCACTGTTGAAACTCATGGTACAACAATTTCATCTCTACTTTGCTTTATGAAATACTTTATCTACTTTTCAATAGTGATCAAGGGTGGAATCAATTGTATAGGATGCATGTTTTACAGAACAAAACTTCTCCAGTGACTTACATCTTGGGAAAACACATTTCTCAAAAGCTGTAGTGTCTACAAAAGCAGGAGCCAATTAAATTCCTGTTTGAGATTTGTATTTCCAGTATCTTCATTTTATTCTTTAGAAAAATAATGTAACTAACAGGGACAAGCAAGTACTATTGTTTCTTTAACATCACCCATGTATTTTTTGTGTATTGAGTTTACAGAAAAACATGGCTTTTGATGTAAGGGTCTTACCGTCTATTACAAATAAACAATGTAATTCAAACAAATGAGCAATCACAGCATTACGAACCTTCCTATAGAAAATGAAAGTGAATGAAAGTTTTTTATTAACTTACTAGATGTGTTTAATACATGATATAGTCTGAAGAACAGCAGTGTCTCTGAATTTTCAAATAAAATTCTTAATAAACTGGGGCAGAATTTCCAAGGATTACTTTAAGACCTTTAATCTTTTTTTAAAGCATTAAATATATTAGTGCTTTGCTGATTTTTAAAGCAGGAAATACATCAGTGCTTTGCTGAATCAGGGCCTAAAAGAGCAATCCAGTCACACTCTGGGACAAAAATATAACAGTGTGTAAAATATCCGTAATGTGATTAAGAAGAAAAAGGTTATTTTGAAGCTTAAAAAAATTTAAGAGTTGAAATTTTAAAATGTTTCCACACCTAGGGTAAGCAATACATAGTTTCACTAATACGTTCACGTAATGACACAGCTTAGCTAACTACACAGATTGAACAAACAGCTTTGTGTCACTGGGGAGACAGTTAAGGAGCAGGTAAATCCATTCTGGAGTTAAATGGCAGAACAATCATTCTTACAAAACACCACAGCTGACAGATACCAAAGGCAGGAGCCCTCATGATGCCATACTTCTGCTGTACACACCTGGAGAAGGAACCAAGTCAAGTATCACAGCAATTCTGTGGAAAGCGTTAAATCTGGGGGGAGAGCACTAAGAAGGGAAAGACTTGGAAGCAACTAAGTGAAGAAAATGCCTGTTGTTGTGGCCTGACTGTGCTCACTGAAAGAGGAAGTTCTCCTAAAAGGAAGACCTCATAGCATCCCAAAAAATAATTTTTTTCCACTTAGATCACATGGCAACATATTAGTGTCAAGAGCTATGAACACCTAATTAATTATTTCACTTAAAAGTCCAGTGTGCCAAATGAGACTACCACCTCTTTGTGACGCATGGTATGTCTGGTTATATATTTGTGCTGCATTTAGCCAGTAGAGCCATGATTTTAGATATAGACTTTAGATGCTGTCACAATATGAAAGATTTTTTTTTATATTAATTTTAAAATGGCAAATAGAAGTAAAATACCAGTGAAAAAATTAAAAAGTCTATAAAGCTTTTGAAGGACTTTGGAGTTTCCCCTCTGTGCTAGAATACAAAAGCCCTATTAGTTTCTTTTTCTCAAAACATAAATGTGAGCTCACATCTTTAGCAAATATCTGGGAACAGCTGACTTTTACTACAATTTCTAGCATAGCACTCTTATATGATCATTTTTTACTGTAGTCTCTTCCCTCCCACCCCTTTTTTCAGACTCCATAGCCAGGGTGTCATAAAGAGTTGCTTAGAATGATTCACATTTTAACAGTACTATGGATATGTAAAACATGAACTAATCTTACTAAAAGAATTAGAATCAGAATGTAAAGCAGAGAAAAAACTTTTTCAAGGAGCTATGAGATTTGCTGTAGCTTCAGTACCAAATTCAGCTCTTGGGCTTACTGTTTCATGGAAACTGTACAAGCTACCACACAGGGCAGAGACAGATCACACTGAGACTTTGCTGTGTTCAATTAGACATATCCTAGGCTCACAAGCTTGGCATACTCAGACATTCTATTTGTCTTTGTAAAACAATTATTTTTTTTATTTTTCCCCTAAAGAAATTTTCCCAAATCTTCCCATGAATGCAGATGTAAACCATCATATCTGTTCTGACCCCTTCTTACACCTGAAGGTCACATTGGAGGGGATGAAATGCACATAATACACATTTTAATTCTGGCAACGTGACAGAGTAAACCAGGAATGAATAGATGAAGACATGTGTCATCACAGATCTCTGGAAGAACAGCAGGAGGCATTGAAGGTAAACACAGTAACAACATGTACCAGTTCTAGCTGAATTTCAGCTAGAAAACGAGGAAATGAGCACAAAGATCTATTGAAGTCCTAGCTGAGTCATATAAGCATAGAGAAAACCTTTACTTCCTAATATCAAGACAGTTGAAAACAGCTTTAATAGCTGAGTTTTTAATTCTTCATGGTTCACAGCAGAATACCCCTCCCTAAAAAAACTCAAAGTTGTTGGAAGGATAATCTAAGATTGTTAACTGCTGGTAGATGGGAAAAACTCTAATTTGGGCATTTTATGAGGAACACAATAAAATGAAGTAAGACAGCTGAACGATTTCTTGCCTCCTGCAGTGAATTTTAAACACCCAGAGAAATAAAAAGCTGTCATCACCTCAAACAATTTATGGTCAGCCTTGTACATGGTCTGAAGCAGTGTGCTGAGTGTGGGGCCAAGACAGAATCGAGCTCAAGCTTTTGGCTTCCCAACTGAACAGAGGCTCAGGTAGGTCACCAAGGCGAATCACACAGAGCTTTTTATAGAGTGTTTGAAACAAGGAAGCATTTTCCATTGTTCACTTCACTTCAGAGTCACACAGAAAGCATACTTGTGTTGTCAGCAGGAAAAGACTTGCCTTTTTTTCACAGGAGTGTTCATCTGCCATTTTTTTTTCATAACCAAAATATGGAAGACTCACAGCAGAACAAGGGTGATGGATACAAGAGTAATCAAGCAGTGAGTGAATCTGATAAGTGCACTTCACATCTGAGACTTGTTTCCCCTTCTTCATCCCAGGCTGAAGTAATTGTGAATTATTTTAATTAATTTGCCATGGAACGTCATAGCCTAAATGAATTCAAAAGATTTCAATACAATCCATAACACATCACAAATATCACTTTCAGTTAGTCATTTCTAAAGTCTTAAATCTGAAACATGCAGATAAGATGACAGGTATGGCTATAAAAAAATAAAATATAGTAGAAATCAATTACAGTCAAGTAATTTTTCTTCCTTCAGCAACACTCTTTTTATAAAAAAAGAAAAATTGCTACAACAAAAATGCCTGTAATTTCCTTAATAACTGAAAGATCTATGTATTTCCCCTAAAAACTAAATTTCACTCTTCCAGTGTAAATTATAAATAAATTGTCTAGTTTTCCATGAATGCTATAGTTCATCACATCAGATACTGTGCCACCTGCACTGAGATGCATTCAGTAACTCACGTCCTAAACAGTTCGATGTAATTAATATGATAGTCACAATTAATATGATGTTTTCATATCTAAGATAAAACAGACAGATGGGGACAAAAGTCTCACATGCATCTGGTACCAAATAATAGGAGCCTGGCAAGAGATTTTTTTGCTTGACTTGCGATTTACATATTTGATTAAGTACTACAGGATTTTGTGTGTGAGTAAGCTAGAGAGCAAGATATCCCATAAAAATTCCAGCATGGTTCTTCCAGTTTCAAATGTAAAATGCATAGTGCATGTAGCCCACCATCTTCCCGTCTTAAAATGTGAGTCAAGTTTTTCAAGCCAAAAAAAAATGCTATTCTCAGCCATGCAATACACTACATAATTAGTAGTAAGAATCTCTCATGGTATTGAAAGTCTAATTAAGAAATGAAACACAGACAACGAATGTATTTCTGATCTTTTTTTCCAATTTGAAAAATCTTATTGTCACAGAGTTTTACTGGGATAATGGCTATGCTACCAGAGTTAGTAATCATGAACAGCCCCATCCCACCTCTTTCTGAGGACAGGTTTCACAAACTTCTTCAATGCAAATTGTACGTCTAAGCAAGGCTTCTGACAACCTGACTCTTGTCTCCTGCTTTCACCTTTCCAGGCCCATCTGTACCTTGGAAGATTCAGCTAGCAGAGGTGGAAATAATACCTCTGCCTTTTTAATAACAGGCTATTTTTATTTTTTTTTTGAGATTTCATGATATATGAAAAATACATCCTGCAAATCCATCTCCTGCACGTATTTCGACTTGTTCATGAAAAAGCGTCTCTCACTCTCTCATGTTGAAGCTATTCCACTTTTTTTAGTAGAATAATTAGCATTGCATTATAACAACACTGAAAACAACCTTTCATTTTTATCAGTTTTGAGATAGAGGATTCAGGCAAAGATCTGATCCTAGATATTAGCAATTAAGTTTTTTCTTTTATGGACATTTTTTCTTATTACTTTGAGCCATAACAAAACAAATGTTATTTTCTAGTGCCAATCTGCCTGGGCACTTCAGGTAGTGCAGTGGCTGTAATCTATTCTCTTCACTATTATGTGGCTGTTTTCCTTCAGTTACTGGATTACTTCCAAATGTTACCAGCGATTATTTCCTGGGTTTGTTGGTTTGTTTGTTTGTTTTTGTTGTTGTTTTGGGTTTTTTTCGTTATTGGCAGGACATGGGGTTATTTTTAGGGTTTGGTTTGGTGTTTTCTTTGGTTTTGGTTTGTTTGTGTTTTTTTCTCCAGGTCATTCCTACCGAAAGGAAACATATTACTCTTGGATCAAGGGTAGAAAAGCAGTCAGTCAAATTATCCTTATATATACAAGGGCTGACTGTCAATTTGCTATAAATTCATACGAATTCGTATGAATATTCCCTACTAGTAATTCTATGAAAGTAGAGCTTCATGTGAGGCACTGCTATTCAAAACTATCAAGGGGTTGTAAGTGGTGTAACTTTGGATCAAGCGCTTGTAACTCAGTTGAAATTCAGGGGAACCAAATAAAAGCACCTGCAAAATTAAGGTTTTAAATTCAAAAGATAAAACTTTCAGGAGTAGGACTGAATGAAGCAGAGACTTGGAAGATGGCTAGGTCAAAAGTACAGGGTTTTTCTTCAATTTTCATTACAAGTACAGGAAACTTGGAGAGAAGGGCTTCAGATCTAAGTGGATGAAAAAGTATTTTCAAAAGTGAGAAAAGCAGTAAGGCTGCAAGAAAAAGAAAAAAGGTTTAATCAGTAGTGAGAGTTATGTGTTACAGGTCAATATGTTTAGAGAAGAAGTGAGAACTGCAAAAGCCAATATAAATTAGATCTTGCAAAGAATATTAAAACAAATACTGAAAAGTTCCTTATCCACATAATTAAAAATAGATCTAGGAAAGAGATTAAATATAATCTAGATATTGCTCCAAAACCAGAATTAAAATTTTGCCTCAGTTTTCAGTGAAGTTGAGGGCACTAAGCATAGCAGAAGAGGTAAGCTATCTTATAGAAATCAGGGTCTATAAATGTAAATTACCATAAGTAGGATACAAAAAATATCTCCCTAGATATTCGATACATTCAGGTTGCACAACGGGATAATTTCTATCCAAACAATGTTATGTTATCTCCTGTAATTTTAAGTCTTCCAGCTGAGTGCAGCTGCTATTTTCAGTCCATATAGTACCACTGCAGTTCTGAAAAGAAAAATATTACTTGGGCACTTATTGTTACATAATTATTTACACCTAATTTGAAGGAAATAATGATTTAAGACTTAAAAATAAACAGATAATATCATAAGAAAACCCTCTGATCTTATATAAATTGTGATAACCAGGCTAACAGACTACCTAGATGTTATTTGTAGATTTTTTTAAAGGAGTAGTAAAAAATGAAAGAGAATTGACAAATACACACCTCAGCAGAGAATTTGATACTATAAATCATACTAATAAAACTTAATAGTATAGAGCAGAAGTTCATGCAATTCAGAATTAATAACAGCACTTTTTTCTATCACCTAGTATTTCCTCAGATTGAAGGGATAAAAGGGAAAGAACTGCATTCCCTTGACAGCAGAAGAACTATGGGCTGTGGAGGTGAAGTGGCTGCAAAACAGGCAAGGCAATAGGAAATTGAAGGGTTAAAGAAAGGCAGAGAAAAACCTTTTTTTTTTTTTTTTTTAAGAGATACATATATGGAAATTGTCATAAGGACAAAGCAGCCTCTGTCATTTGTAAGGTTTTCCTTTGGATTTTTATGCCATATGTTCCTAACATTTATTAGTTTAATGCGTTAATAAAATTATGTATCTTTTATTAAATTAAAAACCTCATGTAGGCTTTTACATGAATTTTGTTAGAAATAAGAATATCATTCACATTATTCAGACATACACTTACTCTTCAGAAATGGCACAGCCAGAACACAGACACCCTAATAATGACAACTAAAAAGAACAAAATGACACAAACACATGCACAAAACCAGAAAGAATATTTTGGTAATAGTTTATCATATGTGGGCATGGGATTGATGATAATTTTTCTTCTTAATAGATCTTTTACACTGTTTCCCATATGTTAATATTTTTAAGAGTATAAAGCATAGTAACACCCTTATAAATAACAATTTTATTATCCTCATAGCTTTAGATTAGATTTTTTGGCAAAAAAAAAAAAAAAAAAAGAAAAAGCACCATAAGAACACAACCTCTGCTGCAAAGTTTTCAACTAAAGCTTCAATTAAAAAGTTTACTAAAGGGTGTTCCGCAGAGACATATTGTCAAGCCTAAACACTCAAAAAAATTACCTTGGCTGTTAAATCTGTTTTCCTAAGTAAAAAAACATGCCATATGTATATCACATGCTTTTACTTTCACATTCTGCAGCTGATTCCATGTTTCAAGAGAATTAGAATCAGAATCATAGAATCAACTAGGTTGGAAAAGACCTTTGAGATCATCAGGTTCAACCTTTACCCCAGGACTGCCAAGTCCACCACTAAACCATGTCACTAGAGACCTCATCTACACAGATTTGAAGACTTACAGGGTGAATTAGAGAAGAAATGCAGTTTTAGAGCATACAGAACTCAACAGGATATAACAGCATTTGACTCGCCAAAAAGACGACCCAGTCTCCTAAAGTCCAAATAAAAACTATGGAACACAAAGAACTGCAATGTAATCATTTGCTCAGGAATAATATGCAAGTAACATTTTTCACTGATAATCGCTCCCAGGTGGAACACAGTAAGGACAATCCTATTGAAACGTACATTCAAAAGCCCTTTCAATTTCTGGAATATAAAACTGAAAAAAATGTGAAAAGACTTCCAAAGTTTTTCATCTCTTAGGCTGTTGCTTCTAGTTTCTAGATACCAATGGCGCACTTCATTATACAGTTTTATTGGTCAGAAACAACTTTATATTTTGATAAAACTTTGAAAACGAAAGACTGTTGTTCTGTACAGAATATGATAAAACCGTAGAAGAAGCAATTTTTAACAGCCACAGAGATGTCATGTAAAGTTTCCTTTCATACAAATCTGTCCTACTTACTAATATTTAGCCACCATACTTTCCAATTCTTCTGTAAGCATACTCTTGTATAACCGCTTTGTCAGATGAGCTAGTGTTTTTCAACCAGTATGACAAAACCCCATATCTGCAAGCGTCTAATTCAAAACCATATCAATATTCTCAAATATTTTAGGAACAGACATGAATATGATAAAATAAATGTCAGTTTGGTATAAAATTTTACAGGTTTTCAATGAAAAATGACTGGCTTGTTTTCTAGTGTTCTGAATGGTCCTTTTTTCAAACCAATTTGTTTATCTATTTCTATAAAAGAAGTAATTTATGTCTCTCAAGAAGAGTTCCTACAGCTTTTACGGGCTTATATGGATTAATCATATGCTAGCTTTCTTTTGTAGCAAGGTTTCACTGAAAATTAAATTGATCTAGAGTCTCACAGTAGCAATTTGCCAAGCAAGAATATCAGCAGTACCCATATAAATGAATAAAAGCCTAATATCAACATTGTTTAGAGACAACATACAGTCTCTAACTCTAAATTAAACAATGAGATCATATTCCTTAATAATGTGCTAAATGAACTTACTTTCAAATTGTTATTTTAAAAATGACATGTCTAAAATAATTCTACTGTGATAACATGTCCTCTTTTTTTACAAACCTCACTGGTAAATAGTTATTGCAATGATTCAAATATCTAGAATAATTTGCTATCATAACAATGATGAACCACATGCCTTCTGTTACGAACTCCAAAAACAGTACTTAAAAAGTGACAGGGCTTTTTCTCTTATTATTTGATAGAAGTTATCTCCTTAAGAGGGGTATTCTTTCTGAGACTTTATATTCTCTGCAAGTTCTCCAGCACTATTGCCAGGATGATTTAAAGTGAAAATCAATGTAAGTTGCAGAAGTTTTGACAGAAAGGCCAAAAAAAAACCCCAAACCCTAAAACTTATAAATCATGGAGCTTCTTTCCCACCAAAATTTTGTAATTGGTTATTTCTGCTTTATTATACCTGATACTGGCTATGAATCACTAAAACTACAGATTTTGTAAAACTAAACAATGAACTGTTAAACCCTTTTCAATAAGAAGCATTGGAGTTTATTTCCTCCATTCAATCTAGTCTGCAAAGATACCTCTACTACAAAACAAATAACATTGGATTATAAGGTAAAACAATATAATTACGGCCCCAGGAGAAGCAATGGGACTTTTGTCTTTGATTTCCATAGAGTCAAGGTCTCACCCATGATGACAGTGCTTAGGGATAAGGGGGTGGGTAGGGATAAGAAATGCTATAAGGTGACTTAATACCACTTTGCAGCATACCTTTTGTAAATGATCCTGCCCAGGGCAAAATAATGTAATTTTACAAGGTGACATGAACACACAAAGGAGACTATTCATGTTGTTTACACATATATAATATTGCTGACTTTTCCTTAATTGGAGTAAAGGTCTGATTATTCCCAGTGACACCTCAATGTATTTCTTTAGACCAGACTTTAATCCCTCTGCTGATCCATCATTCTTTGGGTCTATCTCATTTGACAACGCCTTGACCAAAGCCATACTCCAAAATTCTCTAATCAAGAACATGTAATTGATTGTTCATGAAAAAAACTGTAAGACCTGTGTTCCCACCAGTGAGCCACAAATCATGGATCTTGGCATCATATTAGAGCTTGTTTGCAGCCAAAAACTCTCAGATAACTTTTCAGATCAACACAAAAGCAAACCCACTACTTACACAGCATACACATACTTATCATCTCTTAAATAAAACATATATGACCTTGACTGCATGCTAGCTGAAGTGTGCTAGCAGAAATGTGGAAACAATGAGCATAAACTCATTCACTGCCTTCAGAGTAACAGATTTGTTTCTACACTCTAGGTAGAATGTAGTCATCTAGTTTTCTAGAAGATGAAATCCCAAACTGTAACCTTCTCCTCTTCTGTCAGAGCTGTATTCTAGCTCCTCTCCCACAGAGCACTTCTGATGTTTGTTTGCTCAAGAATGTTAAAAACAACAGAATAAATCTTTAAAATAAATTTACCATTTAAGATCACCTTCTGTCTCTGTGTTGAAAATATTGATTGTGGAGTTATTTTTCTTTTTCACTTCCAGTTTTTCCCATTGCTCCACAGAGCTTGCTGAATTTCCTCTTTTAAAGTCAGTATTCATAGAATCATAGAATCATAGCATCATAGAATGGTTTGGATTGGAAGGAACCTTAAAGATCATCTAGTTCCAACCCCCCTGCCATGGGCAGGGACACCTGCCACTAAACCAGGTTGCTCAAAGCCCTGTCCAACCTGGCCTTGAGTACTTTCAGGGCATCCACAACTGCTCTGGTCAACCTGTCCCAGTGTCTCACCACCTCATGGTAGAGAACTTCGTCCTTGTATCTGATCTAAATCTCCCATCTGTCAGTTCAAAGCCATTCCCCCTTGTCCTATCACTACATGCCCTTGTAAAAACTCCCTCTTCAGATTTCTTGTAAGCCCTTTTAGGTGCTGAAAGTCTGCTCTGAGCTGTCTCTGGAGCATCTCTTTCCCAGGCTGAGCAGTTCTCAGCCTGTTTCCATAGCAGAGATGCTCCAGCTCTCTGATCATCTGGACTCACTCCAAAAGGTCCACATCCTTCTTGTGTTAGAGGTCCCAGAGCTGAATGCAGTACTGCAGATGGGGTCTCACAAGAGCAGAGTAGAGGGGTCCCTCCGGATGACATCCTTTCCCTCCAGCATGTCAACTGTACCACACAACTTGTATTCATCAGCAGATATTATAAAATGTGTTTAAATGACCCATTGGCTGAAAAAAGAAAAAAAATTTGAGCATAACCCTGCTGGGTTTGAGATGTCCACACATATTTGGGGCTTTTGTGGTTTTGTTTTCATCAGTAGTTGATGTGATTACGAAAACATATGCTATTAGTATACACAAAGTAACATGAAATGAACTGTTTTCAAATGTGAAACTGTGCATCACTATTACATATAGGTACTTGTTAAGGATTTTTCTCTGGTGGTTACACTTTCATTCTCATTCATTTTAATTTTATCCCTAATAATATTTTTGTGAAATTACGTGCTTGTCACCTAGTATGTAATGTACATTTCACCTGTATTGCTTCATAAAAATAAGTTATTTTTAAAAAACCAATGTATTACTGTCATACTATCACTGGAAACCCATGTGTTTACACTGCTTTAGGCCTTCTAATGACTAGCAGTCAATGCAACTATAATATATATAATTTAGAAGTTGAATTTATTTTAATATTTAGGGCTTACTTTCCATGAAGTAGTACTGCAGAAGGTGAGATTTCTTCATTCTGCAGTTCTGTTGAAAATTATTTCCCTGTTACCAAGTATAAAAGAAGACTGCTTCTTAAAAAAAAAAAAAAAAAAGAAGAAAAAGCAAGAGGTGTAGGGCAATGATATTGACCTGATGTCTTTTACAGTGATTTTACAATTCTACATTAATGAATCTACTTTGATTTTTCACTCTTTGTAACTCAGAATTGCATTCCCAGTTCTAATGCCACTGTATCACTGCTGACTTTTTTTCCTTCCCCTTCACTATTTTCATTGTGAATGTCAATTTATTTCTTTTGTCACACTGAGGAAGATGCCAAAGGAAAGAATCATTAGCAAATACAGAAGTCTTCAATGACTGAGCTCCCATCTCTGGGAAAAATCAAGGCACTGATATTTAAATACAAATTCCTTCATTTGACAAAGTCAGTCTGGCAATCCTTCACCTGCCAGGATAACTGAACTCCCAGACTAACAGAAAAATGAGCCTTTTGGATTGCTGAGGGTTCAACCAAGCTGCCAGGAAATCCAGGGCAGAGGATCTGACTCCCAGGTGCCTCGCTAGAGAAATTAATCCTGGAGTTTAGCATCTGGATCCTTCAACTGCCAAGCTTGCCTCAGTTGTGTGTTTCATCACTGGGCCAGATTAAAAAAGAATGATGAGCAGGAGCAGGTTCTGAACCATCAGTGACAAAGAAGGAGGTAAAAAAACCCCTAAACAAACAAAAAAGCACAACCAAAATCCAAAACCCCAGAAACAAAAAAACTTTAAAGCTATGCCAAGAAAAGCCAGTCAGGTCTGTTGGTTTGTTTTTACAAACAGTGTGGAAGTTAAAGGTGGCAAATTTCTGCAGGTTCAAACTCCCATTAGGGTGTCATCTGTCAAGATTTTACTTCAGCATACATGTTTATAAAATGTACTATGTTTCAGGGTGATAGCAATCCTCATCAAGCATTCCACTCTCACATCTGCCTCATACACTCATGTAATGTGATTTCAAAATCCAGATGGGCTCCACCTGCAAAACTCAAACTCAGATCTAGGTATAGTTCCACTTACAAATTCAGATGTCGTATTCTGGGGATTAGGGCTGGTCCCATCATAGTTTGGAGTACATCTGCAAGGTTGGATGTGTATTCAGATTCTAAAATCCCCACTTTGCAATTCATGTAAAGATCCTGCATATTTATTTGCTTAAATGTAGGATGCTCAAGAGCAAATTTTGACATTTTGCCAATTTTCTTAAAGGAAAAAAAAAATTCCATTGTAACTCCATCATTTTTGAATCTAGCATTTTGCAAAACTCAGTGAAATTGTCCTTTGATTTTTCCCTTTTCAAAACAAGCTTTGAGAGCTTCAGTCATCTCATCAGGAGTCAAAAATCCCAGGACCAAACATCACTGATCCTCTCACCAAATCATTGGCAGAGATGGAGTGAATCAGCAAATTTTCTTCATATAGGTGGCTGTGCCTACTAGTTTAACATCAGCATAATGTCATGGCTGGGTTTATGTGGCCAGACTGCATACAGAATACCCTCTCAGTGTTACATGTTTGCATGTAATGTATATTTATTTGGTTTAATATGCCTGATATGTATATGTTCATAAGCATAAGCAAAAGCAAAAAGCAGAAAATTGCTTTTACTCTGTCCTTTCATGAATAATAGTTTGGTCAACATAGCTAAGACTTTCAAAAGCTTCTATTGCTGCTAAGGGATGCACTTCTTTAGATGATGTAATTTAAAGAAATAACATTTTAGAGAACACTGAAGTCAAGTTGTTTTAAAAATTCAGTTTTCATTTTTTTAAGTAAGAAAGCAGAAGATCTGTATTATTCAAATAGCTACTCATTTTGAAAAATACTGAAACACTGCACCTCACTACTGAATATTCTTGCTTACCTATAACATCGCTGCAACATACATTTGTTATTGCTACAGTGGAGATTTAGGAGAACAAAAGGAAATGTTTCTACATACAGAAATGTGGTTTATCCAGTAAAAAAAAAAATACAAAAAATAAAAGAAAAAAAACAAAAATCCCAAACCAAAAACCCAGCAACAAACCCCCAATTTTCAGAGGAGAATTCTTTCCACCTATAAAAATTCCTTTTTCAAGTTTTTTTGTTAGTCTTTGAGAAGTTCCTTCGTTTTAGCTTCTTAGGGAAAAGAATCCCAAATGTGTCTTTTCCAGTCTTCTTTCACAAATGAAAATGCAAGACAATCTGTCCATTATTTTCTGGGGAAATTAATAAATGTATGTTTGCCATAGGACAAATTTAAGCTCTAAGCTGAATATTTCTCCCTAAGAAGTCAGAAGTAAAGAAAATGAAAATTCCCTAAATTTATAGATAAATATTTGAGCTTTTGTAACAAAAAGAATATTTATGCTATTAATTTGCTATGACTTACTATAACTTACTATGTGAGCACTATGCTGCTTGCTAAAAATTGAAGTAGCTGGGGCTAAGGGAGGAAGTTTGCCTTTGTGCCTTGTTACGCCTGGTTTACACTGAACCAGGTTGACTCCTGCCCCAGAAGACTTGGCCTTTTCTCAAGAGCGACTCAGCAAGCTCTACTGCAAAAAATATGTGAAATATACAGCGAAGCAGTCAGAGGAAAACACAGAAAAAGGGAAATTTTAAATATAAATGGAACTGAGAGACTTAGAAGAAAACCAAGGAACTTTCTTATAGCAGAGACGAACAAGAGGGATCCAGGCTGTATACAAATTGCTCAATTTAAGAGTTGCTGGCTGAAAAACAAGACCCTTTTTCCTAGTATGAGTTTATTTTGGGGGGGTTTGTTTGTTGTATTTCTGAAAAAAAAATACAGCTTTAAAGACTGAAACATATAAAGATTCAATTCTTTTAAAGAAAGAACGGAGCAGTCCCACTCCGTGGCCTTGGCTGCCTGGGGTCCTATTCCAATGCTTTTCTAAGCTCTTTGTCCAGCTCCTTAAAGCAAACACAAAAGAAACTCTGACATAATTTTAGCTAAATGGCTGTAGAGTGAAAACAAAAACAAAAACAAAACCCAAAGAAAACCAAGAAATTATCCACCAAAGAAAGAAAATCTGTACCATTTCATGACATTGTAAAAACTAAGTTGATAATATAGGGCATCTCAAAGATACAAAATATGAACAAACTACAGCTGGTACTAATTCTAGGATTTTGATGGGAAATCATAAATATGGATATGTATTGTTAAATCATGCAATTTAAATCAAGCAATGAAATTTAATAGCTGATGAGAAATTGAAGATGTGGCAGAAGAGCTCTCAGGATAAAAACTGTTTCCTAATGAGATCAGAAACACCTATTCTTACCAAACATATGAGTCAAACTGTAATTCAATAACTTAAATGCACAAACTAGGTATTATGAATCACCCTTGAAATGGAGGCACTGTTTTCCTCCACAAATATTGTGTGGGTAATCTTTTGCATACTACTTCTTATGTGTCATAAGTTGTTAAGCATAATGATGACTAGATACAACAGAAGAATTAAGTGCCTATCTAACTTAGATACATCTTAACATTTAATTTTAGGCCTGGTTCCCAGAATGTGATTCAAATCTCACAGCTAAATATCAACACCTTTACAAGGTGTGAACAACATCTCAGAAGGGTAATAAGAAAAACCTACATGACAAACAAGAAACCAAAACTAAAACACAAAGAAATGCTGATCACTAAACTTTTGTGAAATCCAGTGCTGCGTCTGGAACTGGAATCTCAAAAACCTAAGCACACTTCTTCATTTTTGATTCAGGTCTGAAATTCTCTCCTAGACCTAGACTGCAATTATTGTTCCTTCAAAGAATGAGATAACCTGGATATGGCTTAAGGTACATTTACATTTTGGTATAAGTACAGTGTTTGCCATGAGAAAAACATGGGCTCAAGCCCTGCTGAACTCCAAGGAATTCTCTTCTGTTCATTCAAAATTGTTTGTTGGGTTTGCCCAATGACTACTCCATATGAAATACATAAACAAAAGCTGGCAGACAAGAACCTGTGATGATTCCCTGGTAGGGGGCTGCTTCAACAACTGGATTGTGGAACTATTCTTCCTTAGAATGCTCTTCCTGATCCTGCACATTTCCTGCAATTCTGCAATGTTACAGTGGTACAGCACTAACAGGAACATGTATTCATATCTCTAGCTAACTCCACTTGACTCACCCTTTGCTGCATACGCTGTAAATTGAGTTTTTAAGTGGCACTCCGGCCAGGTGACAATGCTGGCTCTTAGCTCCTTTCTGATAAAAAGTCAGGACTAAGATCTTTTTTTTCTCCAGCAATGATGGAGGTAGCCCTACCTACCAGAGGAGAGAAGAGTGAGAAGGAAAAAATTTCTTCCAGTCAGACTTTAGAAAGAAAGCAGATTCAAGAATAAGACATAGGTGGGTGCTCTTAGCCTAAGCAGTTCTGGGTATGCACAAAAAGAAGAAATGAGAACACCAAAGACATCCCATGAGCATGAACATTGAATTTTAAACATTTTTACATACAGGCAGATACTAAGCAAAGGTTTCTTTATGTAGCAATACTGGCTGGAATGTACATTTGCACTGCTCAGTGGAGAGCAGGTCCACAGGAAGGATAATACATGTTCCTTGGCAAACATTCCACACATGTTAAATTCATTACACTCCACATGACTTCAATGACTCCTAAAAATACATATTGATCTGTTCCATATGTATTCAAAGTGACCTGCAGCACATAGCATTCAGCTCAAGAAAATACCCCACACCAACTTATCAATTCCATATTCGCCATATGGCATCACTCCAAGAACTTTTTGGAATATAGGTATAAAATGGACTTGAAATTCATAGATTCAGGGCTATTTAATGACCTGGCCTATCAATGCAGAAAGAAGAGGAATTAAATGGCAAGAATGCTTCTACTGTGTTCTAGAATCAGTCAAAAATGACACTGTGTAAGTCTGGAGAAGTGCCTGGACTCACACTTAAAATACACATATTTTTTGAGATTTCACAAGTCTTGTTTTAGGTCACTAGTACCCCTTGAAACTGAACTTTGAGGACAATCTTTAAAAGGTTCTCATATGAAAGAAAAACCTGCAGCAAAAGAGTCATTTAGAATCTCTAACTACATATAAGCAATTATAGGGTCTTTATTTCATACACAAGTGGCATAGAAACCATGCTTGAAAATTCCAAATAAAATTAAAAGATTATTTTTTGTTATTTAGGTGAAATGAGCAAAACTGATCTACTGTTAAAAGGAGAAAAACAAGATAATTGTGAAATTGTGTGTTCTTTAATATGAAGGCAATATACAAAGAGCAACAGAAAGGTTGAAGAAATTTAAAAATATTTTTAAATTAAACAAATGCTATATAGGTAGATCTATGTTTCGAAGGATACAAAGTATGTATTATTAGGAAAATGAACATATGTTACTAAAACAGGTGAAAATAAATTATGCTGGAAAGTAAATATGTGGAAACTCTTTAGTTACATTCTAAAGCTCCTATTATAAATTAAAGATATTTAAGAATACCTATGAAAATAATCATAAAACTGGTGAAAGTGCATATAATAAAACACTACCAATACTCATCTAGTCTGCCTGTGGACATGAAGTCTGTTAATGTAGGAGACCTGTGCCTGCTGAATCTCATCCTGAGTGGTCACTTGCATCCCTCAAAAATAAGCTGTTCTGATAGTAGTTTACCCCTTTTCTGTATGTTTTTAGTTATAGAATCACAGAATAGTTAGGGTTGGAAAGGACCTTAAGATCACCTAGTTCCAACCCCCCTGCCAGCTGCAGGGACACCTCACTCTAAACAATGTCACACAAGGCTCTCTCCAACCAGGTGTTGAACACCATCCAGGATGAAGCATTTGCAAATTCCCTGGGCAACCCATTCCAGTGCCTCACCACCCTCACAGGAAAGAACTTCTTCCTTATATCTAACCTGAACTTCCCCTGTCTAAATCTGAATCCTTTACTGCTTGTCCTATTGCTACATGCCCTGATTAAGAGTCCCTCTCCAGCATACTTGTAGGTCCCCTTCAGATACTGGAAGGCTGTTATAAGGTCTCCACGCAGCTTCTCTTGTCCAGGTTGAACAGCCCCAGCTTTCTCAGCCTATCTTCATAAGGGAAGTGCTCCTGTCCCCTGATCATCCTTGTGGCCTTCCTCTGGACTTGTTTCAACAGTTCCATGTCCTTTTTATGTAGAGGACACCAGAACTGCACACAGTACTCCAAGTGAGGTCTCACAAGAGCAGAGTAGACAACCATCATTTGTGTCAAACAATAGGTAATCGGTTCTTGTACCTTCGCCAGCTACAGGTCATAAGCCTTTTTCATTCAAATGAATCTATTAGTGAGATTCATGAATGGAATAGGGTAGAAATAAATCTTTTGACTACGTCAGTACAATAGTTAAGTTTTGATGACAACTACCAAGGCCACATTTTGCCTAAAAGTTTTATAAGCTATATCAAGAAGAGAGAGGCATGGTTCACTCCAGGATCCTTAGAAAGGAATGAAAAAGCATTATATCTTACCAGAAAAATGAATTGTCCACCTTCATGTAAATAAAAAAATGGTGATTAGGAAATGGTGTTTTGAATGTAGAAACAGCAATGCAAGGCAAAAGTGACAGATCACTGAGTCTTATGGAATGTTTTTCAAGAACCTGCTGAAAGTAATATTGAACTAAAATCATAAATGACATCATCTAAACAAATTAGGAAGTAAGGTTTGAATTTACTTACATATATATGTATGTGTATGTAAAATCAAAATATATTAAAAAGATGTAGGTATGACTACCTTTCTTAGTTAATTAAAAACAAATCAAAATAAGTGATTAAATACAACTATATTACATAAGCTATTACCTACCTAATTTTTCAGGATTCAAATGGAAATGGTCTTCAATAGCAGTAACAGCAATCACAGCCAGACTATGTTTTAACATTGAAGCAATCAGATGAGCGATCCACTGAATTAGCCCTGGGAGTCTCAAAACTCATAAGTGGTGTGCAGATGAATTCATGCAGTACTGCTTTATAAAACAGCAGAGGCACAAATGGAATAGAAAAGATTATTCGTACATGTATATGAATCAAGATGGTATTTAGGAACCATTTTGAACTGCATTGCTAGGTCACTTCTGTTCTTTAAACTGGGCTAGGTCTGTTAATTCAATTCACTTGTTTCATCTACATTATGCAGGCATCAAAATGAACAAAACCAGTAATGAGACAGGCAACAATTTCCAAAATTCTTTGAGGATCTCAGATATCTGTTTACTCCTCTTCCTGTTCCCTCTTCTGAGCAATCAATGTCATTGTCTTTGTCTTCACGTTTTTCCATCAATTCTTTCACTGCATTTGGCAAACTCCTTGTTACCTTTTGGAGATATAACTCTTCCTCTGAGGACAACACAATAACTTCCACTTACTTTAATGGTCCACTGACAAGGCCTAACTTGCTAATTTTTCATCTTTGTCAGAATTTCTCTGTCTCTGACTTCATAATATTTTCACTTCTTTGTATTAGCTTATAATGGCCTACTCTGGCTCCATTAGAAAATCCCTGTACTACTGCTGCATTTCACTTATAATCTATAGAATTTATATTATTTAATTATGTGAGTTCTGGGAAATAGCATAATGAAAGGCATTATACAAAGTGAATGTATATTGTATTGTAATTTGGTTTGGTTACTTCAGTATGTTTGCATGTTTCAAGACTTTCTTCCCTAATAGTTAAATCTATTTATGTCACAGATGTTTGGTTATTGGTCTCCTGCCTCTGCTTAAAGGTACTGTAATTGAGCACCTGCATGTGGGAACAGAGGGAATTGGGGGTTCTTGGTTAATTTTCTCCAGCTATAAATTATTTATTGTCTTGTACCTTTCTCTTATCGTCCTCTTTGGGACTCCTTTAAACTGTCAGAAACACCTATTTACTGTTAATTGATTGCTGCTCTGTGCTCATTGAGCTTTCC
The DNA here is from genome assembly GCF_033783945.1 of Neopsephotus bourkii. Classification (NCBI taxonomy): domain Eukaryota; kingdom Metazoa; phylum Chordata; class Aves; order Psittaciformes; family Psittacidae; genus Neopsephotus; species Neopsephotus bourkii. The sequence goes on from NW_026900600.1 coordinate 571,180, forward strand.
TAGATGACAAACATAGAAGAAATATTAAAACAAACTGTATTTAACTACAAGAAGAAAAGGTGGCATAGCACAAATTATTGTCAACAGTGGAGTCTAATCTTCTAAAATACTAAATTCCAAGTAGGAAAATTGTGTTAAGCTCAAAGAATGACTAGTGAGTTTAAACCTCCTGGGCAACTTGCTATAGCTGACTCTGGGCAACTTGCTATAGCTGACTCTGCAGAAGGACAGGGGTGGACTACCTGAACTCCAGAGGTCCCTTACCACCTCAGCAATTCTGTGATTCTGTGGCAGAGATTCAAGTTACCTTTTTAATGAAAAATTAGGAATGTGAATTTGGCTCCTTACAATCCCATGCACAAATGTGAGCAAGTATCACTACTTCTCTGATCTGTTCATGTAAAATCAGCATAATGGTGTTTGTCTTCTTCAGAGTAGCACTTGTATATATGTTTTTTAAAAAAAATTACATTTTGACTACGGGCTATATTAATATTATAATTGTCTCTGTTTTAACATACTCTGTGTTGAGAATCTGCCAAGCATTTGTCTCACAAGAACAATGGGACATTGAAAAAAAAACCCAACCAAAATTAAAAAAAAAAAAAAGCCAGGTCTTCAGATGTCAATTCTGTCATTCTGGCTCACAAAAAGCCCGTGAATAAGAGGATAAAAATTAAAATTATTATCTTTTCACAGGAAAATATTGTCCACACTGCCATCTGGAAAAGCACTCTACCTGACAATAACTGGAGAATAGCTGTAGCTCTTACCTCATGGTAGCAGAATCATTATAATATACCAAATAAATAGAAGGTCAAGGGTATGGCACCAAAGAAGTCCTGAAAATGATAACATTTGTAGTAGCCAGTAGAACTACTAGCAGTATAATATCCAGGTTCAATATCAGGCTGAAAGCTCAAAACACTTATAAATGGATGACTGTGAATCAGCATCATCTATGGAAAACATCAGGATCCAGACAACTCATAGTGTATATGAATACTTAACTTTAAAAATATTATAGGAAGGCATAACAGAATCTATAACAATCTTCAGTTATTTTTTAAATCTATCAAGAGTAACATTTTATTTCAGAATTCAGATGACATGGAAGTACAAATCAACATAACTACAATTTACTATATTGAAATTACCAGAGATAAGAAAAACATCACAATTCACTATATCATCTCTGTCTGAAACCTTGGACCCTACTTTCTGAAAAATAAATGATCTTGTTGGAAACTTTTAAAATGAGGACATTCTTGTCTGCCTCCAAAACATGTATTTATATAGCCTGGAAAGACAACACACTCAAAATACACATTGCCATACAGAATGCATACAAGACCTTACCAGCAGGAATAGAAAACAATGTCATCCCATTAGGTTTTAGTGGGCAAAAAAAATTATGATACATAACATACTGCTATATCTAAAGCTCCTGTTACAGTGCTGCTGGTGTGCTGTTATTTAGCTTTGATTATAGGCTCCTTAGGAAAGAGAGGCCAGGCAGATGGGGAAGAGGTGTGCCTATTCATGTCAGTAATAGGCTGGAGAGTATGGAACTCTGGGGAAGTGTGATGAGCCAACATCACTTGATGAGCTTGAGGGTCAGGGTCAAAAGGAGGACTGCAGTGGGGGACATGACTGTGGGGACCTGTTACAGACTGCCTGATCAAGAGGACTCTGTGGATGAAGCACTCTACAGACAGATAGGAAAAGACTCATGCTCACAGGATGGGGGGACTTCATGGGGGACGTCAACCATGAAGAGGAGCCAACAAGGAGAGGTGCCATGCCTGGCCTCAAGCTCACACAGGGAAGGGCTCATTGGAAACGTGACGCTCCAGGACAGGCTGGGATGCAGTGATTATGAGATGGTTGAATTTGAGATCCTCAGGACAGTGGGAAGAGCGTGCACCAAGCTCACTGCCCTGGACTTCAAAAGAGCAGACTTTGGCCTCTTCAGGAACCTGCTTAGTAAGGTTCCATGGGCTATAGCCCTAGAGGGCAGGGGGGGCAAAGACTGTTGATTGTTATTCAAAGATCACCTGGTACAAGCTCAGGAGTGTTGTGCCCCAACTAGAAGAAAGTGCAGCAGGAAGAGAAGGAGACCTTCTTGGGATGGATAAGGAACTGTTGAGGAAACTCAGAAGGAAAAAAGAAGCTTATAGAAGGTGGAAGAGAGCACAGGTGGATTACACAGGCATCAGGACAATCCCAGGCACACCTAAAGGCTGGGTGAACAGATTCAGAGCAGCCCTGTGGAGAAGGACTTGGGGGTGTTGGTCAATGAGAAAATTAACATAAACCAGCAGTGTGTGCTCGCAGCCCAGAAAGCCAACCATATCCTGTGCTGCATCAAAAGGAACGTGACCAGCAGACTGAAGGAGATTATCCTGCCCCTCTACTCTGCTCTTGTGAGACCTCACTTGGAGTACTGTGTGCAGTTCTGGTGTCCTCTACATAAAAAGGACATGGAACTGTTGAAACAAGTCCAGAGGAAGGCCACAAGGATGATCAGGGGACAGGAGCACTTCCCTTATGAAGATAGGCTGAGAAAGCTGGGGCTGTTCAACCTGGACAAGAGAAGCTGCGTGGAGACCTTATAACAGCCTTCCAGTATCTGAAGGGGACCTACAAGTATGCTGGAGAGGGACTCTTAATCAGGGCATGTAGCAATAGGACAAGTAGTAAAGGGTTCAGATTTAGACAGGGGAAGTTCAGGTTAGATATAAGGAAGAAGTTCTTTCCTGTGAGGGTGGTGAGGCACTGGAATGGGTTGCCCAGGGAATTTGCGAATGCTTCATCCTGGATGGTGTTCAACATCTGGTTGGAGAGAGCCTTGTGTGACATTGTTTAGAGTGAGGTGTCCCTGCAGCTGGCAGGGGGGTTGGAACTAGGTGATCTTAAGGTCCTTTCCAACCCTAACTATTCTGTGATTCTATTACCAGGTTACTTTGCACCCATATTTAACACATGCAATGAGGGATCCACAAAAAGATAATTGAACTCCTCTTTCCTGGATAGTCAGATAAATTCTTGTGCTCCCGCTTAATTTGCTACCTGCATGCACTTTAAATTGTCTGTTGAATTCAAAAGCAGGCACCGGAAAATAAACTATGTAGTCATTTCTCTGTATTAGTGCCACATGCCGTTAGAACTTTTTGCTGAAACCTAACGGCAAAAAATATGTGATGGAACACAGAATCTGCAACAAGAAACTTAAATGGCTTATCCTGATTATTTAATTTATAATCTATTTAGTGCTGTGTATTATTGACTCCCTTCACAAAGCACGCAGGCCTTTAGTACAAGGTACTTTTGCATGTTATGCAAGAGCATAGACATTTGTATTTATTCTTGAATTTAAAAAGATATCTGAAATGCTATTTGGTCATCCCAATATATATTCACTCTCCCCTCATTCAGAGAGGGTTGAATTTTAGTCCCAGCAATATTTCTATATTCAAAAACAATTACACCAAAAATTAAACCATCATAACATATTACCCATATATACATTGAAATTCTGTAAAGGAAAAATAGGATGATTCACTCATTTAAACACAAGGAATGAAAGACTGGGGTTTTCATTTCCTAACCAAGTATATTGATAGGATTTTAACTAAGCTATCATCTTTATTGCACTTTTACAAGGACCTTATCATAAACCAGCAGTGCTTGAGGCATACTAAAATTTTAAGGAATTTCTCTCTCAAAGAATTAAAACAATGCCCCTCTGGCACTGTTTAGAAATTCTTCATTTGCTCCACAAACATTAAAATGCTGGCAGAGCATGAGTGTAAGGAAGAATACCAAACCAGCATTATTTAACAGCATTCAAAACCAGCCTATTTTTTTACAAATTATTTCCTGAAGGTTACTATCATGTTAGAAAATTAGAAAATAAAAGGAAGCTTTCAAAATTAAAACTGAAGTTATAAACATTGCAAATATTAGTGTTTTAGCACCATGGACCAAGTATTTTATTTTAGCAATGCTAAAGCACTGCTATCAGCCCTCCTGAAACTGTCACAGTTTCTAGTGACCAGCCCTGTCTTTTCTTCTCTTTCATTTTTTAATTAGCCTGTTCTAGGTGGATATCATGACTTATCTTGCATCAAGCAGTTTCATTTTAGTCAATTTTGAATTAAAAGTATGTCACTTTTCTTCCTTGCTGTTTTAGTAATTTCAGATCCATCTTTAGAAGGCAGCTTGTAGCTTCCCCAGAATCTTATCAAAGGGTATTTGTGCTTTTGTTCCTTCAAGTGCACATTGCCAGCTGACAACCAGATTTTCATCCACCAGCATCCCCAAGTCCTTCTCTGAAGGGCTGCTCTCAGTTGATTCATCCTTCAGCTCATACTGGTACATGGGCTTGCCCTGACCCACATGCAGGACCTTGTATTTGGCCTTGTTGAACTTTATGAGCTTCTTGAGCCTGTAAAGGTCCCTCCAGATGTCATGTCTTTTCCTTAGTATGCTAGGGAAGCTGCACCCCTCAGCTTGGTGTCACCTGCAAATTTGCTGAGGATGTACTCAATCCACTGTATATTTCATTATGAAGATATTAAGTGGTATTGGTCGCAGTACAGACCCTTGAGGGACACCACTCACTGCTGGTTTCCACTTGGACATTGGGCAGTTGACTGCAAGTCCTTGAACGTGGTTAGACAGCCAATTCCTCACCTATCTGGCAATTCATCCACCAAACCCCTATGTCAAGCTTAGCAAGTATGTTGTAGAAACCATATCAAAGGCCTTACAGAAGTTGAGGTAGATTACATTCATACATCTTCTCTGTTCACAGATGATTCACTTCATCATAGAAGGGCATTAGATTATTCAGGAACAATTTGCCCTTAGTGAAGCCACAGTATCTGTCTCAATCACTTCTCTGCCTTCCATGTGATTCAACATAATTTTCAGGAGGTTCTGTTCCACAGTTTTACTGGACATTAAGGTGAGGCTGACTGGCTGGTAAGTCCCGGCATCCCCCTTTTTAACTTTTTTAAAAACAGGTGTCCTTTTTTCCAGCCACTGAGGTCCTCACCTTTATAGTATGCACCTACAAATGCTGAAGAAGCTGTCTGACATCCTTGTGAAGCTTATCTCAATTACTTTTGAAAGGTCATGGTGATCAAGAGAGGTTTCTGAGGGACTGGGAGAAAGCAAACATCACCTCTATCGTCAAGAAAGGCAAGAGTAGGGATCCAGAGAACTACAGCCCCACAGAAGGTGATGGAGCAAACAACCTGGAAACCTTTTTCAAATCCATAAAAGAAAGAAGGGGATTGGAGTAGTCAGCATGGATTTAGGAAGGGGAAGTCATGCCTGATCAACCTTGTAGCTTCGCTCAGTGGATGGGGAGAAAGAAGGTGCTGTTGCTTATTTTGACCTTAGGCTTTGAATACTGTCTCCCATAACATCCTCACAGACAAACTTAGGAAGCATGGATAAGTGGAAAGTAGCATGGATCGAAAACTGGCTGAACTGCTGGGCTCAGAGGCATGTGAACAGTGACATGAAGTCCAGCTGCAAGCCTTTCTGCAGCATGTCCTTGGCTCAGAGAAATTTATATGCCTGAGACACCAGCATGCTTATGACAATATAATTTCTAGTCACAAATGTTTCCAACACAGAAGTCTCCAAGACCCCTTCAGAGTGAAAAGCACTAGTGCCAAGCAATTATCAGCTCAAAGCAGTGTAGCTATTTATCTACAGTACTTCTCAGTCATTCCTTCAATCACATTTTTCTTAGTTAAAGCCATCTTGATAACAGTATGCAAAAATTAAACTTACCCAGAGAGACAGGCATCATACTCAGAATTAAGATTTGCTGTGAATCAGTTTGAAAATAAATGCCATTAGAGAGTGAACTTTAACCTTATCTTTTTTATTTGATTTATCATGAATAGAATAGCCCCAAATGAGATGCTACTTCCAACAGGGTAAATACACAGTTGTTGCAAGAGGTAGTTTACACCTACACATAACTTTCACACATCCTTAAGACCTTCAAAGTAAAATAAATTTTAATTGTGAATTATAGAGGGGTAAATAAAACAACCCAAAGGCAGGTATTCTAAGACCTTCCAAGAAAAACAGAGTGCATGCTTATGCAAAGCTACAATATAATGTAGTTCATTTAAACATTTTCATTTTTTAAGTTAGGATGAATTGAAAAAATGAGCCAAATGCAGTTATAAGTAAATTCAATGGAAAACAACAGTAATAAAGGAGATGCTAAATTGATCAGATTGTAAAGACAGGTGGAAAGTAGGAGGAAAGACAGAAAAAGAAAAGGGCACATGATCTGCATGAGGATTCTGCAAACTAACGGTGTAGAACAGTGAGCCTAGAAGCTCCAGGCCACCATCTCTGAGCTCAGCCTTTGCCATTCTTAGCTAAGAGATTCTGAGATCCAAATTTCTGCTGGAAGTAATTGCTACATATTTCCAAAATTACACCAGCCAGTGCTAATTCTCTCTGCGGTGAAGATAACTATTGCCCTTGAGCATGGAATGCTATGGGAAATGAGTTATCCTTCTAATGATCAAAAAGGGGGATATGACGCTAGTACAGGAACAGACAGTGGTGTGTGCAGCAGTCATGGGTAATGCTTCATTTACTTCAATAGCTCTCTTTTTCCTTCTCTCTCCTTCCAAACCCCTTCCGAGTTACTCATAACAGCTGCACTGAGGTGAATTAGTGGTGCTTTAAAAAAAAGGGGGAAATGGCAAAAAAAAAAAGAAGATCTAGAATGCAGAATATGTGAGAAAGATATTGCATTGAAAAATCAAGTCTCTATATTAATAGATAAGAAAAATGAATCTATAATATTGCCACTTACTCTGCAGCAACATCTATGACTTAACAGTACTAGAACCACATAACACAGTCTTTATTTCAAATGAATAATTTAATTAATTTATTTTAAAAAAGAGTGTTTTTAAACATATATATATATAAACATATCTATACATATATATGTATGGATAAAGAAACAGATTAAGATAGGGGAATAAAAAATGTTTGACATAACCCCAATTAAAGTTTATATTTACATAATAATTTTATATAAATGTTTACATGCTTATAATACCTACTTTGTGCCAGGTAAAATAAGTACATAGGGGAAAATAGAATATGTAGTGTAATTCTTAGACCTAGTGATCAATTTCTTCACATGAAGCTTGACTATCTTCATTTGTTCAGGTACAGTTAAGAATAAATTCATTGAATTTGGAGTTACAATTAGACACAGCTTGTCATGTATGAAGAATCTTCTCTATTGCTTACAAAAGATCTATTTTTTTTATGCATTTATTAAACATTGAACAATTATTATATCTAGTGCTTTGCTCTAGAGCAAATCGCGATTCAGCTCAGAGTAGCTTCAGTAATTGCAAAATTGATTTCTCTAACAGGAATCTAAATACAAAGTGTGACTCCATGTATGCACCAAATGTGCCTTCTGTGTCATGATGGACATAAGGGTGTGAGCCAGTAACTGGTTTTTTTGGACTACTTTGAACCATACACTTAGCAAGAATGCTCAGTCAAGGAAATCATGCTAAATCCGGTGCTAAGCTAAAACACCAGATTTCATGTACGGTAGACATAAATGCCAACATGACTTTCTTTGATCTGCTGATCCTTCCCCATTGGACTGAATCACTTATTAATGTAAATGTAGTCAATAACTTCTGGTTATTTTGCATTCAAACTCTTGCCCTTGGTGGGTGTTATGTAACCATAGTAGGGACCGCTCCACACTTTCCAAAAAATCAACTTCTTAACAACTTTAGAATTTCTTTCTGTGGGAATACATCTGTTAATTTTATGTGGCAGCAGGTGGTCAACTGCTTGCAATACTCAGAATACCACATCTGTCCACCTCTCTGATTCTTCATTGATATGAACTGGTTTTTACCAGTGTCACCCCTTAGTTTGTATAAGAAGATAACGGAGTCCATTTTTTTATACCAATCAGTAGTGTAGTCAGTTCATTCCTTCATTTCAACACAACATCAATGACAGCAGACCCCCTTGATGTGGGAGAATAGGAGAACATGTACAGCAGAAACCAGTGCAGTGCACTGCAGAGGAGTATTTTCTCTTGCTTAGACAGCTCTGGAAATCTAAACTTTTATTTCTTTGCTCTATTAAATCTCCTCCAAATATCAGGCTGAATTTGCCGTGTCTGTATACTTCTTAATCTTCTTTGACACAATTCTCTTTCTCTTCATATCTACCCACTGTTATTCCACCATCCTTGCTCATATTGTCACCAGCAGGTAGACAAATCAAATAAACCTAAGAAACTTGATCACTGTACCAGAGAACAAAAGCATCCACATAAAAAAAAAAAAAAAGAAAAGAAAAAAATGTACACTGACTCACAGTTTCATTAATGCACTCAGCATTAAGTTGAGATTTCATGAGTTAAATGGCCCAAATCAGGCCACAAAGACATTTGAAAATGCATATACATCTTAAGGCTCTATGTGACATTTGGCTTTAAAACAATTATTGGAGAATTCAATTAATTTTGCAGGGTACTTTATGCTGATCTGTAGATATCATAAAAGAGAACTTCAGGCAAAAATAGTGCTGTCTTTCGGCATGAACATTGCAAAACAAAGCAACTGTTCTGGGACTATCTATATAGATAGTATTTCCTGTAGCAGCTTGGGAGATTGGAGGGGAGGCAATGGCAGGGAGGGAAGGTGCTGTCATCTCTGAACAACTTTCAGCTTTGCAATTACCTTTGAGTAATGACTCTTGAGTAGCCATTTCAGGGTGGCACTCTTCAGAATACGGGCAGTTTGTACTTGGTCAGCCCAGAGAAAAAGAGAACAGTATGGGTGCCGTGACAAACAAGTTGAAACAAACTAAATTGCCATGAATTCTTTCTAATTTAGTATTTTAATTTGTTGCATTAGGCAGAGTAAGTTAGCTTTATATAAAATTCCTTCCCATATGATCTTAGACAAAGGTAATCACAACAAAGTGCTATACGCATAATCTGGAGAGATAACCTAAACAAACATAGCCAATACTTCTAAATGAGTGCTTTGTTTCATTTTCAGATAATGCAATAAAGGGGGAGGGTACCTGAGGTCTCAGATTAGAGATATTCTTAAACATCTTTTGTACTCACTGTGTAGGATATAGAAAAGACCAAGAGCTGCAGTGAGTCTTAACAAATCCATTCTTCAGCTGGATGAAGTCATGCCATAACATACTACCAGGACCCAAGAAAGTCCCTCTCTAAATTAAATTAACCACTTCCTTTTAATAACAAACAAACAAAAAAACCCCTGAAAATAAATAATAAAAAACAACAAACAAAAAACCCCAACCAACCAAGCAAACCAAAGGTCAAAAAAACCCTATGAGGTTCCAATAAGCAGAGAAGTCTGACTCAATGTTGTTTCCTCTTTCTATAAACTTTCTTAATTTCAATGTGAGAAAGTGGCAGAAGAAGGGAACATCTTGCTGCACAGGGTTATCACCTCTGAAATATGCCTTTATTCACTTAAGGAGTTCATGTAGCATTTTGGGAAGGATTCGGTTGCTTGAATGTCAGTGTCTAACAACTTTTGACACACCCTAAGAAAGCAGAAATGTGGGCTGACAGATACCACACAGGATTTACATGCGACTGTACCCTTCAGTAACAGCAGCTGAGAATCAGGCAGGACAGCCTGCAGCATCTCATGAGTAAGAGGTTATTTATACATGGCTTAAGTGCATGAAGGTATTTATGGATAGCCTGGCTCTGTCAGAGGCAGCGAGTATAAGGACAGATCTACTGAGTAGGTCTGAAGGACATTAAGCATGGGATCAGCCCAGGGAAGGAATTTTTTTCCCATACTTCCTTCTTCAGTGCTGGGCTGTTTGCAATGTTAAATTCTGTTGATATTTAATAAAAGCTAGCATCTGTGCCTTGCTTGCCTCCAATTACAGAGCTTCATCCTAAGGCCTCTGTGGAGCTTCTTACAAGCACTGATGCTTGAAGCACAGCTATAACAAAAGAATGGACTGACAGGATCTTTCTGCCTCTAGCTACCTTTGTGTTCTTTTTTATTTTATTTGCCTCAATTTTGGTTTTGGTTGGCCACCCTAAATGGCCAGCCTGCAGCAATGGCACCCCTGTAGGAGACCATTTGATCAATCAAGGCCTCCCAGTAACAGAAAATATCAGTGAAGGATGTTTCCATGCCCCAATTACATGCAAACACACATCACCACCACTACAGCACTGTCAGGGCTATTGAACTTGCTAGAGAAAATAACAAGTATTCTTTGTGATAAACAATGATAGATAATATGAAAGAACAGTTTATAATTGTTAATAATGAATTCAATATATGAAGGTTACTTCAGAATTGCTCTATAAAGCTACTTTAGGGATAAAATTCACATTAGATCATAGTCAACATCTGTCAGAGTGAGGGAAAAGCTGAGAAAAAAATCTATCCAATTTTTTCCATTCTTTCTAAAAGTCTTCTCTGATAGCTAGAGGAGTAAGAATAACTGGTTTAAAACCTCACATTTAGAAAGTAGGCAATATGAAACAAGAATATAGAGAAAGGAAGAGAAAATGTAAAAGGAAAATAAAAGAGTTCAACTGAAACCTGAGTTATATGAAACCAGGCATGACTTCACTATCTAGCAAGCACTTGCTAGCTACATACAGTCAAATGTTTTTTGTTTTCTGTCTCTAAATATTCCAGCTTTTCTGCAGTGAAACTGTTGGTCTTTCCTAAGTCATCACTGTTTGTGCTGACCATTTTTATAGATTATTAGTAAGTCAGATATGATGTAAACAAAATGTTTAGGCCATAAGATGATTAAAAGTGCTGGTTTTATATGTAATCAATTACAGCTATAATATAGAACTTCTTGAAGTTGTTGTACATTAAAGAAATCAATATATGTATCTAGATCATACCTTTAATGTATAATTTATTAACATATATATATGGATAATATATATTTCTTGGATACAGTATGTAGGAATTACTAACATTGGCGTAAAACAAACTACAGTTTGGTCAATAAATTTCCAAAGTTATTTTGGCCTGCATGTTTTAACATAAAATATGGAATTTGGTTCTCTCCATTTTTTCCATGCAATCTAAGATATGGTTTTCTCAATGCTGTGAAAATTCACATTTTAAAACCAAGGCATATCCAGTGTACCTAGGCAAAAACAAGTTGGGACATTTGGCAACTCTGAAATTCTTTGATTTGATGTTAGGAAAGCAAGTTCTTTGTTGTAAACTGGTACATACAATATCAAGAAGCATTACAGATCCAGCTCAGAAATATCTACATCATTTGTTATGCAAGCATATGGATAACTGCATATTATTTTTGCTGTATTGCAAAATGTTACTCATGAGAGATGTCTGATATTCCTACATGTCACACTAGTCAAAGCCAGGCTTAATACAAGGTGTTGCAAGCAAGAGAAATATGTTACTTGCATGCCAAGAATTCAGGTTAGATCCAACAGTCTTTGAGACACAGTAGATTTTTTTCCCCTTTTCCCCCAAGGACCTCCAGGTTATTCAGCAAATAGAGCTGAACCACTCTACCATTTTTCAGTCACTGTGCAATAGGCCCTAAATGGAAAAGTAGTCTGACCATGACATACAAATTCAGACACTGGTTTGTCATCCAGCTCAACAAAATGCTTTACTGAAAGGAACTGAGATAGTAAATTTCTTTTCATATTCATATCTGCAATTAATTACAGATTCATTTTTCACAACCACAAAATCCCAGAATAGACAGTCATCACTGATGAGCACTGGGTCAAAGAAAACTAAGCACACACTACATCTGTATTTTTCCCTTTAATTGAACTTTCTTCTCATCACAGCAAATAAAATCTCTTTGCTCATAAAAAAGCATATATATCTTCATCTTCAAACTCTAGTCACACACAGACCTACACAACTGTGTGTGTCAAATTTTCATAAATATGCAGTTAATTATAACCTGCCTATCTCTGTGATTAATTAGCAGAAATTCTATGACTTAGACCCTTTCATATAAAAATACCTGTAAACAACCAGTAGGGATGTGTTTATTATTGCTTTAAATTAAATATAACAGGGAGGTATTTTCTTTCTCTTTTCAAATCAGTAAATTTTCATCAGAAAATATACAGGATGATCAGGACTCACAAGGACTTTTTTTATAACTAAAATGTCAGAAGGCAAGTCCGTTTTTTTGAAGACTTGTAAAGCTAGAAATTAGAGCTTTATGCTACTGGAAAAGACCAGTTTTCCAATTTCTAACTTTGGAGTATCCCAAGATACTGGATGTTAATGTCATGACATTTTAAATGTAGAGAAACTCTTTTAAGCTAAATTTAGAGGTTTCAAAGGCTCCCTCTGAAACTTGAACACAATTGGACCTACAGTAACCAAGGAATCTAAGTTTATATTAACAATACAAAAGATAATCCATAAACATACTTTAATGCTCTAAAATGAACCTAAAATAGTTTATTTCTAATGTATGTGACACATACAGAAAATATGATGATAAGATTATACATTAAAGGTTTTACCACCATAAATGTAGGTCATCCAGAACAAATACAACTGACATCAGACTTTCAGTAATGATAGCTTAAAGTGAAAATTTTCAGTCTAGGCTTAGAGTTCTAAATAAGAAGTCAGCCTCTTATTTATTTATTTATTTATTTACTCCACAAAGCTAATATTTCGCTGTGAAGATACAGATTTTCTTCATTGTAAAATTCAGAATAAAAAAAATGCCATTTGCCTCTTCTCCGCAGTCAAAATTTCTTAGCCCTTCCTCAAGCACTAGGAGCTCCGTGCAACAAAATAACTATTTATGATGCAGCATGAGATATTGTGAAACTTTTCGTTTTTTTTTTCTGTTGTTTAGCTATGTAAAAAAAATTATTCAACAGTACATCTTAAAATAAAAGGAGAAATATACATACTTTTAAAAAGTAGATAAACAGGACCCTCAGTCCTTTTCATTTGTAAATGTATTTATATACTCCACTGGTGTTTTACTTTATTTCATAGATAGTCTTCATCATCTTCACCCAATTTATGTATTATCTCTCATCTAATTTTCAAAGTATTCTAAGTCACAATCAGTGTGAAATTTGGCCAAATTAGAAATGTTTAAAAGGTATTTTGGTTACCATAATTTCGTAAGGGGATTATACTGACATCAAATTATCCTGTATACTTCTCCTTCTTTCTAAAGGACATTTATTCATTTGTCAGACTAGATAGAAATAAAGAAATAAATATAATCCTAAGCACTTCCCTTAGGCTAATATTACTTCTATGTGATAGATTCCTGTCATGAAATATTTGCTATTAAGCTTTGTTTGAAGGGTTTCTTTGGGAATGAAAGAATAAACCATGCCCAAATACCCCTCTGTTACCCCAGTGGAATCCTGTGCAAAGCAGTTGTGCTTTACAGGTACAATGTTGAGAATTTCAATTAGCTTCAAGAAAGGTGTCAAGCATGCCTTTTATCTTTCTTTTCCCCTACAAATATTATAAGGTCATCCACATGAAGCCTATCGTAGGATACATGCTACATTATTAATAAATGTTATTATTTAGCAGAATGCCTAAAATTTAGGAAGCAGACTTCCCAGAAACACAGCAATTTAGAGATTGTCTTACAAAGCAATGCAAAAGTAGATGCTCACATACAGTCAGTTTTCCCACAAACAAGGTTAATTTGTGTGAGCAAACTGTCAAAGAACCTGTCATATTCTATTGTGTTTCCAAGTTCAAAAATGTTAAACAGATTACAGGACTGAAATAATACCCCAAAGAAATCCCACACAATGGAGAACATCAGCTAGTTTATAGCTTCTTATTTTAAAATTACACTTAGATCTGATTCTATGGAGTATTTGTTTGCCTAATTGTGCATATTCAAGAATGCTAGTCTGCATTTTAATTTTCATAATATTTTCTTTATAATTGCAGTAATAATAGCAATAGTTACTAGGAAATACATGTGCAAGGTCAAATGTTTCACTCCATTATAAGCTTGAATTAGTAATTTGATCCTTTTCATTCTCTGCATTTAAATGAAAGAAAAGGCAAAATTTCACATATTAGTGAAACAAATACAGAATACAATTAGTAAAAAGTGTTAATTTAGCACAACTCTTTAAAACAATAAAAAGTACACTAATATACACTGGAAGTGTTCAAGAAAGATTCTACATGTGTTGTAGCTAACACAGTGCTAATGCAGTTACTGATACTAGATTTGCGATTTTAGAAGTTTTAAATACAGTCTGTTCTAAGAAATTTTAAGAGAAGTTAGCACTGCAAAAATATATTTGAAGTAATTCTCAAGAAATAGGAACCGAAAGTAACTTGACGCATTAACAAGGGGAATCGTTTAAAAAGACCTTAAAGCCTAAATTCACAATTTACCAGGAAATACCATACTTAGCAGAATAAGATGGCATTCAGTGTATCTTAATACAAGACAAATTCTAGCCTCACACTGCTTTCTACATGTTTTTCAGAATAATTGTTTTGCTTTCCTGGAAATTGAGTGAGAACATAAAAATACAGAAAATAGTGAAATATGTACCTATTATCTTAATAGTTACTAAAACCATCAAGTAAATACATTAACTTTAGTAACTATGTAACCTCTGGCAGATATATTTACTACAAGTATAAGAAATTGTCAATTTTACTTCTGCTTTTTTCATCTTTTTATTTAAAAAGGGATGTATTTAATCAAATAGTTGATGTTAATATAGCATGAAGAATAAAGAGTGAATACTTTTCCACTACAATACTTCAAAATTCCTCCTTTGTAGGCAACCTCTGAACACAGCAAATATATGTGGAAATGATACTATATTTGCTTTTGTATCACTGAAAGCAAGCAGCTATTTTTAGTGTATAATGTTAGTAAGTCCAATTAATGATTCTCCAATACATGGGAGGCTATATGGATAAAATAACATTGAATTCAACTGTATTACCTCAGGGAAGAATTTGTCTTACTGTGTCTTTGAACTACATTTTTCTCTGATAGTTACACTAAGAGCTATTTTAATTTAGTTCTAATAATCCAAACAGAATTTTGAGCGTTTAAGAAAAAGTGTAGTGCTCTTTCAAGTCTGAGTCTTCTTATGCTTCAGGTACCAGGAAAGTCTTAAAAAATCACTGTATGTAATTGTTAGTATTCGTTAGAGTGACATACATAATTTTACATGCACAGGCCTGATAATTATCGTTCCCTATGAGGTTCAAGTGACTTGAACTTTGATGGATTACAGGCCATTCAGCATTTTTCAAGAAACAGAAAGACATGAACATGCAACCACATAAACCATTTATCTAGACAATTAAAATCTTACAAGCTGTGAAATTAAAATATTGCAGTCATACCTTGCGCGTACAAATTTTTTCCAAATAAATTGCATGCATATAAATATATATACACCCACTCATACGTACACATACACATTCATGTGTGTATATGCACATGCACATAAATGAAAATCTGCAGATAGTTTGGAAATTAATTGACCAAACACAAAGAAGTATCATATTCTGGAATAGGAGACTCCACACAGGTCTTTATATGGTCTGTTCCATCTCACTTGTCACTACTTTTATAACCACATAGCCTAAAAATTATTCAATGGAAACAGATCTTTACAATGCAGGTATATTTCCAAAATGTTTATAAGTGGTAGAGACATCATTGACATGAAAAAAAGAAGATGCAATGTACTAATCCTTCAGTGTGACTGCTATTGAAGAACATACTCTGTGAAGTAAAGTTTCAAGATTTTAATTTGCAGATACAACATATTTAGTGGATGACCAAATTCAAATGTGTCTGCTACTCATTGTACACTGGGGCATACCCTTTTATGTCCTGAGTCGTTTCACATGTTTGCCAGCAAAGAGCTGAACTGAATGCACCCCTGTTTACATGAATACATACCACCTATAGACCCAGACACAAACTTATCCCCTAGAAAATATCTTCTATAAAGTGCTTCTGTTTTCATTCTTTACATTAAGTATATAAGCAAAAGTGTTTAAAATCTCTATTTTTCTTTTGTTTTCCTTTATTATAGTTTCACAAACTGCTGATTAGAAAAGATATTTTATTCAAACGATTAGCTCTTAGTCTGCTTTAACGCTTGGAAGGTTACAGCAATAGGAAAAGGAAGAGCTTTAATTAAAGAATGAATTATTGAATGCTCCATTTTAATTGGTGTAGCCCTCTGCTATTATTTTTGTGTGTTTATAGATATTTTATGTGATTCTGTAATCAAGATGCCACACACAAAGCAAGACTTTTTAACTACTTAGGCTAAAGAAGGGATGTCTGCTGTATGATCACATTCAGCCATTTAAGTTCAAGAATCATGTGAAGTGTGGTTTCCATGACAACAAGTCACTAATTGCTAACATAAAATAAAAATCAACACTGACGGAATTTGGCAGTGACATGGAAGCTGAAAAACCTTCAAAATAATTATATGACAGTTTTCCTGTATGATGAAGAAATACAAGCAACCCCACCTTCTGAGATAGGATAAAAGCACTTAGAGTTCCAGGGTTATTTTGGATTTGGCAAAGCTGGCTGCATACAGTAGTCATTGTGTATTACACTTAATAGTCAACACCTACCTTCAGCAACAGATAAGAAGAGATGTTTGTGATGAGGTGATGAAGGATTTTTGCATCCTTGGGCTACAGATTAGCAAAGGAAAATGTTGTGGAGAATGCATGAAGTAAATAAGACGCTAATAACAGGATTTCAGAATAAATACACAGGGTAAGAAGAAAAACAAATTAAAAGAGAGCAGAGGGGAAGAAAGGAGCTAAACTCACACATGCCTCCCATGCCAATTTATTAGTTAGGGTTTCAGACACCTCTAGCTTGCAGACAAAAAGATTCTTTTGAGACTAGGGGAAACTATTTACCAATTTATGAACTGCTGCATATCATTTGTAAAAATTGCTTCAGCCTGAGTTACCTTTCACCAGCTCTGTAAGTCGACTCACTAGGTCACTAGGAGTGAACAAGAACATTTTGATAAATTCAGTTTCCATGACAATGAATTAGCCATGGAAAAGGGGGAGGTGTTGAAAGATCTGTATTCTGTAGAATACTCTTCAAATGTTTGCCTGTTTTCATTTTTAGCCATTTAGTTCTCATGGCTCTCTTCCAGGACTCTTTAATTCGCCAGTAGCTGTTTTTCCTTCACAGATTAGAGGAGTAATTCATCAGTGAATGTTTCACTCAGTAGCCCCTTTAAATGCAAGAGAACATAAAAATTATTTTTTCCAATTATGTTTTTGTGTTTGTATAGAAAGAATGCAGCAGGCTCTTTTTTTGTTGTTGTTCCACTATAACCTGGTGGCAGAATACTTAATATTTCTTATTTAGTGCTCACAACTGTACTTAGGAGTATAACCGCAGCTTGCAAGGCATTGTGAGTTCATTTTATACACCCATGAATCCCCACAAAAAAAAAGACAACAATTTGGAGTTTGCTTCAAAAGGAACAAGGCAATAAGAGAGTGTCATATTCCAAAGCCCTCTACATCCTACATCAATGGGAACTGCTAAGAAATAGACCTCAGGAAAAAAAAAAAAAAAAAAAAGCCAAGAAAAGAAAAAAAACCCTGTGTTTATTTTTGATAAAAGTGCGTAACATTATTTTCCATTTTTCTGGCCAATGAAAGGCTAAGCCAGTGGGACATTTGTTATTGTCAGAACTAAAGCCTACTCAAATTCATGAATGTCTTTGTGCCATTGTAAGTGGGTCATGGCTAAGGGCCTTATACTAATGAGATTAAGAATGAAGGTGTTTAACCATTCACAAAACAAACTTCAAATTCAGAATAAAAGATAGAGGGAGTTTGGGAGACCTGTTTCCACCGACTATTGGGATAGATAGTTTTCCATCTAGAGACAATTGGGACAAATTTGATTCCTTCAGAAAGTAAACCTGCTCTTAGTACCTCCAGCAATATGCTCCCCATTGCTATAAATAAAAACTGAAAGGGCTGAACACCTTGCTTCCACTGTCTGTCTGCCGAACAGCATCATTTCATGTGCTGTGCGAGGAATGGAAGGGTTTTTCAGGAAGCTGTTAGTGATTGTGACAGCCCAGCATGGGCTGAAGTGTCTGAATAATTTGCAAAGGGAAAGAAACGTTACTAGCAGAAAAACTAACTCAAGCCACTACCCAAAAAAGAAAAAAAAAAAAGAACAAAAATTAGAGAAAAAGGTGAAGAAGGAGGGAAGAAGAATGGAAGAGAGAGAGGGACTAGGGAAAAGGGAAGGAAAACTGAGAGTGGAGGGGGAGAAGGACTAGAAGGAGAGAGAGGGAAGGAAGGAGCAAGCAGAGGTGGGAAGGGGAATTGAGGGGAATATGCAGGGAAGAAGAAGGAGAATGGGGTAGTGAAAGGTGTTAGGAAGGGAAAGGGAAAGAGAGACAGAAAGTGAAAGGGGATATCACTTTTGAATGCACCCCTGAAAAATTGTTTTATGTGTATTTCAGTAAGGGACCGTTTTCTATTCACTAATGTATACATACAGATACATGTTATATGGTATTTATATTATTATTTTGGTTTCTGTCTGTCTCCACAGGTATTTCACACACACATGAATATTCACAGGTAAGTGCATATTTTCACTCACAGCCATTCACTTTTAGACACAAAAAGGGAGAAGGAAGCTTATTTAAAACTGTATTGGGTATGAGACATCTATTCCACCCTAAAAAAACTTCTAATTGAAGCAACATGCTAATTTTCAAAAATGCAAATGCCATTAATACTACCCTGCCATAAAAATACTGCAGGATAGGAAATCACAGTAATGGATTTAGTCAATGAGACTTAGTCATTCTGAAGCAGTGCCTTACAAAAGAAAAATAAGATGAAAAGATGAATCTGGATTGATTGAAATACAGTAAATCAGTCACCTTGAGTCTCTCACTCTTGTTTTGAAGGCAGCAGGGGCAGTTGCCATCAGACACTTGAGTGGATTTGGACAAGAATAAGCCTAATGACTTCTTTTGTTCATCTGCTATGTGAACTATTTCAACATTCTTATCTAGGGTGTGAATAAGTTGTGCTAATGGATCTTCACTTCCACTCCGGGAACTGAGGAAAAAATGCAGGTAGCATGCACTCAGGTCTCATTGATATTAATGGTGTGAGAAGTCTCAGCCTGCTGCTTCCAGTGAAACACAGTGCAATGCCCACTGCAAGAGACAGATGTCAGACACTTCACTTTATCCATGACCTTCAGCTGGCACCAGACACTGCTGCACGTCTTGTCTTGTTAACATTTTCACAGGTGAGAGATGGATAAACAACAGTTTTCTCAGACCTGTAGATTGCTAATAAGCGTAACAAGATACACACTGGAGCTCAGGTGCAGATCATTAAAAAAAGGCAAGAATGGGAGGAATAGTGACATGTCAATCCACCTCAAGTCAGGTTTGACACCCTTGTGATACTAGTTAGCACCATGCGCAGGGAGTTTTGCCTTCTGTTCTTTGGAACTTGAACCAGGAAGAAGGCACTAGAACTTATTTCCAGACTTATTTCCAGGTTTTGGTTAAACTTTGAGCCTCTGCTCAAATTAAGGACATGAAGAATATTCAAACATTCAGAATTTCTTATTTTTTTTCCTAATAAGGGTTTAAATGGTCTAGTAAAGCACTGTGAACTTTAACTAATAGTTTCATGCTACAGTAATAGCACCTATTATTTGAATTCATTTCACATACTGACAGCACAACCCAGGCATACTCCAGACTATGACATTTTAAGTGACTGGTGATTTTCAGTTATGCTTTCTACAGTACACATGTACAAACTACAGAGTAGAATATAATATGCATCTTTGTGCATATGTGTCTGCATAGGCTACTGCTTATGTTACTTTTGCTTTTATATAGAGAAATATATTTTTTAAGTGCACTACCCTTGAAATATATGTGTTTTCCCACTCTAAATTTGATCAAAAAGAAGAAATACTTGAGATATATGACAAAAATTCAGAAGGTTTCGTTGTTTCAGTCAAGTTGATGCTCTTCCAGGCTTTATCCTTATCACTGCATTTTATAATCTAGTGATATGAAGCTTAGAAGATAAATAGAAATGGCAAACCCAGTACTGAGCAGAAAATTAATCAAACAGATTTTTTAAAGGATCACTCATGTCTCACAGGGCTTCTCATAGCTACTGCACATTTAATCATGTCATCTGTATGTGGCATTTCTTGTATATCACAAGTCACTGGCTTCCAATGCACTATAAGCAGACATATAGCCACAGTTTGGAAAGCTGTACCTCTGCGGGGGAGACTTCTGCTTTACTGCTTCTCAAGCAGGGATGCTTCAGGTGCATAACATTGGAAGCTGATTGAAGACAATTTACAGAAAAATGTATCTCATGTTTCTTCTTTCTGCTCACAAATACAGAGTTGGAAATTTCATTTCAAACCAGGGCAAGGTTAGCAAAAGAAGTCCAAAATTTGTCTGGGTTTCCCCACACAGCTTTGGAATTCATCCCTGTACAAGGCAATGCACAATGTACAATGTACAATACAAAGACCACTTCACCATGATGTTTTTACTTCATGTCAGTTTCAGTTAAGAGATAAAGGGATAAATCCTGCAACTCAAAAGCTGGCAGCTTGTTTCTCCTGAACTTAAGATATGAATTCATGTTAACACATGAGTATTATAACTGACTTGAAGCTGACCTAGAAATCAAACATAAGCATAATTTATAACCACAGAACACAGACCAAAGCAGCTGTTTGAAATGAGCTATCTATATATTCAGTAATCAGTTTTCTTTTTAATAAGTTAAGCAAAAAAATTAAATCTAAGAATATAATATTTTTTTAATTATACATACTTGCAGGCAGTGTAATATTAAGAATATCGCCATGCATCAGAAGGTGAATTAACTTTATTTATCTGTGCTCTTTCTAGTCATGTTATGGAAATAAATTAGAAAATGTGAATGTTTTCCACTTCTTTGTCATGTCTCTTATGAGCTACAATATACATTCTTTGCACAGTTGGGGGGTGAGATTTTTGGTTTAATTTTTTGTTGGGGGGTGGTATTTTGTTTTTGTTGTTGTCATTGTTCTTTTCTGAGAATTAGGGGAAGTTATTGAGAAATACAAATGAAACCTTACTATTCCTGCCTTTACAGAAATCTTGTCAGTGTTAAAAATCAGCAAAAGCCTACTTCAATAAATGGTATTAGGCTCTTAATAATGCCAAAGTCAATAGCACCTCTTGTACCAGTGTTACAGTATAAGCACTGCTACAGGCCTATGCTAGTCTTGAATATGGGGTCAAAGAGGTAAAAGCAGAGTGACAGCATCTCTTTCACTTTATATTCTGCCATTCAAAGGATCTTTACACTAGTTCAATTCTCAGTGACATTTTGTCATTGATCTTTTTTAACATATCTTTTGCATCAGTGTTTTTTTCAGGAACCTCCTCCAAGGAAGATGAGGTCTGGAGTTAAGAGTGTGCATGTCTAATGTATGAAAGAATATAGGATGTTTAACCACCACCTCTACTAAAGATTTGTAAGCTATGTACTGGAAGAAAGGTCTACATATCCTGAAACTGAATATTTTCGTGTCATCAGGCATTAAAAATGAATTATTTTAATTCAAGTATAATAGAAGATGATAGGTACACTCCTCATCCCAGTGAATTCAGTGACAAAACTAACGTATCAAATCAAACATTGATCTAACTAGTGAGGACTTATTAAGTCTCTACTATAATATATTACAATCCATATTTTGAAGTGAGTGCATGACCCTCATAACTTTTTTGTCCAGAGCTGTAGTATGTAGAGATTTTTTTTCCCGAAGCTCAGCATATTCACTGCTGAACTCTTCTGAAATCTGGCTACCTTTTTGGTGACATAAATAAAAGATGAGTTCCGTTTAAAAAGCCTTTCTTGCATACTGTAATAAAAAAAACATATCAGAAACTGTGCTTTTCATTGCTTCCAATCTTGTGTAGATGGCTAGGAAACTAAATAACAGTACACAACTCAACATAAACAGTTGAGAAGTCTAAAAAATAAGTTTGTATGAAAAATGCTGATGTTCAGCTTACTTTTTGCTGTGCTTTAGAAAGGAACTGGGACTTCAATAAAAAAAATCCCAGAATAGGCAATCTTCTGATACCAGGTTGTACACTTTGCAGACATGTCCAACTTTTATAATGTAAGTACAAATCCAATCTACCTATCTATTCAATGATGAGCAAGTGATCTTCAAATGAAATTTGGATTTTAAGAGAACTGAATATTCTGTTGGAGAAACATTATGAAATAAAAGGACCATTAAATAAAAAATGCTAGTATAGGCATTTTGGTTAAGTGCTAAAATAAAAAAAAAAGGGTTAAATCTGGAGCAGTCTGATTCCCTGAATACTTCATTATTCACCCAATAATTCATCACAAGAGAAACTGGAAAAAACAAACGTACATCAGAGGCCTGCATCTGATTCTTCCACAGTGAAGTGAGATCCACAGGCACTGAGCTACAGACCATTCAGAAATTTTCTCTCTTTCAGGGCATAAATTTCATCCACCAGATTATCTAAATTAAAAAAGTAAAAGCAATGTAAAATTACATGCTTCCTCACAATTTTTTATTTGCTATTTACAGTCAAGACACTGAAGTCAGTTTAGATTGAAGTCACATCTGATTAAAAAGTAAAAATCTGACACTTCTTTTCCTGATTAGGTATGCAGTTACTATAGGAAATCAGACCTTGCTTTACAGGCTATAGCCAGCCACTCCATGATTGGAAACAGGAGATAAAGCTGACAGTCTCTACAAGAGTAAATTTCAGTTAAATATCAGAACTGAGTCCTTTAAGTTGACAAAGACAATCACATAGTGCATGTGAAATTTTTCAACTGAAATGTAAAAAGAAAAACCTTATGCAATAATTAAACAGCTTCTTATTTGAATTAAATCATGATTCATCTGAAAAACAACAGATGAGAACAGTGTAAAAAATATAGTTGGGAAGTATTATTAGCAGTAGGAAAACTGTATTGGACCAAGCCTGAACAGGAAAAGATTTTATTTTTTTTTAACAGATTGGTGAAAGAATTAAAGTTAGTGACAGATAAGTCTGGAGGTCCTAAGCCTAAGCAATAACACACAGGAAAGCAGTTATATAAAGACAAATGCAACAATTTCTTCAATTTGCTTTCTGATATTTATCATTGTATCTAAGCCGATGCCTCATGCCTCAATTGCTGTGCATACCATATGTGATCTTACTACAAGTTTGTCTGCACAGAGTTCTCATTCAGCTCTGAAACTATAAAGTTTTCTCACCACAGTTTTGCTTTTCTTTAATTTTAATTCAAGGATAAATATTTTTGTTATGTTCAATTCAAGGCAAGTCCTGTTTCTTACAGAGACCTAGTTATATTATTGTGTCTCAACAGAAAAATTCAAGCTTTCTTTACCTCACAAGCTATTTTTTATTTCTTAATTTTGGTTTGTGCTTGTATTACCATTTGTACGGTGTTGATATCTCACAGTTTTCTAAATCAGTAGGTAGGGTATTTTGGCACTGAAATCCATTATTTTATTCAGAAGAGAAGTAGCAACATGGAGCAACGTAATAATACAATTTTTTCATTGGCATTATAACCAAACTGTTGTATGTGAAACTTACAGTATAAGCAGACACCAGAAACATGTTTTTGATATCCATAAAATCATTTAAAATATGTAATTTATAACAAAATGTTAGGCAACAATAGTGCAGCTGTGGTGGTTTAATCATGTAAAAGACACAAGGATGGAGATTCATAGCATCATGACATTCAAAATGTAAACATGTAAGTTTTAGCCAGCTTTCTTTCCAGTTAAAGCTGAGAAAAGGTCTCCACAGGTAGTTCACCTGAGCTACCCTAAAAGTCTCCTTTAGGAGGAGGTGAATTCCTCTCTGGGAATGTTTACATTTACAAAGACAATTTAACAGAGGCCAACCCAGATATTGTAATCTAACTATAAAATCCTTATCTGAGAAGAGATAGTTCTTAATCAAGACTAATCAGAAGCCATGTTATCTTTCAGTAAAGCTGGAAAAAAACATGTTTAACCTGTTCAGTGGACTTTGTGTCTGGAAGTACACCAGGGTTTTTTGTTTTTCTTTTACTCTATAATCTGGTCTAAGAGGTCTCTCCTTATAAGCCTTTTTGTATTTACAGACTATTACATTATCTGACAGTATTTTGGCTTCAGAATACTTTTGGTTTCCACCAGATACCTGGCCTCCTCATTGTGTTGGCCAGGTGATGCAGTTAGGGTGTTGAATCCTGCACATGACACAGACTATGGTTACTGTGGTTATGGTTATGCTAAGCTTAAAGCCCACTTTCCTTGCAGCACTTTGTTCCCTTTCAGTCATGATGGTTTGCAATGAATAGGATTTTATGGTTTTACACCTTATATTTGCATGTCTTTCCTATGCAGTGAGTAATTCCTGAGAGGAATACAGCTTACATGTATTTCACTGAAGGGTTCAAGAGCATTCACATTGTCATAGCCTAGATTTAATACTGTTCAGTGACTTTCTCCTTTATCTGACTCAACAAAAGCAGTAGCTCCATGATATGTTTGCATTAACTGCAAATTGTGGGAAGGGAGGAGAGAATTGAAAACAATTTTCAAGTCCCCTGGGGACATGCAGTTACTACTGCTCTGCAGCAGCCCCTGCTGGAAAAGGGCACATGTTCCATCGACAGGTCTCACCACAGCTATGCCTGCTGCTTAAGCGCTGGCTACTTGTATTTCAACACAGTAATCAATGACCTCTAGGTTCACCAAAAACTGGAACTAGTTCTCCTGCCATCTGCAGACTGGCAACTGCTCATTCTTATCACAATGAGCCCTGATTGCCAGAAGAATAAATAACGCTTATGGGCCTTTTCTGACATACTTTTAGCCTCAAAAAATAATGAAACAGAAAAATATTAGGAAGCAAAGCCATACAATGTAAGGTAAAGCACCTGAGTAAAGCTTTATTTAGAGTACATATCATGACATAGTGCCCAAAGAACATTTTTTGCTGAATGAAAGCACATTAAATTATGCTACCCAGTCTTCTCTTCCATGCAGTTGTTGACAGATGTTTGGAAAAGAAAACCTTCCTTCTCTACTTGACCTTAAAAGCTGTATATTGTGTATTTATAATAATAAACAGTAAAATAGTAACATAAACAGTGGAGTTCTACTGCAACAGAAGCAAAATACTTTTGCCTTGTTAGTGAAACTGCATAGAAGGATGAGAAAAGTTGTTTTTCCTAATAATATAAATAACAATAACAACACTAATAACACCATTTGTCATTTTAAATGCATAAATAGAATGGGAAAAAGAAAAAAAAAAGCCAGTGATTGCAATTTGGTTTGTCATGCATCCCTGAAAATTCCCTACAATGGAAAGAAAATACTCGGATTGTGGTAAAAACATATCTATATTTTCATATTTATCACCACATTTAAGCCATTCTTCCCAAACAGCCCTGTAAGATGTGTATATTTCTAATAAGCGTACTATTACCTCAGGGTTAGGCTGAGTGAAAAACAGTAGGAATAATTTACATGAAAGTGATTCATGTAATGGGGAAAGCTGAAGGAGGTGGGTGTGGGGAAGAGAAGGGATGGAACAATGGAAGACAGGAAACAGGACACAGGAAACAAGCTGATTTAAAGACTTGCGATGACTGGCTATTTTTGCACTAGGAAAACTGTCTTAAAGAGGAAGAGTGATCAAGTTTTAAACAATGACAGACACCAAAACACAAGTAGCCTCCACAGGAAAAGTAACCTTCAGCGGAAAATGAGTGCCTCTGGGTTACCTCCGTGAGGAGTCTGATGTCTTGGAGTTATTGAAAAAGCAAACCTTATTTTCTTGAACTTTCTCAAGTTCAAGTGGACAATCGGAATTTTCTATATTTTAAGAGAAAATCATAAGGACATATCTTTTTTCACATTTTGATGGTACACAATACACAGGCAACATAAGCTGAAGTAATAACTACACTGAGCAACACAAGCACAAAAAGCAGTAGCGAATTCAGGAAAAGGAGGACTACAAAGCATGTGGGTTTTGTCAAAATACAAATAATTTCAACCAAGAATTTTATTTTTTTAATCTACATTTCAGTTAAGAAATACATTCATTATTTTGCTCATCTTCACATTTTTATTTGTAGAGAATTACTTTCCTGATTGTATAAATCCAAGGAGACTACTGCTTTATTAGAGGAAAGTTTCCTTAAATTGCCTTACAACCAAGCAGAGCAGAAGAATTGCATCTAAGTATTTTTACTCCTTTTTTCTTGTAGTGAATATTTGATGTGGAGTTAACAAGTGTTACACTAAGAAGATATACTGTAAACAGAGTCCCTTTCTGGATGCAAACAATGACCACTAAATTTTGGGAAATTGTGCTGTAAAACTTAGGCAACAACTGAAAAAAAGAAAGAATGAGAGGGCAAAAAGCTCTGAAGCTCAACACTGATTCTGTAAATATGACAGGTTAAGTTTTAATAATCTCCAATAATATTTGATGGCATATTCAGTGGATAAATTGTTTAAAGATTTTCACACCTTTATAAAATACTGCAGTTTTTAAAGTATTTTATGTGATTATATTCACAAAGTTCAAATTTGAGTGAGAAATTAAAATTTACTTTTCTTCTAAACAGCAACATTCAGTAGAAAAGTATGGTTAATCAGCCTATATAAGTAAAATCTGCCAACTTTAAAAGTCACCTTGGGTGTTTGATGTATGTTAGCTTTTTTAAATAAAGGACATATAATCTGTTATGATACTTCAGATAGAAATCAATTTACTAAAAAAAGACTTTTAGCTTAAAATTGTAGTGGGAACTTAGCATTGAAAAGGCACTTCTGAGTGAAACAAAAAGCTTTGTCTCCATGTAACCCTCATTTAAAAAGAAGTAGGCTACAAATAAGACAGTGTAAGTCTTCTCTCCCTGTGCCTGCCTTCCAGCTGCCAGCGGCTCACGGCACTGCTACCCAAGAAATATCACTGCTATAGAACGATGCTGGAAAAGTCACAAATGAATTATCATGGCCAGCCAGCGGACCTCTCCAGAATTTATTCAGCGTTAAAAAATTAAGAGCTCTTAGAGGCTGTTCATGTGCTTTGTCACATACACAAAATTAAACAAACAAACAAACAACCACAAACAAATGCAAAAAATATCAGCAAAACTCACTGAAGTTTCACTGTACTGGTGTGTATGTGTACTGTGTGTATTTGTACCTTTGACAGCCTTCTTGGCAACTATTATAAAAGCTATGTCTTAAAAAAAAACATTGTGAGGGGGCAGCTTATTAAATTTTGTAAATCATAAGGCCTGTCTGCAAACACAGAGCACTGCAGCTGATTTAGTTGTTGGCCTAGAAACTCTGT
The DNA here is from genome assembly GCF_033783945.1 of Neopsephotus bourkii. Lineage (NCBI taxonomy): Eukaryota > Metazoa > Chordata > Aves > Psittaciformes > Psittacidae > Neopsephotus > Neopsephotus bourkii. Next base: position 598,757 of record NW_026900600.1, read on the forward strand.
TGTTAGGGCCATTAAACAGGTTCAGAGTTTAAGTCGCACACTAAATTATACACAGAAGGAACAGGCACAGCATCTTGCTTTGTGTTTCCTCCATTTACACCCTGGTGTGGTTGCACTGCAGTATCCAGAGGCTCTGATGGTATGCACTTGTTGTTCAGCTCCAGTTAAACAATGATGCACTACTTCCTGCAGCCTTGATCAGTTCAGGCAACTGAAGACCACAACACTGTTTACTCAACCCAATGATAGGGATAAAAAAGGAATAAACCGGACTGAGAGCAAAGCTGGTACAATTCCAGTGAGGGGCCCCAAGTCAGTGCCCTGTTATGGGCCTTCCTTTCTTACATCATAAATTATTTAAAATGGTATCTAAATCAATCTTGTGTGGTCTTCATCATCTCAATCTCTACAAAGGCTCTAACTGCTTTTCTTTAACACCAGATCCAGCTTTACAAATAAAGCACACTGTATGCACAGTTTACAAAATACTATAACACAAGGTAATTACTGGAGACAGCAAAAGATTATGACAATGCAGACTTTAACTTGAGACAAAGGAAACATTACTTCTCTATTTCCTCTCAAATGTTAAAGGTGAGTATGCAATTACCAGAATATAATTAATGAAGTTACACACTCTTTTGATGGATGCCCAGATAGATGCATGGCAGGTAGCAGCCTTGAATGAAAGAATGCTAATTCAACTGAAGTGCAATAGGGATTGTTTTGATTTATAATTCTTAACAAACTGCTTTCTCCCTTTACTCTGACTTAAGGTTCGTCATGTTGAAGTGCAGTGTGATTAGAAACTGTCTAAGGCTGCAGCCTGTCCTGAACAATGGAAGCAAATATGTCACTCAAGCAGGTTTGGTTTGTAACTACTCATCGGCTCCCTTGGAGCTTAGTTTGCTATGATCTAGCAAAGACTTTTTTATAATATCTGAACAGAAGACTCAGGATTTTTACATTCAGCATTGGGCAGGCTGTTTTTTTTGTATTTAAGTTAATAACTGAAATATAGCTTGTTCCACATTTTGAGTAAATAAAGGAACATATCTAAATAATTAAAATCTGGCTACATGCTGAAAAATGGCAAAAACTGTACACCAGCTGTTACCAGGAGGAACTATTAATTCATGCAGCAACTTTCAAGGCTGCATGATATGGACTGGCACACCATACAAGTACACAATTGATTAGAAAACTGGGGACTTGCAGGTCTGTAATGACTAACCAGAAGTTAGTATAAAGATGTATGACACAACTTGATTTAACATAGCAATCAAAACCAGGCAAAGACTATGTCTTCTGGAATATTTTATATGTATTGAATGCCACATTTACGATATAACATGACCCTGATGTTTTTAAAAAATTATTTTAACTGAAATAAGTAAAATGAAAACAAGTCTGCGGTGGCTATTGTAGGATGGCATAATCAAATGTACCCATTGCTGACCTTCTCACCAAAAATCCCTCAGTATGAACTAACAATGTTTAATGGTTTTTGGCATTAGTTATACTAATAAAAAAATTCCACCAAACTTCTCCTCTTCATCCTCTCTCACACAACCTTCCAGTCCACCAGAATCAGAGTGGACCCTACTCACCTGTAGTGACAAGGTTACATCTGATTCAGGTTAGTGAGAGACACAGAACAATAACAGCAATAAGGAAAGTACATTTAAAGACTTAGTCGGTACAGAAAATATAAGCTTAGCAAGAACAATGTTATGTGGGAAAATTTATTGTATATGAAAAACTAAACACGATTTAACAAGAGCACAATCTCACAAGAAACAAATACTATATTGAGTAGTGTCAATAGACGTATGACATGTAAAACAATCAAGGTAATTATTTTGTTTTGCTTGACATTCATTAGGCCTCTGTTGTCTGTGTTCAGTTTTGGTCACAATATTTTCAAAAAGGCAGATAAATATGAAAGAGTTCAGAGAACAACAAAAATGATAAAATGTTTGCAAAATAAGATCTATGGGAAAAGGTTAAGTGAGCTGGTCACGTTCAAACTAAAGAAAAGAAGCCTGAAGGGAGGCATGATCTGTCTACAAATACATAAAGCTGCTATAAAGAGGATAGGGACAAATTATTCTCATTCACTGATGAGGACAGAACAAGAACTAATGGGCTTATGCTGCAGCAGAGAACATTTAGGTTTAAGTGTAAAGGAAAATCTTTAGCTAATAGAATAGTTAGAAATACAACACACTGGAAAAACTCCATCTGAGATTCAGGTTTTAGCTTATTCTTGCTTTATATCTGTTAAAGGAAAGATCACATGGTGGTCAGAGCTCTAGCCATTTTCTTACTGCACTGCAGATTTCTTACGTGACCTTGGGCAAGCCAGCTAACAGTGTGCTTCAGCTCCCTAGCTGTAAAACAGTGACAAAAGCAATTCCCTAGCTCTCAGATGCTGTAAGGATAAATAGTTAAGGATTCTCAGACACTCTATGAGTTATCTAAATAACTATACAAATTAAACATTGAAACCTGCCACAATGCAAAGGCACCAACTGCCTGGTGTACCTGTGGGTCTCTTCCAAGCTAAGACTTCTGTGACTGACTGCTGCAACGTTCTTTAGCTAACACATCCACGTCTTGGATGTATTAGGATGTACAGTTTAAGCTTTATCTGAGAAAAAAAAAAAATGAGTAAAAAGTAACAATAAATCAGTAGCTGTGTGGCTGATATGACAGCTCACTAGCAGACTCACCTGACTATCTGCTGAAACCAGTGGACTGTACTGTCCAGTAGAAGATGGATCAAGCTTGAGCACCAGTTATTAAGTATGAAAAGGCATCAGTTATCAGGGTTCTGTCCTAGCTGACTTCACATGTTCTACCATGTGAGACCAAACCTGGAAAGTAAATTAAAATCAAGTTAGAAAGGCAGAGAACATTAGAAGTAAACTATAAAGATGTTAAAGGAAACAATGTTTTTGTTATGCTTTTAATCAAAGGTTTATTCCTGGACATCCTGTTGCTGTTCCATTTCATGCAGTTAGTTTTGATGGTTACAAGGGAGCTGCATTTCCCATCTAAAAGTAATTACCAATAATAAATTCTATGAAAAGCTCAAAAATAAAGGAGCAGCAGAAACATCCCTTGAAGGAGCTGAGGGGTTGTGATACTAAAAGTAGTTGAGTCTGTGAAAGCAAAATATAGTAAATAGATGTGGTCAGTTCAAAATTTTCATTAACTTTCATTATTTTACCCAGTATAGACTCTTTGAAGTGTTTGATCATATTATTTATTTAAGTTTCCCATATAGCACTGATGCATTTTCATCTTACTTGTTTAGCTTGTGTATTAGATGGAATACACATCTCCTTGGCTTTCAGTACAGTGAGATTTACAATAACATAATGCTGCATTTCCCAAGCTATTTTGTCCTGTCCCTTCTTCAATAGTATCCCAAATATTCCTGCCCGCTGTTAGCTCAGCTGAAGCATCAGATAGAGGTTACCTATAGTACATGTGGTTATAAAAACTACTTTTCCAAGCACATCTCACAAATCCAGGCTTTAGTGCTGTAGTAGAAATACTTAAAGAATTTGTACTTAGAAAATGCACTGTAAAAAAAGTTTAGCATCCTCTAACTCTTCCATTTCAATAGAAAATCCTGGATAGACATCAAAATAAAAGTTATGAGAAAAAACTGATTTGCTATTAGCATGTAAAACACAAGAAGGCAACAAAATAAAAAATAAACCACTGCAACCTAAAACATTTATGAAAAAATAAACTGAAGCCACATCAGATTTGAAGTGCTGAAGCATAAAATGGGACGCATTTCAAGAAAAGAATAAATGTGCCTCCCCATGGACACAAATGGTTTCACTGTCAAGCAGCTATGCAGAATAAAGCAATGTAAATGACAGGATAACTGGAAAGTAAGTCATGAACCCAGGTGGAGTAAATGAAAAGCATGACACAAGATCTCGGAAGACCTAGACAGAGCACAGGCACAACAAGCTAACTACCATTAACCCAAATGCTATAGGCATTTCATCTGGGAAGCTGAATGTTTACTGCATCAAGTTATGTGCTGTATGCTTATTCATATGCATCTGTACACTTACTGCTGAAGCTTTTCAAGTAGAATAGTGTGAACTGTGGATTTTTTTTATTCAGTTGAGAAACCAACAACAAAAATTCAGCTTAATATTTGGCTTTGTTTTCAAGTTATTTCAGCCATCTTCTAATCCTCTGGGGGGAAAATGTACAGCAGAATTTAAAATTTAAAAGTTTGTTTGAAATAAAAAGGTATAATGCTTTGTTTAAAAAAAATAAAAGGTAAAAACAAGAAAAAGACTAGTAGGGAAGAAAAAGTCTCTAAAGGGAAAACAGATACAAGTCTAACTTTGAACTTAGACTTCCCACATTGTAATCAAGTGACTTGCCAGCCAAGCACACATGTATACCTGAGAAACAAGTGAGAATGAGACTGCGGGGAGCATAGTAACAGTTCTGCACTCACAATACTTTCATCTCATGGTACATATATTTGTGCAGTTGGTGCATTTACCAGTTGAGTTTTTCATGTTGCAGATGACAGTTTGCCCAATAGATTGCAGACAGTGTTTTGTTGATGAAAATTGAAAGAAACTAAAGGGTTTGATAACATACAAGCAAGTTTTGTACACACACTACAGAGAAGATGGTCTGTGAGGGTTTTACATGTGTACTCTTCAGTGACTCAGTTTTAGTTATTTTCAGGCTTTAGATCAAGAACAAAACAAAGAATTCCTTTCCTCTCTCTTTGAAATTTTCTTAGAAGGTTATTTCTCTTAGCTCCTATGGAAATAATGCAGACACTCTATTTCAGACTTCAAGGAGCATTGGATGTCATGGAAAAAAATAGGATATTGCTAAGCATTTCCTGACATTATTTAGTACTGAATCATACTCCAATACTTAGAATCATAGAATCACTGAGGATGGAAAAAAACCGTTAAGATCATTAAGTTAATTTAACACTATCAAGTCCACCACTAAACTATGTTCCTAAGTGTCATGTCTACACATCTTTTAAATACCTACAAGAATCACTTCCCTAGTGCTGCTGGCCACACTACTTCTGATACAAGACAGGATGCTATTGGACTTCTTGGCCAGCTGGGTGTAAACTGGCTCATGTTCAGCCAGCATGTTAGGCTAGAGCCACAGTTCAAATCTCAATAATTTACATGTATTCATTTACATTTGCTTTCCTTCAATATTTATGGCTTGAATTATGCCAGTAATAGAGGGGAAGCATGTTTGTCTGTCTTAACTGTCACTGGTGACACAGATAAGTAAAATGGATGTGCGTGTTTCCGTTTTGTTTCTTACTAATGAGGCTTTTCAACTACTTCAGTAATGAAGAGTTTGACATTTGAAGCATTTGCATCTATTGCCTTCAGCATGAAGAAGCCCAAAGTTTTGTACTGGTAAGAAGTATAGGGATAATCTAGCAATGACAACAACATCTATGAAAAAATAATAAATAAATGAACAAATATAAGCCCTCAGGTCTAGTGCAGAAAAACACATGCAGAGGGCCACTTTAATCGGAAAATAATTTTTTGCCCCCATTGCAGATAGTGAATGGATAGACAGTGAAATGACAGCCAAGTCCACAGGTCCCTCAAGAGCTAAAATGGGAAGAGAGACAAAACCAAGTATTTAGCAGGAAACTACTGTTTTCATCTGTGCCTTTGGGCCAATGCCAGCTATCCTACTCCCATGTGCACTATTACGTTATTTGACTTGATCAATTAATCTAATTTTAGTCTGTTCTGGGGAAGGTAAAATCAGTTACAGGAACATATTGATGGTGGGATTAGATGTGTTTGATTCAGTCTTATCTACAACAAAATATATATAGCATAGTTTCCTTGAACGCAACCAGAATCAAATGAAGCAGTTTTCTTGCTGACTGCTTCAAGCTCTTGGTAGGTAGTGTTCAGCTCCAAAAATAACCCTTTCAACCCTTCTTCTATCTTGTGTTACCCAGCTAGTGAAACTGTATCTGTTCTTTCCTTGTTTCTTTGGGGTCAGTTACCCTGTTTCTTTACTCCTTTATCTGAGCTTTTGCCTCTCTGTCACAAGCTCTCAGGCCCCTAAAACCACAATACCCAAGTAAATCCCTCCACACTGGTAAGCATTTCAAATGTCCTCCTGATGACTGCTGTACTTTCAGTTGTCTCATTCCACTGGGAAGTTTCACAGATTCTTATCTTTAACCCAAAATGAAACAGTATTTACATTCAATAATGAAAATAGAAGGCATAACCAACATCTAATCATATGATTTCAAGAACAATTGCTGTGCATCTAGGAATCCTGGTGGAAATCACTTGGCTCCAATACTAAGCCACAAGAAGAAGATTATTTAGAAACACAAGCTTAAATAATATATACGATCACTTTTGCTAGACCTGGAAAAGAAATCTGGCATACAGAGATATGGAAAGGTACTGTTAGAAAGAGCATTGTTTAGAACTCCAATTTTCTAGATGTAGTATTGTCTGAAGAAGGTAAGAAAACCTCTTTTAAAATGTTGACTTATAACCCTTTTTCTCTGACAGAAAAGGAAAAAAGAGTGCAGGGAGAACAGAATTTAAAACAAAAAGAAATACTACTTCTACTTCACTGTACCTAATATTTTGCTCCAATCTCACATGAGTTTTAGTACAAAAATGGTTAAATGTGTAAGTTATTTCTAAGTGAATAGCCAAAGCCAAAATGAAAATTTTTATTAGGCAAAATGCTTATGTTTTAGCAAAAAAAAATAATAAAACTGTGTAATGACCTGTATTTGTTCTCTTCCTTCATCACTAGATGATACTGGTCTCCCTCTCTGCACTCAAAAGGAGATGAAGCAGCTCCTTTTAAAAATTTGGACACAAGAAAGCAGAGTGAGACTTGGCAGGAGCAACCTGCCAAGACCCTATGGCATAAATTGAAATTGCATCAGCAACACTCATGGGAGTCAAAAGTAGATAGGAGGGGAGATGACAAGGTAGGATTCATGTCACTTACTTTCATTAGCCTCTGCTACATTCAAACTACTGCTATTAGACACCTAGGTTTTTATTATTCACGTAGTCATTTTTACAATTATAGAGAATAGGCACTTTTAATGCGTTTTGTTTGACCTTTTTTAAATATTTACATTGAGATAATTTAAATTGTATTCTAGTAGTGTCTTAATTTCTCTAATGGTAATCATAGGAATTCCAGCATAGACATCCACATTGTACATTTTGACTGTAGATGTCTGCATTAGGTCATATAAATCCCAGCAAAAAAGAAAACAAAACCAAGGGACAAAAAGAGGGAGAAAGACTTACACCAGAGTCCCCAGTATGTAATGCAACCTAAAGTTTAAAAACTAAGAAGTCACAAATTTAAAGTTGAACAAGGTAAAAGTGAAACAGCATCTCAAAAAGTACCCAAATACCTCAGTTCACCTTCACTAGATGGGTCAGAAGCAACATATGATCTTTTAATTTGAGACTAAAAGGTCATCTAGGTCACCACTCTGGCACTGCAAGTTTGTTCTGCATGGTATATCTGTTGGTGTCTTTATAGGTTTCAAAATCTATGAACAAATGAAACATTACTCTTTCCCTGAGGAAAAAAATGAGGCCATTTTTTAAAAGCATTCTCAGAGGATTCGTATTTTTCCTGAAGCTAACTGCAAATATTCTTTTTCCTGTTTTGCTCCCATTTCCTTCTCATACCTTCCAAATCATTCTATTTGTTTTCGCACATGTTAAGCTACTTAGAAGCATTAATTGTAACAAAAATAAAAGGGGTTAAATGCTATTGTACTACTACTGCTGTAGCTGGACTCAAAGCCATCAACTCAGCAAGGGGTCAAAGTGTAATTAACAGATTTATAGATTATATTATGACACTAAATTACAACTACTGCAGGGGATTTCTTAATTTTCAGATTACTATGCCATACAATTTCAACAATTTAAACCTTTTTTTTTTTCTCAGAATGAGAAGGAATTCAAACAACTGAGAATGAAAAAGAATATCATGAAAATAAACAATGCGGAAAAATTTCACTCTGTCAGTGGAGGAGCCTAGGTGTTTTTTTTTCTTGTAGCTGTGACAAAAGGCACAAAAAAACCCAGTCTTTTTCAGATTTCTGCTATGATTTTTTCACTTTACAATAAATAGAAATGTGTAGCATTTTCTAAAATAGCACAGCTTAAACGATTACAGTATTTGAATATTCTTATTTAAAGTTTGTAAAGCACTGTAACAGCAGGGAAGGTTGAAAGCAGGAGTATTAATGGGTAGAAGAACTGAGTATGACAAGAAAGATTTTAGAATCTTTTGTCTCTTTTAGACTTGATATGTTACAGTACTTCAGCTGTTCCTAAATACTTTCTTTCTCTAGCAGACTTTTAGTATTCAGTTATACAATACTGCACTTCAGGTAATTTTATTTACAAATGAATCTGTAGGATTGATGTTCATATGTAGTTTAATTTGTGAGACACAATCTTGAAAAGTCATAAACTCACTTTGCATCTTTACATACTCATATATTAAAGAGGTATAATTTATAATAAACATCTGCTTTATAATACCAATGTGACAGAAGGCATTAGCCAAGGAAAATTGACTGTGGGTGTGAGAGACACCAAACACAAATATGCACATATATAATTAAACCTTTAAAATATGGCTGAGTGACTTTCTTATGCTAGTCCAAGGATTATTAATACACATGTCAATGTCAAATTTAATAAAGCTGTTGTGTTAATTGCAACTATGGTGCCTTGTACTAACACCTGTCAAGGTATTTCTGGTGCAGAAAATCTTTGTCATAAGTGAGCCAGATAACATAAATTATAAGTGAACTAGCCTTTTACCTCAGGAGATACAAATTCAAATACTGCTTTTAGTCTCAAATGAGTTGTTTGTCACACCCCACTGAACCTCCAAATATGGCACAGTTCTGCATGGCTGGAAATCCAGACCCAGGAGACATGAGGAACTGGAATATCAGGCTGTATCACTAATCAAGATTATGGTATACTGGCAGAGACAAGTAGGAAAGTGTGTGTGCGTAGCAGTTGCCAGCTCCTTCCCTCAGAAGCCAGCACTATTCATGTCTTAAATTCAGGAAGCAGGAAGTTTGTTAATAAGTTTTGGACAGAAAAATAAGCTGCTGTTACTAATGTCAGCTTTTACAGATCAACTGTACAATCGTACAACTGTCCAGGATATTCTCCCATCAGAAGTAATGGTATCCATGTGAATGCCAGCCAGTGCTGCTTTCATCTCTGAAAATGCTGAACACCATCTTCTGAACAGAAAGCTCTACGAAGAATATAACCCTATATCATATGTTTTACTTTACTACAAAACTGCTCTCATATAAAATAAAATTTTACAGAAATGTCTCATTCAAGAAAAAAAAAAGGAAAAAATCCCAGTAGAAAAATCAATAAAAAATACTTTTAAGCCATTGACAACATCTACTAATATTTCTTTGCAAAAATTGTATCCGTTAAAATTAATCTACCCTATTTTCACTGGAGGCACCATATCAGAAGACTGGCATAGTGATAGATCTGTGAAGTATCTCAACCCACGTTCATTTATGCAGACATAGAGAGCCAGCTAAAGGCATGTCCTGATGTTCATGTATACAATATGCAGCAACCAGTGGAATATGGCACCATCTTTAATGCATAAGCATAAGAGAGAAGAGGAAGGCAATAGCATTATGCTAGAATTACACATACATTAGTAGAGACTAAGTAACGCCACATTTCAACTTCAGGATCTCATCATTGTATGTTCTCCTCTTTATACACCTAGCCCGCAGATGAGCCTTAAAGAGTTTGTGCCACAATGCATGTCTCAAGTATGTACAGGTTTAAGCAAAACATCATTAAGAATCTCCAGGCTGAATGTGGAGATACAAAGCCCAAACTTAAAACATTCATATTTTCAGAGTAAAGCAAGGATAATTCCTTTTAGCATAGGGTCAAATCATTAGTATGTAAAGCACTAGGTTACCTTTTAACAGCCCAAAGACAGACCTGTTCTACCTCAAAGAAAGCAAGAAGGAAACAACATACACTCAGGCAAGCCATAGAGGGTGGACAGAAAACAGAGAGTGACTATTACAACACAACATAATAAGCTTCAAGTCCTCTACTAGCAGACATTTATACATACCTTTCCAGTTTTACTATCAGAGTCCCCTGGGAGATAAATAAAAGGAGGGGAAAACCATTTTACCCTTCCTGTCTTTCTAAGTGAAGGATCCCAGATGAACAGACTGAGATCTCCAAACCAAAGGATTAAAATGACCTACTTACCAGGTGGTTTTTTTACTGTGATGGTTTTTAGAATTACACGTTAGTCAAAAGCTGTGTTATGATATGTCAGTGTAATAGCTCATATATATTTTATAAAAGGCTTAATGAATATTTGAATAAATAGACAATTAATGCTTCAGAAAGTAAACAAGTATTTAGTTTTTTATTGAAACAGCAGTCCAATTTCAATCTTCTTTCAAACAAAAATAAAAAATAATATTTATACAAACTGATACAGGGATATGAATATGAACATTTATTCAAAAACCAAAACTCAATAAGAAACAAAAGTAAATTTAAGACCAAATATTATGCTAAGTTATGTTTATCAGGGAAAGAGATTATATAGGAAAAATAAGTCTTTCTAATTCACATGTTCATGCCTGTGTCTTGTACCTAATATAGTCTTCTAGAACAGCACAGAAAAATACACGTTTTGACACCCTAATTTTGTAATGGGGTAAGAAATAGATAGTGAATAAGCAATGTATACTCAGTAAATAAGAATCATAGAGACTTAAGGAATACAGATTGTTTCATTCAGACTAAGTTTTCTGATATTTAACTTCAGATAAAGTAGGCATTAAAAGGCTATAGTTACACACATATGTACACATATATTTGTGTCTCTTCTAACTCCTGCCTAACAAGGGGAGGTAAGTATTGCTTCTCTCTCAAAGAGAAGCTGATAATAGAGTCAGATGTTTCTTTGATATAATCCTGTTTGTTTATGAAAATCGTCAGAATCCTGCTTTTCATAGTAAAGTAGGAAATAAACAGAGGAATTAAGAATGTGTTAAGCATTGCCTTTGGTCACAGTTATCGGTGCTATTTTCAATCAGAATCTTTCTCAAAAGCTTCTACTTTTAACTTTTCTTCAAGCTGTGTTCTCAGAATTTGTTCAAAAAACTTCTGATCCTTGCTTACAGTCTTGCCTATCTGCTTCTCTGGACTTAAATCTCTCTCACAGATGCATATCTTCTAAAACAAAAGCTAGTAAAACTCTCATCCATACAGGCACATGCACATGCTCTCAGTGCTTTGGACAATGACAGATGGCTGAATTTGGGGTGGAGGGTGCTATAGTTTCAGCTATCTGGTCGCATAAAGGATTGCAACTACTGATTATAATTACCGTAAATGATCTGAAAGTGGAAATTTGTCCAGTGAATAAAAGAGGTATGTTTGTGTGTAGACAGACTTAAAAGTATAAATTAAAAAAAATGTGCAGAACCCTAACATTAATGTAGTACTGCATTTATTAGAGGTACAAGAGACCAAAACAATCTTAGAAATTTGAGAATCTCTTTCAAGGAACAAAGAAAATCAAAAAGGGATGAGCATCTATGAAGAATGAATTAAACTCTTTGCTAGAATGACCACTAAGTGAGTCATACTCAGTGGTCATTGAAGGGGAAAAAGCTCAGAAGCCTTTACTGAAATAGAGGTAAAAAGAATTAAGTGAGTCTTCTAACAAAAGTGAAAAGAAAGCAAGGAGAAAAATACCACAGGATTTAGTCCATCCAAACATTATTTTGTACTAGAGATATCAAAACATATCTGGCAGATATTTTTAAGTAAAAAAACCTACCTTGGTCCATTTACTATGTCTTTTGATTCTGATGGCACAGAAAGTTCAAAGAGTGAGAATGTTTATGTTTTGATCTGGAGAAAAGGGGCAGAAGAACATTATCTGTATCTCTGAAAAGCTTCTGAAAAAATCAGAGCAACTGATTTCAAATTAAAAAATCAAACATGCATATTCCTTGGACTAATGAACCTGGAAAACATGGCAAGTCAGAAAAGGTTATGAGTTGGCTCTTGATGTGGTTAAGACTGTGATCATCATGCCAGCCCAAAATGACAGGGAAGAGATACAAGGAATCCTTGGAATGATAAACCATGAAAACATTTATAATGGCAACTAGAGTGCTACCATGGAAAGAAAGCCAGCAACAGTTACTTGCAAACCTTCATAAACACTTTCAAAGACCTTAAGAAAAGATTCCCTACTCCAAAGGTGCTTTTGCAGTGAAAGGAAAATTCAGTTGTCTCCAGATTCACATCCAGTCTGGTAAGACTGGCTAATGAGTCATGTTAATGAAACCTGCATGTCAGTACAGTCAAACATAGAAGGAGACTTTAGCCTTAATAACCGGGTATGGTATGGCTCATCTCTTTAACTGCAGGGAGCCAGCATTAGTTGAAAACAAACTGTTTGTTTTGACATGTTTTGTTAAAACTTAGGCATGTGAAACTTCAGCAGACAGGATCTCCCTCTGGAGGCGTTCACAAGCATCTACTGCTTTTTATTGTCTATAGGGAAGTGAAGCATGCATTTTTAGACAACTAGCTGCTAAAATGTATTTGCCAGTTAGGTGACTAAGCTGGAAAAAGTGGGTCCCACTCCTCAAATAAAAAAATATATTTCTTAAATTGCAGATATCAGATGTGCAAATCAAGCACAAGTCCCGGAAAGGTTTGAGAGCTACAGACTCCCTTTCTGGAACATTTGGCAGAAGTGAGGCAGAACAGATTCAAGTGTGAGATTGGTACATCAAACAGAATTTCTGAGAAGTAGCCTAGAAAGGTTTGGAGACCATGGTTCTCAGAAAAATTGCTTAGGAGAGGGAGATGAAAAAAGTGGGCCCAACTCTTAAGATAGGAATGGTTGTTGCCTGTCACTAGTCTTATCTAAATTCAGAGCTCACAGATTTAAGTAAAATCTGAAATACCACGCATGGTGAATTCAGGGGTAATATGAGAAAAAAAAGTTGAAAAATATATGCTAACACAATTTAGGCATACCAAAATAGAAGACAATATTTGGAAACAGTAACTGCAAGGTAAATATCACTGTTTACCTCATCCATCAAGAGCAAAAGCCAAGTTAGAAAAAGAACTCTTGTTTGTGACAGAAGGAACTACATGTAGAGAGCAAACCAGGCACAGATTTGTTTATGTTAACTGAAGAAATTTATTGCTCCTACTCTCATAGTCTCATTTCCTGAGACAGCTTTGCAAAAGGATATTGCAGATGACTACACGGTTATGTATATTGTACCCATTCCTGCCAAACATACTATACTTAAAACAGTAATATATGTGGACAAGGGAAGTGATTCTTCCCTGTTGTTCCACTCTTGTGAGCCCCCACCTGGAGTACTGAGTTAAGTTGTGGGACCCCCAGCACAAGAAGGATGTGGACCTGCTCAGGTGAGTCCAGAGAAGGGAAATGAAGATGATGCTGGAGCACTTCTCTCACGAAGAAAGGCTGAGTTGTGGTTGTTCAGCCTAGAAAAGAGAAGGCTCAGGATGACCATATAGCAGCCCTCCAATACCTAAAAGGGACCTAAAAGAAATCTGGAGAGGGAGTTTTTATAAGAGCAGTGATAGGACAAGGAAGAATGGTTTTAGGCTGACAGAGGGGAGATTTAAGTTAGATATTAGGAAGTTCTTTGCTGTGAGGGCGGTGAGGACCTGGGACAGATTGCACAGAGATGTGGCTGCCCCACCCCAGATAATGTTCAAGGCCAGGGGGGATGAGGCTTTGATCAACCTGTTCTAGTGGAAGGTGCCCCTCCCCTAGGCAAAGGGGTTTGGAACTGGATGATCTTTAAGGTCCCTTCTAACCCACACTGTTCTGTGATTCTATGAGGTAAGGATTTTGATGACAAACAACAAAAAAACTTGCAGAGGAATTTAATGTAGCCATACACATGACAGTATGCAATTTACACCCTCTAGATCTAGGGGCATTACATCTCATTTTTTACTCTCTTCCCTCTTAAAATGTTATAGAAGACATTTTTCCACTGGTAGTTGGAAAATGGTATCTGAAAATACAGCTCATTCTAAAAAAGCTTGTGAAATCAGTCTCTGATAAACTTATAATTAAATTGCAGGATACATCAACTAAGCGTGACACTATTACATCTTGACAATTCATTTTTATGAGAATTAATTATAAAAAAAAAACTTTCATGTTAAAACTTATAGTAAAGGGAAAAAATTTGCATACGTATGCAAAGGCAAGTTCAAATATGTGCCTTAAGAATGGTGAGTTGTCAACAATTAATGTGAAAGTTAAATGAATATTGCACATAGCATCTTTTGCACCAAAATATTTTTCCAATAAATTGCTGTCCATCAGCGAGGATGATGGAATGGGTGAAACAAGGAAATCATGAACGCTGTGTACCACTTTGTCCCAGATGTTTTCAGCAAGGGGACAATTTCATCAGTATAAGGAAAATAAGAGATCACACTATCTAAAAGAACGGGCTAACCAGTTTTTACCAACAGCATTTTCATATCACAGAGGAAACGACAAATACAAATTATGACTGCGCAACCGTTGTGAGACAAAACAATTGAAATAGATAAAAACTAAGTAATGAGCAAATGTAAACTACACATAAGCATTGCTTATGTGAATATGTTGAGTTAATATGTTGAATTTAGAAAAAGATAGACACTTGAATGTATTTTTCCTAAATTATTTTTTGTCATGAAAAGAAATCTGTAGAACTTTTCATTTCAATCAGACAAAACCTAATGCATTCTACTTGTAATTAAACCCAAAGCAATTGTTTTCCAAGTTTGTAATTTAGTCATATAGCTAAAAGAAAAAAAGAAAAAGTCAGTCTCAGGGTTATTCATACTAACCTTTCTTTTAAATGGGAAAGGAATAAGTAGGCATACTTTTCAGATGTTTACATAATGTTATGAGACGGTTCAAGCTAAAGTACTACAGACATGATTTTAACTACAACATAAATGAAGCAAATCTGTGCTGACCACCCTCTTTTAGGATAACCTATATATATATCACTAATGCCTAAGCACAAGCGCTCAGTTGCTAAGGCTTCCAGGTATTTCATCATATATATATTGGTAGAAATATTAGCAGGATATTAATCATTTCATCATGGAAGGAAATTTTAGAGACCACTGGTCAACATAGTGAGTGAACTAATGGAAGAAGCGCTTTCTAAATCCCCTTCCAATACACTAAAATAAATGGGCTGATTTGTACAGGACTTTAAAGCTGAATATCATAAGCTTGTGTGCGAACAGCAGTATGTATTGAATAATTAAGTAAAAATGTTGGTACTAACTGCAGGTTCATTGGTGGAACTATATGCATTAAACAAGTCATGCCCAACCTACATGCTGAGTTTTTAGAAACAGAATCACTTTTAATAATATGTATCATTATACAGAGAATTTATTGCCTCATGAGAATGTAAAAAGGTTTTTTTGATGTAACCTATAGAATGTAGTCTGACTCTACCCAGAACTGAGCAAAGGTATAAACCAATAGGTCCCTGATAGTGCGACCATGAGCCTATCTTTCAAAAATACCAGGGAAACCAAGGCCTCCATACACAGAAACACTATTTGCAACTCTCTGTCAGTGCTACGGACACTGCTCCCCAAGGCTCTGTCAGGTTTTAAACAAAAAGAAAGGCAGGTCAATAACACGTTGATCAGAAAATTGAAAGGGTTCCTCTACCCACCACCAGTACATTATTATTATTGTTGTTGTTGTTGCTATTGTTATTACAGCTGTGATTAAAGATTGTAAGTTTATGCTTTTATAATGGATTATATAGGGTTCATGCAGCAAGACATTACTTACTCTATCACTTTCCACTGGGTACAACTGAAGCCTTAATGAAAGCTTGCTTTCGTTTACCCAAAAAATTTCAATTTTCATTTGTAAAACCACAAGCAAGATCTTTAATGGGTTAGGGGATGGGTAATGTTACTGTAACAAGTGTGTGTCTGTATACTTTAGTGACTATAAAGCTATACCTTGCACAGATTACATGCGACCAGGTACTTATGACAGAAGGGCACACATCTGCCTAGAAGAGATACGATGTATATGTATGCTTGTGGCACTCAAGATACCAATGAGCCCAACAAATAGCAAACAAAGTATAGGTGGTGTTTTTCCCTGAAGCATTTAACATCTTACAGTAGAAGCAGTGTGAAAATACAGACTAGTCTAACGAAGCAGTCAATAGCAAATCAGGACATTTCAGGCATGTCTCCAACAAGCAATGGAGTGTAGTATGAAAAACCTGAAATAACCTCATCGTTATCTCCTGAGCTAGGGGGGTATAGATCTATCATCAGAGCATATTTTGAAACTAACTAGCTCTGCTGAGAAGCTGGGATTAACTAGCTTTAGTCCCAGATGCCACTTACAATGCTGTTTACAGTGCTTACTGGTTTTGGTACCAGATCATCCACGCTGCAGCCTGAGACACACCAACAAGATGAGCCCCAGCCAAGGGGTGTCTATCTCCAAAGCCAACAAGTGGAAATATCTGCTGGGTTTATACTTGACACTTTGAGCAGTCTTTTGTGTGCTTTCCTGTCACTGTCAAGTGCCATGACATGCAATAATTTCCTTGTGTGTTTTTCCTTGAGACTACCATATACATAAGCCCTAAACCACTTTTCTTGCAGTGTAAGCAGTTGACAGACTACATCTTTAAATGGTTTCTTTTCTACACAACGCATAATTTCTGATTTGTCTGAAACTATGATGCTTATAGAACAAAGATAAAATACATGCTTAGATTTTCTCCTACTTGCTTTTGAAGTTGTTGGCACAAAAGCAGCTTTAGCTGGGAAAAACGCTCTGTTATATGCCTGGACTTTAGAAACAGGAAGGCATTCAGAAACATCCCTTTCTTCCATGTTTCTTTATGGATTGCCTCTAGACAGCTTCTGCACGCTACGCTACTTACTGTGAGTACATGCCTTGATTGTTTGTTTTTCCCTACACACTGCAGAAAGCTCAGGTGCCTCAGAGAATTCTGGACTGCAGTCCAGGGTCTGAGGCATAAAATCTAGGCATTGTAAAGCTCAACATAATGTCTTTTCTATTGGATTGAGCTTTCTAGCCCCAGGCATGTTCAGTCTGCATTGACACCTAACATATAAGCCATTGCAGCATCTCAAGCAAGACCCTTACAGCATTTCCCCTCTACCACTTTTATTTCTTGCCTGCAGCCTCCCTATCCTGTAGCCCCATCATATAACCCTACACAGACTACTGCCTGACTGAGGACAGCAAGAATTCAATGGGACTTTTGAACTTTACTCTGAAACACCCTTTTGACTTGCTTCTTGTGCTATTGCGAAAGAACTGGTCGATGATTAGTGGTAAGCTGCAAAAATTAAGACCTGGTAGACATTATTTCCTCTCTTGAAATCTTTCAGTAGCAATGGGACAGAATTTAACCTTTCGCTTCTGAATTTAGAGTTATTTGCACTAAAAGAATCATATGGCATGTCATTACCAAAGCTCTTCCTCCATAGCTGGGTTTAAACCACGACAATGGCTTTTTTCCCAGTACTGTGAAATCAATATGCACTTCCTGAAACAATAGTACTGAAACTTAAAATGTGAATTTCTTAGTTTGCAATTATTTCCAGGGTTCATATTTTCTTTGCCTTTGCTTCTATGTTCTGTATGTTGTTAAAAAGAAACAAGCAAATTAATCTTCAGATTGTTGATAGCAGTGGATCATAATAATTCTTATCTGTTGTTATTATTAAGGAGAAACTACAGGAATTTTAATCTACGTTGTATCAATATCATACATCAAACTACCTCCTTCAGAGCAGTTGCAGTCTATCATCACAAAATAATCTACAATCAGTATTATACACCATGCACTGGCAAGAAACCTGCATATTAAATCTTTTATGGTTTCAGTATCCAATGCATTTACTTTTCCAATAAACATACTCAAACTTTCATCATATGGTCTAGTACAGAGAATTCTTTGTCTTAAGACAAAAATCTGAGCTATAGTAGTACATGAAAAAAGGATGTTTTATTTCTGTACAGTTTCTGCACAGTCTTCAGACAAGGACTTTAATGTTATTTAAAAGCACTAATGAAAACTTTCAACACCTCTGTAAGACAGCAAGATAAATTACTGCTAAATGCATGGACAGGGATTGTGACCTGCAAGACCAGCAAGTCATAGCAGATCTTGAATTAGTACTATTGTAGCCAGATTCAGATTATTGCGTTATCCAGATTATTACCTCATTATTACTGAATCCGTATCCGGATCGGTCCAGATTATGGAATTATTATTATTATTTTTGAATCCAGATCTTGGATTCATGTTCACTTTTTCTAAGATAAACAGCTTTCTCTCAGGGTGGCCCTATGTTGTGATCAGAACTTTTGTTCCAGAAGTTATTGGTGTTAAACAACTGCTTAAGTAAAGGAACAAATAAGATCTGGATGCATCACTGGCTTTCCACTCTGCTCCTGTCACCTCTTACCCCCTCTTTTTCTGTTTTTTTCTCTTTGATCACTTTGTACCAGCAATGAATTCCAACAGGAATGTAAAATCAAATACAAAAAGAACAAGGAAGCTAGGAGAAATAAAAGGTCAACATTCAGCTGCATAAGGAAATGAGCATGAGAAAAACTCTACTAAGTAAGCAATCTTCAGCCCATACAGGGAAAACTGCAAAGTAATCCATTTAAAAAGGATGCCGACTAAAACTGTCTCAAGACTGGAGGCCAAGACTATGCTTTTTCCCTTGATTGCTCAAGCTGGAAAACAAAACTAAAACATACCATGTCCATCCTGCAAGTCCAGATTTCTTTCATATGGGAGCAAGGACACGGAGAAGGAGGAGACAATGTCGTCACAAACTGGAATGCCACTGCAGCAGAGAGATTTATCAGGGCCCAGATCTGAGAAACACTGTTATATTCCTCAGCTTAGACAAGCGCAAGATATTCTATAAATTTCAAATCATGCCAAGCCCTAATGGAATTTACAAATTTCAGTGAAAATCCTACACAATCAAACAAATCCAAAGGGGGGTTGGACTAGATGATCTCTTGAGGTCCCTTCCAACCCTTGGGATTCTGTGATTCTGTGAATCCTCTCAAAAGGTTTTGTTTGGACACAAAGATGTTACATGCATTTTCTCAATAATTTAAAATGAATATTGGTGAAATAAAAAAGTGTATTTGCTAAACTGCACAGGATGGCTGGTGTGTGATTCAGAAATTTTACAGATGTCCTGGGTCTGGTTGGGATAGAGTTCACTTCTTCATAGCAGCCCACACAGTGCTGTGCTTTAGATTTGTGGCCAAAACACCTCTGATAAAGCATCAGTGTTTTATCTATTGCTGAAAAGGGCTTGCACAAGGTAAAGTTCTCTTCTGTTTCTCACTCTGTCACCCCCACCCCAGCATGCAAGCTGGGGTATGTGCAAGAAGATGGTGGGGCACAGCTGACCTAAACTGACCAAGGAGATACCACATACTGTATGATGTCATGCTCAGTAACAAAACTGAGGAGGGAAGGAGTTTTTCCAGTGGGCATCAACTGCTCATAGGAGGTAATGAGTGATTGCCTTTGCATCACATGGTATTTTTATTTTTATTAAAATTGCAAAAAAGCTCAATCATGGAAATTCTTTGCATATGATGACATATACAACTGTTGTATTAAAGAGAAATCAGTCCAGTAAATAAAAAAAGAAAAAAAGCATGTATCAATTTAAAGGGGTTTTGGTTGGGTTTGTTTTGGTTTTTTTATATGTATCACGCTAATTAAGTGGAAATTAGCAAAAATAAATGGTTTGCATAGTGTGGACTATCATCAAGTGCACAGAGAATACAGTAGAAAATATCGGAAATTTAAAGGCAGATTGTAAGTTCACTACATGTGATTTCTTTAGCAGTACATAATAAAAAAGCCTCCTGTGAGCAGGCTAACCTATTTTAAAATCATATGATCATATTTTAAATAACAACTGCAAGAACAAAACAAAGTAAAGTATAAATGCTGGAATTTTGAGAGTCTTGTTTAGCACTGGACAAATGCTTTCAGGTAGAAGAAATTAATTCATAAATTTACTAGAATTCAGTTAGGGAGCAACGATACACACTCTAATGAACATTAAACAAACACCTAAAGCAGGCAATCCCATTGAGATACCTCTTTGCTAAGGGTTCTATAATGTTTTTCAAAATCTGAAATGGCTACTTCTGTGTTACATGTGAAGATAGCTGAAGCAATGTTACTGGAACAGCACCTGCCTTTCCAAGTGTCCAGTGCATTAGAAGAAAAAGAACATAAAAAGAAGAAGAGCAAATAAGCACATAATAGATAAAGACATCTTTGTGAAAGTCATAGAACATACCTGTTGGCTAAGTAATGTGGTAGATATTGAAATGTCAGGCAAGAAGCACATTTGTATAGACTCAAGCTATTTAAATAAAACACAAAAAGCGCTCACTGCTGAGTGTCTACAGTCATGAAATATTACCTGACTTGGCAATGCAAAAATTAAAACCTACAGGAAAACTACCTAGTGCCAAATTCCAAAATACAAAAGGTAGGCATTGGCAAGTATTCCTGAATAACAGAAGTGGTTACCTCACCACATTCTGCACAATTAGTGTGTCCAAATTATCCAAAAGATGTTCCCTGGAATTAACATTAGTCCAACTACATCATAGGTGACGTTGGAAAGGCACAATATGGTAGCTGGTATAGCAGATCTCAGTCATCGCTTCCTTTACATAATATAGGAATTGGGGAAATCAGTCACAAATTGTGTAAGTACAAGAACACTTCATGATGAGCAATACTCACTGCAATACAGATCACATAAAACAGTCATTTTTTTCCCCAACACCTTAAATCTAAGAAAGCAAACACAAAGCAAGAAGCATCCATACATGAAATACTAGTTAACCAGAAGCTACTAGTAATTGCAGAATACATTTGGGGAGAGGTGGGACAGCAACCTGTGTGTGCAAATCCTTGAAGCTACTGCTAAAAGAAAATGTCATATGACAATTAGTTCAATAAAACATAGTCACTAAATTTATCAATACAGAGATGTGAATAGAGAAACGGCTGCCAGTGTGATACTAGTGAGATGGGACACAGGGCAGTAAACTTACAGAAGAGGCAGCCTGAAGTTGTCCTGTCTAGAATTACTAGAATCACCTAAACCAAATAAGTCAAAATTGAAAAGCAGTTTCTTATAGCAGTACTTGCATGCAAAAAATTTGAACAATATGGTAAAAGACAGGAAAACTATCCCAGTAGAAAGTACCCATAAATCACTAGGGAGTGCTTTTTAAAAAACAGTCAGTCACAGAAAGCTTTTAGTGTATGCTACAGAAACTGCAAAGTGTAAGCATGAAAGAGACTGACAAATGCATTGCAGATTTCTTATCCAGAGCATCCTTGCAGTGCACCACCACAGCAACTTAAGGATGAGAAATCTCTAGCCTGATATTAATGCAGAAAATGCAGAAAGACAGAAGCATCAGGTAAATCTGTTAAGTGCCAGTTTCAAGGTAGGGGCTACAACATATCTAAGAACAAATGATACAAGACAAAGATTTACAAGCACTTGCATCTATCATTCTGTCACACTCTGTCAGGACAGCCAGACGCCGTGGCAGAAGCCTTGTCTGCTTCCCAAGAATACTGGAACAGCCCAGACGAGCTGAGAATCCAAGATAGCATTATATATAAAGTCAAATGAATCATAAACGCAAGGTCAGTAAAAAGAAATTCTTTCAGGTATGCACTGAAGCCATACAGGAATAGTGTTCCGTTCATTCACAATGCAGTGGCATTGCACTATCTGCACCAAACCTGCACTAAACCAAGGTCTTCGACACCTCAGGAGTAGCTTTGTAATGCCCATGATGAACAGAAGCTAGGCTATTGGACACCATTCCTGCTAAAGGTTTTCATTCTAATAACAGTAGTTGATAAAAGGCAATGTAATTACAGAAAATCCCAACAACAGGATCTGGAACAGCCCACAGTCATAATTATGAATCAGAATTTTGTTTACATGCCAACACAGATTAGTTCTTCATTGCAGTGTGCTATTTGGGCATCAGTGGCAAAATTCATATTCTCAAAATAATGTTGTCTGCAAATGTAAGCATCCACATGTGACTTAGAATCATAAGATCCTATTACAGTCACTGGAAATATAGCCAACACCGCAAATGAAATCCTTAGGACTTCTCAGCTGACCAATTGCATCAGACTATAGAGGATAACTACTCTCCAGACTCCAGACTAATGTATTAACAGGCCACTGCCAAATGTGGTGGTATAGATACTTGGTAAACATATAGATGTATAGATATATTGCAGTTAAATCCAGATATCTCAACCTTGAGCTGAAACCCACACTAGTGACATCATTCATGTCACTTAATTTCTGTTATATTCAGTTATTCAGAAGCTAGTGTTCAGCCAAAGCATGTTGCCAGCTTCTTTTTGTAGTCAGCAGAAGCTTGAGGGCTAAGCCCTTCCAGAAGGCTTTACTCATCACACCTACTAAGGTACTTCTCTTAAGATATCGTATGCCTGTTAAGAGATGCTTATCTTTCTCTTCTGACTACTGAGCCAGTCTACTGAAGGAGACTAGAGAGAGCTAATGTGAAGTGAGACATGTCCCACCCCAACACAATAACATACTCACTATCAATGTTGTAGTGAGGTATTTTAACAGGCACTGCATCTTGTATGCAGATACATCAGAGCAAGAGCAGAGCAATTTTGGTTCCCTGCCATCCACTGTGCCCACATGCTCTCAGGTGGGACAGGAGGGCTTTCCCCCATGTATTACATTTTTCTAAACAGCAGAATGAAAAGAGGACACATAACAGATTCCTAAGAAGGAAAGAAATCAAGGAAGAAGGAAAGTGTGTTATTGAGCCTTGATGGCATGAGTTGTCAAGCTTACTAGGAAAAGAAGTACAGAGCAAAATGTTCAGGGAAAACAGGTCAAAAAGAATCCAACACGCCACTCTGGGAATCAGGCACTTAGAATTTACTAATTGCAACATTCTTTTATTCATTAAAAATAGATAAATAGTTTGTAGAGGTTTATTAACTAAAATGGTTAGTAATTTTTTAGAGAATTTAACAGAATAGTATAGAACTTGTATCTATCAATAATAACATCTAATGAACAGATTATTGCCATATACAAAATATTTATTAATTGTTTACCAGTATATTATGGACATTAGTAACATCTGCTGCAGATAATTACAACCATGTTGATAGGTGTTTTAACTGATTATAAGACACATATGACTCAGGTAGACTTTATTATAAATGATTAATGATTTTAAATAACTGCTTTGTAAACTTATTAGAAGCTATTTATAGATGAAACTTTATTTAAAGGACCACAAGTTTTGTTTGTTTCTCAGTGTCAGACAATATACATCTAGATGCATGTTTTGCAGTTATGAAAGGCTGTTAGGTTAAATGATAGCCATTTAAAATATGTATTAGGGTAAAACAATGAATAAAAATTACCACAAATACACATAAAAGAATTGAATTATAGAGTAACCTTTCATGATATGTGCAATCTGGTATGCCACTCATTTAAGTGATTGTCATGACTAATTTATGTTCACATTCAGCTTTTGTTGGAATTCTGAAAAATATGATATTAAAATATTACACAAACCAAGCAAATAAAAAAGTGTGTCATCTGGGACTATTTATGCCAAGCTTTGTTCTGGATTGAAAAGAAAACCCTTGAATTAGAATCTTCCATTCAATCACAACAGAAAGCAGTTTGAAAATAAGGGTTTATGATAAAAACACTGACAACAATGGCAGTATAAATGAGCACCACTAAAATATCCCCATCTATGGAAGAAAATGTTCATGTACAATCCATGCTTGTACTACAGACAGGCACAGCTTAACAGAGATATGCCTAGTGCTTTAACTGTTTACTTAGGCAGCAACAGAGTTCTAAGAAATAGTTGCTATGCCAACCCATCACAGGACTATATATATATACATTCATGACCAGCGCTTATTTTGAGAGCTCTGCTACACTTTCCTTCAAAATTTTAAATACACTATTGCTATATAGTTTCCATTAAGGCAAAATTCTATAGTCTGGACAAGTTGTAGCCTTGATTTTCTTAAGGTAGGGTGTGGAATATGTAGAATAACATGATGAGGTTTCAAATAAGGAGCAGAACAGCTTTCTGACATCACATTTCTACAATCACCGAACAGGCTGTTCTATTTGCAAGCCTCTAAAGATTTGGTGTTCAGATGATAAAGGGCACTGCTTTTTATAATCTATGATTAACTGTCATGTGTGTATTACCACAGGAGTTCTCCAAAGAGAAAGCAAAGTATGTTTTGGTGGTGCAATGATGAAATGCTTTTTTTGTGCTATTTACCAGAACAATATTCCATATAAACTCCATACAGTCAGTTTTTTTGTAAAACAGGAACAATGCACAATAATCTACCTCTGCAGCCTAGAAGTGATGTCTTTAGATAAATATGCTGAAAAAAAAACAAAACAAAAAACAAACAAACAAAAAAAAAGAAAACCCCCCCAAAACCAAAACCAAAACATAGAAGGAGCTCTTTAATTACTTTTTTTCTGTTTATGTTACTTTAGGGGTTGTTTTTTTTCAAATGCTTTTGAATTTTGAGACTCCTTATTTCATTATTATTGGATGACTATATGCAGAACTGCCATTTCAATTAGATTTTCATGGCTGATACAACCATTGTTGACAGCAAGTGCTTGAATGAATGAAGGGAAACCAGGTTAGCAATGTTTGTGTCATTGCATTTAAATAAAACTAAACGTTCTGGCAGCAATGTTATCAAATCTGAAGAGAGAAGAAATTCAGTAAAAGAGATGGGAGGAAGGGATCAGGTCAGAGTTAATAATATTTTTTTAGACATAACATTTTTCTGAAGAAGAGCTATTTCCTTTTGAGACATTATTTTAATTCCTAGTGAGGGTAGCCACTTCTTTTTCAAGCAGATTAGAAAACACAAAATATTTATATATGTCTTCTAACAAGAATTTTGCAACTAGACAGACTTCTTGAAATGTGAGAAAAGTAAGAAGATAGGAAAGATTTCCGTGCAGGTACAAAGACCTCAACCCACTAGAATTGGCAAGAAAAGCCATTGTGATAAACTCCAAAGTTTAAAACTTTCTGTCTGTTGTAAATATCAGTATGAAGGAGAAAGGAGAGGATGAGTGTGGTAACACCTTCATTCCATTTAAGAATGACAATATACATACCAGATGAGAACCTGGTTGGGATTTTTTTTAAGAATAAAACAGAGAATCACTGAAGCAAGTCTCTTGTGTCTCTCAGACTGAAATGAATGATATATTTTGTATTCATTCAAATGTCTACAGAGAAGATATATGAAACTAAGGATAAGAAAAAAAACAACAATAAACAAAAAATAAACAAAATATATTCAATGCTCTGAATCAGATTTGATACAATGGCGCTGCCACAGGCAGAATGCAGTTCTCAGAACCTGATTCAGTTCAATGGTTTTTAAATGCTACAGCTGTTTTTAGAATGTACCTCTGGGAACCAACAGATTATGTCCATTTTTCAGTGAAGTAACTTAATTTTAAAGATTAGTATATTTTAATTATTAAAGAAATAGTGCACTTCTTGCTGAAAGTCTATATAAAAATCTAAAATTTCTTAGAATTAATTTTATTTATGTCATACAATTTCATTAATTTCTTGGCTTTTGGACATTTTTCTTCATGTACTTTCTACACAGCATAGTCCTATTCTTGCCCTCCTTCCATAAGGCCATACAGATACATCTTTGCAATATTCACTCAAAAGAGACCTCACTCTTTGTCTAGGCTAGGTCCATATTGTATTTCACATCCAAATCCAGTTTACATTCACAATCTGTACATGCGCCTCCTCACTTAGGAATGGATGAAACACAACTTTGAGCATTAAAGAGAAAATATACAGAATAACACATCTCAGTAGCATGAAGTGAGAGAGCTTACTTGCACAGTAAAAGGGCAAAGATTCTTGAAGGTTACTGAAATTGAGAACCATGGATGTAGTCTGTCAAAGGACAAATAGAAAGGACCACTGAAGGCTTGTTGTTCAAAATCAATATTCCAGGCTATTGCAGCCATACATGTTCCAACAGTAGCAATACAGAGGGAGAGGAGCTATTTCAAGGAGCACATAATTTCTCATCTGGCCTGTTACAGCCAGTTCAGACTGTGCCATAGTAACCAACCATCCTCCAAACATGCTAATCAACACATACCTTTGGCTGTCAACAGCATCGTGAAACTTGGGTTCAGAGCAGAGCAGCCTTGACTTTGTAAAGAATCTTAGGGTCTGGATGAATCTCAGGATAACTGCAGAGGAGGGGAAGAAAAGAGGGGTGACCAGTTCTGAAGGACATCACAATTCACTTTGCAAGATAACAGTAGAATAGATATCCACATTTTAGACAATGTTGTCAGAATGCATATATCTATACATAGTTTCTATTTGATTTTTAAATTGCTATTAAAGACAGAAACTTTTAAATAGATTTGCAAATTTCAAATGTCTTAAAGAAATTGTCTTTTAAGTTTACCACTATTGCTCTATTAAAAGTAATAAAATTTTTAAATTTAATATAGCTGACTTTCCTAAATGTTTTATGGGGCTGCAAGTCCTGCCTCTTTTATCCTTTCAAGAGCAATCATAGCAGACTGGAATGCTTTGAAAGGCTGAGTTAAGGAAGAATCTGCATTCTTTTCCCTGTAACACTGGAGATCATTGATCTGTTTTCTCAGACTTATATTTGCAGCAAAGCTGCTGGTCTCAAACTAGCTGTATTATTCCTGTTTTAGAGATCAATCTGTAAAGAGAGAAAAACATGAGAGATTAATGAGATCTTTTTCTCCTCATGTTTCTCCATTTATCTCATAAAATCTATTTCTCAAATCTTTCTCTCAAGATCTGCCTGATATCTCTTTGTATTCTCCAGCACACCTCTCCAATTTCTCATTTTCTTTTCCAGTGTTTCCTCAACATCTTCTCAAATTACTATGCTATGGAAGAAAAGGTAATAATTAATCTCACATTTCCTGATAGATTCTAGAGTCAAAAATATCTATCAACTAAAGATGAAGTAAAAAAAAAAAAAATAAATAAATAAAATCTTCTGGCCATATACACCAAGAAAATTCTTACAGTTCATGATGCAGTGCCAGTAACTTGTGTTTTTTAGTTACTCATAAAAACAGTGAAAGTCGATATGGTTGAATATGAAAGTCTCCTCAAGAACTCTTAGATGTGTAGGGGACATTCTACCATGAACCTAAAAATAAGAAACATAGTTATATGCAGGCATTTATTCCATTTTTTATTATTCTATTTTACTGAAAAATTGATAGCATTGCTAAATTCTACTAACCACTGTGATTATTCATAGTTCACATATTCCTATGAATTAAATAGCAGTGAAGCTTATTGTGTTATTGCACAGTGAAACTCCTGTGCTACTGTAAATAAGGGAACAGCACTTAAAAGCAACACACACATCCCCCCAAACAAATACAAACCCATAGCCAAATGAACTAGCAAACAAAACTGCTGTTTTATTCTGGAACACATATGTTTGAGTAAAGCTGTCTGTAGCCTCCTCTCAAAGTGCAGAAGATCATTACACAAACTTTAGCAGCTACCACTTCAAATCCAGCAAAAGTTTGCTTGATCTTTCTTTCAATCACAAATAGCACTAGTATCTCAGGCATGAATTATATAAGTATATGCATCTTCCTACCTCAAAAAACTTCAGATAATTTTCCACTTAAAGGAGTGAGAATAAGATGTCACAAATGCTAGCTGCATCAGTTAATGATCTGTAATATACTCACACATTACACTGGTGAGGGCTGTACAAGAACCCAGATAAAAGATAGCAGAAAATTCCAAAGTAACTAGTTACATTCAAACCAGAATAACTGATACAGGTTTTTGTCAGTTAGATACATTGATCTCTTCTCCCCACTATGTAGTTTTGTTGTTGTGCTGTGTGTTGTTAAGCATTTACTGAATTTGTAACACAGATGTAACTATGTGTCTGCAGTTAGGCTGCTTAAAATTAAACATGTTATCTGTTCAGATTTTCTTGCAAAGCTGAGAAATTGCACAAGATATTTAATAGAGCTATCACAAAATGTATCCTATCTTCCACCCCAACACAGCTTTGGAGCAGTTTTGGTAAACGAAAACTGGTTTCCAAAGTCTTAAACGGTTCAATCCATAAACTCCAAGCACAACTTTGATTTTAACTGCAGTGCAGCAAATCACAAACAAGAATGCTATTTAATTTTTTTTTTTTCAGAATAATTCTGGATTTTGAGTTAGATAACCTCAGTATAGTTTTAATCTGCCCCTACACTATTCTGCCAAAAATATGTGTCAGTCCTGCTTATTTCACCCAGTCAAATGAAATTACTCTAACATTTCAGCTGTGCATCTTCTAAAATTGCTGCTGCGTAGTCATCCCTCAAAAGTAAATTAAAGGTGAGTTTGAGGTGTGGGGAAACCTCAGTTGCCACTATTTAGGTTTCATATAAATTAGTGTATTTCACTTATTTGATTCACAGAAACAAAATTGATTTTTTTCTTTGGTGTCACTCAGAAGCCTAGAATTCAATTTTATAGAAATACTGAGGTAGAAACTGTATTAGCCTGCTCTAAAATACTTACTGAAAACACTTCTTTGGTAAGCTATGCTCATGTCAGCAAAAAAAGATGCACTAGAGATCACACACACATCAACAGGAACAAGAGAAGGATGGAAACCTGTGGTTCAACCGTCCCTGTAGGCAAGTAAAATTTTATTACAGGTATCTCATACAGCAACTGTACAGATAGCCCCAGTTGGCAACAGCAAAATCTTGGCTTGTAAGGCAAATAATTCCTGTCTTCTATAGAAGAATGTGCAGCTTTTGCAGCCTACAAAGCCTTTGAACATCAACTCAAAAGCTTCTGGGAGTTGCTTTTTGTAGCTGATTAGGAGACAAGTAAAATTAAAATCCTTGTTTTATTACTAAAAGTGTGATGTTTAAAAATATATGAACTCAAGGGAGATATTTTTAAGTACATATATTTTCATTTTTTTCTGCTTTTCTCTTCTGTATTTGAGCATGCAAACTTCATTATCATATGTTTTCTATACATAGCAAGTATTATATGGGGGCCAATTCAGCTTGGTCATCATGCCAAAGAGAGTAAAAGATACTACTATATTTCCAGCTATCTTGCAATGGATGGTAGAGGAATCTTTCTGACTTGGTGAGATGGTCCTTAAACTGAAGGAATCAGAGGGGGGAGGGGGGGAGGGGGTCGAAAGTCCAATGCTCCCACCGTTGCAAACAACTGGGGAATAAGCCAGCTCAATTAGAGGAGAAACAAATGTTCCTTAGCTGCCTCACAAGATAACAACCAGAAGACCAACCACCTCAAGGGCATGTACACCAATGCATGCAGCCTGAGGACCAAACAAGAGGAACTGGAGCTCTACACCCAGTCAGAAAATTATAGGAATAACTGAAACATGGTGGGACAACTCACATGACTGCAGGATAGCAATGGATGTCTAGAGGCTGTTTTGTAATGACAGGCAAGGAAGAAGAGGAGGAGGAGTCATGCTCTATGTTAAGGAGACTTTCAATGTAGAGAAGTGAACTACGGGTATTGTAGAAGACTTTTCAAATGCTTCTGGGTCGATATCAAAGGGGTCATCTCCAAGGGAGATCTTACAATAGGCAAATGCTACCAAACTCCAAACCAAGATGATAAGATCAAGAAGATAAAGCCAATGAAGCAATATTTGGATCACTTAAGAAATCTTTGGGTCAAGAGAACCTGGTTCTTATGTGTGACTTCAGTTACCCAAACATTTTTTTGAAGAACAATACAGCGGCTCATGTAATCCATCAAGTTCCTGGAGTGCACAGAACTGCTTCCTCATACAAATGTTAGATATGCCAAGAAGGAATGAGGCACTTTTGGACTTTCTACTCACAAATGAAGAAAACCTACTTTGAAATATTCTGGATAGTGATAACCTTGGCTGCAGTGATCACAATATTGTAGAGTCTGGGAACCTGATGAGCACCCTGAAGGTTAATACTAGGACAAATGTTTTATATTTTAGAAGAGCAAACTTCAGCGTATTCAGAGCTCAGCTGGAAGGGATTCTGTGGGAAGCTTCCATGGAGGATAAAGGAGTTAGAGAGTGTTGGGAAATCTTCAAGAACACTGTCCTGGAAGCACAAAAAAGTTCATCCCCTTGGGCACCCTTGGCTTAATTGCAAGCTTCTGACTCTGCTAAAAACCAAGTGTACCAGAGAGGGAAAAGCAGATGAATACCCATTGAGAGGTACAAGAAAGAAGACTGGGGGAAGGCTAATGTAACTCTCATCTACAAGAAGGGTTTAAAGGAGGATCTGTGAAATTATAGGCACATCATAATTACTTAAGTGCCTGGGAAAGTTATGGAACTAATCCTTCTGAGGGTTATCACAACTTAAATGAAGCACGTGATTGTGAAAAGTCAGCAGATTCACCAACAGCAAACGATGCTTGACAAATTTGATCATTTCCTATGACAAAGTAACCTGTTAGGTCAATGTGGGATGAGCAGTGGACATTGACTACCTGGATTTCTCCAAGACTTTCGACAGCTTTCCACAGCCTCCTCCTAGAGAAACTTAAGTGTTGCAATCTAGACATGTGATTTGTGCACTGGGTGAAGAACTGGCTGATAGACATACCCAGAGGGTGGTGGCAAATAACTCCTTTTCAAACTGGGAACCTGTTACAAGTGGGTTCCCCCAGGAATCAATACTGGGCCCATGCTGCTTAATATCTAATCTGGAAGATGGAATCAAATGCACCCTGATGAAGTTTGCCGATAACACCAAACTTAGCGAGGAATGAAACACTTTGTAAGGAAGATCCAACCTGCAGGATGACCAGTATAGGTTGGAAAAGTGGGCTAAAATAAAAACTTACAAAGTTCAACAAAGACAAATGTAAGGTCTTGCACCTGGGAAAACAATCCAGGAATGCAGGATAGTCTAGGATCTACAGCTGGTGAGCCGCTTTGTAGAAAGGGGGCTGGGATTCTGGTGGACAAGAAGCTCAATATGAGTTGGTAGTGTGATACTGAGGAAAAGAAAGCCAACAGGATGCTAGGTTACATCAACAAGGGCATAATCAGCAGAACTAAAATCATTATCCCACTGTACTCAGCAATTGTCAGGCCACACATGGAATGTTGTGTTTAATTTTGGCCCCCACTCTATAAAAATATGTGAACAGACTGGAAATGGTCCACAGAAGTGCTATAAAGGTGATCAAAGGACTGGGAAGCCTGCCATATCAGGAAAGGCTGAAAGAACTGGGTTTGTTCAGCCTTGAGAAAAGAAGGCTCAGAGGATAACTTATCATTGTGTTCCAATATTTAAAGGGCGGAGACAAAGAAGACAGAGACTTAGATTTTACAAGAGGTCACATGGAAAAGACATGGGATAATGGGTACAAGTTACTTCTCAGGAGATTCTCAGTTGACACTGGAGGAAAATTATTCACAATTTGAACAATCAGTCAGCTATTGGAATAATCACAGTGATCTGCAATTTTCAAATATATGAAGTCTGGGCCTAACTTTATTTCATAGGAGTTAATAGAAACCCTTTTGCTTTCGAAAAAGAACAACAATCATGACACCAACATCCACTTTGTAAAATTACATTATATGAGTCAAGTTGTTATTGAAATAAAATACAGGAAAAAAATGGATGTAGCACACAAAAAAGATAGGAACTGACTGAACTAGGATTACTGAATACATACTCGTGTCCAAGCAAGATTGCAGGACTGGTAGAGGAACCAGACCATCGTGGTGTTATGGGATGAGTGCGTACATTTACACTACAGTGTGCATATTTACACTACTATTCTGATGGGTAGTTCTGACAGATAAGCTGGGTAGCTATTTCGATACAGAATTTGTAAGGGGGTGGGAGGGGGAGACAGGACACGAAACCAAAAAAACACTGGCAGCTCATGTCTTACGCTTACATTTTAGGGAACTTAAGCAAACATTATCACCCCAAGATAACAGTGCTAATTTTTTTTGTCTTTACCCCTCTTCCTTGGTCAGTAGAGATGCTCTGCTTAGAATAAACTATGAGGAGTAGCCAAATAACATAATTTCTTTCAGTATGTTCTCTGAAAACAAAGAGAGATCCAGCCTTCTTTCAAGTCTCATTATTTCTATTGCTCTCTTGTCCTTCTGTGTTTCAATTTTGCCATTCTACTTACTTTGCACTTCATTTTCATGCTAAAATCTATGCTGAAACTACAGAAAAGAATTGTTTGTCTACAACAGATGGGGAAAAAAAGAAAGCAACCTATAAAGCACAAACATTTTCCAAAACCTTGGGACCCTGGCATGGCAGCAGTGATCTTGTCACCTATCCTTGCAGTTTCTTAGCAAATTGACATACATCTTTAGAATAAACTTTCTTCTTCTCTTTTCTTCTCTGTCCATCTGTATGTATATATATGTACATCTTGTATTTTCTTAAAAGGAAATGTCAGATTTCAAAGCAAAAATGCATAGGAACAACCAATTTAAATTAACTCAATTCTTTTCTTCAAAATTGAAGTAAAAAAAAAGAACATTTTTTCCTAAACACACACTAGACAGAGATTATATGTACTGAACAAAAGGAATATAATGAAGATGTCTTCATTATTTGTATTAATTTTATATGTTCAGTATAATTTTTTATTGGTAAGATGTACAAGAACAATAGTGCTGTTTGATATAGGCCATTAACAATCCACAAGCAAAAGGACTTTAGAGGCAAAGACATGTAATAACCTCTGTAATATTGCAAAGTATTTCACGCAGAGGTTTATTAACAGATAGAGTCATAGAATCATAGAATAGTTAGGGTTGAAAAGGACCTTATGATCATCTAGTTCCAACCCCCCTCCCATGGGCAGGGACACCTCACACTGAACCTTCTCACCCAAGGCTTTGTCCAACCTGGACTTGAACGCCACCAGGGATGGAGCATTCACAACCTCCTGGGGCAACCCATTCCAGTGCCTCACCACCCTAACAGTAAAGAATTTCCTCCTTATAGCCAATCTAAACTTCCCCTGTTTATGTTTGAACCTATTACCCCCTGTCCTATCACTACAGTTCCTACTGAATAGTCCATGCCCAACATCCCTATAGGCCCCCTTCAGATACTGGAAGGCTGCTATGAGGTCTCCATGTAGCCTTCTCTTCTCCAGGGTGAACAGCCCCAACTTTCTCAGCCTATCTTCATAAAGGAGGTGCTCCAGTCCCCTGATCATCCTCGTGGCCCTCCCCTGGACTTATTCCAGCACTTCCATGTCCTTTTGATGTTGAGGGCACCAGAACTGCACACAATACTCCAAGTGATGTCTCATAAGAGCAGAATAAAGGGGCAAGATCACCTCCTTCAACCTGCTAGTCGTGCTCCTTTTGATGCAGCCCAGGGTACGGTTGGCTTTCTGGGCTGTGAGCACACACTGCCAGCTCATGTTTGTTTTCTCATCAACCAACACCCCCAAGTCCTTCTCCACAGGGCTGCTCTGAATCTCTTCTCTGCCCAACCTGTAGCTGTGCCTGGGATTGCCCCGACTGAGGTGTAAGACCTTGCACTTCTCATGGTTAAACTTCATGAGATTGGCATCAGCCCACCTCACAAGTGTGTCAAGGTCCCTCTGGATGGCATTCCTTCCCTCCAGCGTATCAACCGAACCACACAGCTTGGTGTCATCGGCAAACTTGCTGAGGGTGCACTCAATCCCATTGTCCATGTCACTGACAAGTATCTTGAACAAGACCGGTCCCAACACCGACCCCTGAAGGACATCACTCGTTACTGGTCTCCAGCTGGACACTGAGCCATTGACCACAACTCTTTGCATGTGGCCATCCAGCCAGTTCTTTATCCACCAAGTGGTCCATTCAACAAATTGATGTCTCCCCAATTTAGAGACAAAGATGTCATGTGGGACAGTGTCGAATGCTTTTCACAAGTGCAGGTAGATGAAGTCAAATTCTCTACCCCCTATCCATCAGCTCCATGGCCCCATCATAGAAGGCCACCAAATTGGTCAGGCAGGATTTCCCCTTAGTGAAGCCATGCTGGCTGTCACCAAGCACCTTGTTGTTTTTCATATGCCTTAGCATGCCTTCCAGAAGAACCTCTTCCAAGATTTTGGCAGGCACAGAGGTGAGAGTGACTGGCCTGTAATTCCCCAGGTTCATCTGTTTTCCCCTTCTTGAAAATGGGGGTTATATTTCCCTTTTTCCAGTCATAGAATCATAGAATAGATAGGGTTGGAAAGGAACTTAATGCACACAATACTCCAGCTGAGGTCCCACAAGAGCAGAGTAGAGTGGCAGGATCACCTCCTTCACCTGACTGCCATGATTTTTCAGGTATAATGAGCAGTGGCTTAGCAACTTCATTCACCAGCTCCTTCAGGATCTGCAGATGGATTTCATTAAGTCCTAAGTCTGCCTTCCAAGACTTGGGTGGTGTGGTCAGAGTATTTGTCAGTGAAGACTGAGGCAAAGAAGACATTCAGAACCTCAGCCTTCTCCAAATCCTGGGTAGCCAGTTCTCCCAATAGCTTCAGGAGAGGGCCCACATTGTTCTTAGTCTGCCTTTTATTTGCAGTGTACCTATAGAATCCCTTCCTGTTATCTTTCACATCCATAGCCAAATTTAATTCTAACTGGGTCTTAGCTTTCCTAACCTGGTCTCTAGCTTCCCGGACAACATCCCTGTATTCTTCCCAAGATGCCTGTCCTTGTTTCTACCTTTTATAAGCCTCTCTTTTTCCCTCTAAGTTTTCTCAGCAGTTCCTTATCCATCCCAAGGATGTCTCCTGGCCCTCGTGCTGCACTTCCTTCTAGTTGGGACACGACACTCCTGAGCTTCTAGCAGGTGATCCTCGAAGACCAACCAAGAGTCTTGGACCCCCCTGCCCTCTAGGGCTATATCCCATGGAATCTT
Source organism: Neopsephotus bourkii (assembly GCF_033783945.1). Lineage (NCBI taxonomy): Eukaryota > Metazoa > Chordata > Aves > Psittaciformes > Psittacidae > Neopsephotus > Neopsephotus bourkii. The sequence goes on from NW_026900600.1 coordinate 634,102, forward strand.
ACTAAGTAGGTTCCTGAAGAGGCCAAAGTCTGTTCTCTTGAAGTCCAGGGCAGTGAGCTTGCTGCATGATCTTCTCACTGTCCTGAGGGTCTCAAATTCGACCATCTTGTGATAGCTGCATCCAAGGCTGCCCTGGAGCACCACATTTCCAACAAGCCCTTCCCTGTTGGTGAGCACGAGGTCAAGCATGGCACCTCTCCTTGTCAGCTCCTCTATTACCTGAAGAAAGAAGTTGTCTTCCAGACAATCGAGGAACCTCCTGGATTGCTTGTGCCGGGCCGTACTGTCATTCCAACAGATACCAGGGTGGTTGAAGTCACCCATGAGAACAAGGGCCTGTGAGCATGAGGCTTTCCCTATCTGTCTATAGAGTGCTTCCTCCACAGGTTCTCCTTGATCAGGTGGTCTGTAACAGATCCCCACTGTAATGTCTCCCATCGCTGTTGTCCCTTTAACCCTGACCCACAAACTCTCTGTTAACTGCTCACCTGTCCCCAGACAGAGTTCCATACTCTCCACCCTATCCCTAATATAAATACCAACTCCACCTCTCTATCTGCCAGGTCTGTCTTTTATAAAGAGCCTGTACCTTCCATTCCAACACTCCAGTCATAGGAGCCATCCCACCATGTTTCTGTGATGCCTATTATATCATACCCCTGTAGATGTGCACACATCTCTAATTCCTCTTGTTTGTTCCCTGTACCATGGTGTTATGTATAGAGGCATCTGAGCCGAGCTCCAAATGAAGCCGGCTCATTGGCTGGAGCAGCTGGAATATCTTTGCATTGCTCTGAGCATTTATTATAGGTGCTGGTAACTGACAAAGAGTGCTGGAATGGAACGATGCCCCCCTCCCCCAACACATCTAGTTTAAAGCTTTCTTGACCAGCCTGGCAAGCCTCCTACCAAAACCACTCTTCCCCTTCTTTGTCAGACCAGCTTCACCAACCTCCAGTACACCTGGCCTCCCAGATTGAGTCCCATGTTCTAAATACCCAAACGCCTGACTGTGGCACCACTGTTCTAATCATTTATTAACCTGGTAGATCCACCTAGCCTTTTTAATATCCTCCTCTTTATCCTGGAGAATTGACAAGACAACAGTCTGAGCTCCAGAGCCCCTAACCACGTCTCCCGGGGCTTTGTAGTCCTTCTTTATGTTCTCCAGGCTACTGCTATCTATATCACTAGCACCCACATGGAAGTGGGTAATAGTGGGACTTACTAGAGCAGGCAGCCTCTCTGCAACATCCCTGATCCGTCCCCCTGGCAGGCAGCACACCTCTCCTGAGACTGGGTCAGGCTGACAGATGGGTGCCTCTGTGCCTTTCAGAGAGTAGACTCCCCTACTACTATGACCTGCCACTTCTTCCTGGCAACACCAGTATCTTCTGTATCAGTGCATCAGTTTGGGCCTGGAGCAAGCATTCCTGCTTCCTCAGAGCTTCCCTGACATCTTTCAGCCTGATGACAGCTTTCCACAGCTCAGTCGCCTGGACCTCCACCAGGGCGCACCAACTGCATCCCTGCAATACAGTACAATATTTTCATTAATTGAATGATCACTCAGTCAGTCCAAAACTGCTGAGGTTTATGAAAATGGCTGAGTTTCAGGAAGTTGGCTTAGAGCTTAATGTAAGTCACAGCAGAACGACTTTTACATTATCATTACATCACTTCATTTACACAGTCACTCTAATTGACTTTAATAAGTTTTGGATCAGAGCAAACACACAGACAAAAAGATTGATTATACAAAACCAGAATGTTTTTATTAAACTTTCCCCAACAATATACAAGCTCACTAAAATCTCTAAATCAGCAGCTGGAGGCTTTAGAAATTTGTGGCAGTCAGTACAGAGACATTTTGTCTGTCAGCACCAATTTAGTTTTGAAAATATAAGGTTTCCAGAAACTTCTTTGTGGGATGTGTTTGAACACAGAATCTGTCTCATGGACCACCCTCTGCTCACACCACTGACAACTAACTAATGGTTACACAGTCCACGAGCTACAGTTTAGGAAACTGTTCAAGCTGATCCTGTGCTACAAAGCATCATTGTGTTGATTCGTTAGAAGAAGGTGATGTAAACCATGGGAAGAAATGCAGTCTGTTTTGTGAAAAAAAACAAAAAGTAAAATCTTCTACCCCATGTTAAGACTCAAATATCACCGGTGTGTGTATTTTTGCCACAAAACACTAAATCACAGAATTACAGAATCGTTAGGGTTGGAAGAGATGTCTGGGGATCATCTAGTCCAACCCCCCTGCCAAAGTAACGTGTGTGGGTAAATTTAGATCTTCACAGCCTAATTTTAAAAGTGGTCTCTGCTTGTATCTAAAGAACTTTGCAGGTATGGACATCTGCCTGGATGTTTTTCCATTATCAGTCCTGAAGAGGCCTAAGGACTAAATTTGCATTCATATCCTGTATATGTGGATGTTTTATACATGGAAATTCTAACTCCAGCAACTCCACAGGAATTCTAACTCCAGTATCAGTGTTTTATCTATTATGCAAAACCACTTATTCTGGAAATATGAGAGTACAAAATTCTAGGTGCATGAGTGGATATTACGCCTAAATCTTTCAATCATAGTCTTAATTCTTATGTGCTGTAGTACATTTTTGTCTAACCATTCAAGCATATTGTTCTTGTAATATTAATATATAAGTAAAACCAAAAAAGATGTGCTTGTAGAATTAACTAGTGTGTAGAATAAATTGGCTTCTGTTTGTTGTACTTACAGATGTGTGTTGATCTTGGAACACCATTCTTGGTTTGGTTTTGATATAAATTTCTCAAGGCCTATTCTGCTTGTGCAAACTTATCTAATGTATTGGTAGATTCAGAATATATTCCTCTCATCCTCTGCTCCACCTTTTCCCTGCTCTTTCCTAACTGTTTTCAGTCTGTCAAGGATTTTTTTCTCCCATTTCTTAAGATGTTTTTCTTTTTTTTTTTTTTACGGGGCTCTTCAACTTCTCTGATTTTTAAAGACAAGAGAAATGAAATGAGATATATAATCAAGACAGTTTTCACTTCACTTGTTTCTCTAAGAGACATTTAGAAAGAGATTTTGATGAAGGGGAAAAACAGCTCTATTATGTAATGATCTTTTCTATGGTAATCCACCCACAGGGCATTTTAATATGTAAATCACGTTATTGTCTCACACATGACAATCTGATGGATTTTAAATTCCTCATTTGTTGAAGTATAATGAACATCACTTTTGCTGTTTTTATTGATGCAGTAGCACTTTGTTCACACAAGAAGGTATAGTTGTGCCAAGCTACATAAGGTGATACTATTAATGAATCATTTGAGAACCAGGAAATATAAATAGTAACGATCTCATTTCCATAGAAATACGCTCTAACCCCATGCTGGCAGCAAAGACGTACAGAGACATTTTCATATCAGCAAGCGGGTGTCCTCTGACCTGCCCAGACAAAATAATCCCCTTACTAAAATATACTCAAATAAGTAAATATGCACAAGCACACAAACACATTCTCATTGAACAATGATTTCTCAAACCCATAAAAATTAAACCAAAACCTGGAAGAGCTCTCTGGATGGATGAATAGGTGTCAAAGGTGTGACAACAGAAACAGAAACAAATAGAAACTCCTTTTCTTAAACACTGCTCTCTTTTGACAACTCCCAGGTATATATAAGCAAACACAAACAGAATGAATCTAAAGAGGAAATAAAAATAGCTAGACTATCTCTTTGAAAGATGCTGTAAATATGCTTTGGCATGTGTTCATTTGAATGGCATTTTCTTTGCCCTCTCTGTGTCTTTTGGAGCATATAAAATATATTCCTTTTAAAGATGTAAACATGAATATCACAAGCTCAAAAATTGTGTCATGTTATATAGAGATCTTAAAAAAGGAACTCCATTTTCTATAAAGGGCTAATATCAGCAGAAACGAAGGGATACAAAATCAGAACAAGTCCCTTATTGACCTTATATGGTCTAAACCTTCAAACACTAGAAGAAAAACTAAACAAAACCCTCCCACCACATCACTGAAACTGTAAGGCCTATTTTAGAAATATCAAGAACATTTAAAGATCATGAATAAAGGTCACTCCTTTACACTGTGACCACCTTTTCATACACTACAATTGACCTACAAAACAACCTTTGGAAGGTTTCAAAAGGCATAACATTTCTTTCAGTCTCCTGTGCAATCATCTAGGATTTGTTTAGAAGTTGAAGGAGTGATAATTCACCACTATTTATGTACTTTTCACTCTCATTTTGGAGACTTCAGAGTGTGAACATTTCTGAAGGAAAACTGAAAATGTGCACAGGCTCTTTTTCAGACTAGTTAAGAAAACCATAATGGATTTATCATGGAAAAGGTACCCTAATAAAGGCAAACTGAGTAACGGAAGGCAAAAATATTCTTAGATGAATTATCAAATATTTTGCAGCAGAATCTTACAGCAGAACCTTACAGCACAAGGGAAACCACTGAACAACTGTGGAAAATCAGTGGTTTACTAACATTATGACTTTGTGATAAGTATCAGGGAAAAGAGAAAAAAAATCATTTTATTGTGCTTTTAAACAGCACTTAGGAAAAGAGAATTGGTCATCACCAGAGCGGTACCATACAAATGTTGAATGAAGAAATTAACATATGCCACAAGAGTTGGATGACACACTAGATTGCTATCTACATCTAGTAATCCTCAAACATTTCAAACTACTGCATCACCACAAAAGCTTAAATTTCCAGTAGATGCACACTGCTATGCATTTTACTATTTAATTGCAGCTATTCATAAACTGGTATGTTAAAGAGGAAAATTTTCATGCCAAGAGCAGCCAAAACTTGGCAACTGCAATTTATTTGTACCTTAAGAGTCATTTTTCCAGGTTATTTCCTAACCACATATTGCACATACAACAACCACTCCATGCCACTAAATGTCATCTGCTTTACTGCAGTCTTACAGTTTATATGTTTTTCTCCATGCCTGCAATTACTCAGGTGAAGAAAGGTCTGTTTCTTAATGGATGTCATATTTTCAGATAGACTACATCTAGAAAGTGAGTAGTGACAACTGTGTTGTAGAAATTAAGGATATCACAAAAAAAATATTCCTACAGACTGGAATGAGGGAATAATGTTTTGTTTTGGTTTAGTTTTTTTTAAATTCTGCTCTGGGAAGCTAAGCAATTTTGATATCCCCCTGTTGTCCAAGATACTATAAACACAAGGAAATATCCTAGGTGGAATTAGTTTGACTAAATACAGAAATCTAGAATGTAACCATTCATGTGTATGTCAAGGTAAGAAATCATGGCCAGGTCTCCAAGACTAGTTGACACTTCCCCGCTCCTATTCAGGGATGCACCGATAACTACTTCTCTGGCCAAAGACAGCTAGTTGGAAGAGTACAAGACAGAGCTAGGAACAGAGACAGCAACCAATTGGTGCTTAAGGATTTGCTCCTTGGGTCACTTTTGGTGAGCATTGTAGAGTTGCCTTATGACTGAGGCTAGCACATTAAGTTTCTTTCTGATGAATGACAGTAGGTACTTCTAAGGAGTGATTCATCTAAAAGAAGCTAAATATTTAATAGTAATCATGCTTTAAAAACACCTGTTCTTCACCACAAGACTATAATGACTAGCTCAGCTACAGAAAACTACAGTGTTGACACCTAAGATTAGGTAAATCTCACTTCTGTGGACACTAGAACACAGAAGAAAAGGACTATTAAGATGGCTAACTTGGACGTAGTCCTTCACATTCTATACTTACATTCAGTGAAATGGCTCACATCCCTTCAAGTGTTTCTGCAAAACTTCATGTTGTTTTCTTAATTCTGGAGAATTAGAGGAGATCTGAAAATTAAGTATCGTGGTTTTAGTTACATATCACTAACAGATGAAAGGGAATATTTCCACATTTGGGGGGAAGGGATAAAAGGGGAATGTTGCGTGTGTATGCATACAAAATTCCAAAGATTATTTGGATTTGAATTTTACCTAGATTTTACTTCATTCTGAGATGGTTTGAGAATAGAGATTCTCAGGAACTGATATATAGTTTTAATTCTTCTGGCCTGCCAATCATGTCAGGTCATATTCTTTCTACTCTACTTTCTGATCTCCTAAACAGCTCTGCACCACATTTTTGTCTTTAGAAAAAGAAAGACTTCAGAAAAAGCTTGTTGATTTTGGTAGGCATTTTTTAAAAGGAAAGCCTTTCAGTTTAAGTGCTGAAGAAGTTACTTTAAAATTTTCCACCCTAAAATGTACCTAGGTAGTTACATTGTACCGTAATCATTAAAACTACATGCCTAAGTATGATTCACAAGCAACCAAAAGCATTTAGACCTGTCATATTTCTAAACACCAACTTCTTTGTCATGTTTCATTCTTTAGAGTAAACAGACGCTGCATACATAATAAAATACAAATTACATAGAAATTAATAAGAAGGAAATGGGGCAGAAAGACCAGGAGGCTTCCATGGATGGATAAGGAGCTGCTGAGAAAACTCAGAAGGAAAAAGAAGCTCATAGATGGTGGAAGCAAAGACAGGTGTCCTGGGAAGAATACAGGGGCATGGTACAGGACGCTAAGGATTGAGTCAGGAAAGCTAAGGTCCAGAGAGAATCAACTCTGGACAGGGACATCAAAGATAACAGGAAGGGCTCCTATTGATGGTACGTTGCCACCAAAAGACAGATTAGGGATAATGTGGGTTCTGTCCAGAAGGAAACAGAAGAACTGGCTACCCTGGATTTGAAGGCTGAGGTTCTCAGTGATTTCTTTGCCTCAGTCTTTACTGTCAAATGCTCTAGCAATGCCACTCAAGTCTTAGAAAGCAGATGCAGGGACTGTGAGACTGAAGACATTAACCCCACTGTGGGAGAGGATCAGGTTCAAGGTCACCTTAAAAACCTGAACGTGCACAGGTCCATGGGACCTGATCCATCCGCGGGTCCTGAAGGAGCTGACAAATGAATTTGCTAAGCCACTGTCCATCACATTTGAAAAATCATGGCAGTAAGATGAAGTTCCTGACGACTGGAAAAAGGGAAATAGAACCCCCATTTTCAAGAAAGGGAAAATGGATGATCCAGGGAACTACAGACCAGTCAGTCTCACCTCTGTGCATGCCAAAATCTTGGAGCAGATCCTCCTAGAAGGCATACTAAGGCACATGAAAAATAGCAAGGTGCTTGGTGACAACCAGCATGGCTTCACTAAGGGGAAATCCTGCCTGACCAATTTGGTGGCCTTCTATGATGGGGTTACGGAACTGATGGATAGGGGTAGAGCAGTTGATGTCATCTACCTGGACTTGTGTAAAGCGTTCAACACTGTCCCACATGACATCCTTGTATCTAAATTGGAGAGACATCAATTTGATGGATGGACCACTTGGTGGATAAAGAACTGGCTGGATGGCCACACACAAAGAGTTGCAGTCAATGGCTCAATGTCCGGCTGGAGACCTGTAACGAGTGGTGTCCCTCAGGGATCAGTGTTGGGACTGGTCTTGTTTAACATCTTCGTCGCTGACATGGACAGTGGGATTGAGTGCGCCCTCAGCAAGTTTGCTGATGACACCAAGCTGTGAGTGTTCAGTTGATACACTGGAGGGAAGGAATGCCATCCAGAGGGACCTTGACAAGCTTGTGAGGTGGGCCATCATCAAAGCAAAGCAAACCCTCTGTTTTCATGGTAAAGAAGACAGTCTATGTTTTCCAGATTAACAGATGCATATTGATAAAACCACATACATTGGATCAATTGTCCATGAAATTTCTCTGATAAGCACAGTCCTAAGAACTTTATTAACTTTTGATATTAGTTTGATCTATGTGATTAAATTTCACACACAATTTTTCTTTTATTTATTTAACTCATTTTGTATGTCTGGTTTTGCACATACCATATTGTCATTTGGCAAATCGGTTCCCTTCTGACTTAGAAAATGTTGTATTTTTCTTTTTTTTCAATGTGAAATGTCTTGGATTCAGTTAAAAATAATCAGTAATATTTTCCCATGGGGAAACAGTCACACTACAATGAATGAACAGTATCATATTCTCAGTCAAGATCCTAAACCGCTGAACGTTTTATCAGGATTGCTACTTTTGGTACAGAAAAGAGGAAAAGAAATACATTTATCGTAGATTTTTGGTTCTTCTCTCTTGTACACCTAAAACTACAAATACTCTATTATACTAGGTGTTATAAGGCGTAACACTGCCACTAGATAATTGAGATGCACCTAGTGTAGTATATGTTAAATAAGTACCATTCATTACTTCCCCACAGACAAGGAATATAAAATCTATTGATTCCCCACATGTGATGCAGATCGATATTTACATGTTAAAGTGCCCCTGTGAATTGATTTTTATAGGAAAAACTTCTGGGGCACTAAACAAAGGATTAGTGAGCATGACGATACTGCTACTAGCATAGAAAATACAGATACTCCTACAACACACCCTTCAAAACATGTTAATATATTCATCATGAATATATAGAACTTGGTGGGTTTCCCTGGGCAGGAACAAAACAAAGGTCTTGCCTCAAGAGCAGCAAGTCTAAAGATGTAAACACTGGGCCAGGCTCTAAGCAGAATCAGAGGCAGGAATCTGAAGGCAGGACTTCCTTACACCAGACTCAGCTGGATCTTTGAGTTTAAGTGGCAAGATGTTAATATTTGCATCTGAGTTAATCTACTAGATTTCCTTTTATTGACAGTGTATGGAAATAAGATCTTAGTGGTGCGCTTCATCTTAAGGCAGAATTTTCTTTTATTATAATTGCGTATTTCTCTTCACTTTGTTGTTGTTGTTGGTGGTGGTGGTGGTTGGTTGGGTTTTTTTGGTTTTGTAATAGAAAAGAGTGATAAAGATCATTATCAGGAGGATGATGTGGGAGGCAGTGTAAAAATGATTTACTTAAGTCTAAATAGACAATACCAACAGCCTTTCTCTCATTAACCAGGCAAGTCTCCTTATCGTAGAAAGAGATCAGGTTGGTCAACAAGGACCTGCCCTTCATGAACCCATGCTGTCTGAGCTTGATCCTCCCATTTTCCCATGCATGCTGCGTAATCTCACTTAGGATGAACTGTTCCATGAACAGACAAGATACAAGGAAGAATGTTTTCTGCAGTGAGGGTGGTGAAACATTGGAACCAGTTGCCCAGAGAAATGATAGAAGACCCATCCCTGGAAACACTCAAGGTCAGGTTGAATGGGGCTCTGAACAATCTGGTCTAGTTGGTCAAAGGTAAGGACAAGGAGAGATCATTCACCAATTACTGCAAAGGGGAAAACAGACTTGACTTGGGGAAATCACTTTAACTTATTACCAATCAAATCAGGGTGGGATAAAGAGAAATAAAACCAAATCTTAAAATCATCTTGCCTCCACATATCCTTTCTACCTGTGCTTGACTTTACTCCTTCTCTACCTTTTATGCCTGCCCCCACAGCAGCACAAAGGTACAGGAAATAGCGTCAGCTCATCACATGTTGTCTCTGCTGCTCCTTCCTCCCCACAGGGAGGACTCCTTACACTCTTCCCCTCCTCCAGCATCGGGTTCCTTTCATAGGTTACACTTCTTCAAGACTTCTCCAGCATAGGTCTCCAGTAGCTTCACAAGTCCTGCCCACAAACCTGCTCCAGCATGGGGTCCTCTCTCTGTGGGGTACAGGTCGTGCCAGGAGCCTGCTCCAGTGCACACTTTTCATGGGGTCACAGCCTCTTTTGGGCATCCTCCACATGCCCTGGTGCGGGATCCTCCATGGGCTACAGGTGTATATCTGCTCCACCATGGACCTCCATGGGCTGCAGGCAGACAGCCTGCCCACCATGGTCTGCACCCACTTTAATGTAACTTAAATGATAGCCACTTTAACTTTCTTTCTAATTGATTTTACCTTTATATGACAGGAATATTCTAATACAGTGTCCTACTAAAGTGGACACTCCATGTGTTCCACAGAGATCTTAGAGTGCCCAGTGTAATGGCTGTATGTTTGTATCTTTCTAGTCTTGCTCGTTTCACAATCCTTCTTGATGTAAATATGTTCTGCCTATTTTTATTTCAAGTTTATGAAATATCTGTCCTGAAAAGCCATTATAGATCAAGTATTTCAAGTGTTTAAAATTGCAAATTATTTCTAAAGCCTTCAATGGCACAATGAGCACTTTCCTGCAATAGATAATACACCAACACAGAGTAAATAAAACCCAGATCTACAGCCCAGGAATTCAAATTATGAGTTTTAAAGAGGAGGCTGTGCAAAATATTCACAAAGTCTATCTTTAGCATTATCAGGAGTAGCTTGAGTAGGCTTTGTCATTAAAAGAAGACTTTTCTCCCATAGCTGGTTCAGAGCAAAAACCTTATTTTAGATGCTTATAATCATCCCCATCAAAACTGCTCTACTCCACCCTCTGTAAAGGCAGCCTTGGTAAAATAGTCTCACTCAGCTAAATCTAACCTTTGGAAATATTTTCATTTATCTTGCCTCAGATGATCTGAAGCTTTATATGTAAGTGATAAGGAACACCTATGCCAAAATACTACCTGACCAGATTCCAGTTCTTGAGTGTCTCTGTAAGCTTCAGTCCACCCTTCATTGCTGCGGTCCCTGCTGCGTGTGACAGGCTCCCATTTAAACCACAGGGTTAGAAGTATGTTATAGCTAAGGTAAATGAGTCTCGGCTGGGGTCCCTCCTTGGTGACTTAGTCCAGTGATCTCTACTGGGTCACTCATGTTTACAGGAGAGGTGCCTTCCAGCTGCTCCTCCCAGTCAGAATGTGGCAAGGATAGTAAATGCAGGACTACAGAGGAGACAGGAAACCACTGGGCTGTTACACATTTCTTTGGAGGAAAAGGTAGCCAGAGAATAGTAATCTTCAGGCTGTAGGCTTTCAGTTGTGGGGAGGCAGAAATTAATTCAGGGTCTTTGTACACTTTCATGCTATGCTGATTGAAAGCTCATTCTGACTTTACCTAACCCAGCCTCTGCCGTTTCCCCTCCAGGAGGTTTGAGTATTAAATGGCATTGATTCTTCCTATGGAGATAAAAGACTGCAAATAAATTAACATTAAAAGGGATATGCCCTTGAGAAAGCCATTGTCAAAACACTGAGCTAAAGAACATCAGCTTTAAAAGATTTGGCTGAGGTTAGTATTTTTTCATGTCTTAGTATTGTGGCACTGAATGCAAAAGTGGAATTCTTTGTCTTCTCTAGCATATTGCCCAAGGCACTAATGCTACCAGGGTTCAGGACTGATATATCTTTATACACACACACAGTCCCACTAAAGTCTGGTTACTTCAGGGTTACATCCCTGTTGTCTCTTTTTTGAAATGATAATGCATATCCTTACATAGCGCTGTTGTTCTCTTTAACTACAAAACTAATTTTTAAAAACACCATGAATATGGTTGTCTAATGGACATTTGCAGAAATGACTCACAGAAAATCTGTTTCTCTTAAAGATTCTGCTATTGAATGTGCAAGAGGACTTGAAAACTTGTATCAGTAAGTTATATGAATTGACTATTGCATATGGAAGATTTTTAGCATACTTATTTTTGTTTTATGACAACAAAAACCCTGTTCTGTATTGCTTTTCTTCTATTTAGAACACAAATTAATTGAGGTCATGTTTGTGTTAGGGGAACACAGCCATATTTCTAGCAAAAACACCATGAAAATTTAATCTGTGTCTGAGAGACTTTTGACCTTTCAGACTTGCAGGGTATTTATTATTCCTATTTTACTTTATATTGGGAGTCCTCATGTTCATCTTTTCTCTTTAAATATTTGCATTGTAACTTCTCTGGGTGAAGTACCAGGTGGTTATGCATAATGCTCATTATTTGTGCTGCTGCTTTCCTTGACCATTTTCCATTTTATCAAGGGGTCTTCCAAAATGACAAGTAAAAAAAAAAAAAGTCCATCTCAATTACTTTTTATTAATTATAAATTATCTTTAATAGTTACTTCAATGAGGTACAAAAAATAACTTTTTTGAATGCAATTGCAACCTTCCATTTTTTATATACTAGTGTCTCACCTTCCCACTTTTCCCTCTATGATCATTCACTTTCGTCTTTCTCAGGAAATAAATCTAAGTCTTCCAACCTCATTTATACTTTATATTTCATATTTTATTTATAATCATTGTTTCAATTGCCTTTACTGATAATTTATTCCACTTGTTCATTTATCTTTTTATGAGATACATTAATTCTGTCCAACTTCCCTAATTTTTCTAGTTTGTTTATTATGTCTTGTTATATCTTCCACATTTTAACCCCTTCTTAGCATAAAGACACGTGCCCAAGATCTGAATTCTTTACTTCCCCACTCACAGTTTTATATTTCCCATTTAGGTACATTCCAATGCTTATTAGATCAAAGTGAATAACAGTGCTTTTGTTTTATTAAAATGGTTAGTTATATTAATCATGTAGAGGGTGATTTAAGCAGATTTCTTAACAGTGACTTTTAAAAGACTTAAGGTTCTAGAACAGAATATTGTTCAAGGTTTGACTATTTATGCAGTCATCCTCTTTAAAACACGAATCAGATTTACAGTACAGTTACTAACGTGAACCATAATATTCAATAATTTTTTTGCATGCTCCTTATTCAATAAATAATGTTATAAGACAAGAGTTTTCCTTCATTTGTTTTTTGCCTTACTACGTGTTCTGTGATCTTTTTTTCCAGGTTTTTCTTTTGGTCCAAGACAAGCTATACAGGAATAGGTTTTCACATCAGTTTATCTAAAAGATTCTTGTTCTCCTGTATGGGTCTTTTGTGATAAGAAAGTATAAAATAACATCTCAAATGAATGAAAACAAAAGCACCAGCAGCCATGGCACAGATTCAACATATCTTGCTTCAGTTAATAACTGACCTATTCAGGATAGCAGGTGAGTCTCTACAGCTAACAGGAAAAGGTGTGCTGAATTATTTTTAGTGGCTGCACTCTGCAGTCAACTTTAGCCCATAGACTGCCATTTCAAAATATTTCTAATAGGTAGTTCTCTTTTCTATTTTTAATAACTGAACAGAAAGAAAAATACCTACTGAGCACACTCTCTTGTCTTTGGTGACATTGTAAAGCTGCATGTAATGTTCTTTCAGCATTTAACAATAGGTAATAATATTCAAATAACAAGAAATCCTCTTTAACTTTCTTATAATGTTATATTTCAGAAAATGACATCAGCTGTGGAAAGCAGATGGACCAAAATTCTTTACTATCTTTTTTCTTTCTATTATACTGCAGAAAGATTCTAACTCATAGAAGAACTGAAATGCATAGAAAGTATTATTGAATTTAAATAATAGCAATTCTACACTGTCTGTGTAATTTTTCAGACTCTGCTTTCTTACTAATGACTCAAAATCCTTTTTTTTTGAGGGGGGGGGGGGGAGACCAATATCACAATACTACATTTTCAAGGTGGCAGGGAAAAGAAAAAAAATGTACTTTTATGAAAAAAATAAATAAAGAAGGAAAGTCTATAAAATATTCAAGCAAAGGGCAAAACTTTTAAAGGGTTCAATATACAGCAGGTTTACCAGAGAAAAAAAACTTTTTTGAAATTTTGGTTCATGGCAACCAAATTATTTAGGTGTTTTATCAGGTTCTGCCAGGTCTGAAGTATTTTGAAACCCTGGGCATTGTTTATGCTACTGTAAGAAAATGAGAAATGCCCTAACACACCAAAGGCTCGCATTACCCAGTGCTCTCTCTAACCGTGGCTACCAGAGTTGTTTACGGACTAGCATAAAAAGCAGAGTATATACAACAAATGATTCCATCTTAGCTAGTTCTTTGTAAATGTCAATAATTTAGGGCATTCCTGATAGGAATATTCCATAGGTCCTGTAGCATGAAGCAAAGCTCACCTATACAGACATATAAAATGCAACTGTTTTTACAGTAAGAGCAGTGTGTTATACAGTAGTCAGAAACTGTACTGAAAAGGAGGATCCGTTGGAAAAATATAGTATAGGCGTTGGCTGCACAGGCACAAATAGCTAGATTATCTGCAGTGTTCCACAGAAATCGTATGATTTTGGTGGCCTTTTCCCTATTCTGTTTTATTTTTCCAGTAACTATATCATGAGCTTATCTTCTGATTTATAATTGTAATGGAACACTTCAGAAGTTCCAGGCCTGCATGCTAGTGCTTTTGTCTTCATTCTACTAGAATATTTATGAAACAAATCCTGGGGATTTTTTTAGACAGGGAAGGAAATATGAAGAAATTAAGCTGTCCCAAATTAATTAACACAATAAAGAACAGATAATTCTGCTCAATGAGGGAGATTATGAGGTAACTGCCTTTTCAGGCACTTATTGCCAAACCTTCTTTGACAAGAATTAGATTTATAGCAGAGAGTTAAGGGAGTATCCGTGTAAATATGGACATGTTGACAATATTCCTATTTCAAAAAAAGGGAAAAGCAAATTTACGCACCCTAAGCACAGCTCCCTCGATAGCTCAACATGGGACTGACTTTGATTACCTCTTACTAGTTCCTCTGGGGTACTTCATGAACCAGTTCTCCCATCTCAAGTGTCTGATCCCAAGACATAAATTAATTTTAGATACACCTTTTATTCTTTGTGGCTGCTAAGGCAATATTCACTATTTGTTTTGGTTGCCGTGGAGATAATTGTCTTTCTGTGGTGGCAAGAGCCTTGTTTGGGGTATTAAAGGGGTTTGGGTCCAGGGATTCTTTAATTTTCATGCAGTGAAGAAAGCAATTTCATCAACAAAACCTTTGCAAGATTTCTCTCCCTCATAATTTGAGTCATTCTTGTTATAATCTTCTGAATATTTGGTTGTGTTTTTTTCCTTCCACACTCCTTTTGCAGTTCAGCCTGCACACTCTGCAGTGCTGACTCAAGCCACAGGGAGAGACAGATAATCTATTTATTAGTGTTGTACATTGGTTGGGCAGAAGCTCACAGCAGCATATTATCTGATAGAACATCAACAGAAAAAAAAGATAATGAAACGTGATTATAACAGTTCCTTCAAGATGAACTGGTTAGGATTTAGAGACAGAAGTTTCAGACGAACAATCCTGTACTGAGGCTGTCGGTAAAGAACAAAAAGCAAAGGCTCTTCTGTTTATATTATCTATATTTTTACACAACACTAACATTTGGTCATCTCAGATCAGACCTTCAGACTTGAGACCTGTATACTCAGCAAAAAGAGTAAGTTACGTTCCAAAACTGCAGTGTCAAAAAAATTCTCAGGGGTACCTTCTAAGAAGTTCCAAAGGTAGAGGTGTGTGTAAGTCCTTGAACTAGGCTGCAAGTATAGCAAAGGACTTTGTGCAATACTCAGATGAGGGAGAGGTGGCAGGTTCTTTAACATTTGAAAAAAAGATACTTCAGCAGTTTGGCTCTGGACAAGAAGGTGCACAGTTGGAATGGTTAACCTGTGAAATTATTATGTAATATTTGTCTTTTCCTCATATAATTCACAACAGTTATCATCTTCTCTTCTGAGTTCAGGCATTACCATGTTAACTATGAACAAAAGCCTAAAATGAGAAAAGAAAAGAAAAAAGAAGCTGGGCTAATACTAGGGGTCCTGTTCAAATAGTAGTGAGCCTATGTATGCCTGCTCAGGATTTATACATTCTTCAGAGTAACTTAATGCTCAGCGTAACTCTGTGACAATGATCAGGAGATAGAGTGGATAGCAGAAGGGGACTGTTGGCAAGTACTGCTCTCCACATCCATGTGTTCAGCTATGGTCTTACCTGTATTGGGACAGAATGCAATGTGATGTGATATATCGACAGATGTGTTCCCACCATGCGTATCTTAAACTTGAGATGTTACTGCAAGTTGCTGAGGAATAATACTTCTAAGCCCTCCAGCTGCAGTGGTACGCTTACGCATTTCCCAAGCACAAGGCTTCCACTGAAGGCACAATAAAGCCTTTGGACAAATCTTCATTAATAACAAGAATTAAAAGGGGATTTGTCCTGTTTCCATACTAACAGTGGATAAAAGCATATAAACACAGGAGGGATTATAAATGAAATCTACATTAATCCCATGATTAGCTCTCTGCCCTCCAAGCCCTACCTCCTATATCGAGGTTATGCCCTTTAAAGCAGCAGATCTGTTACAGTTAACAAAACCCCACGCAATAGTCACTGCAGTTCTTTCCTAATGCGCTGGGGCTTTTGGTCTGGTTTGTTTTATATTTGATGTCCAGCACCAAAATCTCACAGCTACTATGTTCAGGGTATACTTGCACTCTGTGGATATTATGTCATTTATTCCTAAAGCATCTCATAACAAAGGCAAAAAAATAAAATCAATTATAAAAATGGAAATATTTCAGAACAAGTAACAGTAAACCAAAGCTTTCGAGATCTCCTTTTAAGCGTACAACACAAAATCAATTTGCTATGACCCTGAGAGTCAGCTATTCTTGCCCTTGTGACAGAAGAAGGAAAAGGAAAACAAACAAATTAAAGCAGTACATGAAAGTCTTTTGCTTCCTAAAGACTTTGTAGTGCTTTTCAGCTAGAAGAAAATTTAAAGCAAGCTTTTGAACTTTTATCAATACTGTCTTATAATATTTTTTTTTATTGTCTGACATAGCACTACTCTTCTAGTGTCTCAGTCACTTTTTTTTTGTATGAAGATTGCTCTTTAGGTAAACTGTAATTTAAGAACCACTATTTCTCCTTCAGTTATCCCACCTCCTGTGCTTATAGTCTGTCCGCAATCCATTGTTGCTTGTTTATTAAGGTTCTTTTTTTATAGTTATCAAAATATGCATCTGAATAATAAATCTAAATTTGATGATATCCAGAAAATATTCAAATCTCATACTGGACAAGGGGATTGATTGTACTAGAGCAACACACTAGATTTTTATTTTTTTTAAGTGCAGAATAGCAATGTAGTCTTCAGCAATTTTTAAGCAACTGTCTTAAGGTTTCTGGGCTGCTTTTGTGTTCAGCTGAAATTTCTATTCATCTCTTTCCTTAAATGAACCGAACTGAACATTCAGGGATTCTTTCACAAAATGTTCTTTCCTCTGCAATACTTCCAAAAGGAGATCTAATACATGTGGGAGATATGTGCGCATGTGAGAGATATTAACAGGAAACAACAATAAGAATACTTAATTTTTATTTCCTAATACAAAAACTTAAATACATCTTCCTTATGAGCACTGCAAATGCCATTATTGTAAGAGGTGTTTAAAATGCTATGATGTCTTTCTACCCACATCTTCACTGATCCTGCGTTTTGATATCCTGAACAGAAAAATACTGTTTTCCTATTATAAGGTCAGGTTACATCAAGTTCTTGCTATTAAAAAAAAAAAAAAAAAAGATCTTTAGGATCCTATTGGAATGTTAATATATCTAAAACCTCTGAGACTCAATATTGTGATATTTCATGATGATTTACTGCAGATAAAACTCCTGTGCAGATCCAGCAGCACTTTAAAACACAATATTTTACTAAGTAGAAAAAGATTTCCAAGCTAAAGTAACTATATGAAAAGATTTAATCTAATGTCACTGAGTTTAGTAACCCGTGTTCAAAAAATCCATCATGCAGAGAGTATTCAAATATAATACCAGCTCTTTCCCACACAGATCTGGTAAACATGAACTCCTTGCATCTTAATATGGTTCAAGAGCATGGTACAAATTTTACAGTTGCAAATAAGATACCCAATAAAAGAAACTACTAAATTCTCTACCCATTTTTTTCCATCCTATCCTCTTCATATTTATTCATCGTCTGCTCTGAACTGTGATCGCAAATATCAGGCTTACAAACTGCAAGCAGAATTCCAACAAAGGTATGGGATTCCCATATTCTTGACCAAGTAAAATATGGGCATAATTGCTGCAGTGGAAGATTAAATTCTCCTTCCAACAATGTAACATTTGAGCCTGGTAAGAGACTAAACTAGAAGCAATAGCAGGTTTTTGCAATCCTGAATTTGTTATTGCTGAGGGTTAATAACCACAAGTAGTAAAAACATTAAAAATAAATAAATAAACCACCATTCAAAACTGAACATTTCAGGTTCTTTCACTGAAATACGATGAAGAAATATATCTTTCAGGTATCACAAATATTTAATTTTAAGCTCACGATACGAACAGAGGGAACCTGACACGCTTTTAATGAATGGTGATACTACAGCTCTGTGGATTTTGGAAATCTAGTGACTGGATTTTTTTAAATAAACTTAATTAAGCACACATCAGTTTGCAAAACTACCCATTTAACGACTGCTACTTCTTTTACTCTATCTTATTAAAAGCTGTATTAATTAAATGGATGTTAGAGTAAATTCTTTAAGATTGTTTCCAAATGACTTCTATTCCAGCTAGTGCTCTACTCCCACACCGAGCCACAGTAATGAATCAACCTAGTGAAAATCTTGGTAGCCAATGATAGTTGGGGCTTTTAGCATCAAAATTTTATATTTAGTCTTCAACGTATTTTTGAAGTATATTTTTTTCAGACACACAATATCAAAATCATGTTTCACCAGTTCCCCTTCCTATATATCCAAATAATTCCTATGTATTCAAATAATACTAAGCCTCAGAATAGACAATTCTCTCTATCCTGTAAATAACATGTTTAAGGGCCAATATCTTACAACCACATAAGGCTATAAATGTGAGCTTTACACCTTTGAAAAGGGGTCTCAACTTCTCATAATGGAAGGTCAGGAAACATCAGGCCATAAAACAGTGACATTATTATGTATAGAAAAGCTATTTTACAGAAGGTAATTTTTAGAGGCTTCAAAAATTTATTAGCTATCATTTTCCTTTCCCTCTGTATCCATGCTCTGGAGGGCACGGTAAAGAAGTCAACTCAAAGTAGAAGGGCATGAAAAATAGTAACAATAAAAAAAATCCCAAACTAAAATATTTCTAAAACTCTCTTTTTCTTTTTTTCAAATGCACAGAATAAGCAACATGTAAAATAGTGTAGTGTAGTCTGTAGAATTTATGGCACATGATAATGGAGTAATAAGAGCAAATAAATTCTCAGCTGGTAAAAACAGTTGTAAGCATTGTATCCAAGCTATACGTACCAGCTCAGGATCTTTACCTTTTATTTTGCTCCCCCCTCCCCCCCCAATATTCAAGATCTCAAAACTGTCAAGATATGCTAGCCCCCACTATACATAGATGAAGTCACAGTAATTTAGGTACTTATACACACTGATTTCTTTTTAATTATTGTTAAATTCCTACCTGCTTTTGATAAAAGGACAGGAGGAATTGGCAAGATGACTTGATACTCACAAAGTTCCACAGTGGGGCTTCTACTGGACATGGGATATAGCTCTAAACTTACAACTATTGAATGCTATGTTATATATGGGTCTTTATCAATGTAAGTCACACTTATCATGAATCATTCTTCTCAATTTTCTTTCAGACATTGTTATTGTGTTGCAGAAATTTGAAAATAACATATTTCCAATATTAAAATTATCATAGCATCATAGAATGGTTTGGGTTGGAAGGGACCTCAAAGATCATATCGTTCCAACCCCCTGCCATGGACAGGGTTAACTTCCACTAGACAAGGTTACTCAAAGCCCCATCCAACCTGACCTTAAAATTATGCTATTGTCTAACTAGACCACTAAGCTAAAATGAGATTTAAGACTTGCCTACACCGCGCTACTGTGAATGTCACTCGGTGCAACCTCTTCAGCTGATGCCACTCCAACCCAATGAACTGTCACGTTTATTGAAGATTGTATGAAGGCTTGAAAATGGAGAGACTTCTTTTGCATATATAATTTACTTCCAGAACTAAGCTGACACATCCACACAACACGTGTCCATCAGTATTTTCTGCCACATATGAAACACCTATAACCTGATATTCTATGATCAAAATGCAGCTGCCTTAATATCATTTGCAATTTGTAGGTGTTAGGATTTCTTCAATCACCTCAAGATGGAGAACAAGAGAGGTCAGGGGGTGATAATCTACCAATGTCTATTCCTTTCCATTGTCCATAAAGGAAGATAAGTTCAGTTATTCAAATTAAATTAGAAGATTTCCATTATCCTAATAGAATAAGCAATGAATGCAAAACATTTATCGCATAATTTTTCATTTAAGGGCACTTGTGGCAGAGGTATGTCCAAGGTGACATTTGAATACATTAACCACAAGAAAAACCCTCTTAAGTTCCTCAATTCCCTGATGAATTCATTATAAACACACCAGTCTCTGCAGTAAACAAGGTAGGCAAAGCTTCATGACTTTTACTAGTCCAGTTCCTTCAGGTAGTCTCAATAATTTCTAGCTTAGTAAAAAATGGAGCAAGGGAGTCACATGAAAAATATAGTGTGATCTCATATCAAAAAGGTACACTGAAAGAGAGGTAGATTTAAGATTGCTTAGGCACCTGAAATGTATTTGATAATTTAAGAGCTTGACTTTGCAGCTCTGATACTCTGACAGTTTAATGACACAAAAACTGTAAAAACAAGACTGCAAGATCAGGATTTTCAAATCCATAATTATCATTTTCTAGCAGAATTGAATTGAAAGCAAGGTCTATTTTCTGCTACAGATAACTGCACAGACCACTCAGAAAAGCCATGAAGAGAGGTGGAATCTGTAGCTCTACAGTGCAGTCTCTGCCCCTTGAGTTAATAGAATAACCACAGATGCTGCCACACAGAGGCATCCTTCATTTGCGAGACATACCTGAAGGGGAGAAAGCACACATTTTGTGTGCTTGCACACAACCCCAGTGGAGTTTCACAGCGATTAGCTGATAGTATGATACCGCCATTCTGTAGTCCTGCCTCCTATTCTCAGCAACATCTGCTATAAACAAAGCTAGCAGAAAAGTGACAATGTTCAACTGAAACATGCTGCAAGAAATGTTTCTTTTAAAACTTATAAACTGTTCACACAGGAAAAGACCAAGCATACACTCCTCAATCAGACAAAAAGTTAAAAGCATTGAACCTGACTGAGAAAGCCGTGATGAGGCCTTACTGGCATGCTATAAGGAAATAAGTGAAGAGACCTGTTCATGTGATTTGTAAGATTGATGCATACGATAGGATTATTCACTGGTCTTTCCCAATAACCCTTTGTTACCAGATTGCCCTTCATTGCTATTAAAAATATTTGTATTTAGAAAGGATGTTCATCTTTAAAACAACTTGAGACTAATGTATTCTGTACAGACCAAGCTTTTCATGAGATTAAAGCTTTTAAATATGTCTACATATTTCCTTACTGAACAATAAGTTTATATTCCTGAAAACGAAAGATAATCTTTCCAAACACTATTAACATGCTTTATTACACTGGGTTTTTTACACACATTTTAAGCAAATGTTACTTATATCTAATGTCCAAAATGTTTGGAAGCATGTTTGTGTTTTAGATACATCATCCTTTTAGGCGAAAAATTCTTATTAAACAAGCTTACTATAACATCATTAAAATTTCTTGACTTATTAAGACACTGCATGATTGTTAAATATATCATTTTGTTGCAATACATTTAAAGAAAAAAATCCACAAATGTCTTCAGCATAATTCCATGAAGAGTGGCCATCTGTTTGTGGTAGTAATTTTGAATCATATCTATGTAATGCTTGGTGCTGAAATAAAATGTATCACCAAGCCTCAAACCAGCTGGCTTAGAAATTATCCTGTTTGCATTGTCTGTCTTCCTCAGGCTTCTTGGAGAAACACGACCAGACCACTTTTGGACTGACAAAGCACCTCACTACTACAGCAGTTCCTCAGTGCTTTCTGAAGCTGTTTTGAGGGACTGTCCTGACTCATCACAACATATACAAACATATGTGCACACAGAGAAAGTTCGGATAGAATTTATTTTCAATCCTAGTATACAATTTTTAGCATGAAGAGCTAACACCTCATGTACACATGTTACCCAAAGGATTGAGCAGAGGTTGCTCTATAACTGTCAGGTTAAAAAACATAGATATTTAAACTCATAATAAACAATTGCTTTAATTAGGAACACAGGACTGAAGAGGACCCATTGACCCTCTGAATTCATTCTCAGTCATGCAATGGTTACTCCAGAAGACTAGCAAACAAAGATCTTTTACATGGTTTTACACCATATTCAATAAAATACTTCCACACATCTAGAAATAAAACTAAACCCCAAATAAACCCCAGAATTCAGTTTCAACACAGCTGTGTTACGTTGGCAGAGAGCTAAATACCTTTGACTTATAGATGTGGGCACAGAATAGCATGGGTCTTTTGTTTCTTCTCATCCAAATCTCCCAGCCTCAGGTACCTCCCAGATATCCTAGAAAATTTTGAATGGCACTCGACAATTATCTATGGCTTGATTCAACAAGTGCCCGTGCCATGTAAGCTTCTGTTTCCTTCCTGTTCTTTTAGGACACAAGTCTACCATAGCTCTTACCTCATATCTGTCAGCCTCATGTTTATATCTCAGATAACCCTAGGGCACATCAGAGATTGAGATATTTATCCTTCATTACAGTCAGAGGAGTCTGGAGAGCTATCAAGATGACACAATGTATTTGTCTAGTACAAACTTGGGTGTCACAAGACAACTGCACACTGAAGTCTTTCAACACAGCTATGTACAGCATTATAGTAGAAAACATGGTCATAAGCCAGGCATCCCAGGTGGACGTAAGAACAGCAGACGTTTCAGTGCTCTTTAAGACTGTGTGCCCTCTCTTGTTACAGATTATGTATAATGGGCTCTGGTTCAACTGTGCTCTTTCCTCCCTCTGCAGAAGATCTCTGCACACTGACATCTACTCCTTTCACTTGCTGACATTAAGAAGAGAAACTGGCTTGGTCAGTGGAAGAATAATGTTCCTTTTAAGAAAGGACGATCTTTGTTCACTACCTTTTAAAGTCAGGAAATGCAGTATGCAGTAGACTTAGTGAAGTGGAAAATCCAGTTCTATAGGTTCTGTAGAATCAAATACAGTTATAAAAGAAAATTCTCTACAAAGTTAAAAAGTTTAAAAATAAATTAGGTTTTTGTGTTCAAGTTTTAATCCAGTCTATAGAGTTTAATAGAGAATTACATCCTTCCTATAGAAAGGTTTACAGTTGCTGAAGGAAGGTGATTATTTTCTCTTTAATTCTCCAGATCTTTTTCTATAAGGGTAATTTCAGATTCATTCAACTGTTATGTTTTTTCTGCCACCCTGGAAATTCTCCCTCTTTCATGAATTTGGCAAGGATCCATCAACAGAACCAGAAGCATGACATTTCCATTCCTAATATAAAAGTGCAATGTTATACTGTTTCATAATTTCCCACTTGATAATTCTTACGCAGCAGTAACATGATCTTTCATTGGATTTAGATTGAAATATTTAAGTTTTATTCAGAGAAGGAGCTAAAACAATTTAAAACATCTGATTATTTCAGGTTGCAGTACCTTTACGCTAGTATCTTACTTTATTCAGCCACGGTAAAGTCAATTTTAGTCCACCACTTCCTATCAGCAGGCAGGTGCTCACCCATCTCCAGGAAAGCAGGGCTCCATCACAAAAATGGTCACTTGGGAAGACGAACACCATCACTATGAACATCATCCCTTTCCTTCTTCTTCCCCCAGCTTTATATGCTGAACATGACATCAGATGGTCAGGTGCAGACAGCTGTCTCAGTTGAACTGCAGCCCGTGAGAAAGACTGTCGCTAGAGAAGTTTATGGAGGACAGTCACCCATGGGAGGGATCCCATGATGGAGCAGGGCAGAGATAACATGTGGTGGACTGACTGCAACACCCATTCTCCATCCCCCTGCACCACTGAGGGGGGTAGAAGGTAGAGAATTCAGGAGTGGAGTTGAGCCTTGGAAGAAGAAAGGATTAGGGGGAAGGTATTTTAAGATTTGATTTTATTTCTCATTATCTTAATCTTATGTGATTGTTAATAATCTAAATTAATTTCTCCAAGTTGAGTTTGTTTTGCCTATGATAGTACCTGGGGAGTGAACTCTCCCTGTCCTTATCTTGACCCATGAGCCTTTCAGTACATTTTCTCTCTCCTGTCCAGCTGAGGAGGGAAGTGATAGAGTAGATTTGGTGGGCACCTGGTGTCCTGCCAGGTTCACCACACCACAAATGTAATGCACTTAGAAACACATAAATAATAAGTAACAATTCCCCCTGTGTTTTTTTCCATACACAGTGACATTTATGAAGACCAATGTCTTTCACTCAGTGAAATGCAGTACAAAGGTGAGGGGGGGAATTACATTTGGGAAATCATTAATAATTTGTCACTAGTATTAATCAAAGTTTTGTTCATCAGAGCAAAAGTCCTGATAGAACTAAGCCTGGCAAGAGATGTCAAGGGCAACAGAAAAAGCTTATATAAAAGGAAGATGAGAGAAAATGTGGGCCCTCTTTGTAAGGAAACAAGATACCTGGTCACCAAGGATATGGAGAAGACCGAGGTATACAGTGACATTTTTGCTTCAATCTTCACTGGCAAGTGGTCCAACCACACTTCTCAAATCACAGAAGGCAAAAACAGAGACTGAGAGAATGAAGACCCTCTCATTGTAGGAGAAGATCAGAAGACATCTGAGATAATGAAGACCCTCTCATTGTAGAAGATCAGAAGACATCTAGGGAGCCTGAAGATGCACAAGTCTTTGGGATCTGATGAGATGCATCCCCAGGTCCTGAGAGAACTGTTGAATGAATTGGCTAAGCCGCTCTCCATTATGTTTGAGAAGTCTTGGTAGTCCCGTGAAGTTCCCACTGACTGAAGAAGGGGAATCATAACCCCCACTTTTGAAAAAGGAAAATGGGAAGACCCAGGGAACCACAGGCTGGTCAGGCACACCTTGGTTCCTGGAACAGATCCTCCTGGAAATTATGCTAAGGCACATGAAAAATAAGGAGGCAATTGGTGGCAGCCAGCATGGTTTCACTAAGAGCAAATCATGCCTGACAAATCTGGTGACCTTCTACAATGGGGTCACAAAATTGGTGGATAAAGGAACGACTGATGTCATCTATCTGGATTTGTGCAAAGGTTTTGACACTGTCTTGCGTGACATCCTTGTCTCTGATTTGGAGAAGCATGGATTTGATAGGTGGACTACTCAGTGGATAAGGAATTGGCTAATGGTTGCTCTCAAAGAGTTGCGGCTAATGATTTTGGTTAGATACTAGGAAGAAGTTCTTTACTCTGAGGGTGGTGAGACACTGGATCAGGTTCCCCAGAGAAGCTGTGGATGCCCCATCCCTGGACATGTTCAAGGCCAGGTTGGATGGAGCTTTGAGCAAGCTGGTCTAGTGGAAAGTTTCCACCTCCTCGGCAACACGGTTTGGAACTAGATGATCTTTAAGGTCCCTTCCAACCCAACCCATTCTATGATTCTGATTAATATAAAAAATATTCACATGTATCTTCTGTATATTTTAAAGTCATGTAATCCCATTATGTCACTAAATATATTCTATATTCTGTAACCAGGTAAGTATGAAAATATTGAAAATACATAAGCTAGGGGCCCCTGGATTAGTGCATAGTTTTAACTGAGTAAATTGTACCTGTAACACATGGGTGAAAATGTCATTCAGACAGGACAAAAGTTGTATCAACAGAGGTAAATAAGCAATAAAGTGCAATTATATAATTTAGCATTAAATGTTTCTGCTTAGATCCATCCCGAGCTGATGACCTTGGGGTTTTTCTATTCAGAAGAGACAAATGTACATATTAAGGTTTACATCAGAGTCATTTGACCTACATAGGATGAGAGTGCATGTCTATGTACACCTATGTCTCTCTACTGATTATAAAGACCTTTTATGACAACTGGTTCACAGATGCTGCAGAGGTCAACCTCTGGACAGATGAATAACAAACTCTGTGTCTGATTGCAGCAAAAAGAAATAAAATAATCATCACCAAATATCCACTTTTTTCGAACCTATGTCCTAAAAATATTTTGCGAGGAATCCAGAAAAGCTGATCATTTGCATCATAAAGCATTGCTTTATATTAACGTAAAAGAGGAACTGCAAAGCTGGTGCTTACTAGCTCCAGTGAACTGTATGCTGTTAACCACAATTTTTCTGCCAGTGTTCTGCCAATGTTTGGGAAATTGCAGTTTTAATGAATTAATAGACAGACATGCTCTGTAGCTCCTTGAGCAAATATTTCAGACTCTGCCATATCAAATTCAATTTGGATAGCAATTAATAACAGCTTTCTGTAAAGTTATCTCTGATTTTAATAACACTCATTCACTTCTGCTAGTGATGGCTAATTTCTTCACAAATTGGTCTCCAATAATTTCAACAGATTTGCTTTTTTACCTGTATAAGTTTTTGTGAAGGTGCAATACATATAGTTCTAGATTCACCACCTTTCTCAGGGCATATATGAAACACACATCCTTCCAGCACTGTGTTCCTTTTTTTCTTGAGGTAAGTTTCAAATTATTGATTTGTGAATCCAAGGTAAGTATATAATTGTCCTTGAGGACAAGCATTGCATAAATACTTCTAAACAAAAAAAAAAAAAAACACCTCAGTTAAAATTTTTTTGACATCATTATTGAGTCACCAAGTATCAAAACTTACTTGCCTTCACCTAAACTTGTGCTGAGCTCAGTTTTTAAGCCTTTACTTGAAATTTAAAGTCTGAGTACAGATTTTGGCATTTGCAACTTTTGGTTTAAAAACAATATTTTTAAATCTTGTTGTTGTTAAATTACATCTTTTCAATCTGTACTTTTAAAATTTCTTAAGCATGTTCACACTGAAAGAAATTCATATTATTTGAATAAAACAGAGTTCAGACAACACTGTAATCACAGAAAATCAATTGCTGTAGATGTTAGGGAATGAAAATACATGTTAAAAATACAATCAGAGAAACTATTAAAAATAGCAATAAAGATAAAATGAAAAATACAGCAGTACAAAATTCTCCAGAATTATATAAGAAAAACAAACAAAATAAGATAAAGACATTAAAAAAAATAAAAATACAGAAAGAGAAAGACTGAATTCACTTTCTCCATAACATATATGACAATGAAACAATGGAAAAAAAAATCAGTGGTTTTGACTTAGGTAATAGAAAATTCAGTATTGTCAGAAAGAAATTAAAGAAATCAAAGGGAGAAAAATATCAGCTGCACCTGCCATCTGCATCCCAAATTATTTAAGAATAATTGTGTAACTGTTCACTGACATGTCTATACATGACATTTTTCTTCTAGAAACAAGCTTCTATAATAGTAGGTGTCTGTACATTTATAAAAAAATAAAAAAAAAATTAAAAAAGGAAAAAAAAAAATACCCAGAAAAGAATAAAAAAAAAAAAGGCTTCCTGTAAGAAGAAAAACAATTGGTTTTTTTTTTAATTATTATTATTAATCCTGAAAGATGACAGAAGTAAAGAAAAGTAGAAGGTAGTTTTGCTACTTTTAGCCCTTTTATGACTAAAGTGCTAAAGGTTCACTTTGCTGAGAGAAATATGAATAGAATGCTAGTCCTCATGTAGGGTGCATTCCTTACTTAAAATATTTACTTCTGAGAAATTCACATTGGTGCAAATGGGAAACAAGCCATAGGAAGCCAGAAACTTCATGAAGGCTGGATTTTGCCTTTAGGTTCATATATGGGCAACTATTTAGTATAAATGAAAAGTTTCACGTAATAGACCTGAGGAATTATTTCAAGAACAGCCTTAAAACAAAAACACAATTTGTGTCAGCATTTCAATATAGTATAATTATTTTTTCATAAACATTGCCTTTGAATGTGTCCTGACATCCTGCAAAATTCCTTATTGAGATGGCAAAATGTCAGTGCAAGTACTTATGAAAAATTTTCCAATTTCAGTACAGAATACTTTTTCTGCTGTAATGATATTTTCTATATTATCAGTCATTACTTATAAACTAATCAAGTCCATTTTGGAGTTGCGGAGTTTTTTTGCACAGCCTCTGGATGAAATTTTGTTTAGTATGTTTTGTTTATTTTAATTAGAATCATAGAATCATAGAATAGTTAGGGCTGGAAAGGACCTTAAGATCATCAAGTTCCAACCCTCTTGCCATGGGCAGGGACACCTCGCTCTAAACCATATCACCCAAGACCTCATCCAACCTGGCCTTGAACGCTGCCAGGGATGGAGCATTCACAGCCTCCTTGGCCAACCTATTCCAGTGCCTCACCACCCTAACAGGAAAGAATTTCCTCCTTATATCCAAACTAAACTTCCCCTGTTTCAGTTTTAACCCATTACCCCTTGTCCTATCACAACAGGACTGTAGTGTACTCTATGTTTTTTAAAAGTGTAGTATTAAAGCACCCTGGCTTCTGATGCAGATCTTTGTGCTCACCAGTAGTCTCACTGAATCTCCCAAAAGGAGGGATCCTAGGCTTGTAATTAATGAAAAAACTAATTCATAGTCTGTGTGTTTCTTAGGATATTAATTCAAGGCTGAGGAAAAAAAGTGCAACAGATATTTTCTGCCACAGAAATAATCTCAAAGGAAACTGAATAAAACTGTTCAGCTTTATTCAGTGCTGAATAACTAGATAAACTCTTTATATCCTCTGATTTTAATTCAATTCCTCACTGGATGGGTTAAAAAAAAAAAAAAAAGGGGGAGAGAAAAAAATAGAACCCTAAACCAACCGCTGTTTAATAACCAGGGAGAAACTGATGTTTTAAACTGCTTCATAAATTTAAAAGAAATCATAAATCAACTTAAGAATGTATGCTTCTTTCATCTATTTTATTTAGCAATTCCAAATATGTTTGCTTTTAATTTCTTGCAATATGCTGTTATTGTGTTATTTTTATAGTGCCTTAGTTGGTTTATGCTTTGTTACCCAAATAAGAAGCATATGTGGACATATGTGATATTTAATGAATAAATTAATATCTGAGTTATCTGCTCTAGCTATGTTTTCAAATAAGTATTCTGCAGAGTAAGAGGATAGGGTGTTTGCTGCTTGTTTGCAGTACGTATTTGAGAAGAAAGCCTTAATTTAGAATAGATCCATTTGCATTAATATCTAACTAAAATTATTGCTATAAAAAAAAGTTTCAATGTACCAAGAGTGAGGCTTTGGCAACTGAACATGGTAAATCTCCATGAATAATTTACATAGCTTTTGTTTATGCTAATAAAACCCCTGATTTATCTCTATTTTGTGCAATTATTATCTAGTTGCAAAGATTCAAAGACAATAAAAGCTAAAGGAGAGGATCTGGAAGTTTTGTTGAGTACTGTTCATCAGGTCAGCAGAGTTCAAAGTCATCTACTTAGCAAATGTTAAATTCAGCTGCAGATTACATTTGGGTACCCATCACAAATGGAAAGATTGTATTATGACCCCAAGAAACACTATCAGAGAGAGAATGACAGGGCAGAAGAACATCTCTGTGTATTTTAGTATTCATATGATGGAAATGCTGAGAGAAAATGGAATAAAGAGCTACATCTATACATACAATCTTCTTTTAAAATAGACTGACATACTTTAGGCTATTCTGTGGTTTATATGTTACACCTTTAATAAGGTTTCTTTGTGTGAAAAGGTAAACACTGAAGTAAATCAAAATAGCACACTATTTCTTTGGGGATTAAATTTAAGAAAAATATCATGGGTAAATGGAGAAACAAGTTATTGCTGCTTCTATTTTTGCTAAAATTCTGTGATGAGAATGGAGAGCCAGTGAATCAACAAGTTAGTTTCTAGGTATGTACTTTTGCTCCAAAGTTCAGATCCAGACCTTATCTTCTCAGGTTTCATATACAGGCTATATTAGTAATAGTTTTTAATGTAAAAAAAAAAAAAAAAGTTACATTCTTTGTGGCTACAGAACCCCCATAAAAATACAAATAAATTATCATGATGAATCAAAAATCAGTACATCATACCAATAAAAGTCTAAATGTATTCTTTAATTTTTGTAATGTACATTTAAAAGTCACATTTAAATTTTTTTTTTTTTTTAATGTTAAGATGTAATTTTTGAAAAGTTGGGTGGTAGATAAACTCAGACACCCAGGATTGATTTTCAGCAAGAACAAAAACTAAAATAAAACGATTTTAATAGGGGTTACATGCTTAAAGAGCAGGGATTTGTCACAGCTGCTTTTGTATGTCAAAAGCAAGTTTTTGGGGCATTTCCATTCCTCCTTTTACCTTATGCCACAGAGATCAGAATAAAAAAATTATCGGGAGGACACAGCACTGTATAGATCTAAACACAAATGAGAAAAGTGAGGTCTAAAACAGTTCTTCCAATTTCACCTTTCCCTCTGGCTTTATTCTTACTACTCCAGGAATATTAAAAAGAAATTGGATGTTTTTAATGGATTGTTGGCAGCATTGTTTTCATTAACAAAAGGGAACTCAATCAACTGCTCTGCCAAACCTCTGTCTGTTCTTTGATGGGCATGATAAATGGTGCCAAGCATTGTCAGATCCTGCCAGATTAAATTAAAATGATAGGTGTTCGAAATCTTTTAGGACTAAGCCTAATGCGATTTTGATCGTATTTCTTTCTGACAGAAAAAGAATAATAAAAAAGTAAGCAAAAAAGACAATAAAAGTTTGGAGATAAAGTAGATTAACAGAAACATTCTATCATTAAAAGTTACTTTCAAAAGCAGTGCCAGAGATTGACTGAATCCAAAATATGTTTTTTTACAGGACTGCCAGCAGTAGTAAGAACGAGATGAAAAATGGTAGCTCCCAAGAGCACCACAGAAATAAATTTTAAGGAATTGACATAAAACTAAAATGTGAGTGCTTTAAAAAGCCCCAAAGTTTATCAGGCTCTTAACCAGCTATGTTAAAACAGTAAGATTCTGCCTGGGATCATTGTCAATCCTTGTGAATAAAAAAGCAAACTTTTATTTTTTAGGGGACAAGAGGTTAGTATTTACAGATACCGGGTTAATGGTTCTATTTGTACTGGCATGAACTATTCAACTAGTTTTAAAATGTAATATGCTTTAAAAGGCAAATTCCGTTGAATCTTTTAAACCAGTACATTTATGCAGCCACAAGTTAAATCCTCTGGGTTCAATGTATTCATTCCCCACCTCTTTTTATTCAGAAGGTTTCCCTGTCATCCCACTTCATTTTCAGAAAAGTAAGCATCCTTACAGGTTTTAGTGCGGTAGTATATTACCTGAGTTTGCAGGTAATATAATCTAGATTGCAATAAAACCTTCAAAGCACAGTTGCCACAGTAGTGATGTTTACAAATACATTTTCAGTGACATAAATGCTACGTTCAGAAGATAACTTTGCACATCTGCTGGTTTTGGCAATGAGAGAAAAGTTCTGGCCAAGGGGTACACCCTGAAAGTGGACCTGATACCAAACAAAACATTAACACAACATTCAGGATTATATTTTGCTTAGAACTGAAGGTTGGCGGCAGCTTTATAATAAGTCTTCAGGAAGCATTGCATGATTTACCACTATTATATTTATTGTTGGTGGTCTAGTGGGCCAGCACTGGATAATATTGAAGACATTTATGAAACATTCTTTACCTTTCTAACTCTACTTTATGTCTGTAGTTCAGACAATTTACAGCTGCTGGTATATGTACAACCGTACAGTGAAATGGAGCTTGTTGCAGGAACTCCAGGTCTCAGGTCTCCTCCTATATACTGTGTGTCTTTTTAATTCGCAGTGCTGCTGACACAGTATGCTTGATTAGGAATTAGTGTTGAAGATAACTCTGTTGGATAAAATGCTTGCTGTCTTAGCCATGTTATATAAATTCTCCCGTGTGTACATGCTAAGAGAGATCTCGATAGATGTAAAATGCAGCTTGGTGCAAATAGGAATACCTCTGTTGCTCTTAGTAGAGTTGCACACAAAAAAACCCTCTAGAGACTTTGACCCCTGCAGTCATGAAGTTCATACAGCAGGATGATGGAGGGTGTTATATATCTTCCTTTACTGATTATGTGACAAATCACTGTTTTGTTTTATGCTAGGACTGAGGCCTTTGTAGGTAAAAGGAGGTCCCATAGCTGGACAGAAATGCAGGATTTCCAATGTCTATTCCAGCTAAGTAAACAAAAACTTTTTGGCTACTGGGAAGAATGGTGTTAGGGCTAAAAGAGATGTATAGTTTAATGCGGATGTAATATAGATTATTCTACAACATGCTCTTTAGAGACAGAAGAGATCAATTATAGTTAAATTGAGATGTGATAGAAGGAGGTTTAGTGGTATGACGAAGCTTAAATTAATCCCTCCTAAAGGCAGTATTGACAAATGTTACTTGTTGGTGTCACCAGTCTAGTGCTTTCAGCAGTCTGTGACAAAGGCAAGAGTACTGCATCATGTGAAAAGAAACAGCTCATCAGCATACAACACCAGTTCACCAGATTCTGAGAAGCTAGAAAAAAACCTATCAGTAACAAACCCCTAAATGCTGATGGCCTTAAGGACTGAATTTTTGCTGTGTTATCTGGTTGCCCTTGAACTCAGTGCCTTGTTTTCATTCAAGTGCCTGCTGCAGCAGAAGCTCCTCTCAGTGAGACTCTCCTCAGAGCTCCACCACATGGTGGAACAGCTGAAGTTTGAGTCCACCTAGACCCACAACCATGACATAGAGAACTGCCCAGGTAGCCCAAACAGTGACAGCATCAGCCATCTTGGCTTCTTCGCATACATGCCCTGCCATGAAAGGTTTTCCTAAAGGAGGTGACCCAAGTCTACCTAACAAACTGTGATGACATACACTAAGCCAGTTGCAGCCAGTCACTCACTGTGACACGCAAACCTCTCACATGTGGCACCACTATCCACCTCAGATCACTACACTTCAGCATCCCCCAGCCCCTAGAGCTCCTTGTCCTTCAGCCTCTCTCCTCAGAGCTGAAGGTTGCCAGTGGGAAAAGGCCAGACAGGACAAGTTTTTGTTTCCCTGTCCAGTGTTCTCCCCACTGGCCCAGGACGGCTGTGGTGGGGAGGAACAAGATGGATGCAGGTCCCCATGGGGTGTCTCCAGCCACAGTGACACAGGCAGCAGTTGCTGTCACACCCAGCAATCCTTTACTCATGCCTTCAGCATCTGTGCCTTTGCTTCCAGATATCACTGAGGGTTGAAACTTAAACCCACACGTTTTCTCTTATTTTTCCATGAGGAAAATAAAATATGGAAGATGCACATCCTACCCTATGTGAAGGGCTTTTCACATAGACTTGCTTTTCACATATACCATGATTAAACATTTGTTCTGATATCACTGTGGTTCAGTTCCTTATGCGATCTTCAAAGGTGAAACCTGAACTCCCCCCAGCCTTCTAAATTCAATGGAACTCTTCATCCTTTGATGGTACTCAGCATAAAACACTTCGAATATGTGGGACTTTAATTTGATGTGATCCTAAAAGCCATCATACTACAGCAGACCAAAGGTTTGTGTATCCCCTGCAGCGGCCAAAGGCTTCAGGGCTCTCAGTGGATTACTCTTCCACTTGAAATCTCCCCTTGAACCCACTTGCTGTCTTGATTACCTGGCAGGATGGCACAGAAATCTGCCTGTCTGCAGAAAAAACAGCACCTTAATGAGGCAGAATACTCTGTGAGAGAGGAAACTGAGGGAGAATTCAGAAACTGTATGTTGTGGAACATCAGATATTGCCTAGAAAACATCTGAAACTGCATTAATGAAAGTTGCTAATACAGCTTTGGGGTGGATTGAGGAAAGGGAGGAGAGAAAGGAGCTGCTGGTCATAAACTTCAGAGGGAGATCTAAAATTAGAAAAATCCTGTTTAAACAGCAGCTTTGAGAATTATAAATTGAGCTACTTTTTGAGGGCAGTTAAATACAAATCTCAGGGGACTGTGGGCAGAACCTGGCAGACTTCGAATCGCTAAAACAACACTTTCTCGAAAGAAGCAATAAAGCACATATGCTGCTAGCTTACAGCCTCAGACAAGGAAAGGGGGGGAAAAGATCTATTTTAGCAATTAGGAACTGTATTGAAACTATGAAATATAAAACAAAAGAAATTTGTGAACTCTGAAGATTTCTATTAACATCTTTATACTTGCAAGAAACAGGTCTCTGGAGATAAAAGGTCAAATTGTGAAGGCTAATATGTCTGGTTACTCAGCAGAATAAAAGGCCAGGTTGGACTGTCTTTTTGAAGCTAGGGAAATTCAAAAGTGATTTAAAAAATATGCCAACAGGAGAAACTTCAGGGCTTTTCCAATTCCCTTGTGATTTTTCTTTTTATGTTTTCAGAATATACCAGGTAACACATATAGCTTGGAGTACAAATTTGCCTTTCCATTATGAAGAAAGAAAATTTTATGCATTCCTATAATTCATAAATGCGTTATAAAATCTGGATATTATGGATCCACTTTTCTGTTTGCCTAGTAGAGTATTTTCCATTACTACAGCCACAAGAAATATAAATTGAGCTTCCACATAGATGTTTGTTGAGATATTCTTCAAATTTAGTAAACACAGTGAATTAGGTAAAAGTGGCAAATTGGGAGAATGAAGGTAAAAAGGAAACAGGATATTGCATGGCTGAGCTTGGTTTGAAGGTGGGTTTCATTTTTTCTTTGGAGAGACTTCAGCTACTGACTGCAACAGATGCAAAGCTGAATTTATTGCTTTTGAATGTTGTGGTGCCTTTGTTCATCTGGACACACATAACATTGTTCTTGAACTCAGAAGAAACTGTTCCAACTGCTGGCTTCCACAGTGGAAGGCTTTGCCTTAGCAGTCAAGCTCAAGTAGACTCCAGATTGATGGGCTTGTGAACTTGCCCACTGGGAACCCTTCTGTCAGCTGTTTGATGTTGTCTGACAAAGCCATTCAGTAGAAGCTGTTTCCTCATCTTCCTAGCTCTTTCTGTTTCTTGAATGCTGTATTAAGACCTTACAGCTGATTGTCAACAGACTTTTGACTACAGTAAGATCTTGCCCAGTTGGTTTGGATTTTCCATATTCTGCTCTCAGCTTGCCCAGATCATGGTACATGGATCTAGGTTCTACGCCCGACTCTCACTGACCCATCTGAAGGACTTCGCACTTTCCTCTGTTGAGGTTCTTATGGGAGACAGTATCGATAACCTGTCAGTAGAATTCCTTCACAAGTATTTTCTCTGGAGGCCTACAAAGTGATATTTGACTGCTCCCACCCCCATGACAGAATTAAAATATGGCTCCAGTTTGGTTCTCAGCATTCTTTATATATTGCTGTATAATCTTTATATATTTGTGTTGGTCACTTCGCAGTTATCTTAGAAAGCGAATCTTACTTGATTGTTGCTTGACTTTAAAAGACCAGACTGAAAGATTGACTGCTAATGAAAGCATGTCTTTCATACCTTTAACAAGTAATTTATTACTGTTTAGATTTCTGCACTGACTGCTCTCTAAATACTGATAGTATTAATAAAAATTTTTCTGACACAACCCTTATAAATGTTTTATCAACTTGGGAACTTCTGAGAACAGATGACTGAGACTGACATGAATAAAATTCAACTAGTGAGAAATTATCTGCAACAGAAAGAAGCAAAATAATTTTTGGACAACTTTCTAATAACCTGTTTGACTTGCCAGAGGTAGCAGATTTCTCCAAATTAAAATTACTAAAAAAAATGAATTTTAATATAGATCTTCTATTTTGTAAGCATCATACCCTCCCTGATCATTTTCTGAAAATTCAGATAAAAATCTTTTTTCTCTCTCTAATGAACACACTGACATTCCTTTTTATGCAGTAGTTATGGAAAATGGTTTAGAAATCACAGAATAAAAATAATTCAGATTGGAAGGGGACTCAGAAGTCTAGTCCACATTCCTGCTCAAAGCAGGGTTAACTTCAAAAAGAGGTCATGTCACCTGGGCCTTTGTCTGGCTCAGTTTTGAGAATCTTCCAGGAGAGAGTTACCAACAGCTTTTCCAGTGCTCAACAGACCTCGGTGTGAAAAAAATTTACCCAGCTGGAGCTTTCCCTGCCACAGCCTGTGACTATTGCTTCTCATCCTTGCCATTCACTTCTGGGAAGAGTCTAACTCTGTCCTTTCCATAGGTGCCTTTTTACAAGTTGAAAGTTGGAATTGGATTCATACTTACCCTTCTCTTCTCCAGGCTAAGCAAGCATAGCTTCCTGCAGCTCCTTCTGTATATGAAGTGCTTTACACAGATAGTGACTAGATGACCTAGACAAGCATCTTAGTAATTCTGGACTGGATCCTTTCCAGTTTGTCAATGCATCTTTTGTACTGGAGATCTCCAAGCTGGACATAGCGCTACAAACCTCAGAAGGGTGTAGTAAAAGGAGATAATCACTTCCCTTCTCTTGACCTGCTGGCTATCCTCTTGTTAATGCATCCTAGAATGTGGTTAGCCTCCATCACCAGGAGACCTTGCTGCTGATTTATGTTCCATTTGCTCACAAGGATTGTGCCTCCTCAACTAGTGCTATTCTACATAACTGTTGCCTGTCCACTCACACCCAGCCTATATGATATGGGCTTATTCCATCCCAAGTGAAGGACTTTTAATTTGCCTTTGCTGTTTCTTCATGTTCCTTTTTGCTCATTCCTCCAGGCTTTGCAGGTATTGCAGCCCTTCTGTCCAGTGTATCAACTCCTTCACCTTGTCAAGTGTCATCTGAGAACATAATGAAGATGCTTTCTGTCCCATTGCCCAAGTCATTGATGAAGACATTAAAATTGAGAAGGTTGCTAGTGGTTCAGCTATATAAAGAGCTTGCAGAGACAGGTAAAGTGGAGGATGGGTAAGAGTATTCAGATATAATAATAGATGCCATAGGGAATATCCATGCAAAAAGTAATAATTCAATCATCAGAATGACATTTGAATAGTGTGCAGCAAACAGGGCCTGAGGCCACACATCAAATACTAAGGATGAAAGAATCAAAAATGAACATCTGCTCACTCTTTGAGCATTATCTACCTTTAATGTTGAAAGGGCTAGGGGGTTCAGTGAAAAATAACCAGTGATCATGGAAAATAATCAGTGGTCATTTACTTATGTGTACAAGGGGACTGAATCCAATATTTCCTATTTTACCCATGCTTATCTTTGCAATCTGGAAAGTACTACTTTAACAAAGAAAGACATGTATGAATCTACTCAGGGTGAATGAAAAAAAGCTGTGTCTTGGAGCAGAGAGCTCCAGTGAGGGGACATGTGATCCTGTAGCTTGGTCAGGTCTTGACACTGGCCCTACATGAAACTACTGCTCTGAAAAATCCTTTTTTAGTTGATCACTTCTAACATCATAAGAGGAGTGGAGGAAAAGATTTGGTTAAGATGAGGAATAAAAGAAAGAGGAATAACATGGCAGAAGAGAACTAGATACATTAACACTTTGTGGAGAAATTAAGTTATACTCTAATATTATACTGTCAAAAATTATTAATGTAGTCATCTTCTGTAGCAAGGTGTGTATACTGCTGCTGCCATCAGCACGTTCTTCATTTTGCACATTAGCTATCTAGCAAATCTGAACCAAATTTCAAACCCACATCTTTCTTTAATCATGGCTTTTAATGAAACCAATGCCAAATGTACATTTGGTTATTGTGTAAATAAATAGATGTTGAAATGGACTGTTAATATCGCACATCAACAACTTCAATATTTATTTGCATTGTCTGCCAAGGGGGATAGTGTAAAGAAATTTATG
This sequence comes from Neopsephotus bourkii, assembly GCF_033783945.1. Taxonomy (NCBI): domain Eukaryota; kingdom Metazoa; phylum Chordata; class Aves; order Psittaciformes; family Psittacidae; genus Neopsephotus; species Neopsephotus bourkii. Next base: position 671,927 of record NW_026900600.1, read on the forward strand.
TTCAAGAAACTTCAAACAATTTCCTGCATATTAGTGTATTTTAGTGTCCTGCACACACAAATGTGCAAGCACTGGACTGAAACTGGAAGGCAAATAAATTGTTTCTTGTATTTTATTACACTTAATTATTGCTTTATTTGTCAACTATTTTCAAATCCCAGTTGAAAAGTAACAGGAGATCATATTGCATAGGTGTAAAAGAATCCAGCCCCTTAATGATATGGCTCTGATGCACACTGCATAGCTTATGATTTTCCTCTAGCTGACAGATACTTCAAGAACTGTACACGATAAGGGAAGTGCAGAAATCTGGAATGTATTCATATCCTGAAAAATACATTGCTGATCTTAGTTGAGTGAAAAACATGATTTATTCTGCTTACAATTTCTTCTAAAAGAGGAAATCCACTAACTTGCTTGAAAAAATAGGACTGCAAAGTTCCTACTCGTTTGCTTTTCAAGCAGATCAGTGGCTTTTCTCTTTTACAAGAGAATATGAAGGGCACAATAAAAAATGTCAAAAGGAAATTTGTTCAATTTAAAAGGTGCTGAAACAATTAATTGGAATGTCACCGTTATAATGAGGCAATCATGTATTAACAACTATTACTTTTATTAATGATCTTCAGAAGGCTTGTAGTTGTAGGTGGACTTTTTACTCCTGAAACTTTGCATATCTTCCCTTCTCTTTTTAAATAGTGTTGTAGCTTGCTTGGAAATTTAATTTTTACCTCAGCAGTAGAAAAAGCATTATGCTGAAGACAAATATATTAATAAAATCTGTGAAGATGCATGATGCTGCTTGAGTGGCTGCACTGATTTCTTTTACTGTGCAGTCCCCAGCCTGGGTGAATTTAATTCTGTTCTCTCTTATAAAAAAAGTTCATTTTTTTTTCTCTGGACATTGTAATTGCCAAAATAGGTGTCTATAGCTTCATAAAAGTGCCAAACTTATAAATAGTTTTTTCCAGCTATCATATATATATCTAGATCTATGGGGTTTTTTTGCTACTACATCACACTTCCAGAAGAGTGTTAGTGTTAAATAATGCATTTTAAACAACTGGAAACCATGAATTCTAATAGCAGGATTTTTAATCTCTTTCAAAAGACATTTTATTGCTAACTTAAGAGTGGAGAGATGCTCAGTGGTGACACTGAAAGACACCATGCAAAAATAAATTTCATATTTTGAGGTTACATCCTGAATGAGCAGAATGAGCAGGAGATATCTTTTTTAGGTAAAGAAATGAAATTCCCATAGTGTTTCTCTTTTTTGGAAATCAGCTTTAGTGAGTTACAAATCATCTTGCTCAGCTGTTCGATTTTTATGCCTCTGCTCTGTCAAGAGATAATGTAGTGTGCCAGTTCCTGACCTACTGACCAATATCACTGGTTGGCACAGGCTCTTGACAATGTCAGACGAATAGGCTCTTCCTCAAGGTGGGTCCTAAAAAAAATGAAATTAATTCTAAAGGTTTTGTTTTATGGTTGGTTTTCAAAGTCTTCTGCATAAAGCATCTCTGAAAAATTTACTCCTGTTACACCGCTATGCAGCACCAATATAAGGTGGGACTGTGGAAGCTTGACTCAAAAGATGCAGAAATCCCTGGCTGTTTTCTTTGAATCTAGAAGTGAACAACGCCAAAGTTCAAGCAAGGTGTAGAAGAAAGATTTTCTATGTGATGAACAATTAAAATTTATAGGATATAAGTGTGAAAGCATTTTGTAATATTACTGTGAAAGGGGTTTGTATTTTTCTTTTCCATTTTTAACTAAGCCTATTATTTATCATACAAGAGCTTTCATGTCAAGTAGGCAGAGGGAATATTTGAGCTCTAGTGATTAAACACAGAGATGTTAAACCTTGTGTTTGTCTCTGGGACTGTCACTGTAGGAGGTACCAGCTACTGAGGCCTGTCAAAATCCATTAAATGTGAGCTGCTGCTTAATGCCCTGGATATGAAGACAGGATGGGGAATCTGACAATATAAGAGGAGCAGGTAAACAAAACAGTGGTCATAAGAGAATCACTGCTGAAGTGTGGAGAAGTTTTTATCGTCAGTTTCTGAAGAGCTCTTTTGAATAAAAAATTGTGGAATTGTACAAAGGAGTAGTTTTTAATCGGAGAGGAGACACTGATGAGATTCTTCTTTTCCTACAAATAGGAAATACGTGTCTCGTTCAAACTAAGCAAGCATTGGTCTTCTGCTGATTAGGATAATCTATTTTATTTTTTATGTAATTGGGAGGGTCCTAGCAGTCCAGACCACGAAAGTAATGTATAAAAACACAATTCCCAGAGAAGGCATAGAGATGGAACTGGAAGTTAGGAGAAAACAAAGAACAAATACAACACCAGACTGGCAGTCACTGCTGCTGTATGCAAACAAAAGAGGAAAAAAGAAAGATTCTTTCAGCAATTTGATCACTCATACCAATGGGAAAAAAAAAAAAAAAGAATTTAAGCCATAGCTTTCTGTTTTTCTGTTCATTCATTTACATTCAGTTGAGTGTGAGTAATCACACAATGTTGGGACCCTGGAGGCCTGCCTGTCTGTCCCTGCTCACACACTGGGATCCTCCGTCCTGCCCAATGCCCAGGACCCCAATTCAGACCCCAGGGCCATCAGACCTTGCCCCAAGGATGCTGCAGTAGAGTTGGTCTCCAGCTCCCAGCAGCGCTGCCCTGCCCAGCCATGAACTCCAGCAATGTTCCTGCACAGACTCAGCCTGTCCCTGTCCCTAGGAACATGCCCACTGCCTGGAGCTGGGGCTTCCCTGGTGCCCTCTGACTGCCCTGCTCCTGGCTGGGGTGGTGGGATGGGCCCATGGAGAGTATATTTGTCTCTGTGTCCCTTAGCAAGCCACAGACTGTTGCTGCACTCCCAATTTTGAGAACCTGAGGCATAAGGAGCTGAATTCTGGAATTACCTATGAGCTGATCAGTCTTCAGTTTTATGAAACCAAGTGTCTGTTCCTGTGACTCCTATGGGGAGATTTTCCACAGTCTAATGAGCCTTCATTAGTAAGATCACACTGAAAGGAAGCCTTCCTGGTTTTCAGGGGTTTGTCGTTTGACTAAAAAAAGCCTTACACTAAACCTTTAATTGATCAAAACCAAGCAACAAATTTAAAATTCATTACATAAAGCCAAGCATGATAAGAAGGAACATACAGTAGATCTGAACTGGAGTTGCACCTTTTTCCTTGGTAGCTAAAGAATGAAACGGTTTTTAGTGTTTGCAAAATAATCATGCGACCTGCGTCTTAGGATTTTTTTATTATCTTGCCATAAAAATAATAGTTTCGGAACTGCTTTACCTTTTTAGATACCTACCAGACTATTAAATCTGTTCCACTTCCTGATTTGATAAATATACGCACAAATGTACAAAAATATTGAAACCCCAGGAAATCTGTCCTTCAGGTGAATATTTTTATAGCCATGAGATGCTAGTATTTTACACAGGTCTGAAAAGAATCTCCTAGGTTGTAAATCAAGACTTCTGCTAGCAACCACACACATGACTTTATAAATTCCTCAAGTTCCATATTAAAGACTTGGGTTCTCATCTCATTACTACTGTTGGATGCCTGTTCAAAACCTCATTTCTGTAAAGGTTAGAAACCCTTGCCTAATTCACAGCTTAATTATGTTTTCACAGCTAGTTTTTGTGCCAGCCTCACCTTTCAATTTAAATAATATTTCTTTCACATTTTTTGCAATGCACTTTTGGAAGCAGGTGACATTGGCTAGTAGCTTTCATCTTTCTGGGGTAAAGACATTCAGCCTTCACTGAGAGGATTTGCGTTTTCAGTCCTTATCATAACAACTGATATCTAAATGAGCTGATGTTTTTCTTGATTAGAAATTACCAGAATAATTTACTGTGTTCTAGATGACAACTTACTGATCATAAGAATATGTAAATATATATACTTCACTGATGAAGTATATTCTGTTTTGGTAATACAGAACCTTGCCCTTTTAGAAGATGCAGGGGTGCACTCTCCCTAGATGGAAACATAGTCCTCTTCATAGCAGTTTGGATGCTGACTTAGTGAGACCCATATTTCAGCTACTCTTTCCAGCAGATTTAGAAGTCACAGACACATCTTAACATTTTGTAAGAAAAATAAATCCCCTTAATCATAACAAAATGTTAAAGCTCCACAGAAGTTCTATGGACATTGCAAGCCTGGGAAAAGAGGCAACACTCAGAAAAAACAGAACAAAATAAACCCAACAAAACTGAAGGAAAGATGAAGAAGAGATGGACTGAGGAATAACATTGCTTTCCTGATTAAAGCGTGAATTCACAGATTAATTATGCTTGCACAGTGTTTCTAACAGAAATTACCTCCAGCAGCTGCGGGAGATACATAGTTTTAATGTTTCATTGGTCAGTGCATGCATCCTCTTTGGATAGATAGTTTCATTGGTCAGTGCATGCATCCTCTTTGGATAGATAAAGGCTGCGTATAACTAGACATGAGGTTCAGCTAATAATCAGTGGCTTATAATGTTGATCTAGATGAAATTAAAGGTGATTCTAACTTGCTGTATAGCAAATTCAAGTTAATCCTCACATCTATTCCAGTATTTTCAATTGTTGCATTGTAAGTACCAGTCATTAGCATCTCAGCAGACCTGTTGTATCCTCAGCACAGCAGTAACCTTTCTCTTGCTTTACTAACAGGCTGCTGGCGCAAGTAGTAAAGAACTGTCTTCAGACACAGACTCCAGGATCTGATAAAAATTAGCCTTATATCCTGATGACATCTTGTATATCTTTTCTTCAGTAATCACAATATCAAATTTAATTACTTAGGTTGAACTTTTTAGACCTGTCTCAGCATATAGAATTAATTCCCATAAATCTCATGTTCTCCTCATTCTGCTCTGTGCAAAGGTTAATGAACAACTGTCCCCCTTCCTTGTTGTTTAAGTGGGCTTTCAAAATAGCTGTAGTCTTAAGCATAAATATTATTGAAAGACTGACAGACTTCTGCAAAACTAATTTTCCCATCCTCTTATCAAGGATCTGTAGACAAGCAGGCAGCTAGAAGCTGCTGTTTAGAAGGTAGACAGTGCAGGCTAATGCTTCTAGATGGAAATGGCTGCCTTAGGTATATTTATTTGTAATTTTGCCTATTCCTATTCATTCTTCCTTCTCTCTTCCCCTGGTGTCTTAAGGAATAGTTTTTCATTTTCAATTGGTTGAAAAACAAACCAGCAGAGAAGATGAAAGCTCACCCCAGAATCATTAGGAAGAATTGCATTGCTCAAGTTTTCTCTAGACTGAGCTCAGTCCTTCACTGTGTTGAAGACTTGTCCCACAAAAAGGCACCAGGAGATGGACAGTGTCTTTCAAGCGTTAATCTGAGAGTTAACTGCCCCAAAGGCAGACTACGAGTATGCCTTTCAGGGAACTGTTATCACAGTTCCATGTATTTTACAGCATTTTCAGGGCCTTCATGAACTCAGTTTTCTTAAAGTCTAGAGCAACTGCGTATTATACAAGTGTATGCTCAAAGGCAGTTTCAAGTATTATCTATAGGAACACAAAGAAATACAGAAGACATTTGTGGAATAACACGAGAACAAAATGCATATCCAGTACCCTCAGAAGTGCATTTTAGCGGAATCTTGTAAACAATGGACTTAACTCTGCACTTATGTGCAGTACAGGTATAATTTGTCAGCACGGTGGTAGTCTGTTTAAAACATAAACCAGTAAGGTTATAGTTGCCACAAATAGAACTGGACAGGACTTTTTCTAGCAGGAAATTGTATTGGATGGAAAAAGTAATTTGCTGGTAATAATTTTAAAAATGTTAGTTTGAACAGCAGTGAACATTATGACCAAAACAGAAAAGACTTTTATCCACCAGAACAGTTCATAACACTGAGCTCTTGAGGATGAGGTGGGAGATCAGTATGAAGCTGCTGCTATGTGTGATTCTGAAGAAGGATTTAATCTGCAGACTTTCCATTTTTAAATGAGTGACCTGATTGTCACATGTTTCAACTACTCTGAATGTATCTTTCCTCTTGGAGGTGTTATGCTTTGTATTAATAATGCATGGAGAGCGAATGAAAGAGACAAGTTCCAGCATTGCTTTTGGTTACAGGAGATGAAAGATCAGATACCTCATCTGAAAGATATTTATTTATACATCTAGTAGCAGCTCCAACAAGAGACACTAGAAAACCCTCCAGTTTCCTCAGCTGTTTAGTAGCTTAGTGGGTGAAGACATTCATCTGGAATGTCAGAGACTGAAATTTCAGTTGCTGAATTGGATCATCTAGAACAAGCACTTGAATTTTAGTCTTCCTTTTCTTAGCCGAACACACAAATATGAGTGTGAGAGGATCTCCATATTTTCTGGTCATAACCTCTACCTCATATCTACTGGGAAAATTCATGGAAAATAAGGAATTCACAGCAATCTGCATTTTGCATATCCTCACTCCAGCATTTGAACCCACACTATACATTAATAGCAGGGTAGAATGGGTTTCCATTTCAGTGGTACAATCATTTGGTTGTATCAAATGGTGTTCAAGCAATTCCCTTTCTCTAATGTTTACCAATTGTAACTGACAGCTCCCAGGGCATATTTTGTAGTTATAGATAGCTGTAATAGCCTTACGAGAATTCCCTTCTTATTCAGTCCTTCAGATATACATATACTCTAATATCCATAAATTTTCCAATATTGTCAAATAAATTACCTGTCTACAGCATGAACTACTAGATATAACTTCTACAAACCGTTTTAGGAAACCTGGGGTTTAAAAGACGTGACACAAAAAAGGTTTTCATTCCTTTCTATATTAGGAGGGGTCTGTGCTGTTAGTAACAAGAAAACCACAGTTTAGTCAGTTAGGTTTTTCCAAAGACTAGTTTCTTTTATTTTTCTTTATAATAATCTCAAAGTGCTGAAAAATACTTACACTTCTAACAGAAAAAAAAATCTTCACACACCTAAAGCCATTTAATCTGAATCATCTCTATTTTCTTCTCCTTTCTGCTTTCATCCTACTACATTTACTGTTGTTTTTCTTGACAGCAGATAGACATAAATGCTGTTGCAGGAACAACTGGAAAACAGGAACATATATTTATGTAAACTGGTATTGATTCAACTTAGAAAAGAAAAAAAAAGAAAAAAGAATCTAAGGCTTTCAGTGTTGTGCTGCAAATCTTTAGGACCAAAGCTGCCTATGTGCAAAGAATACATAAATGAGTTCTGCTGGTATTTCTTAGGTCTTCTATAAACAAAGAGAGTTAAAAGCTAAAATTGTTATATGTAGTTGAAAATCTCTGCACAACCTTCATCACCAGATGTAGGTCCTTGTGTTGTTATTTTTTTGGTCTAACAACAATAATGCCTGTTTTATTTGTTTATGCATCTCTGTGCTCTATGGTTGACAGTTCCACATTTGGGAACATCCAAAAAATGAGATCACATGGCCTTCCAAACATGGGAAAATTCTGTTCTTCTCAAGATGACCTGAAATGTTCTAATTATTGGTTATTCCCTCTAGTTGCTGATGCAGCCAACAAGCACATAAAGTTCAGTGAACCCACAAGTGTACAGCTGTTATCTTTGACTTGTAGCCAAAATAAAAATTGGAACAAAATTTACTCAGACAAGTATAAAGTCTCCTGTTTAAAGTAGTTATTTTCTAAGCCAAAGAATCAGATTGAAGCTAAGGAGTGAATCATTTTTCTTGAAACACTGATTCAAACCAGGGTCAACATTTCAGAGATGAGATGCTAACACGGATTACTGACTTGACTGCACGAGTCTCTCAAAGAATGCCCAAGTCTCAAATCTATTGATATGGGTGCAGTGTTATCTTCCAATCCAATTGTTCCAATTTTGTCATATATGTCATCTTTTCTTACAGATTTAAAAAAGAAGGTGATTTTGTCTCTTGCATGGTCAAAGTGAAGGTTGGAAGATGTCAGTGATAGGTAGGATGGTATGACCTTTGACACAGGTGAGTTATATCTGTTCTGATGTGCCAGTTTGGAGCAGCCAGAAATGAGAAATAGTTCCCTACTATTTTTACCATTAGTGTTTCTTAGGAAACTTCTTTAATTAACAACTAATCTGAGTCTTCTTATATGAGGTCAAAAAGGTGTAATAGAGAACAGAAACATAATAGAAATTGTACACACCTCCTCTTCCTACTGGTTACCCAGACACTGCTGTCTGATCTGTTCTTCAGATCAATTTTGTATTACCCAAGACTATAGGGAAGAGAGAAATGTAATCAGAAATAGACTTTCACAGTGCTTTTCATAGCCGTGCTTGCTTGTGTTGTACAGCAAGCAGACATAATAAAGCTGATTCCTGAGAGTACATAAGTCACATACGTAGTAAGTCAGAGGAGAGAGGTCTTTCCACTACAGTGAATGTGTGTATCAGCTCATCCGAATGGTTATTTGATATCTGCTGAACTGTATCATGAGTTGCAAATCAGCTTCTACTTTCCAGGTAGTAGAGTCTGCTTGACTGATAACAAAGCTTAATTAATGTGCATCTGAACAGCTTCTTTTCTCTTTATTTTGAGATGAGTCACATTTGTAGAGGGAGCAGGGCAAGTCTTACTAGAAGATGTAATCCTAACCAGAATTCTCCCTGTACTAGCTGTTTGCAACAAAACCAGAAATGCAGCAGTTCACTGAGGTAAGACTTTTTTGAAATAGAAAACACCTTGTTATATTGGATGGCAAAAATAATTTTAACTACAACTTCTTTCAACAAATTCTAAAATAATTCACATTTCTGTCCATCAGCTCAGTAATCTGTGATCAAGGACATTTTTCAGAATTCTGTTGAACAAATTAATACGTTTTCTCAAACTTATATGCATTTGTATATAGATATACACTCAAAACAAACAAACAAACAAACCAGTAGCTGGCTGTTCAAGTCATACTTTAAAATGACAGGCTTAAATGCTTAAAATGCTTAAATGTGAAGTGGTTTTAAAGGAACACCATTTTTATATTGGTGAGAAATTTGATTTTTCATTAAACAAAAAGGGGATATTTCAAGGTAATGCTTGATAGAATGACTGTCGTAGTTTAAGCCCATCCGTAAATCAGAACCATGCAGTCTCTCTCTCACTTCCCCCTTCCTCCCGCCCCCGCCCCCGCTTCCAAAGGGATGGGGAGGAGAATCGAAAGAATGTAACTCTCATGGGTTGAGACAAGAACAGTCCAGAAACTAAGGTATAACACAAACCACGACTTCTACCACCAATAATAACAATGATGAGTGAAATAACAAGGGAAGAGAATACAACTGCTCACCACCTGCCAACCGATACCTCACCCAACCGAGCAGTGATCTAGCCCTTATAGTAAATTGCCTCCAGTTTATATAGTGGACATGACGTGCTGTGGTATGAAATACCTCTTTGGCTAGTTTGGGCCAGGTGTTCTGCATCTGCTTCCTTCCAGCTTCCCCTCCTTCCTGGCAGAGCATGAGGCTCAGAAAGTCCTTGGTCAGACTAAACATTACTGAGCATCACCTAAAAACATTGGTGTTATCAGCGCTGTTCCCAGGCTGAAAGTCAAAAAACGCAGCACTGCACCAGTGTCCTGGGTTTAGCAGTAGCAGTCATTTTTCTCCTTCTTAGCTGGTGCAGTGCTGTGGTTTTGACTTTCAGCCTGGGAACAGTGCTGATAACATCGATGTTTTTAGTTGCTGCTAATTAATGTTTAGTCTGACCAAGGACTTTCCAAGCCTCATGCTCAGAAAGTGACCAACAACTTCTCACCAGGAAATGGATTTTCTCGTCTTTTTCTTTCGAATAAACATTTATTTGAATGTATTAAGCAATCTTTCTACCTCATTAAGTTCTTACTAAGGTGACTCCCCCACATTGCAACACAGCCATTTCACAAATAAATTGCTGAATAGAGTAATACATAAGCAGTCCTCTCAAAGCTGTAGGTAGCTATTTTTAGTATTACAGGTATTAAATGCAGGTATCAAATTACAGGTATTAAATGCTTTCTTTCCTGTTTAACTCTTCAGTTGCTTGTCTCTCTTGCTTTGGAGTGGGTTTTTTTTCCCTTCTTCCAATGGGTGATTTTTTTAGTGCTATTTATATGATGTTTTACTTGTGTTATTTAAAATACATTTTTTCCTAAAAGAAAAATGGGTAGGAAAGACATTACCAGGAGGTAAACAAGATGGATTAATCTCTATGTGATAGTCAGATTTCAAGATAAAAACAGAAGAATTACCATGGAATGTTATGAGACACACACGCACTACATGGAGAGAAGAAAGAGTATCACGTCAGATTACATATTTTAAAACAAATTTGCCACACAGCTAATTTGTCTTTTATAAGTACACATTATGGGTAAAAAATATACAATAGATTATTTTTTAAGATCGGTTGCAAAAAAAAAAGTTTTGCATCATGGACTGATTTTTCATCATCTGAGCTAATTTTTATTTCTCCTCAAATCCTTCTGTGCCTTTCTGGTGCAGTTTTTTTCTTCAGCAAAAGAAGCAAGGCAGTGTCAAGTACCTGGGTTAGGGAAAGAAGAATTTTCTTGCTGCTTCATCATAAGTCAGTACTAGTGGGAAGGATATCCAGATGGGGAATCTTGGTCTGTTGCCCAGAAACCCTGCTTGTGTATGACATGAGTGAGAGTTTGACAGCCACAGGCAATATCAGGCTGCAGCTCAGGTATGTGTGTGGCAGAGTCCCACTTGATGAGGTATTCAAGCAACCCTGCTGGATACTTTGAATCTTTCTTGATCCTATGGAGCTTATAAGATTTGTTATGTTTTGAGAACAGAGAGGGGAGGAGATGCCCATCAGGCAGATTAACAGAGAGCTTTAACACTGGCTGGAAGGAGTGCTGGAGAGGAAATATGAATGAAAAAAGGCAAAGAAGCCTGGTCTTAAATATTTGATGTGGCATGATGGGAGCCATAGAGGAAAAGCAGGCATAGGAAATGTGCAGATAGCCATCAGCGAGGGGACAGCAGATGAAAATGCTTTGACTATGTAAGACTAAGATGTTAAGGAGAGGTTTGGGCAAGGGCAATACCAAATTTCTATGACAAAGGGGAATGAGCTGGGGGAGTTGTGAATAATCAGAAAGGTAGTTCATTCAGCTGGCAGGAAGAAGCCAGGTTTCTAGAATGGCTGCAGAAAGATAGGTGCAGCGATGCTGGATAAGAGGAGGGAAGAGGAAAGGCAGGAGACTGACACTGTTGGTGGAGAATAATGAAGTGACGCATTTGGGGGTCACAAATTACACAGGACAGTTGCAAGTCATAAAAATGGGGTGAAGTGGTCGCTGGCACAGAAATGAGTAAAGGATTTGTGGAATAATCTAGTTCAGGTATCTGGTGACTTGCAAGGCAAAATGATGGTACTGAGAGGGGTGCTTGTAGTATATGTGGTCAGATGAGACAGGCTTGATGCTGCTGTGTGTTGTAGCTGCTGAGTTTCAGTGCCAGCACACTCAGCCCTCTGAATGTTAGAGAAAGAGATTTCTTAGTAAGAGCCAAACAGGAAGATCCTCTCTGTTGCTCTTTTCTTCATTATGCCATACCACCCTTAGCTGAACAAGTTTAAAGAGTATTTGCTGCAGTCTGAGAAGTAAAATGATTTTAAACATTTAGTGTCCTAGATTTGCAATTATCCTCTGCTACATTGCAAAGCATCGTTAAGGTTCATGACATCACACTGTGAAACGTAGAACAGTTGAACTGCATGTACAAGAAGTTGCAAAGTTTGTGATTAAAAAAGAAAACAAGTATTATGAGCAGGTTGAGCAGTTTTTAGCTTCTGCTAACGAAAGGATTGTTGGCTATGTGGTATAGTTATACTGATAATCAGTTAAACTGTAGTCTTATTTACACTACGTACAGGTAAACTATTCTGTATTTTAACGAGAAAACATCTATAAATGCATTAAGGGCGTTTATCACCATTTATCATCTGAACGGGGGGACAAGGTCTACTGTACTTGTGACATGACTGCAAAATCATCGTATTAGATTTATGAAAGTCTGCTAGAAAATGAAGCTATCTCCTGTCCTGCAGAGCCCCCTATCTGTGGGTTTACTCTGTGCAACTTGATTAGTTTAGGGATGTCTTCTAAACATTTTTGATTTCTCCACACAGAGTGAGATTTTTCTTTCCAGAAAAACAATGTTTTGTCTTTCATATACACCAGCTTGTTAAGTTTTCTTTGTTTTGCTATTAAATAAAAGGGTTTCTTTGAACACCACAGAACTACACAGTTTACAAATTGATGCAGTTGCTATGTGAGGGATGGGAATTTAAAGTATACAGAAACCTAACGCAACTTTCAGTCCTTCTGACATAAATTTAAGTCAGTCAGTGTTCACTCCTAGATGAGAATGATTTTTAATGAGGTTGGGAATCAATGTTTGTTAGTCTTGAGATGGAGTGTGTCTATTTCTTCTAAATGGGACTGCTCATAGTTTTCTCAAATCACTTGCCAGCAAATGTGATACAAATTCATACCAGGAAAAGCACTAAAAAAGAATTTCAGGGAAAAGTTTCTCTCCTGGCTGAAATGACAAAGTGATATTTTCCTGTTCTTATCTGTATTTTCAAGTGTGTGCATGGAAAAGGGGACTCATACAAGATAAATTGCAGACATAGTGAGCAATCTCAGTGGTTTTTACCTCCTTTTCTGCTTCATATATACCCATGCTGCAGCCAAAAATACAGTACAAATCCTGTAAGGTGCCAGCTCTGACACAACCAAACACAGTAAAAAGAGCTCAGAGTTTAAAGCTAACAGAAGAAACCTGCTCAGACCTCAGGTCTCTAACTAGAAGATGCTGAACTCCCATCTGCCCTCAAGACACTGCTAACAGGACCCCACGTAGCTAGTGTTGAAGCACTTTCTGATGCATCAGTGTGACCCACTCATAATTTTGTAGTTAAGAGTATAGTGATTAAGGCAAAGTCCTTCTTAGCCTAGTCTCATTTCAGGGCATCTGGTGAAACAATCCAGCAGCAGTGGATGCATGCCTGTTGCTGTAGAAAAGTGGGCCAAGGAGCAAGCTTGAGCACTAGACTTCAGTTATTATTGTGCAATTATTAGCTTTGTCCTTTTTTGTGCATCAGACTGTTCTAACTGGCTGTCTCCATGAGGGAACCTACATGATCATTTGTAGACAGACACAATGTAGTTTCACTTGCAGTCTGAGTTAGACAAGCACGGGCCATCATTAGTACAAAAGCCATGCTGTGCTTTAACTCAGTTCTGTGCTGGTACCACTCAACATCACCATCATTTGTATTTGGTTTTAATTATTTCAATTTTGTCAGCATCTGTTAGGCGTTATTCACCTTGATCACCTATGAGTGCATACGTAATCTAAACTCTTCTGTCTGGGGCTTTGGGACTTCAGCAAGAGTACTTGTCTCCCAAGACAGAGTATCTCTGAGCTGTATCTAACAGTTAGGTGCCAAGAGAATGCGTAGAAGGACCGGTGTTCTGTTTCTGATAGTGGCAAAAAAGGGTGCCTTCTAGAAAGAGCACATAGACTATATTTATGATTCTACCCCTGGCATCTACAACTGTTGTATTAGAGTTGTTAAAGAGTACATCCCTGTCTAGTCTTTAACCCCTTAACAGACATTCTGTTTGTAAATTTATCTAACTTCTTTTAAATCCTGCTGATACTGTCTGCTTTCATAGCCTCTGTGGTCAGAACATAATCTGCTGAAAAGAAAAAAACACCTTATTTTATTCAGTTTAAACTTAACTCCTACAGTTCAGTCCAGGTTTAGTATGTGAGATTTGGTAAATAACACTTCTGCATTCTGTTTATCCATTACCTTCAATATTTTGGTCACTGGTCATACCCCTTCTCCTGCTTAATCTCTCCAACCTGAATGATCTCAGCCTTTACTCCTTATAAAGCAACTGTTCCTTGCCTTAAGCCATTTTAACTGTTCTTTTCTGTACTGTCTTCAACTGCATCTTCTTTGAGATGCAAAGAAGAGATTGACACAACTGACTCAATGAGTGCACAGCAGAGTTTTGCATAGCAGCAAAGTGACATCCTTTCTATCTTGTCCAAAGAACCCGTCCTGGTTTTGATCAAGATTTTGAAGGCTTTTTTGACTGCCACTGCACACTGAGCCAATGATTCAGAGAACTGTCAACTCTTGTTTCTTTAAAATCTCTTTCACTAGTTTTAATATCGGTTCTGCAGTCAGCACCATGTAGACAGGGTTTAGATTCTTTTTTACTTCATGTCTGTCTATACTGAAGCTCACCTGCCAACCTTTTTGCCTTAGGTGGTCCTGATTTCTGCAAACTAGGAAATGTCACTGTTCATTCCCTTCTCTAGGACGCTGTTGAAGATACTGGCAAAAACAGTTCCTATGCTGACCTCTGAGGGACTCCATTGATGACTGTTCTTCATTTAGAAAAGTGACCATTAACCCCTCTGTATAGCATCTATTCTTTAACCAGCTTTCAGTCCATAAAAGAACTTTTCTGCCACTTCCAGTTACTTCATTCATGTTTGGTATAGAATATTATCAGAACTTTTTTTAAAAAAATGCTCAAGTAGCAGCAGATTAGCCTTGCTAGATTCCACTTTACAGAAGCTGTGCCAACTCTTTTCACAGCAGTCCATGTTCATCTGGGCTCTCAGGAATCTTATTCTGTACTACAAACACTACCATCTTAACAGCAGTGGAAGCTAGAACTGTCAGTACAGTCTGTAGCTCTTGGGATCTCCTCTAGTGCCATTTCTGTAGATAAGGTTTACATTGTTCATCCACATTTACATTGTCACAATGGTTGTTTGTAAAAATAGGCTTCATGACTTGGCCAGCATTTCTATAATTTCACATTTGAACAAATAAAATATGTACTGGTGGAGGGTTAAGTATTTTGGTATATGGCTAGACATCCAGCTTTGCATATACAGTGTGTTTCTCCATTAACACACATAGTGTGTGTACATCCTGTGTGTCTTTGAGTCTCTGTGTAAAGCTGATACCGCCTTTGGCAACTACAGAATGTCTCTCACTCTCAGCTTCCAGAACAATGGAACATGCTAATACATTCATGCTGCTCTTCACCTTGTACTTGCTGTTTCACTCAGTATGTCAGTACCTGAAAAGTACCAGGCATATGTTGGTTGCTACATGTCACTCTTGCTGCCTTGGAGTCTTGAGACACATACATTAAGTATGTGACATATGCCAAGAGTGAACAGCTAATGTCTGAAAAGGATTTCCATTGCTTAACATCAACTTTGTGAGTGTTAGCCCTCCAGCTTCTCATATCTAATTCTGTTTGTGTCCCCTGACTGGTTAACTCCATGCTTTCATGAGCCTGCACAGTGTGTGGAATTTGCAGCATAACTATTCACTAAATTTAATCAGTTGCTTATAAACCCTTCTTCAAGATCTGCTTTGTGAAGATGAATTGGAAAATCAAAAATATTTCCATCCCCTGTCCTACCGTGCATTTTTTTTATCTTTCATTTTCTTATCTTCCTCTTACCATTTAATTATTTTTAATTCTTGTTTAATTCTTTTGCCCTTATTTCCCCTCTTCTCTGTATTTAATAACATGTTTTAATGTATTTACTGACACTTTCCTGTTCAACTCTCTTCTCTGTCTTTCACTCTTTTCCCAAGGCATGTATTCATTCCCTCACTCTACACAGTTTGCCAAGCTGATACTTCCAAAACCAAATGAATTAATGAAACGGGTTGGAAGGACTTTAGCATTATATAATCAGGGAGAGATCAGTTAGAACTGTCTGACACACAACGATACTGTCCAATTTCTTGTTAATAGGTCAAAATTCTGGATATCACCTCTCCAGATGTTCTGAACTAAGCTTTGCTTGGACTGGATGGTTCAACAGCATTTATACCATTGGGGAATTTGGCCCTTGAATACTCTTTAGTGAACACCGGTTGTACTGCCTGCTGTGCTTTTTGTCTACATAAACAAATAAGATATCTAAATAATTATCCAAAAGCTTTATCACAATGAAGATAATTTTCTACATGTATTGCACATACCGATTAGATTTAAGCATAATCTTAACCAAGCCTCAATAAAGATCATAAAACTCCTTGCTAGCATGAACAGAGTCATTTAACTTAGAGTGTTGTAACTGGACTTGCATCATAAAATTATACTTAAAACATAATTTTAACATCTTCGTCGCTGACATGGACAGTGGGATTGAGTGTGCCCTCAGCAAGTTTGCTGATGACACCAAGCTGTGTGGTTCAGTTGATACGCTGGAGGGAAGGAATGCCATCCAGAGGGAACTTGACATGCTTGTGAGGTGGGCTGATGCCAACCTCATGAAGTTTAACCATGCCAAGTGCAAGGTCCTACACCTGGGTGGGAGCGATCCCAAGCACAGCTACAGGCTGGGCAGAGAAGAGATTCAGAGCAGCCCTGCAGAGAAGGACTTGGGGATGTTGCTTGATGAGAAAATGAACAGGAACCCACAGTGTGCGCTTGCAGCCCAGAAAGTCAACCGTATCCTGGGCTGCATCAAAAGGAGTGTGACCAGCAGGTCAAGGGAGGTGATCCTGCCTCTGTACTCAGCTCTCCTGAGACCTCACCTGGAGTATTGTGTGCAGTTCTGGTGTCCTCAACATAAAAAGGACATGGAACTGTTGGAACAAGTCCAGAGGAGGGCCACGAGGATGATCAGGGGACTGGAGCACCTCCCATATGAAGATAGGCTGAAAACGTTGGGGCTGTTCAGCCTGGAGAAGAGAAGGCTGTGTGGAGACCTCATAGCAGCCTTCCAGTATCTGAAGGGGGACTATAAGGATGCTGGGGAGGGACTCTTCATTAGGGACTGTAGTGATAGGACAAGGGGTAATGGGTTAGGACTTAAGCAGGGGAAGTTTAGATTGGATATAAGGAGGAAATTCTTTCCTGTGAGGGTGGTGAGGCTCTGGAATAGGTTGCCCAGGGAGGTTGTGAATTCCTCCATCCCTGGTGGTGTTCAAGGTCAGGTTGGATGAGGCCTTGGGTGATAAGGTTTAGGGCAGGGGGATTAGAACTAGATGATCATAAGGTCCTTTCCAACCCTAACTATTCTATGATTCTATGACTTTTTACACCATCAAATAGAACTTCAAAACAAATCAGAGGTGTAGTAGGAAGGACATACCAGCTGCCTGCTATCTATTAACCAGGAAGAGCAAAAGTGAATGGCTTGCATGTAGAAATAACATTGTAGCTCTGATGATTGAAGGATTATAAATGAGACAAAATTTTTGCAAGGAGATGTGGCATGTTTGATTAAACCTACTAACATAGCTTAAGGGTTGAGAAAAATGACAAGGTTAACAAGTATTTTAGTGTTATATGGAAAAATTTGCCTAAAGTCTGAGTGTGATTCAGTTTTGCTTTCTTCCAGTCGCAGAAAGAATGTGTTTCTTTCTGGCCCCAGTGTATTCTGGGGAGAGATTAATAGATGAAGAGCATGATATTTTTTTCAGATTCTCTTTGCATATAATGTCATTGTAACAGTCTGATTATCCTGAGGTTGTGCATGATATATTTTCTGGGGGTGATGTCATATTTCATAAACCTCCAACAGAGATGATGCAATCATCTCAGAGAGGGAGCTACATGATGTAATTGCTAGCAACACCACATGGATCAGTGGCCCAGCAGGTTACATTCAATTCACATTTCATATTGTGCTAATACATCTTTTTTAGGTACTTTTCCATCTGAAGATGTCACAGTGGATAATTATTTTTTTTTTATGTTCAGACATTTTATTTCAAATCTGATTTTTTTATTTTATTTTTAAATAGAGTCATTTAAAACATCAAACTTTTAAACTTTTGGGTTTTCTACCTGTTTTATGCATTTTTAGCCTGGATTTGTGTGGCAAGGTTTTGGTAGTGGGGGTTACAGGTATGGCTCCACCTATATCTGATAAAGCCAGTGCCAACCAGCTCCAGCTCCAAGGCTGGACCTGCTGCTGGACAAGACTGAGCCCACCAGTGACAGTGGTAGCACCTCTGAGATAACATCATTATAGAACACTGGGGAAAAAAAACCTTCACAACTGCAGCCAGAGAGTAGTAAGAACATGTGAAAGAAACATCTCTGCATACAGCAAAATCAGTGCAGAAGGAGGCTAGGAGGTGCTTCAGGTGCCAGCGCAGAGATTCCCCTGCATCCCATGGTGCAGACTACGGTGAGTCAGGCTGTGCCCCTGCAGGCCATGGAGGTCCACGGGGGAGCAGATGTCCACCTGCAGACCATGGAGGATCCCACGCCAGCACATGTGGGGTATGCTAAAGGAGGCTGTGATCCTCTGGGAAACTGTAAGAATGAAGCCTGAGGCCGTGAGATATGTTGTGAAAGGATTAATGAGATGTGGTAGTTGCAACACCTTGATAGGGGTGATGGGCTGCTGATGAGGGTGATTAGGCTGTCAGGCTGAAGCCTGACGGCCCTTAACGCGGCCTCAGCAGAGTGGTAGAGGGGGTGATACCAGCGGTTCACGGTTCTGTTCCACTCTTGTACAAGCCCCACGGCCCTTGAGCAGCCTGAAGGAAGGTAATCGAGACTCTCATTATCAGTCCTTTACATATAAAGATACACCAAAGTGAGAAGGCGGTTGTCTTCCACACCATCTATGACGGCAGCAATAGGTAATTTAACCACAGTTTCACCTCCACTTCTCTCAGAGATCTAAATTGAGTATTTGAACTCTTTCATGGCAAAGGAGGATATGACCTCCTACAGGTTTCTGAGTCTTCCTGTCAGCAAGCAAACATCTCCAGTCTCTGTGAAAATAAATTATTGCAAGTGTTAGTTTGCCTTAGCTTTAGCATGGAATCAGGAGAATAAGTGAGAATCACACAGGAAAGGAATGTAGTGTAGAAAAGAAATTAGTTGGGTGTTTTTTTGTTTATTTTTTGCTTTTTTTTTTTGTTTGGTTTTGTTGTTTGTTTTTGATTTTGGTTTTGGTTTTGCTTGTTTTGAAGAAAGGTGTCTAAAACAGAGATAGAGAATGTATAGCAACACTCCTAAGATTCTCAGATGGGTTTGCCAATAGTTTTCCTGCTTTTGTATTCGGGGGGGGGGGCCCCCCCCTCCTACTGATAACAGATTAGGGTCTTTAGAAGACGGGCATTGATAAATGATATGGCTTTTTAGCCAGTTATCTTAGTATTTACATTTATTTCTTAACTCTGGAGATTTTTGCTTTAAAAATAGGTAGTAGATGTTTGATGTCTGCCCTCTGAGCGCAAGTACAGAAAGATGCAATATCATATGGAAAAAGAGCTAGTAATACTGGAGGATCTTTCAGCTGGAAGAACTGAGAGAACATGCCAATTATTTCTTTGCTGTCTTTGTAAATGCTGTCTGTCCATTTATTTTTGAAGCATAAAAGGGAATCCATTGTGGGAAGTATATCTGGGCTTAGTGAAATAATTACTCATTGTGGTCTCAGCAGATTCAGCATTCATCTGGAGAGAAAACATTCTCATCCTTAGCCTGCTTGATCCAAAATATCATACGGTGCCCTGTCTTGTCACCACTAGTCAGTTCTGTGAGAGCACTGCACAGTGAAACCATCCTTTGATTGTATTAAACTTTTTATTGCTTAATTAACCCAGAACTTCTCGCCTATTGTTCCTTTCTTTTCCCCTCTAACTTTCGGTTAATTCAGAAAAACTACTAATGCTTCTCTGTGCCAGATATGGGATGAATAGATACCTTGAAAACATCCCCACATACCTCTGTTAATGCCTGGCTGTTCTGTTCCATTGCCTTCCTTCTGGCAGTTAGAAACTACTAACTAGTAACTAGTAGCAGGATGTAAACAAACATAAGGCCACATCATTATGTCCTTGCTCAGTTTTTACTGGGGCTAATTGTTCTTTGAAGTTTTTAATGGTTTTGCCTAGATAAAGGTTGGGTTAAGTAAAATTTAATCCCCTGGAACCAAGAATGATGAAAGCAAAATTGCTTCCACATACACACAAAGTAGATTGAATTCAGACTTTTACAAAATTGTTTTGGAAATTTTATTTTCCAATTCTGCCTTCCAGTCTTGCCTCATCAAAGATTGTAGAACAAATTCAGTTCTGATCCTCTGACTGATCCCTCATTACAGACTCTTCTCTTATTACCAGCATTCCTCATCACTTGTATATTCACAGGACACCAACACCTCTTCTCTGTACATGTTCAGTTGTGCTGATCTGTTCTATTTGCCTTCATTTCTTTCTCTGGCTATTTGCCATCTCTCCCTGTCTTGTTTATCTTCATGCTTCTAAGCAGCCCTATTTCAGAGATTATGAAAACAGAAGTATAAATCATTCAGGCTCTTTCTCTCAGGTGATTGCTGTTGTGATCCTCTGAATATTCTTCTTTAGATTCCAAACCACAGAGGCTTAGACAACTGAAAAAAACTTCCACACTCAACAAGTGATCTTAAAGGAGGGTACCTGTGCTCTGTGGACTTCAGAAGTAGATGGATGACTATTTTGACTTCTCTCATATTAAGAAAAAGATCAGCAGCATCTGATCTCTCTGTGGCATCTTTCCATGTTGTACATACTTTAAATCTCACATTAAGAGGTTCTGCAAGTATGGTGTATTTCCAAATTGCTTAGTCCCCAGTGTTTGTCAAGGTTCACTTATTTTAGTGACTAAACAGAAAATTGAGTCCTTTCCTAACAGTCATCTCCCTCTTAGACCACACCTGTATCACAAGACACCTCTCAACTTGTATAGCTCTCATTAAAACTTCAACTGCAATGGCTAATGACAACACTCATTTGCCTAGCAAGCTAATTTACCATAAACATGGGAGTAATAGTGTTGTTGCATTCTTGCTCCCCAGTGATACACAATCTGAGTAGGCAATCTGGTTCCAGGCCGGTGGACTGGCGTGCAGCTTTCTGTAAAGTCCCCTTCAACAACACATGTATTCTCTGAGCTTGAGATTACTGTCCAGTGGATATTGTTTATTCATTTTAAGTATGAGAATGGGATATTTGTTTGGCAGAAGTTCTTACTTGAAAATTGACTCAAGTTTTGATGAAGTGACCATTGCTCTGCCACTCAAATCTAAATGCAAAATGCCGTAGGAAAGAACTCTAGATACAAATATAATTATTAAAATACAGAAACAAGGGTTTGGGTTTTTTTCTTTTCTTACTTGCAGGAAGAGAAAGATTGGTTTCCTAATCCTATTTGGATACATTAGAAAAATGCCAGCATTAGTGTGGTCAGATTATATGCATATTTAAAAGATACAGGTCACATTATTGGATGTTGAATCAAGATTAAGGAAATTCAAAAGACATGGCAATTAAGAATTAAATTTAAAAATATATAAAAAAGTGCAAAAGTAGTCAAGTTTTTTTTAATGTACTGTCATCAACAGTGTAAGTTGCGAAGAAATTCAAATTACAAAATGTTGCCGATCCAACTGATTTTGAAACACATATATTAACCCAGCTATCATAACATCCACAGTGTCATCCTGGTATTTAAACTGTTTGGTAAACTTGCTCAGTTATACTCAGATGTGAACTAGATATAACATCAGTGTTTCAAATTGCCTCTGCAGTTTCATATATTAGTTTTAGTTATTTAAAATTACATTAGGACTAGTTTGACACTTTTCACTTGTAAGGATATTTACTCAGAAGTAGACTCCTCTTCTTATTTGTTATTCAACTCTGATTGCTCACATTTAGGTGGTTATAGTTCTTTATGAAATAGCTGCTTTTCCTGGTTAATGTATGCAAAAATACTGAGGAAATTGTAACAATTCAGATCTGTGTTCTTCAGAAATGTCTTTCTGCATTATTTTTAGCCAAGGGTCCTCCACGTAGTGTCCAATATCTTGGATAGAGCTGAACACTAACCACTATTGCTTTAGAAACTGATTGTTAATCAATGTTTTAAAATACAAAGCACATGTTTCCACATTAAATTATGTTTCTATCCCATATTGACTTTTTGCAAACTTTTGTGTTCATTTAGATAGCCCTCTTTTCTTGCCCATGGTCTGTCCACTCAGCTGGAGTGACTTTCTTCATGAAACAATAAGAAATTAAAATGGCTTACTCCAGGGTAAGGGGTAAGAAAAGAAATTAGAGAAATGTAAGGATGTTGTATTCCATTTGATTTTTATGATAGAGTCTCTGATTTCTTTGGGGACGATTGCTCAATTTATGCTTTTACAAGAACTGAAATCAAGTGATTACTTTGAAAATATGTCTGACAGATAAGGCTGTGCAAAATGCAGTCACCATCATTTCCTCACACCTATTATCTGTACTTTGTTCTCCTCAAAAAAAAAAAAAAGGCTACCTTCTGTTTAGATAATGATATTTTTTTACCTTTGATCTTTTTTTCAAACAGGCACCATCATACAGAGAGAATGAATCTGCCTATAACTACAGCCCTCCACCTCATGAAGCTCAGTGATACAGGGTAGTATATATAGTATGAAATTTTCTAGTCAGGCCTGAACATGACAGCCAATATAAACCACTTAACAACTTCTGAGACACATTTGACTTTTTTTTTAAATAGTTTTATCATTTGTTTGCAATTAGCAATTTTAATAGTATTTCCTTTTTTTATTAATAAATGCTTTCATTTAAAGCCTTATTATTGTCTTCTTGTTGATGTTTTTTGGTCATGACAATAATTAAAAGATAGAGGTATTCTTCATTCATTCAATAACTTGCAAGAAAATGTAATTTAAAGAGAGAGAGACTTAGCATAGAAAACTCATAAACTTCCACCTAAACAAGCAGAGAACAGCAGATGTTTTTAAATTGCATTGGTAAATGGTTCAGTGTTATAGACCAATCAATACAGTTAATGTAATTGTAACGCACTTTTGTCAAAATTATGCTTTTTCTTAAAGTTAATTTCTGATTTATTTCATTTCCCATAAAGTAATTCTGCAAACTTGGTGTCTTTTGCATTTCATGTCTGCTAATGGAAAGCTGGATTCATTTGTGTGTTAATCTGGATCAAGTATATTAAATCAGACTTTGTCATGCTTGATGGAAAAGTATATCAAGATATTTACAGAAGACTTGTTTTTTTACTTTTTTATTAGTTTTTGTGGTTGTTGTTGTTACCTGGCTTGGTATAAACCAAGCAACATTCAAAAACTCTCAATGTTTGAAGTTCTTGAAATTCTAATCTCATGCACTTATATAGTCACATAATGCTGTTGGCTTTGGAGGCTTAACTGTTGAATTAAAAAGGAAATTGGATTTTTTTGCTATAGAAAATAGCATGATTTTTTTGCCAGTTAATTTCTGAGATGCTGTAATTTTACATATGTGTTTCTAATGTGTTGTTTAAGTTATCTGATAAGGTCTTTGAGACAGAAGCAGTGCTATATTTGTATTTGTGCATAGTACCTGGGAGAGTGGAGCTTTTTTCAGCATGGGAGTGCTGCCAGAGTACGATTGTAGCTGTTCTGTGAAGTAAGACAGTTGCTTTTTAAATAGGTCAGTTTATCCTACTATGCTCTTCTGGTGTCTCAAATGCCATTTTGTAGGCCAATTTTTTGTTCATAATGCAATATGGTACATTATGTGGTAGTATAATAAATGGGGGCATATGAAAGACAAGAAAAAAGAAAACACGAAAAACCCACCCTCGAGGTAAGTGTGATAATGCAAAACCTAATTAACTCATTGAAAATATTAAAGAGCTATTACACTTAGGAAGTATTGATGTTTTCCTCCATCCACAACACTGAATGTATACCTGTGCCACACATACAAAAAGTGAGTTTCTCATCCCAGTTGCTCAAATTTAAAAGAAACACAAATGCAGTTAGTCTGGGCCTGCATCAGTCTTGTCCCTTTGATTTAGCACACCTATGTTTTATATATTTTTATTTACATCTGCTCAGGCATCTCTCACACTATTAAAGTACAACACTTCACAACCCCTATAGCAGCACATTTATTGTTTTATGATAAATACTTATTCAGAACAGTTCCTTTTCTGTCCTATTTTATTGGGAAGAAAATAGTATTATGCAAGTGCCTACATCTATACAGCAGTGATGGAAAGACTATTGCTCTGACTTCAACATATTCCCTGAAAAATGAACTGAAAATATTATCTTGGTGAGTTTGCCAGTCTAGCTTTTTGCAGTTGATGTACAAACACTGGCTCTGACCAAGGAAAGCTCTTTCTCGTGCTCCCACCATCAATCTGAAATCATCTCATTAGCCTAATGAGGGCAAAGATATACAAGAGTTAACAGAGCTGGTGTGATCTGCAGGCATTAGAGCTGTTCTTACGTGGACAGTGGTGGACAAATACAGACTGTGTACTGACAAACAGGTCATCTCCAAGTTTCAAGATGAAGGAAAAGAAGTGTTCAGTTCAAATTTTCACCTGACTTTTTAACACTACAGCTGTCTGCATTCCCTTCTGAAATCTTCCTTAATACATTCTCATACTATTTAGATTAAAAATGTCATTCACATTTGGCTACACCTAAACCTCCAGTGTCCCTTGCTGCCCCTGTTCAGTTATCACAAACATGGATCTATTGACTAGGATGAAATAGGGTTTTTTTAATATTGCTAGGATTACTGGTAAAATGACCCTTTGCTATTACTGAAATTGCTTCCCTTTGAAGTACTGAGAGATACAGTATAGAAGTTTCTGAATAGGTGAAATCTACAGTACATTGATAGGTACCTTTTCCCTTTCTTGGTCTATACCAGACATTTTAAGACAGAGAGGGGGTACTTTGTCCCACACTAGGACTTCTGGGCAGACAAAGATGTAGGAAATTACATATGCCAAGAGAGGTGCAATAATCCTGAGATTTGTTTGCTTGGAAAGCAAACTTTTTAAAGCCTGAGAACATCAAACTTGAGACAAAGGCTAAACAAAGATCCCTTGTCTGTCAGACAGTAAATACGAGTTGTTCTTGTTTTCTGCCAAAAAAGTGACAGAGAGCCAGACTGCCCTTTAGGCTCCTCTAGTAGGGGAACATGGCATGAAACAGTTATGTCTCCCTGATGTGGCCTCTGCCGTAGAAGCGGTGAGGGAAGGGGAGGTGTGAAAACTTGCCCCAAGTGCTCTGTATCTGAAAGGCTTTGTTGAAAATCTGTGCCTTCAAGGAACAAGTCAAGGGCCAGGTTTGAAAAGATGGGTCAGAACTGTGTCTACAACTCTCACTTTTTATGTTACTTCTGGTCTGATTCAGGCAAAGGGGGATTGTAAGGCTTTTGGTTACAGAGGATGTTTTCTGTTATGCACCTGTACGCATCCATACACCCATACAAACTCTGCCAGCCTCATATCTTCTCCCTTACTCATCCCAGTACCTGTCAAAACTAATGACCCAAAGGCACAGGTCAAAACTTTTTACAGAGATGTTGATTCCAGTCTCTGTTTTCACAAAGTTAGATATTCACAGGCTAATTTATACCAGTATATTCCTACGTAAAGTATGTATTTGCCATGATCATGTCTGGAATGGGGAGAGATCTGAACACACCTCTTAGAAGTCAGAGACACATCAAGAGAACCATCAAGAATTTATCATCTCCTAATAACAAAGTTGATTTCTGTGCTTTTTCTCAGGAAGATACTTTCAGAAGTATTTCAGGATCCAACAGAGATTAATCTAAAAACGATAGAATGTAACAGAGGATTACACTAGCTCAGTGATGCAACCTTCCAGCAGTCACTTCATTTCAGACTCTTAAGATTTTTCAAAACCCCTGAAATGTCTGTATTTTCAAATAGTTTTTTGAAAACAGTAAAGAAAACACATAGGACTTCATTGACCTTAAATCTTTATACAAATCTTTGTCTACTGTCTGATCATGCCAGTACAAGATGCTGCATTTTTTCCCAAGTAATTAAATATTATTCCAGCCTTTTTGAGTTCAGCCTAATGGTAGAGGATTGCATCGAGGAAGAGAGGAAGAGAGCCTGTGTGGGAGCCTGTCAGAGACGCTTTGCTTGCTTCAAGAATGTATGAGCACTCGGCTCACAGAAACATGCAGACAAACCCTTTTTTCCCAGAAGCAGCTTGTTACAAAGAAGAAAAGCACTCGCATGGTGCTTATAATTGCTAGTGTTCCTGTTCTGGCCAAACTGGTCCAGCACTGCAAAATCTTCATGAAGATATTTTCTATGAAGGTTCTCTGACAGAAGCTGTTAGAGAGACTTTCGATAGCTTCAGCCTCCTCTATTGTTCCTTCATGGATATATACATCTCTCACAGTTGGAATTTTGGAGTTCAAAATTAAAGTAATGGTTGGAGAAGCTGATGTTAATCTTCACAGGTCACATTAGCTCAACGACTTGCTTAATCTCTAACATGTGATAGCAGGGTGCAAGAAAGGTTGCTATAGTGTTAGCTTGGCTTCCCGTGTATCTTTTAGTCTTAGCAGCTATGCAGAAATGCCAACATAGCTCAAAAGTAATTGTTGTGCTGTGATAATCAGAATTGCTGCAGTTTGTCAGCTCATTAGGAAGGCAAATATATCTCATTTACAAAGGTACTTCTTAGCTGATGATTAAAGTACAGGGCTGAAAGTCAGTTTCCTGAGATCATGTTTCCATCTCTGTGGTGTTTGGATGTGTTTCTATGTCTTTTTTAGTTTTATTTCTGTGAAAACTTTCGTTAATCATACTGTGCCTCAGTTTCCGTTCAGGTACCAGAAAGATAATATGTTAGAAGCTTCTGACTGACAAATTTAATGTTTGTCAGGTGCTTTGAGGTGTTCAGATAAAAGGGTCTCTTGAAGTGCAAATTACAGAGGCAAGCATGGTTTAGGTGGAAGTGACCTATTCCTGTTTTGGTGTCAACAGCTGTCAGTCTGTTTGTTGATTCTTTTATGAAAGCCTATCTGCAGCACTGGCTAATGTTCTGTTTCATATCATTTATGGGGAGAGAGCCTTTCTTTGATGGGAAGCTGATAATTTGTTCCCTTTTCCCTGTAGGAAACTTCTTTTTATGGAGTGTTTAAGGAACTCTGTAAGTGGACCAGGACCATATACTCATATTGTGTATGAGTAGTCTGGGTAAAGCACTGATATTTTTTGAGGTAACTTTGCTGCATGGAGGTAGATTTCAGCTGATTAGGGTCACCTAGTACAGAGATGTGTCTTTATCCCTTTTGACGATCCCCTTTCTCGGGTCCTCAGCTATCACCTTTTCGGATGGGATTCTCTTTCTCCCTTCACAAGAGAGGTTTAGGAAGTTCAGTGGTTCCCTCTTTCCAACTTGGTTATTGTGAGTTCAACTTGCTGTTTGCAGCTCAGCACCACACTGCAGGAATTAAAGGAGTCAGGGCACTTGGTAGTTAGAGACTTCACATTATCCTCTTCCCTCATGCTAGATTCAGTTTCATGGGTAGACTCCTTTGTCCTTACCATGACATAAATGAAAATTATTATACCTACAGTAACTCTTGGAAAACTGAAAAAGACATATTTTAAGGGCAAGGTTTTCATAAGACTTCATGAATGAACTCTTCATTTTTAAAGTTGCACAGCATTAGAGGGGAAAAAAGAGTTTATCGACCAAAAGGGATTTCACACCAGGGCAGAAGATACTAATTAGTCTTAGCCTGCTTTATCAGAGGCTTTTTCATCATATCTGCATGATGTTAGGAGAGCTTGGCAGCTGGGGGAAGTTATTAATCTTGCCTTGTTTTCACTATACTGTGTCTATTTTTGAAAAAATTACTTTTGATTTAGGTGCATTACTTTGAAGAAATAGTTATTTATTTAACAGAAACCTTTTTCAGCAATCCGCAGTGATGAGCATATAAATGTGCATGTTTATGTGTATCATGCAGTCTTCTATGGGGCTGAGTTCAGCTATGTGGATTTCATGTTCCTTCTAGTTAGAGATCATCACCTTGTAGGAATAACTCAGTAGGCCATCCCCCAGGTTCATGGGCCATACTGACTTTTCAGTGTAATATTTGAAAGGTGATAAGTAATATTTAGAGTACGAGTTTTAAACAGTCCATTGAATATCAATGTCTATAATAATTACTTTCAGTTAGCAATGTCTTATGGAATGCAACTAGTCATTTGTTATCATTACAAAATCTTGCATTCTTCTACTTTTGTACCCCTAGATTTTATGAGGGAGGAGTTCAGTTCTCAGCAATCTGCATTAACCTTTAAGAAAGAGGCAGGCTAGGGTTCTAAGAACACTTGAAGACCACTCTATCTCAAAGCAAGCAAGGAAAAAAGTACCAGCACCACAGATAAGGAACTTGGTATTCAAAGGAACTTGGTCTTCTCATTTAATTATTTGATCTAATTCAACTGAAGCTTTTTGCTCGTCAGAACATTCCTAACACATTTTTTTCACTGCAGAAAGTCACTATTGTTGAGTGATATCTGCAACTTTTCCTTTGGAGAAGGGGGGCAGTAATGGAAATATTTCTTTACATAATTTTGTAAGTAAGATTTTGTTGAAATAAATTTCTATATTCAAAAATATAAAGGGAAGGACAGAAAGATCATAGAATCATAGGATGGTTTGGGTTAGAAGGGACCTTCAAGTTCAGTATTGGATACTTGCACATGTTTTGATCCTAACTGGCTAAACCTAAATAATCCAAGTGAAAAATTGAACCTTAATTGCTGTTAATTGATCATTAACAAAAAGTGCTCTAAAACAACAATAAGGTCATTTTGATGGGAGTATGTCTAAAAGGTTTATTGCAGTCTCTGCTGAAAAGCTTGAAGTTGGTGTGAAGACTGAAAGTGCTTCCACCTTCCATAGTCCTTGCTTGCACTGAGAGCACACAAGACCACAGAACAAGATTTGGTCTAATACTCCCATTTTACCAGGCCTTGTTCAGAGGCAAAAAATGTAAGAGTCTCTTGTTATGCTATTTTGCTTTTTCAAACTCTAGTAGGAAAAGTCAACACTGTTACGAAATTCATTATAATCACAAGTGTCAGTGTGTCTGGAGTAGCTGTGGAAACTGTTGAGTCCTCTAGGGGATGCTTATTTCAGTTGTTTCATTTGTTCTAGCTATTAAGATCGCCCCTTGTCTGGATTTCTTTCTCTATTTTCTGCACCTTCAAAGCAAATACATACCTCAGAGTCTTAACAGCTGACAGCTCTCTTGGGCTTAATAGAAGAAACATATTTTTCTACCCCCACCCCCTACCCTGTGAATAACTTAAATGCAGCAATACACTCTCTTGGGCTTTTGTGTTTCTAACTATATATAAATAAACCAGATGCAAGTTCTTTAGAGCAGTGCTCCTGTCATTCTGCATTTGTCTGTAAAGCACCTTAGTATTTATCTTTGGTATTAAACAAACAATTTGGTCTTCCATCAGACAACCCCTAGCAAATAATAATTATTAATAAAAAAATTTGTAAACTTCAGTCTAGCTTTAAGAAATATCTCCAGCTGTTTTAGGATTACTAAAACCTGTTTCTTCTTTACATATAAATGAGTTGTTTACAGATACTAAATTAAAATTACCGTGATTTTCGCACAATATTGGTAGGTTTTTTTCAATGTCCTGTTTTAAAACGATACCAGCTGAAGTAGATGATTTTTTTATTTTTAGCCAGCTATTTAGGTACATATCAGGTACATATCAAATAAAAAACAGGGAGAATGTAGGCCCCCTCAGGAAGCTCTCAGGTGAACTAGCTACACAGGATTTGGAGAAGGCTGAGGTTCTGAATGACTTCTTTGCCTCGGTCTTCACTGGCAAAGGCTCTGACCGCACCACCCAAGTCTTGGAAGGCAGACACAGGGACTGTGAGAATGAAGACCTTGGGCCCACTGTAGGAGAGGAATTGGTTCGAGACCATCTTAAAAATCTGAACGTGCACAAATCCATGGGACCTGATGAAATCCATACACGGGTCCTGAAGGAGCTGGCAAATGAAGTTGCTAAGCCACTGTCCATCATATTTGAAAAATCATGGCAGTCAGGTGAAGTTCCCAACAACTGGAAAAAGGGAAATATAACCCCCATTTTCAAGAAGGGGAAAATGGATGACCCAGGGAATTACAGACTAGTCAGTCTCACCTCTGTGCCTGGCAAAATCTTGGATCAGAATTCTCCTGGAAGGCATGCTAAGGCACATGAAAAACAACAAGGAGCTTGGTGACAGCCCGCATGGCTTCACTAAAGGGAAATCCTGCCTGACCTATTTGGTGGCCTTCTATGATGGGGCTACAGAACTGATGGATAGGGATAGAGCAGTTGATGTCATCTACCTGGATTCGTGTAAAGCGTTTGACACTGTCCCACATGACATCCTTGTCTCTAAATTGGAGAGACATCAATTTGATGAATGGACCACTCGGTAGATAAAGAACTGGCTGGATGGCCATGCACAAAGAGTTGTGGTCAATGGCTCAATGTCCGGCTGGAGATCAGTAAGGAGTGGTGTCCCTCAGGGATGGGTGTTGGGACCGGTCTTGTTTAACATCTTCGTCGCTGACATGGACAGTGGGATTGAGTGCGCCCTCAGCAAGTTTGCCAATGACACCAAGCTGTGTGGTTCGGTTGATACGCTGGAGGGAAGGAATGCCATCCACAGGGACCTTGACACGCTTGTGAGGTGGGCTGATGCCAACCTCATGAAGTTTAACCATGCCAAGTGCAAGGTCCTACACCTGGGTGGGAGCAATCCCAGACACAGCTACAGGCTGGGCAGAGAAGAGATTCAGAGCAGCCCTGCAGAGAAGGACTTGGGGGTGCTGGTCGATGAGAAAATGAACATGAGCCAGCAGTGTGTGCTTGCAGCCCAAAAAGCCAACCGTATCCTGGGCTGCATCAAAAGAAGCGTGACCAGCAGGTCAAGGGAGGTGATCTTGCCCCTTTACTCTGCTCCTGTGAGACCTCACTTGGAGTACTGTGTACAGTTCTGGTGTCCTCAACATCAAAAAGACATGGAACTGTTGGAACAAGTCCAGAGGAGGGCCACGAGAATGATCAGATCTCCCATATGAAGATAGGCTGAAAACGTTGGGGCTGTTCAGCCTGGAGAAGAGAAGGCTGCATGGAGACCTCATAGCAGCCTTCCAGTATCTGAAGGGGGCCTATAGGGATGCTGGGGATGGACTCTTCATTAGGGACTGCAGTGATAGGACAAGGGGTAATGGGTTCAAACTTAAACAGGGGAAGTTTAGATTGGATATAAGGAGGAAATTCTTTCCTGTGAGGGTGGTGAGGCACTGGAATAGGTTGCCCAGGGAGGTTGTGAATGCTCCATCCCTGGCAGTGTTCAAGGCCAGGTTGGACAAGGCCTTGGGTGATATGGTTTAGAGTGAGGTGTCCCTGCCCATGGCAGGGGGGTTGGATCTTGAAGTTCTTAAGGTCCTTTCCAACCCTACGTATTCTATGATTCTATGATTTATTTCAGTGGTGTATTCTGATATCTTTCTGGGATTTGTTGTATTTTATATTTAGTTATGCTGTCCAGTTACAAGATTTTCCTTGAGGACTTCTATCTTCACGCAATAAACACAGTCCTTCACTGTTTCCTTACCAACCCTGAAAGTGTTAAGAAAGAATGCTACCTGATTTTTACTTTTATCAAGCTCTTTCACAACCATGTCCCTCCAGTACATCAGGAAAAGGTTACAAGGTTTTCAGGATGCTGAAATTCATACATCTACCAGTGGAATTTTGCTCAGTTTATAGGGGACAGTTTGATTTTGCTTTTATATCCTGTAGTAAAAATGCCATGTGCTTCTGAACATGAAAATGATGTAAGAAGAAACCAAATTTGCATTTATAAAGCTTTACTTGGGTATCATTTCCACCTTTTGCCTGATAGCTCCTTATCATATATTTCCTTATAGGTGAATATGCTAACACTGTTCTCATTCAAATATATATCTGTCATAAATTGAGAAGTCAGTTACTTCTGCCAGTCCAAATACTGAGAACAAAACTTAATCTTTCAGTGCCTGGTACCAAACACCCCCACATACCCTCAAGGTCACATCAAGCATCCTGACTGCCATGGGTAAATTTAAAACTTACTTTCCAGCTAGTAAAGTCAAAATCAGCCTTATAGTGTATAAAGTTGGGATATCGTCTCTTCTGTTAGACATTCCCTCCAGACAGATCCAAGTGCCTTTCTAAGATACATGGTCCTCAAAAATGCAGTCTTTCTGTAAGTAAAATCATGAAAGATTTGTTTGTTGGTTAAACATCCAAGAGCAGTCTTCCAGAAGAATGGCAGTGATAGTCATAACTTCTCATTTATTGACAAATGCTGAGCAGCATACCTCATAGCATCTTCTCATCAATATGGAAATCCATCAAATTATATATTTTGAATGTTGGTTGTTTTTTTTTCTTAGCCATTTCCATTTTAAAACAGAAATTTTAATTTACTTTAATACCCACAGAATTAGCAATTTATTATTTTTTATATTGAACACTATTTCATTTTTGTGTCTGCTTTAGCAAGTAAATATTGCTTCTATGAAATGACTGGTTTACCTGCTTTAGAGAGAAGAGTGAGAAAAATATATCCACATTTAGTTGTAAATTTTGATTTTTTCAAGTATTAATATCCCCCAATTTAGGTGACCCAAAGATAAAAGATAATGTAAAAATAAAAATGGAGATTGATATCCAGGGAATTGAGTTACATGAAGACTGCCAAGCTCTGTCATGTTTAGAGCTTTGTAGAGCACCGATTGACTGAAAGCTGCAAATTCAAAGTAATCTGGGCATACAAATGAAAAGAAAATGTTTATTTTTGCTGTCAGTGGTTGGCAAAGTCAGCTGCGTTCCATCAGGTGAGTAGATTTCAATGTGCATTATCAAACACAGGTATTTAGGTATATTTTTCAGGTAACAATATTTCATTTTCTGCTTGAGGATAGAGCTTTAGCTTTTAAGGTTCTGTTCAGCAGGACAGGTAGGATGCTCAGGCTCATATCTAAACTTATGAGCTCTGCATTTGCAGTCCAAGTCTGCATTGCCTATAGAGTTATTAGGCCAGGTTACAGCCACGCAGGCAGTTGTCCAGTCTGGCAGCCGAAGATCACGTGGACTACCGGATGGATCTAGGAGTTACCAAATCTCTCTCTCATCAGCCTGCCTTCCTCGTGGTGGAATCACATGAGCTTTCTTGTACCAAGCCCAGTCCTGTGCCCACCTCCCCCACTGCCTCCTGCCAGCATCAAAGTGTGAGGTGCAACTAAGGCAGAATGGCAAAACAAGTTGAGATGTGCAGAGACTGGCTTTCACTCTCCTGTGCTCTTTCTCGGTATCAGACTTAGTGCTGACCCTGAGGTTAAGTACTGCTGATGAGTTCCTTAGCCCTTTCCATCAAAGGGTTGTCTTTGTAAGACCTAACTGTAGACGTATAAGGCAGAAGCATGTCATGAACAAAGAGTGGGATGGTGAGGGGCCCACTGCTGTGACTTTCTTGCACCTCTTTTTATTCCTCTATTTTTATTTCAGTCCATTAGCTGGAACTTTTGTGTGTGCTCCTGGGAAGAAGAAAAGAGAGATACAGACTATAGCATCTTAAGTAGAGGCCCTTCCCAAAAATGCGTTTTAAAGTATTATTTTTTTTGAGAACCCCAAGGTGGCAAAACTCAGCTTTGCCTATAGAGATAAGAAGTCTTGAACCAGGCATAGTGGCTGATAATATCCATACTTTCTTGCAAGCAACCAGAATATGTTAGATAGTATTTATATTTCTTTTCAGGTGAATGTATTGCTTTTCAGTTTCCTCCTGTGGGTCATAGTAAAAAGAAAAAAAAATCCTTTTAACAATTTCATTGATTTG
This sequence comes from Neopsephotus bourkii, assembly GCF_033783945.1. Taxonomy (NCBI): domain Eukaryota; kingdom Metazoa; phylum Chordata; class Aves; order Psittaciformes; family Psittacidae; genus Neopsephotus; species Neopsephotus bourkii. The sequence continues at coordinate 705,791 of NW_026900600.1, forward strand.
CACTTCTAAATCATGTTCTCCAAAGTAATTTAGGAGCAAAATGACATTAAATGTCAAGGAGACTTATGATTCAGAATGTCTGCCTCTTTTGAAAATAACCTTTAGCTTCTAAATTTGGTACTTTTTGGAAGTCTAAGCTCGGCTAAATAGAGAACAAGACATTTTTTGAGAAAAACAGGATTTTAAAGCCTACAAGATAAATATGTTGATAAATATATATGGTAAATATCAAAAAACAATTTCATTTTTCTTACTGTGGAAGTGCTTTCATTTTTTAAAAAGAACATAAAGTAAGTGTTTATCAAGTAAATAACAACCAGTGCTTAGGACCCTTAAATGTTCAATGGGAAAAAAAAATTATCTGTTACTGATAATGTTTATCAGCAACTAGTTCTGAGCACTTTTTCTGGCGTATGTATGTCTTTGTTACAGTCATCAATATCATGCCCACCTAAGATCTATGGAAGTAACAACTATCCATTGCAGAGAGGACTATCTTAAGGGGAATAAAAAGGGCTTATTTTGAATCTTTTAAGTCAAAGACTGAATAAATATGGGGAAGAGATATTTCTCTTTATATAATTCTCACCAATTTCCCTATTTTTGTTAGTTTTTTCTTTGAAAACACGGCATTACCAACTGAAGTCCCTGTTACTGAATATGTTATCGTATTCAGCAACAAAGACTTGCAAAGTGAAATCATTCTTTGTCCTGCATAACCTATAGCATGTGCACCAGCATGTCTGTTATCAGTGCAGTGCACTGTGTCTGCAAACAGTAATACAATCAGGTTTTCATTTATATTAATGTGACTAAGCTCTGCGTTTGATCATGTTAAAGGACACGCACTTGCTAAATGTAATTCCCATATATTAATATATTACCTACAAAAGGCCATTGTTTACATAGTGTGACTCACTTGAGGGATCTGAATGAAAATCTATCAGTGAGATTGGCAAGTATTCTCATCTAGTTTTAGAGTAGAAGATTTTTAAAAGAACAGAATTCATATGAAATCTGTAAATTGCCATCAGCAGTAGATTTACTATTAGTGTCACAGGACAAAGGTCATCATTAGGTATCAACCAAATCCCACAGTCTTGTTCAGGAATACAACTGTTATTATTGAGTGGAAACTGAATTTTGCATTCCTGCTATGGAGAAATTGTTTTCTTTGTGCACAGGGAACCTTGCAAAATAAAGTCCAGACCTCAGCACTGTGGTCCATCATGATACCTACACTACAGTTGAGGCTGTGCCAGTAGTTGATTTTCCAGCAACTGGTATTCATACAGCTGAAAGTAACCATTGGCCTGTTCTCCAGTAAAACAGTGGTAAGAGAGCATTCTTGAAATGCAGAAATCCTGTCTCAGTTTTTTCCTTTTCTTATTGGGACTTGAACTCTCATTTCCCAAAGAGGTCCATTTTGTATTTGTTGTTAATTGAACATGAACTGGAACAAAGACTTAGATGCAAGTATTCATGTACTGAGATGTCCTAATCTCTGTTATCATAATCCTGTGCTTTTCCTCATCAGTTTTTTAATAAGGTAGCAGCACTGGCTTCAAAACCCATCAAAAAAGAAAGCAGGAATTTAACCTGAGTCTAACCAAATCCTAAATATTTTTATGATTTATTTCACACCACACAGAAACTGAAATAGTAGTAACTTTTAACTGCTGTAGTAGTGGTGACTGTTAGCAGTTTGGAGTTCTGTTCCCACTTCAGAAGTATACCTGAACAGCATTCTATATTAATGTTAATTGGCAGAGAATGAAAAGATACTGATCTGATTTCTTATCACTACCCTTATCACTATCCATTTACAAGTAGAGATTATCCTGCCTGCCTAGATGGAGTTAGAGGTTTTACAAGGTAAAACTAGGAGAATAGGGAAAGCTAAGGAAGATGGAAAAGATACAGTATCACACTATATGATTTATCTCTGGAGAAGTCAGTTATTGAGGACTAGTTTAGCTAGGCTGGGGAATTTTAGTCTTCCACGTTAGACTTAGTTTTGGACAAAATAATGAAGCCTTAAAGATAGCAAGGTTTCATGGGAAGGAAGGTGAATAATAAGTTGTTACTGCCAGCTGGATAAGAGTCTCCAACAAAGAAAGGGGTGCATAAACTGAAAGAAGCAGATTGCTTGTACTGAGCTGACTGGAATATATCAAAGCTTCAAGTAAAATTTACTTTAAGGGAGGAAGAGAATATCCAAAGGTTATTTTATTTTTAAATCTCTGCTCTGCATGTGTGCACCTTTGAAAAAGGGAGTGCTTTGTTCTGAAAAAGCCATTCTGAAAAAGCTGCAGTCAGCTCAGTAGTCACAAATCCCTGAAGGAAGAAGGGTTCACAGTTGCCAGATGTACTTGTCATGCTACCAGAGTGGAGAAACAGGAACGTCTGGCCAGTGATCCATTTCGGGTTTCATCTTTTGAGAGAGTGGGCGGGTCACTGACTGCATGGAAGAAAGATGGAAACAGTCCAAAGGGAAGCTCTCTCAAACATGATGATGCTCAGTGTTTTTTGACATTTAGTGACCATTTTTAGCTGGTAAAAAAGACAACTGAAAAAAATCTCTGTCCCCAGGCACTTGTTCTACAGCTTACTAGCCAGTCCGTTTTGCAAGCATTAACTTTAACTGGGGCTGCACTGTAACCTGGAGCAGCAAAACCGTCAGGCTGAAAAGGAACTAACCAACCTGAGATGGTAACTTCTTTAAATCTCAGACGTTCATTCTCCTGACCACCACATCAGCATGACCACGCAGACACATTTTGGCATTACAAAACAAAGACAGACTGCAGTGTTAAACTCTGAGGGAAGGGCTACAGATTGGGAATGAGATGGGTATCCTTTCAGCCTGCTCAGCCAGTGCAGTTTATGCACCCTTGTGATGCTCACATTCCTCACAGTGTGCACTGTGGCTGGCACATATTGCAAATGGTTGCATGTGCTTTTAAGTTATAATATGCATTGGCTGATAGTTTGTCACAGATTCAGGAAGATATGGTTAAATGAGAATGGGATCAATATGGGCACAGCTTAGCTTTGTCAAGAGAGTGATCAAGTTTTCTTTTTCTGAAAGCATATAGTACTCCTGATTTTTTACTTGCATATCACAAATCAGCATTCAATTACAGAAAAGCCAGAATAAGAAAGCTGATCAGCTTGGAGGTAATTAAAATTTTATTCTTGTTCATGGGTATGGGAATGACCTGGGATGTACCTTCTACATTATATGAAGTATAACATAAAACCACTGAAGCAATATCAGATGGCTCTTTGACAATGTATTAGGTGTTGCCACCACATTACTGAAAAGCTACTGACATTTTTTAAAGGCAATGTTGTAGTGCAGTTTTCCATGAGATAGTGATTAATATGCTATTGAGTCTATAAATAAGGTGCCAACCAATGACAGTTGTGACAGCATTTCTACACTTTGCTAGGATGGGACCGAGATCAGTAAGTCAGTTCACATAGGCCAGTTATCTACTCTCTAACAGTAATGAATGGTGAAAGGCAGGATATGAGTTGCTATTTAGAGAGAACGTGTTCAGAAAAAAGGACAAGATGAGAGTTTCTTCATACAACTTTAGCCATGTTGCAAACATACTCAGACAGAAAAATGAGAGAAGTGTCTGAGTGCAAAACAAGCAATAAATCCAAAGATAATAAAAAGCAGTGACTGGCAGTCCAAGGCCATACACAGCATCTTACTACGTGTACAAAAAAACCCACCCCAGAGATAAAAAAACCCGAACAACCCTCTGACATTTGGTTTAAGCTGAAGTGCTGTAGACCTGTGTCTTTTCTTACACAAGTCCCTTTTTCATTCAGCCTCAACTGATTTGCAATTGAGGACATAAATAACAGTAAAAGCTTTTTTCTGTGTTCTGGACCAGATTCTAATTTTGAAATATCTTCATGGCTCTCTAGGAGTTTTATCCTGTGGAAATAGTGAAGCTGCAGTAGTGGAATGAGAGGAACTATTTAATGAATGAGGTCCCTGGGATGCTTTGTTTGGGAATAACTCAAACCCATGGGTTTGAGTAGGCACCTTTTTATCTGCAGTTCATAATTTCTAAACTCTCTTTTTTCCTAGGAGATTAATGAAAGTCTGAGCAGTCTTTTTGTCTCCACTTAGGAGTAATGAAGTAAAGCAGCTTCCTTAAAGTTGCAGATAATAGGAAACTTAAAGCCAGTGGAGACCATGAGCAAAACAAATCTCACACAAATTATTGATGCAGAGTATTGAAATTTTCTTCACTATCTTCAGTGTCCCAGACAGTGGTTTGTAACTACTGGTATGAGTTAAGTTTTTTATGGCATTTGTATATCCTAACCAACACTAGTTTATAAAAAGACTTATTCATATTTTAACAGTCTGTATCAATAATTTGTATGACATTTATTTTGCTTAAAGTTTTGCCCTGAGCCTTCTCTTCTCTAAGCGGATCCTCCCCAGCTCTCTCAACCTTGCCTCATATGACAGATGATCCAGGTCCTTAACCATCTCCATGGCCCTTCACTGGACTCACTCCAGCATGTCTGTGTCATTCTGGTACTGGGGAGCCCAACACTGGACCCAGCTCTCCAGAAAAGTCTCACCAGGGCTGAACAGAGGGCAAGGATCACCTCCTTCTATCTGCTGCCAATGGTTTTCTTGCTGTGAGGGCCTTCTTTGGTTTCCATGTTACTTAAAAACCATTCTTTTTTTTGGCAGGTCTTTAAGAAAGATCACATCTTATGCAACTATCAGGAACAATAGCTTGTGAACTGAAATGGAAATTAGACACAGCATACTAATTAAGGAATTGACATAGTTAAGGTATCGACACATTGATTTTGGACACCTGTGTGTCTGTGTTTGGAGGATAGTCTGCATTACAGAGCAGCTAGTACCAAAAGCTTGTAGGATACCAAATGCTGGTAGGATATCATATGGCTCCTAATATCTTTTCTTATTACAGGGCAACCTTGAAACTTTAAAATCCACATTTTTATTTTTGTTTGGTTTTGCTCCTTGATGTTAGAGCTGGACAGTTTTATTAATAGGATTATGTGTAGACTTCCTTCAATTTTGCTGGTTTATTAATCTCAAGAGCATCCTGTGACAATCTGTTCCACAGGCTGGTCACACTTTTTTGTTTTGCCTACTCAATCAATCTGTTCTTTATTCAAATTTGTATTTGCTGTCTTTCAGTATATCTGGATGTCACTTTAGACTTATCCTGAGAATAGAAGAAAAGAGACAGCAATTCTTTTTCTTTACACTATTCATTATTTACACTCTTTATTATTTCTTGCATCTCTTGTGATTTAAATGCTTTTACATTACAAGCCCTATTCTCTTTTTGAAATTTTTTTTTTCCTGTACAAATCATTCTTATTGCCATAAAGGCTTTGTTTTTGCAAATGATGTCAGCAGAAACATTTTATGGCATTTTAGCTTTGCATTTAATCGTTGTATATCAAAGCACATAATCACGTATGTCTGATGTTTGACTGATGAGTGCATGCATACAAGTATCTCCATATTTAACCTCAACAGTGAAATTCGGAGTGATTTTCCTTTTGTTAAAGAAATACAAAACCTGTTTGCCTGCTTGTACGTTTCTTACATTTCCTAAACAAAAATTCCATTCTGCTCTTCACAATTTCCTTGCTGTTTACCAGAGGGACATCAATTAAAAAGATCAGGCATTATAAAAAGTCATTATTGCTTAAAGACTTTAAAATCTGGGCTTTTGTGACTCCCTTGTTACCTATTTTCACATAACCTCTTCCAAATTCACTAAGCTGATATGAATTGAGATAAATTAGAGCATTTGTAGCCCTGACTTTACTGCCAAATTCAGATCAGTAGTCTGTGTGCTTCATTGTGCAGAGCATGGTATTGTATGCTGGGTTCTCTTGGAGGGTGAAGTGTCAGATTTACTCTCAGTCCAGACAGTTATTTTGCTTCCCCGGTGTGTGTAGTAGTCATTGCTTTCCTCACTGCTTTCCACAACTGCCAACACCTACCTCACTTGTGCTGGTTCTCTCCAATGTTTTCTGTGCCACAGAAAATGCCAGCAGGTTTGGATGCAGTATCCTGTACTTCTTCATATAATTTTAAAATACATAGCTGAGAATACCCCTGCAGGTGCTGCTAGCTAGCATTCACTGTTTCATAATGATGGCAAGTTAATTCCTTGCACTCACATTTCTTCTTTACAGGGAAGGTGGGAATTCACTCATCTTAAATGACAATCTTGTTGAAATCTTTTTGAAATACCACCTGTACTTATTTTGTACCAAATGGTAATTTCTCATTGTTCATCATACAGGGGAGAGCATTTGTACTTGTGTGAATTGTGGTTGACTCAATATTGAAGTAAGTTTAATTACTTTGGGGCTTAATCTACGTATTTTCTTCTTTTAAGAAATACGTATGTTGTAGAGTTCAGCTCTGCCTGTAGTAGTCTCTGGAAGAGTGGCATTTTTGCAATGAAAAGTGGAACGTCAGTAGGTCAAAATTAATCTAAACTTTTATCTAAACTTTCCAAACTCTGGTGGTTTCGAATAGAATCTGCCTTTCAAAATGCCCCCAGGTTTTGCTTTGGAACATTTGACAAGATTTTGAACAGCAGAAAAAACTGCTGTACTTCAAATTGTTCCTCTGAAATCTGGCAAATGTAGTTTTGGAGAGCAAGTTTGGGGTTACATTAGGAGTCTGGCAAGCTGCTGGGTATATTTATTACTTTGGAATATCAGGTAACTTCCATCTCACTATCTCAGTTAAGAATCTGGGAGAACAACAAAGCTGCAACTGTTTACAGAGACCAGGTCCTAGGCTCAGTTTGCCCAAAACTTAATCTGCCTGCTTAAAATGGTAAGTCTGGATTTACCTACAAGACTTCTGTCTGCCTCCAAACATCACAGATGCTCCACGGAACAGATGTGAATGGATCATCTGTGGTTTAAAAAGATGCTAAAACTTAATTGATAGTTAATTATAAATTAAGTTTTCTTGCAGTATGCCTGTTGAGCAGCTGTTTTAAGGTAGGTGGATCATGGATGCAAAGGACACAGCTGGGAGGTGGGTCACACATGAAGGAGTAAAGTGTTGCTACTAATAAGATTCTGCATTAAGGATTGGTCTGTGCACAAAAAATGGAGGATTTAAGCACAGGATTAGGAGCACAAAATGACCAGCAACAATTGTGGAGTCCAGCTGTTCCACCACAAGCCAGCTATAGTTCACTGGCCACTTAAGCAGAGTCTGTGAAGGACGTGGAGGATGTTTTCACACTGCACTGGAGCTAACCTGGTTTAAAAAAGTGTTAGCACAGCTACAGTATTGAAGCAGTGATTGTATTCATGCAGAATATTCATGCAGAAGTGGTTGTATTCAAGCAATTAACAAAAACAAAAAAAAATTTACTCTAAAATTACTTTTAAAATAATGTTTATATTTCTGTTTCTGGGGGGAGAGGAGGGGATTGTCAGCCTTTGGAGTGTATTTAGGCCATGATTCAAACTTGTCTTCACACACACACACACACACACACACACACACACACTGTGAACTTGCTCTCTACTTAAATCAGGGCTGAAGCACTGAAAAATCATCTGAAGTGATTCAGGACTGTGTAGCTCTGTACAGACCAGAGTCATAAAATGCCACCCTATGTGATGTAAATTCTCAGAATTACCTTTTCTGGGAATAGGAGTTGCAGCTGTCATTTGTTCATCACCATGAATTCAGGGGAAGATCAATAAGCATTTCAACCAAGACACCTGAAAAAAATCCCTCCAAAGTTAGGCATAGTTGATCTCACATCTGACTTAATCTAAGGAGGTAGTGCAATATTTATGCCTTCAGAAATCAACAAGTATGACATGCCCAGAAAACAAATAAACCTCATTCTAACCTTCATTCAGCCTAAAATAGATCGAACAACAGTCTCTGGTAAACTATGAGAATGGCCTAATTTGAAGGCCAGGGGAATACTTTGGGTGAGAAACCAAAACAAACCACCTTTGAATGTGGGCAACTGTACAGCCAGGCATGCAAGAGTCCCGTGGATAGCTGGCAAAGAAACCCCAACCAACCAAAATGACAAACCCAAAACCACCACCACCAAAAAACTCCAAACCAAAACCAAAGCCAAAACAAAAATAAACCCAAACCAAAACATAGGGAAGCCCTTCTTCAACCTTGTGCCTAAGGCAGCTAGCTGAAGTGTTAAAAATCAGCTCAGGCGCTTATATGATATGTGTATGTTAGACCATGGCTAGACAAACTGAAACAAGGTACAGACTCCAAAATCTCGCTGTCTATTGAAGTGCCCTGAGCTAACACTGGATTGCCTTTTCTTGTTCACCAGGAGCTCTAGTGCAGTCCTGCAATCCTGACCACAGGGAAGCCCACCTACAATGTGTGCTGAGAACACAATGCTAGTGACTAAATTTCTTGGGGGGGAATCATACTGCTTTGTGTTGAGTTTAGCATCTGAGGACCTCACCGTCACCTTGGAAATGAAACCTTTGTCTTTTGTACTCCTGTCGTGTTGCTCTCCCCCGCAGGATGCATAGAGAGTTCCTGACACCAAACCCTGACCAAAGAGGGTATGAGAACTTGGTCTGCACTAGACTGACAGACACAGTTTCTCACTACTATCCCCTCTTCTCCCTCCCATTCCTTTAGCTTTTCCATTAGATGCTCTGGACTGGGCAGCGGGTGCCAGCACTCTCTCTCTTTTCCTATCGTTTTCTATGGCTGACACCCCACAGCAGACAGCAGAGCTGTTGGTCTGGAAGATGCTGTGAGGACTAACTGGAAGGAGAAGTGCGGCTGCACTACCAGTGGCAGCAGAGGAACATCCAGCGAGACTCAGAAAATACAGCAAGGGTAACAGCCTAGATAGCGATCGTTTTTTCGCTGTGCTCCTACAGCGTTCAGAGAATTTCATAATTTCTTCTGTGAAATGAAGAATGGGATCCTCCTCCAGCATGTAAGCCATCACCACAGATGTACCAATTCTGCTCTGAAGTGTATTGTGGTATGCTGAGCAGATCTCATCAGTGACGTGATCAATAGCGAAAACCAGTATGAACATCATGGGCATAAAGGAAATATTATAAAATAGACTAACCGGTACTACTCAGAAATAAGAGTATTCTTGCACAGTAGCTGATAGAGGCGAATGTGATCTGTGCAGTTCTGCTTTGGTAGCAACACTGGAATGGACACAGCACTGGAAGTCTGACTTAGGCTTTACGATAACTGCACACAACACAACAAACCGATGTAAATAGACAAAATGGGAAGATTGGCTGACAAGAATTCATGCTTCTGGGGAGATCATCCACCACAGATTTTGTAACCAAAATTAATGGCCAAAATGGCTAAAAACTGCATACCTGGGGAGGGGGTGGAAAGGCAAAAATATCTTTTGAAAACTTACTGGAGTCAGGCTGGAAGCAGAAGTCAGATGGATCTGAAGAAAATGAAATGCATGTGTTGTGATGCTCAGAGATGATGAAAGTGAGGCATTACCAGGTATCAGTGAAGCTCAACAATCTCCACAGCAGATGTGAGCTGCTATGGTCTGTGAAGATGCACTGTAACAGAGCAGAGCAGGATTGAAAACTCTAGTAAATGGGCACCTTCCACTCTTTGTGCATATGTTTGATGACATGGGGATACATGCTTTCCCCTATGTAATAAAAAAAAAAAAAAAGGAAAAATAAAAACATATCTACCTTGCTTCTGCAAGGAGAAAGGCAGATGTTGGTTGCAAGAATGAGAACTCAACTGGCATCCCGTTTGCACCCAAAGTCTGAAAACAGTCAGTGCCAGCTCATCAGTTCATTCAAGCAGAGATATGGATCTCACAGGGTGTAAAATGCAAAGTGCATATCCAGGGAAACATGTAGGCAGAAGACCAATTCCTTTTGTCCTCAGGGTAAAAACAACTCAAAGACCAATTTAGATCAGCTGGGAAGCAGGTTATTGCTTTCCTAGTGTGGCTGACTGAAAGGCACTTTGGTATAAAAATGTGTATATTGTTAATTAGCAACGAGTTCCTTCATTTAACAAGGACCCTCTCAGGGTACAAAATGTAATAAATCAGCCAGGCAGGACCACAGAGGAGGCCTGGGGGACTGTTGGAAGGGTTGGACTGGTATGAGGTCCTGGAGGTGTTTTTGTCAGTCCTGTAAAGTGCCACATGGTAGATTAGTGAGATAAATGTAAGTCATGAAGTGTGTTCATTCTCCTGCTCTGAGGAAGAGTTCACCGTAACTAGACTTGCTTGCATTGATGTTTGCCTGACCTTTCCCTTGAAAATCTTTGATGATGGGTGTCATGCCTGGGAGTTAAGGTGTAGCTATTGCCCTCTCATTGTCTGGCATTTTTCATCTCCAAGGGTGAAAACTTGAAGCAGAAACATCCTGTGCTGGCTCCCTTCAATGTGTATTCACCAGCCTCTGAACCTATTCAAGACTCAGATCTCTGCAAACTGCCTTAGACTGATCTGTCATTTTCTACAGAGGCAGTGCATCCCAGTTTTTTGTCTCCACCCTGGTTTGTCCCATGACACTTGGTTCATCTCATGAAACTAGACTGTCTTTTTAATGAGACAGATTACAAGTGTAATTATCCAGGCTTCATATGTCAGAGGAATAGATACAAAGGATGAAAGAAAAAAGAAACTACAAGTAAAGTAAAATTCAGCTTAACAATGGGAAATGTCCTTTTTGCACTAGGGATGCAGACTGCCTTATTTCCCCCTCCCTTTAACAGAAGATGACTATGTTTCAGGATTAGCTGCTTCTCCGCTCAGGACAGACAGTCATACCTGTCTTAAAAATCTCTTACAGCACTCTGCATGATGCATTGCCAAAGTGTCTGTTGTACGTATCACAGAATCACAGAATCCCAAGGGTTGGAAGGGACCTCAAGAGATCATCTGGTCCAACCCCCCTGCAAGAGCAGGGTAACCTAGAGTACATCACACAGGAACTTGTCCAGGTGGGCCTTGAATATCTCCAATGTGGGAGACTCTACAACCCCCCTGGGCAACCTGTTTCAGTGCTCTGTCACTCTCACAGTAAAGAAGTTCTTCCTGATGTTAACGTGGAACCTTCTATGCTCCAGTTTACACCCATTGCCCCTTGTCCTATCACTGGACATCACTGAAAAAAGCCTAGCTTCGTCATCCTGACACCCACCCATTACATATTTGTAAACACTGATGAGGTCACCCCTTAGTCTCCTCCAAGCTGAAGAGACCCAGCTCCTTCAGCCTCTCCTCATAAGGGAGGTGTTCCACTCCCTTAATCATCTTTGTGGCTCTGCGCTGGACTCTTTCAAGCTGTTCCCTGTCCTTCTTGAACTGAGGGGCCCAGAACTGGATGCAATATTCCAGATGCGGCCTAACCAAGGCAGAATAGAGGGGGAGGAGAACCCCCCCTCTATGGATGTTCAGTTATGTCAGTGCCATGCAGCATGCTCTCAGGTTTTTATTATTAAAAAGGTACCAGAGGAACGGATATTCTCTCTTGACTTGTCTTTCAAGGCAAGCTGTTCCCTCACATACTCTGGTTTGGGGGCAGTCCACCACTTCCATCATAACCTAATGATTCAGTGATATTCAAACCCACTTTTTCCATGCTATCTACTGCAGTGGTTGCACCCTGTCTTTCCTTTTAGTGAATCTGGACAATGACTGGCATTTCTCCTTTTGTGTGTGTTCATATGTGTATGCATAAGAAAGCATAAAGTATATACATCTATAACAAGTATCTCCGTGAATATACAAATATATACATATCATATGCTATTTCCTCTCAATCTATTTGTTTAGACAGAGTCCTTTAACAATTCCTGACAGATACTGTGTTTTCAGGAGTGCTGTCTCTGTTGTTTCAACTGGCTGTTTTTCACTGGCTACTTTGCATGCATTCCAACTCTCTGTTGAACTGTGCTGCATGAAGCTGGACATGGTGATCTAGGTGGAGCGCGGTCACGTAGAGTACAATGTCTTGTGTATGGTTACATAAAGGTGACTATGAATACATCCCAAAATGCAAAAAAGCGCAAATAAAAAAAGGTAATTTGGTGCCTCAAATTAAGATTGCTTGACAGTACACTACTGGATTAATCAACCTTAATCTTTTTAAGTATTACCCTTTGTTGTTTATTTAATAGGATCATGATTACTTCATACTATGTCTCCAATTTACAGAGTAATATAAGACTTTAATCCTATTATCCCAAATACTTGCAAGGCCTCATGGTCAGGTACTATCTGTACATTTTCCAACTGTAACCTCTTCTGTAATCCAACAAGCTTGAAGTAAAGCTGGCACAGAAGTGGATCCATGATCAGTCTCTCAGAATCTGGTGCAAAATGTCCTCTCCATTTTATCAGTGCATTACTTACAGCTACTCACTGGTCGAGGCCTTCTTGAACAGCTATGTAGCTACCTCATGGCATTTTCATTTAGATAAAATTGCATGCAATTTGCTGAAAAAAAAAACCAAATAACCTGGATTAATGTTAGAAACCCAGTAAAGTCAGAGTGTCTCAAAAGATCTGGCTACCCTCTCTGATCCACCAAATCCCATCAGAGAAATCAGATAGGTCTGCCACAGTTTATTCTTCACAGCTCTGTCTTGGCTGTCCTTCCCAGCCTCAGCCCTAAAGTCAGTGTCCATCAAACTGCTCATGGTCCATGGGCCTGTTATGAGTGGCCTGGAGATGGTCCGTGCTTAGCATCTACTCCTGAAGGGCACACATTAGTTTGTTGTCCTCTTCCCCACCATCCATCCTGAAAGGTGTCACCCCAGACTTGCCTGCTGCGTGATTATGTCCAAAGAGATAGCAAGGGTAAGGAATGCTACTTTCAGCGCTTGTAAGATGCCATGTAGTAATTTGTTCTTGTGTGTCACCATGTATAAAAATTGAATTAATCTTGATTCCCCAGGGTCTCTTTGTTTAATCAGATGGGGGGTATATTTACTTTCATCTTGATCACTTGGACCTTCATTGTATCCACAGGTTCCTGAAGACCATGAATTTACAGTTCAGAGTCTGCTTTGACTTGCTTCTTCAACACCTTAGGAGGCATTTCTTTGAGAGATACTGACAAGAATTCACCTAAGCTACTTAAGCATTATATCTTTATTCTATCCCTCTCCTAGCCTTTCTATTTCCTTGTAAAACCATTACTCTGAGTAGTTGATCACACATAATCTTTTTATGAAGACTGATATAAAAAGATTAAATTTTTCAGATATCTCTATACCATTAGTTATTGCTCTCCTCTGATTTGAATAATCACCCTATAATTTCCTTTGTCTTTTTCACACTTCTGTTTTATTTGTAAAACCTTTTTTAATCTGTTTTATGTCCTTTGTTACTTGTAAGCAATTTTGGAACTTACTTTTTCTGATTTTATCCCTCACACCTTGCTGCTTTCTTAATACTGTTGTGATCAAATAAAGTGGTAAGTTCTTACCTGTAGTACTAGAACTAGGATGCTACTTCTTATTACCGTAGTCAAATGGGGGAGTCCAGATCTAAAATCCTGTCTCTGCAAGATATTGAGATGGATAACTTCAGCCCCAACAACACCAAATGTAGCAAGGACTGTGTTCCGTAATGCTTAAAGAAAATTGTTTTGGGTCACCTGGAATGTCTTTATTTCCCACAGATACGATGTGGACTTAAAATACTGCAGTAAAAAAACCCAAACAAACAAAAAACCCCAAAGGCTTCCTGAGAAATCTTAGAAAGTCAGTTATCAAATATCAAATGGAGTAATCTTTACATTATAATTTTCTTAGAGTTGCTCTGAGCTTATACATTAGCTTTCCAAAGCATACAACTGAAATGCAGCCAGCTCTGCAGTGAAGGACAATAGCCAGGCAGGCTGTTGACGAGGCAGAGAAAATGTTGGTGAAGGACAATGGGGCAATCCTTCTTTTCATGAGAAAAGTGTCACTAATTCTTGAATGTCCTTGCAGAGCAGACAAGGCCTCATTTTTTACTATCCCATATTATCATAATGGCTCTCTGTTATACACCGAGTAGTCACTAACAAGGCTACTCCATGAACTTTCTTTTTAATTACTTCCAGGTTAATGCATTACATTTCATTCAGATTCGTTTGCCCAGGCCACATTTTTCCCCTGTGGATGCCCATTCTGGCCCCTCTGTGCCTCAAACACCAACAAAATGAATATCAGTCTCAAAGCAAAAAATATCTGTGCCTATCAGACAACTCTGTAATTTACATTTAGATTTATGCAATTTCTCAGACTCTGCAGGTTACAGATCTGGGAACATTTTGGCCTGCAAAACCTTTTCAAATAGCTGAAGTTGCATTCTTATCCTCTTTTCAAACCATCAGACACCAGGTGCTGACCCAGTCCCATTAACCAATTACTCACATGTCACACAATTAATCTTTCATTGCGATTCAATCAAGTTCATCCCCATCTCAATATTATTCTTTACAAACTCACTGTGTAAAACCTGCACATTTTTGTCACTGTTCATTTTGCCCTGGTCTGCGCTGCTTCAGGGAGCAAAACGAAGTGACTGTAAATGTAATTTATGGAATCATCGGCTGATGGAAACTCTTTTCAGGCTGACCTGATACGACAGGTTGTAATTGTTTTTTTGGAACCACTCTGGTTTGTCAAGTAGACAGGATTTTTTCTTTAAATATCCAAAATAACAGATCTGTTGGAACACGATTAGATGTTGTTCAGAGCTGTATTACTGTCTTATCCTTTGTCTCTTTTGTTTCAGAGAGACCCTTTTTCTTGCAGCCTTTTGCTCATACTGGGCTTTGTAAAGAAAAAGAAGGTAATTCTAGCAGGCCAAAATTAGGTACAGAAATTGAAACCTCCACCCTTACCTTCAGGTATTTGAGCTGAACTCAGTAAAAGCTTTTGCCATAGGTGGGGTGCGAGACTGTGCTGCCTCTTCTGACAGAAGCAGACCTCTCTGTTCCCATTTCCTTCACAGTATTCACATGACACAGACAGGGTTCTGCATTTCATCACATCTGCTTAGCTCAGGGCAGTTAAACATCATGGTTTGGTTCCAGGGAAAGAATAGCATGTGTGCCACATATCTCAGTGCTAGCACTGGCAGATTAGCTTAGGTGTCAGAGGATTACTGTGACTATTGTATCATGAAGGATAGAACTCCTCTTTTCTCAGGCGGACAAAAAAATTAGAGGGCAAGAAGGGATCTTCAGCGTTCACTTACTTAGTCCATCACCCTGCCATAAGGCAGACTCAACCCTAATTATGGAAATCCTGACAGATACTTGATTAAGCAGCTAAAGGACGTGCAATGTGGGAGCTGAACATCCTTTGCCAACAAGGGATGCATGCAGTGGAATCACTGCCCTTCTCCATATGGCTGGGAAGTTCTCTTTATTGTCTGTCTGAATTGTTGTCACTTCACTTTGTGACTTTCATCCTGACCATCAAAGGCATCAAGAACAGAGTATTCCTCTTCTGTTTGTGATCCTTTTGCCTAGTTTATTTTGCATCCCTTCTCATATTTTTTAGGTAACCTACCCCAAATCTTTCAGTCTTTCCTTCTGGGTCATTTGCTAGAACGCTAAGTATTCTCCTTGCCTCTCTCAGGATTTATGCCTGGATTTACTATCAAAATGCAGTGCTGAAAAACCGGACACAACTTTCCAGGGATGTTTTATCAGGGCAGAATAAAAAACTGTGTGTCATGCTGTGCAAGTACCTATAAGCCCCTCTAGGACGATTGCTCCTTTTTGGGACAGCTTGCTGCTGTTCACTTGTATTTGTTTTTGTTCTACGAAAGTCTTCAGTGCTGTTTTCAAAATATCTACTTACAGTTTCTTTTTTTCTTTACTTGCACAACAAATTATTTCTGCTTACAACAGAATTCATTCTTCTAACCAGCTTCATAACCATTTGCAGCTATTATGTGTTGTCCATGTTCGCGTGCGGCAAAGTTATGGAACACAGTGTGAAGTGCCAAATGGATAACAGGGTGTATACCCTTCTAAGTTATTACCTTATGGCTTCTCTCTCTTTTTTGTTAGGCACCATAATCACCGTTTCCTGTCCTTTCTGCACCTTCTGAAAACTTAGGAGTTCTCAGGGATGCTTCCTGAATGAACTGGAATAAAAGTCCTGAGACGCAACTGATGTGAAAGGTTTTAAGTGCTTTATGCCTTTAAAGCTCCCCAGCCTGTGTTTCCCTATTCAGAAATGAGGTCTTGTCCCCTACTTGCACCTATGAACTGACAGCCTTTTGATTAGAGTTTCTCTTTCTAGTGAAGGTATGCAAGAAAGTTAAAGAGCTCTCCTGAAGCTGTCTCTTGATGCCTTCCCTTCTTCACTGAATACCAGACCAACATTATTCTTAATCTTTGTGCTAATGTCAGTATTCTTATAAACCAATTATTTCTTTCTATCTTCCATGTTCCTTATTAGCTGAATCTTATGTTACATTGCTTATTTTCTTTGTGTGTGTGTGTCTGCGTGTCTGTGTGTGTTCAATGTTTTTCTTTTTATTCTTAAAATCCTGAAATTTGTGTTATTGGGAAATCTTTTTGTCCCTCAAATCCAGCTTACTCATATTTCTATCTGACACCTTTTTCCTCTACAGATTTGTACCTATGCCTATTGTTTATTTGTTTTGTTTTGGTGGGATATTTTTTTTAGGAAATGCCACCTTTAACTCTTACTTCCTTTGGATCAGATCCACAGACAATTTTACCATGAAAATCTCAGAATTTATTGAAGTCTCCCTTCCAGAAGCCCACCTGTTTTGTTTGGTTATTATTCTTCTGTTGGTAAGCATTATCCACCTAACTGTGTTATGTCAATTCAGCTATGGACTTGACTGTGTATCTAGCATATCACTGTCTCCTGTTTACTCGCACTAGGATATAGTAACTGAATTGTTCTGGGGACTGACTTAGCATCCTCCTCTATGAACCCTATGGGAGCACCCTGATCTCCCCTTTTTCTTAGGGCAGTCTGTTTATAGAATCAGAATAGTTTAGTTTGGAAAGAATCAACCTAAACCATTTAGATTTAGGTTGGTCACCTAGTCCAAACCCCGTCCCATAAGCAGGGACGTCCTTGTGTTTCTCCGGGCCTCATCCAGCCTGATCTTGAATGTTTCCAGTGAGGGAGAATCTACCACCTTCCTGAGCAACCTGTTCCTGTATTTCATCATACCAATCATAAATAATTTCTTCCTTAGATCTAGTCTCTTTCAGTTTAAAACCATTACTCCTTGTCTCATAACAACAGGCCCTTTTAAAATGTCTGTTCCCATTTTCTTGTAAGTCTCCTTTAAGTACTTACAGGCTGCAATGAATCTCCAAAAAGCCTTCTCTTCTCCAGACTGAACAAGCCCAACCCTCAGACTTTCTTCACAGGGAGGTGTTCCAGCTCCTCTGATCATCTCTGTGGCTCCCCTCTGGACCTACTCCAACAGGTTACTGTACCGAGAACTCCAGAGCTGGATGCTGTACTCCAGATGGGGTATCCATCCTTTCACTGTCCTCTATTAAATGCAAATACACTCATAAAGATAAGTTAATCTTCTCCCGGCTGCTCATGAAACAACAGTCCACAGCTGAGAAAGCCAGTACTCCAGTGCCACCTCCAAAAGCCTGCTCTGTTTTTATCCAAAGCGTGATTCTTGTTAGATACCGTTGGCACATACAAGTTTTTTCACCCACACTCTAGTTCCTTGTAGTCACGTTTTGGTCTGCCATTGTCACTGCAGTCAGTATTATTAATACCATACATATGAGCAGTGCAGGATAGCAGTTGGTGCTACCTTACATGAGATGCCATGTCCTGTTGACAGACACATTCCTCTATTGCCCTTAGGAAAGAGGCAGCAATCACAACCATTGGTCTTACGCTTCTTTCTGGAAATGATGATGAATAGCTGAGCCTTTGGAGTGTGCAGCTCTTCCTAAACTGCCAGTGAGGCTGGTGCTGTGCCTGCAACACAAGAATCAGGGTGTCAGTAGGACTCAGATTCAAAATTCACAAAAGGAGATGCAAAGGTGGAGTAAAAGGTCTGAGTTTCTTGCCAAAGGACACTGGGTACTAGAGATGTTTACACAACTGGACAAGCAGCAGAGAGATCAGCTGGGTGCTAGACATGTTTACAGAACTAAATCACTTCCACAGTAGGCAGTGGAGTACGTAGCCTGCTAGATACAGGTAGGTCCCTCCATTCCCCTTCAGGGATCAGAGGTGCTTTGTTGTTGTTCTGCTATGTTCCCTTAATATTATTCCAGTTATCTCTGGAAAATCTCATGGTTTTTGTGAGATGCTGGCATAACTGTTTCTCTGTCTTCAGCAATACAAAGATCTTTGCTTTGGAATAAAATCTCACTGCTTTTTGTCTTGGTGCCATGAGTCTGCATCAATCTTGGAGGATTGTGCATTTTACTTTTCCCATTACTAAAAGAAAAATAAGACTGTAGCTACACCAAGAATTTTGCTGTCTGATAGCAGCTCTGCCTTTCAGAAGCAAGCTGTGCAAAAATGGCGCTTTTCATCCTGGACAATCCCCCTTTGCCTTCCCTGAGATGATGCAAATCTGCCATAAAGCCAGAGGCTTTTGGGGTACTGCTGCACCTATAAAGCATCTTGGAATATGGTGGCTGGGAATTGTGCAGTTCTGAATGTTGCATTAATGAGGTGAGATATAGGTGAAACTGGGAGGTCATCATTCTGAGATGTCCTTGTTTTTGCAAGCTTAAGTAATTTATGCTGTTACGTTCACAGAGGTTTCTGAGATAAAGTCTCTAAAAAACACTGATAGCAAGTCCTTTGCTGTGTAACACTGACAATGTATCTTCTCTTTACCTTTATAAAGAACCTGGAGTTGTATTATAAACCCACAAGATGAAGTTGTTCTTGTCATCCAAAGCCTGAGGTGACAGTACCCTTGCACTGTACATTTCATATCTATTAAGTGGAAATTTTCATAGTTGTAGAATATGGGGTGGCAAACAGATTCTATAGGTGACTGCATGCAGGTGTAAAGCCAAGACATTTGCAGAATTTGCTTATTACAAATACAGTCCAGGACATGAATAGCTTTGTACCAACAAATACTGATTCAAGGCACAGAAACATACGGAGGAGCAAAAGAAGGCACCTGCTTGTCATGTGATTGCTATAAAAAATTATGGTGCTGTTTTCTTCAACCTGATGCTTTGCTGATGGGTTGGTTTTAAGTGAATCGTTGTCTTGCCATAGGCTTAATGAGTGAATGGGTCAAAGGTGGGAATTTAATTTCAAGGACTAAATTGAGCAGAAAATCCTTGAGACCACAGACAACATCGTAGTCTAAGGTCCAGATGAAAACATACACTTTGGATTGTGATTAGGACTTCAGCCTTAGGGACAGAATAGACCTGGCAAAGAGAATTGACCAGGTTTTCTTATTTGTTTTCTTTTTTTAGGTTCTGGGAGGAATTAAAGTTGTGTTAATGCCTTTCAAGGAGAGAATTTTCTGGCAAGAGGATTTGGTTCACCTCCTCCTTTTAGGAGCGGGAGAGGCAGCTGCCCTTTCAAGCATGGAAAGAAAGAACAAAGAATGTGAAGTTCGTGACATGATGCTGAGCAGGGGGCTCCATCCCCTTTGTTCTAGATGTAGGTAACACACTGGTTTCTCTAATCATTTGCAAATGTTCAGATTCATCTGCCCACCTCTGAGCAGGTCCCCTCAGGCTCTCTTTCTAGTCAAAGGAGGGAAGAGGCATGGCTGCAGACTGCTTTCCCTCTTCTCGATGTATGCAGTTGAAAGAGTTCAAATTGGCCTGCTCTATATAGAAGGAAAGGCAGGATGAGTGATAAAGAAAAGCTGGGATGAATGATAATATCTGCTGGGGTTTTTTACATCAGCAACACCTAAAGTTAGGTGATACGAAGCTTGCACAAGAGATTGTACATTGTTCAAGGCAAAAAAAGAACTTTCAGTTTTTTATGAGTGAGACCAATTTGTTTAAAGTGCATTTTGCTCTCCATTATAGCTGAATTGTGTGCAGGGTGTCTAGATTTCAGCGGCAGTGCTCTGCTCTCCTCAGTCTGATGTTGCTAACAATAAGCATCTTCTTTTGTGCATGACATCTCCCAGGGAAGCATAGAGTCATATCACAGGCTTCTGGGCCTCATTTTTATATAATTAACTGTTTTGACACCTGAAATGTTGCAATTAAGCTTTCATGTGTAAAGCAGGAGCATATGCCACTGTCAAATGAATGTGAATGAGACAAGTCAGGCATTTCATGTTAATTTCACTTTACTGTGATTAACTCTCTTGTTAGTGGTGACCATACACATAAACTATTGGTGGTGACTATCACTTGCAAACAAACCTGACAGTTTCTTGATAAGGTTGGATACAGTGCTGTGCTCTAACGACTTGATGTATGTTAAAGATAGGAGTCAGTTCTGTCCAGCATAATGAATCTCAGTGATAAAGATATTTTCACTCAGAGACTTCCTACTCCTGGTCTGTAACGTACATCTGAGTTGGCATTGGAGAGGCAGAAAATGTGTGCTAACATCCTTTGCTTTTATAAGAATGCTAAAGAGTAGATTACAAATTCACAGTGTCTCCTAATACAGTAGGACTCTACAAGGGGTCATGGCATGGGCTGAGACATTGGCCCACAATCACCCATGCTATATAATTGTTAAACTGTCCCTGAAACAAGTTTACCCATGCCAACATGCCCATGCAGTTTGGGTGTTGACAGAACAAGCAACATGAAGACCTGGGATGTGGCCTTCAAAACTGTTTGCCCATTGCTCTGGCCCTCAGCTGGTTCAGCTGCTAATTGTAATGCTGCCTTCTGTGAGTCTTCTGTTGAGTGGACTTAATGTCTGGTGGTCATTTAAGGAAAATGAGAACCATATGAGATCCATCCTGAGTCTTGCTTGGCCTCCTCTTCCTCTTCCTCCTTTCTCTTTTCTCTTCCCTCTTCCTCCTTTCTCTTTTCTCTTCCCTCTTCCTCTTCTTCTCTTTTCCCTTCCCTTCCCTTCCTCTTCTTCTCCCTTCCCTTCCCTTCCCTTCCCTTCCCTTCCCTTCCCTTCCCTTCCCTTCCCTTCCCTTCCCTTCCCTTCCCTTCCCTTCCCTTCCCTTCCCTTCCCTTCCCTTCCCTTCCCTTCCCTTCCCTTCCCTTCCCTTCCCTTCCCTTCCCTTCCCTTCCCTGTGATGGTAACACATAACCCCTTCCCTTCCCTGTGATGGCAACACATAACCCCTTCCCTTCCCTTCCCTTCCCTTCCCTTCCCTTCCCTTCCCTTCCCTTCCCCTTCCCTTCCCTTCCCTTCCCTTCCCTTCCCTTCCCTTCCCTTCCCTTCCCTGTGATGGCAACACATAACTGTCAAGTGAAATCTTGATTGCAGGGTCATTTTCTCTGGTTGAAATTTCAGGCAGGAATTCAATTCACCTTTTCAGCATCTTATTTTTGGGCTGGCAACTAGAAAATAATTACACTTAAAAACTGCACAGATTGGAGCTGGAAGCAATGAGATAATAAAGCCCCATAATACCAGCTGTATAGCTGCCTCCAGGCTAGAGGCGCACTTTGAGTTATGCCATTTAGGAGCTGTCTCCATCAAACACTGAAGTCAACAGAAGCCTTTGATTTCTTCTCAGTAGCTGTTGGATCAGATTGCTGTAGTCTCCTTTCAAAGTCTAAGAACAAGGGGGCAAAACACAAGTTTAATGAGCTACATTGTATAGATAGAATAATACCACTTTAAGAAGAACCATTCCCTTTGCAGGAACATCAGATTTGCAGGGGGTAAGAGTTCAGGGGACTTCGATTACTACAATAACAATTAACAGTGTAGTTTGCATGCAAGGTGCTTGAAGTTAAAAAGGTATTTTACACACATCTAAAACTTCACAGTGATGTGAGATGTATCTGCTGTATATATGTGCAACACACCAATCATTTGGCAAAAAATTACCCAAAAATTCAGTTGTATGAATTGGTTAAAGCATTAGTTAAAGCATTTCCCATTCCCTTCTCAAAGCCAGTCACACAGGGGTCAGGCTGTTCTGCCAGGAAAATGTCCTAAGAGGAATATTTTATTTTACCTTTGTCAGCACTTAGGAGAGGATTTTGCTCAAGTCACCTCTGTATATTTTATTCATTAGGGCATGATCCCAAAAAGCTATAGTAACCCTCTGCTTGTAATGATTTTGTGCAGTCTGAGGGTGATGAGTACTTGTGAGGACGTGCAAGGGACCTCACAGGGTTAGGTCCTTACTTAGGCCATCTGTGTTCATATACCTGATTTCTTTTCTGAGTTAAAAAATGGGACAGGTTAATTCTTTGAGAAAAGGTGCTGAAACTGTGCTAATCAAAGCATCCTAAAGGTGCAGGATGAATGATGAATCTTCTTGGTTTATCTAATTAAAAGCAGTTCTAACTTTATTTTAATATAGGTTTGTGTATTTAGTATTAAAGATATTGGAGATGGAAAAGGAAGAAACAATCCTGCACAGCCTTTCACAGGAAGGGCTTAATTTATTCTTGCCTGCTGATTTTGATGCTCTGTCTCGGTGCTATCGAATTTTAACTGTTTATTAGCTTGTGGAAAGATTTACCGTATTTCATTCCTTCTGAGGGAAATAAAAACTTTTCATCCCTCTTTGGGGATTTGGTAATCAAGGAATAGAAAACTGTGTTACAGAGCTGAAGTTAATGAGAGCTAATTCTGTTCCTTGTGGACCAGAGACGCCCCATGTTCCCTGCAGAGGGAACAGGGAGAAAGCTGCTTCTTCCACTCTACCATCCTGAGGCTTAAGCAGTTAATCTGTAGCATGGGTTTGCAGGTTGGAACCTGTTACTCCTCAAGTGAAAAGAATTCTCTTAATACTATAGTTACGATTCCCTCTGATTCTCCACAATGTCAGTGGATTCAAGGATAGATAGGAAGATAATATTCCAGTTATCTGAACGTGATGCTGCGGCATGAAATGGCGAGGTGCCACCAACTGCACGGAGGGATCATATTTTTTTCTGTCTAAGCATTTTTAATGCAGTGCCCAGGCACCTTGGAGATAAATTCATCATAATCAATTCCACTTTTAAAGGGGTGGAAAGCTCTCATTCAATTTTTCATTTCAAACCACTCTTTGTGGTTCCTCTGCCTCAGTGGTCGTCTTTCAGAAGCAACGGTGATGGGTTGTGCTCCAAGATTCATTACTAAAGAAGTTGTGTGTGTGAAATTGATGGGTCTTGCATTATACTATCAAGGTGACTTGTTTCACTGGACTACTTTGCTATCCTATCCATTAGCAGAAAGTACTCTTCATTAGTAAAAAATCCAATCGGCAGACTGCATAATTGCCACTTCTGTCTTACTTAATGGAAGGAATCTTGTACTGCATGTTTTCAGCTACGTGCAACAACCTTCACATTAAAATGCAACAAATTAAGCAGAGTTATTACAAAAGCCGTTTTTTTTTTTTTTACTAACAGTTACAGACTGCAAAGTTTATATGGCTTGCTTTGGACTGAAAATTTCAATTAGAGGTTGAACTATATATAACAAAGAAGCCTAAATAACTGAGAATTAAAGCTCCTTCTGAATGTGTAGCTTGTGCATATTCACCAGGCTTGAAGAGTTGATGTCATGGCTGTCTTTAGAAGACATCAGAAGTATGCACACATTCTGCTGCCATTTTGACACCTGAACATTTTAGAAGACAGTTATTCTAGTCAACATGTGGCTGTGGAGTTGTGGGGTTTTTATTGTGATCCCATTATTTGAGCTCACATTTCCTGGCCATTGCCCTTGTGGCTTTCTCCACAGTCTGAAAGACCAGAAGGGCAGGGTGTCACCTGTGCTACCTTCTGTGTGTCACCCATGGTAGATACCAGAGCAGTATTTTCTGGCATGGCAGTATAGAGATGTATGGCCATTATGTGGACTCTCTATCCTCGTGCCCTTCCTTTAGCTATCAGTGTGAATAGAAGGAGCAGGACTGATGCTTGAATTTAAGACAAAAATAGTCTTAGGTTTTATGAGGCTTCATATTTATCTTTGTCAGACATTTCCTTCCTCTTATTCATCTGAGGGCTTTGAGAACTAACAGTCCAACAGCATTGCTATTCTGAGGACATTCTGATATATGTCTTCAAATACACACCACACCTGTGGCCATACCAACTCTAGATTAGCCACCATCGTTTCCTTCATGACCTTTAAAGATGTCAGATGAGACTGTTTTTTTCCCCTGTTGCTTCATTTTGCGCTAGATGCAATTTCAGGTCCCAGAAGTAAAATCAGGCAGCACATTAATCAACTCTGCTTCCCAGTCTCTGCACTTCTGTCTTTCCATAGTTTATTTTTCTGTCTAATAAAACACAGATTTAAAAATAGGGGTATATTACCCTCTCAAAATGCATATGATTCTGGTATCAGCAGTGGAATAAGCTCATTTAGATGAAAGGAACTCTTTTCTTTCAGTGGACTGAAATGCCTTATCTGCCTCTGTTTGGATGACATTCAAGTGTTTGCCTCCTACGGTATATAGGACTGATGTTACATGCAAGGCATCTGCTCAGTGTATTTTCGATATGCTGCTGGAAAATATTTCCCTTAATAATTCTTCAGTGTATGCCTGTGCATGGATCACAAAAAGGAAAAGCTGCATTACTGAAATAAAACTACAGAAGGGTTTTAAATGTGCCCAGCTAACATATGAAACGGCTATCTCTGCAGCTGGAAGGGAGGAAAAAGCATGTCTGAACCACCTCTTGTTTATTCTTCTCTGATGTCAGTGACCAGAATGCTTTATGAGCATGGTTTTATAGTGAGATGTATAGCCCTCATCTTAATAATATACTTCATGTAAAACACACAACAGTGCAATGTAGGAAGTGTATTTGGAAAGCAAGAAAGTGTGCTTGCTTTGTGTGCCAAGAAAATTTAAATCAAATTTATTAGTTGGTGGCACAGTTAATTTAATAGTAGATAATTTTAGAATTACTGGCATACAAAAGTTGCCATAAGATTAGACTGAAAATTAATGAAATCAGCAATTCATCTAATTCCTTTTATTTCATAGAATAGAGAAACATTTCCTCAAACTTCTAAGTGAAGTTATTTTTCTGCTGCAGTTCAGTTGTGTAAAACCCACATATCACATTAAAAAGAAATAGAAAATGGTATAGCAATGCTTTATTTTCTTCTGGAGAAAACAATGTTGTCATGTAATTGCTTTTTTCCTGAGCTCTTTCACTTGACCCTGGTTGCTTATTATAAAGTTTTAGAAGCCACAGCATAGGGTTTATCGACCCCTGCTTGTTGCCCATTTGTTTTGAGTTACTGAGCACTGTAAGGCTTGGAAAGATTAGTGTAAAAATTATAATTTGGTCCCGCTTGTTAGAAATGGATGTGGAAAAAGTGTTAGCAGAAAATGTCCTCTTTTTCAGCGTTTATTATAAAAGCCTGAAGGACTGCAGTACCTCAAGCAGCTCAGCATTAACTTGTTCAGTTCTGGAAAGTGTGCCTTTGGATGGGCCAGGCTGATGATTGGTCATATGAGGCAAAACAAGGAAAACTGTTGGAGGGAAGCAGTTTATAAAAGCTTCAGCTGAGACTACTTTTCCCCCCACATATAGCCTTTCCAGTCCCCTAAGCAGGAGTGTTGAGATTATTAATTGGGAACCAAAACCCAACTACATCTTTTCAGGTTGCTGGCCCAAGCTCCTTTAACACAGGGTCCAATGCAGAGCTCTGTCACATCTCATGGCATCCACCACCTCCTGATACTGCTGTACTATTCTGTAATAAAAAGTTGCTACCATAATTTTTCCTTCTGAGCTTACAGACTAGTATATTACCCACGGCCCATAAGCCAGGTGTCAAGCTTGGCTGCCTTCAGCTTGAAGAGACTGATCACAAACATTCATATCCTGAGAAGGTCAAAACATTCGAGTATTACATATGAATTTAGACCACTGCCATAAATAATCTGGTGTATACATAAAGTAAAAAATGATGTAGTCATCAACATTCTTTTACTGAGTAAAATGAAAAGTCATCCAAAATAAATGTGAAAAATCAAACAGATGCATTAGACTTTTACAGTTTTACTGGTGCAAAAAGCCATGAGTGTTTGTGCCTTCTGTCTGCTGCTCATGTAGAGAAGGAGCAGTGGAACGTACCTTGCAAGATTACTTCAAATGCTGAACTCAGGACAGCTTTTATCTGAGGAGTCATGTTTGAAGAAATCAGGAAGCTCTTTTTATAGGGATTTAGTTTCAGGTGTAAATTACAGAAAGAGAAGGGTTTGCACGGTATGTGAAACCAGTATCTAACGTAAGTGATGTATAGGTCAATCCCTCTGTTCAAGGAATGAATGACTAAAAAATGTCTTCCTAAAATAACTAGCACACACCACTAAAGCTCTTCCATAACTATTTTTAGATTTATTTAATTTTAAATAGAATAAATTTATTAATTTCAAAATTTAACTAAAGCAATTTACTCCATATAATTCAGAAGCTGAGTTTTATACTTTTATAAAGCCATAAAAGCATGGAAATAGAATACATACACAACATTTTCCAAGTTATTTTTACTTGAACTTAGCAAATACAAGCATTTTTTCCTATCAAAAATGGCATGTGTATTTGCTTCTAAAGGAAGATAAAGAAAGATGAAATGCATAAAGAAAGATGAAATGTATAAAGAAAACTTACTGTGTACTTCAACTGGACTGTATACTTTAATTCCAAATACATCAAATTATGATGTACAAAGAAATACTGAGGCGAGGAGGGAGAATTACATACTGTATGTACATGGAGTCTAAGAATTTGTATAGCTTTTTCTACTCTCCTAGTTACACAAAAGACACTGTGAATTAACTTGATGTCCGCTTGAAAGGATTAATTCAGAAATACAGTATCTTAGAAGGATGGAAATCCCTGGAATACATTTCTAAAAGCTTCTCAAACTGTAAGAAAAGGTAACTTAAGGTCTGTAATTTTAGATGTAAATATTTATTTTAAAACCAGAAGATGCTAGGCTGCTACTAGCATTTGTTCATTGAAAATATCAGTAGATGGTTTTGTAACTTTGCTTGATAAACTACTCAGTAGTGACCTGAACTGTCAGTTTTCTGTCGTAGACTATTACCCACTAATTCAAATGAACAAGTTTACTATGTTCAGGAAAATGAGGCTGCACTTCCACCTTCACTTGGTAGGTCATACTTCCAGCATTTCAGACATGGGTCTCTATTCCTAGCCCTTTTATTTTAGCATGTCCTTAGCAAGTGACATTATGCAGTGAGTGAATGGTTATATTTTTCCCTTTTACATATGTTTTCTTTGTGACTGAAACCCCATTTTATTTAGTCAAACATATTGCACTTTGCAGATAGCAATTTTTACTGCACCCTGTATACAAGGGTAGTAAGTCTTAACAGTGGAGGTGAAGACTTTAGTGGAACAATTAGCAGTAGTTGTATCTCCAGTTATCCACTAAAGGTCCATTAAGTCCCAGTTCTGTGGTTACTATACACCATTTCAAGTTACCAAAGGTGGCCCCGTGTGACAGCTTTGCCCACAGTTTGCAAGGGGAGCTGAAGAAATGACTGTGTGATAGGCTTTCCCTGTGTCTTCCCCTGACTTCTGTTAATACCTCTTATTTTTTTTTCAGTTAATGTGGGAAATGTAATTGGAGTATATAAAGACACAACAGCTGCAGAAACAAGAGGTTGATTCCCATAATGGCTGCAAACCCCTCCATGCAGTATGTATAAACAGGCCCAGTTTCTGAGCTCTAATTAACTTTATTAATGTTTGGTGCAGGAAGTACAAAGGCAACTTCAACAAGGATATAAAAAGCACTGGAGCATTGAAACACTGGTTTCATGTAACTGACTCTTGTTGAAAGATGTATTTTTCAAGCATTTTGTAAAGGAAAATAGAGTAATTTAGAAGAAAGATACTAGATACACTCTTATAATAAGGAAGCTTTAAATAATGGAGCAAAGATACTAATAATAGCTTTCTACTTGGTAACATAGGTAGCAATTCTTTATGAAGTGCAATTAATAAATACGATAGTGAACACATAATGTACAATGACAGGGCAATAAAAGAGATGCAATTACATGCAAAATTCCTATTGTGCCAGCAAATAGGACTTTGTGGGCTACTGGAAAATGAGTTTGTGAAAAACCAATTGTTAAAACTTTTTTCATTACATGTTACTTTTATAGAAGCATACTAACTCACATGTAAAAGATAAAATATTAACTGGTAAATAACCATAAAGACATTTTCTCCCACTATGGACACAATTGCAAAACCTTGCAATCACAGAAATTATATATATTATTTTGATATAATATTCGTAACTAAGCTTAAAAGCAGTGTTATATTAATCACACATAAAGTATATTATTTGTATAGATTGTTTGTTTACTGTGCATGGATTTCTATTTTGTAAACACATAGAAGCTTTGGTGCTCTCCAATGAACTCAAACTGGAATATGCTGATTTATGATATGTATTTCCTATTACTATAACTGCAGTGGATGCTATAATACTACTTTTTAGGTGCTAAAACTTTTTAAGTATAGAAATTGGAGTAGAAAATAAAGGAATACCTTTTCTGTTATTTACTGACCCTTATTTCCAGGCATAATGATTAAACAATATTTAAAAGATATTCTTATTTTGTGAAGCTCTCAAAACATGCGGTCAGCAGCTTGTCCATGAAAGGGATTGTGCCTTGGAATAATTTAGGATCTGTTTTTTTCCGATATTTTTGTATGCTAAGTAGGTGAAAACATAAAAATCATCTTGCAGTTATGCAAAACTATAGTATATTTTGTAAAGCCTTGCAAACAAACAGCTTAGAAATAGATCATTCAGCCATAGAGAACTTAGGAACTCAGAAGTATGTGATGTCAACAATAGAAAATGAGTGTATCTTTGAAGATGTAGTCTCTTATAGCCTGGTTTTAAGCTCTGAGTTAATCCTTTATATGTTTATTCTATAGCGCTCGCAGTCTTGCCAGAAGGGCTTCTACTTCTGGAATGTCTTCTCCCTTAGAAGGAGATACCATATGACCTGTTTTCTTTTCTTTATTGTCTTCTCCATGACAGGCTTCCTTTTTCCCAACAGGCTTATTCCACACCGCAGAACTTGTTACAACATCATAAGTAGCTTCTTTGGTAACTGGGCTTCTTGTCAGGTTTAAACTGATACTGTGGTGCGAACATGATTTTTCTAGTTGTCCTTTCTGGTTCTCTGCAGAAGACAAACCAAACAAACATTGTTTCACTATTAAAATACTTAGTTTCACTATTCTGTAATATAAAAAGACCTCTTGATCAGACAAAATTTTACACACAGATGAGGAACTAGAAGAAGTAATGATAGCCAAGGAGACAGAGAGGAGCAGACTTTGGCCTCTTCAGGAATCTGCTTAGTAAGGTTCCATGGGATATAGCTCTAGGGGGCAGGGGGCCCAAGACTCTTGGTTGATATTCAACGATCACCTGCTACAAGCTCAGGAGTGTTCTGTCCTGATTAGAAGGAAGTGCAGCAGGAGGGCCAGGAGACCTCCTTGAGTGGAAAAGGAGCTGCTGAGGAAAATTTGAAGGAAAAAAGAGGTTTATAAAAGGTGGAAGCAAGGACAGGGGGCCTGGGAAGAGTACAGGGGTGTTGTCCGGGAAGCCAGGGACCAGGTTAGGAAGCACTAAGGCCCAATTAGAATTAAACTTGGCTAGGGATTTTAAAGATAGCAGGAAGGGATTCTACAGGTACATAGCAAATAAAAAATAGACTAGGGACAACGCAGGCCCCCTCAGGAAGCTCTCAGGTGAACTAGCTGCACAGGATTTGGAGAAGGCTGAGGTTCTGAATGACTTCTTTGCCCTGGTCTTCACTGGCAAAGGCTCTGACCGCACCACCCAAGTCTTGGAAGGCAGAAGCAGGGACGATGAGAATGAAGACCCTAGGCCCACTGTAGGAGAGGATCTGGCTCGAGCATCTTAAGAACCTGAATGTGCACAAGTCCATGGGACCTGATGAAATCCATCCGCGGGTCCTGAAGGAGCTGGTGAATGAAGTTGGTAAGACGCTGGCCATCAAAGCTGAAAAATCATGGCAGTCAGGTGAAGCTCCCAACGACTGGAAAAAGGGAACTATAACCCCCATTTTCAAGAAGGGGAAAATGGATGACCCAGGGAATTACAGACCAGTCAGTCTCACCTCTGTGCCTGGCAAAATCTTGGAGCAGATTCTCCTGGAAGGCATGCTAAGGCACATGAAAAACAACAAGGTGCTTGGTGACAGCCAGCATGGCTTCACCAAGGGGAAATCCTGCCTGACCAATTTGGTGGCCTTCTATGATGGGGCTACAGAACTGATGGACAGTGGTAGAGCAGTTGATGTCATCTACCTGGACTTGTGCAAAGCGTTCGACACTGTCCCACATGACATCCTTGTCTCTAAATTGGAGAGACATCAATTTGATAGGTGGACCACTTGGTGGATAAAGAACTGGCTGGATGGCTGCACACAAAGAGTTGTGGTCAATGGCTCAATGTCCAGCTGGAGACCAGTAATGAGTGGTGTCCCTCAGGGATCGGTGTTGGGACCGGTCTTGTTCAACATCTTTGTCAGTGACATGGACAGTGGGATTGAGTGCGCCCTCAGCAAGTTTGCCGATGACACCAAGCTGTGTGGTTTGGTTGATACGCTGGAGGGAAGGAATGCCATCCAGAGGCACCTTGACACGCTTGTGAGGTGGGCTGATGCCAACCTCATGAAGTTTAACCATGCCAAGTGCAAGGTCCTACACCTGGGTTGGAGCAATCCCAGACACAGCTACAGGTTGGGCAGAGAAGAGATTCAGAGCAGCCCTGCAGAGAAGGACTTGGGGGTGCTGGTCGATGAGAAAATGAACATGAGCCGGTAGCATGCGCTTGCAGCCCAGAAAGCCAACCGTATCCTGGGCTGCATCAAAAGGAGTGTGACCAGCAGGTCAAAGGAGCTGATCCTGCCCCTTTACTCTGCTCTTGTGAGACCTCACTTGAGAATATTATGTGCAGTTCTGGTGTCCTCAACATAAAAAGGACATGGAACTGTTGGAACAAGTCCAGAGGAGGGCCACGAGGATGATCAGGGGACTGGAGCACCTCCCATATGAAGATAGGCTGAGAAAGTTGGGGCTGTTCAGCCTGGAGAAGAGAAGGCTGCGTGGAGACCTCATAGCAGCCTTCCAGTATCTGAAGGGGGCCTACAGGGATGCTGGGAAGGGACTCTTCATAAGGGACTGCAGTGATAGGACAAGGGGTAATGGGTTCAAACTTAAACAGGGGAAGTTCAGATTGGATATAAGGAGGAAATTCTTTCCTGTTAGGGTGGTGAGGCCCTGGAATAGGTTGCCCAGGGAAGTTGTGAATGCTCCATCCCTGGCAGTGTTCAAGACCAGGTTGGACGAGGCCTTGGTTTAGTGTGAGGTGTCCCTGCCCATGGCAGGGGGGTTGGAACTTGTTGATCTTAAGGTCCTTTCCAACCCTAACTATTCTATGATTCTATAAGACAAAAAATATTATGAACTTCAAAAGCAGTAAGCTTGGTCTCTTGGAAGTGATTCAATCTTTACATAACTTCATTAGATTAGCATCCATATTTCCTACAATATCACAGCCAGAGCCTGAAAGGATCCTCTTTTCTTACTGGAATAAAGGGAAAAACAGTACTTGGCACCTCTCAGTGTCTTCCAAAGTTTTACCTGGTTAATTACATTTCCTACATATGTTTTATTTAATGTCCACATTTTAAAATGTGTTTTTTAAAGTATATGTTACACGTTTCTTTTTTTTGTTACCCTCCCCAGTCAAGTGGCTCTTCTCTAAACCAGCATTTGAGTGGTCCCTCTCATAGATCACAAACTTTTCTGAAACAAGTGTTCTCAGTATTCATGTAACCTTGAGCAAGGCTTGAAAATGGCTTCAACAAACTTGACATGACATTTAAAGTTTTTTGGTTATTCGTGGAAAGATGTTCCATCATCCCAATAGTAATGACTTTGGAGCACAGGCAGTCACTCATGACAGTGTGTTTTATGTGAGTGCTGAAAATTCCTACTGAAAACAGCTTGTACATTAAAAGGCAGCTGCTGAAGATATTTACTGCACTGTCATTCCCTGACCAGGGGCTCTCAGTGATGGATGTGGATTTTACACACTTTCTTGGACAATCTCAGCAAATTTTGTAAGTACGATCACCTTTTGGCAAGTGGAGGAAAATAAATACCTTCTTTCTATCATCTTCCAAATCAGATAAACAATTCTTAATTAAAATTTGATAAAAGCCAGATTTTGCACTTGGCTGAAAAATTTAATTTCTATTTTACACTATAGAAAATAATTTGACCCTGAAGATGCGGCAGCACACATTTCAGTTCTCCTGCCATCACAGGAGGCCAAAGATTGTTTATGAACACACCTTTCTAAT
Organism: Neopsephotus bourkii; assembly: GCF_033783945.1. Classification (NCBI taxonomy): domain Eukaryota; kingdom Metazoa; phylum Chordata; class Aves; order Psittaciformes; family Psittacidae; genus Neopsephotus; species Neopsephotus bourkii. Next base: position 738,361 of record NW_026900600.1, read on the forward strand.
TACAGGTAATAAACCCAGCATATATAATTAAAAATCCCTGGTATGTAAACTCTTGAATAGCCCATTCTACTTAAATGTTTATATTTATTGATGTTGAACACATATTTGTATGTTGATAAAAGCATGGTACCTGTATCAATATACAAAATACTAGTTGCATCATAGCCCTTTTTGTTTATATTCAATCTAGGGGCAGCAGGAAAAATATGTGGTATACTCTTAAACACCTTGTACTGCTCCACACACTGATTCAAAACGTGCATGCACTGGTGATTTGGTACCCTATCCCATTCCACTGCCATGACTCTGGATTGTTACCACACCTCCCTCAAATCTTATGCTATAGCAGTAAAATCAAAGAAAGAATTGCATTTTCAACCTATAATTGTTGAGGTGGGTGCTTTAAAGAAGCCAGTGCACTTTGCATATGAACTTAAAACTACAAGGGTGGAAGCTGCTACAGGTTAGCATGTAACTTTGATCACAACAATAGAAAAGCTGCACTTACTTAGTTCTGCGTGATAAAGGCTATAAAGCATATAGTTATTTACTTTCAAGAAAAGCACCAAGTTGAGATTAACTGACAAAATAAGCACAAGAATAAATAGCCAATAATATGTTCCTATTAGAAATTAAAACCTTTTGAACCATCAGAGCAATAAAGGTTTGGAATGCACATATATAGAAGTGAGAACAAAAAATCCTCATCAGTTATAAGTAGGAATTTGATCTATTTCTGAAGACAACATTTGATATAACTTCCTGCCACAGCAAAGAGATGGCTTATTGACATTGGCCACCATTTTAATTCTACATTTCTAGAACAAAGGTTCCCACAGACAATCCAAAAACCATATGAATACCAACAGACTTTTCCTAAACTACTTCAAACCATTACAGCATGGACATACACAAATTTGGTTTGTGCTTTTGGCAGGAAACTATATTTGAAACAAATTGTGGGGTAAAATAAATATATTTACACACACACCTTGGTTCAAATACACTTTTAAAGAACTGAATATATTAAAGTTATAGAAGGTTAATGGGAAAAGGGAAGGTTAAAAGGAAACTACTCATGGAAAGGCACTTCTACATGAAGTCTGGTTAAGAAGAAAGCTTACATTTCTGGAGATGCACTATTTGTCCACCTACTGTAGCAACGTGTACCTTTCAGCAGTAGCAAGACAAAAAAAAGCCAAACATTAAAAATTAGCGGAAAAAGACAGAAGTTATTAACTTGTTATATATATTGGAAGTAGTTGAGACAAGTTTCTAATGTTTGGTCATTTGTAGTAATCAAAACCTGCCATTGACATGTACCATAACAATCACTAGGCAGGTAAAAAAAAAAGCAAAATTTGAATTCATGTTCAAGTTTTCTAAATGCTGGAGTGAGAAGACATTTACCCATAATAGTTTTGACTTAAACAGTTTTGACTTTGATATTGAATTCTTGCAGGTACAGGTTACACAGAGATCACACTGTATAAAGTCTCCATATCTAGATTCTGTGACATTTGAATCTTTTTATTTCCCTTGTTCAATATCTAACACTTGTGCGTCCTTCAGACCTACTAAAATTCATTTTTTTTAGATACGACTTTCCTGAATGATGCTGTTAATCAAAATCATTTCAAAATCATATTCACATAACCTAGAGCCAAATAGCTGCTATCATCTAGATACAAGTCTTGAAATTACTTTGATTAACAGCAATACTCAGGAAATTCAGTTGAGAGAAAATTGTGCTTAATAGGTTTCCATAGTTTAAATGGTGTCCTAGCATAGAATAACTTATAACGATATGCTTATACTCTATTAAAGGCTGCACACTTTATATTCAGAAAAAGGAAATTGTGCACTAGCATGTGAACAAAGAAAAATCAGTAGTATAAGACCTGTCTGTTGTGAACTCCGGGAAGCAAAATATGATCAGTTGGAGATTTTTAAAACCTGCAAAACACTGTTATATACTACCTTTAATAGAGAACAGAAATGACTGCAAGATGCTCACTTGAGATATGGAATTTTTTAAAACAACAAATAAATATTTAAAATAAAAAGGACTTTGAAAAGCTTTATTTCATTGTGCAGTTTCTCAATAAAAGTCTAGATACTGAGGACATATTTAGTTTTTATGTAAATACTTGTACACTGATTGAAAAATAACCCTTGCAAATACAATAGAGGGAACTGCATTACATGACATTATATGCGTGTATTACATTCATATATCTCAATGTGGGTCATGACAAAGCCATAACATAAGAAATAACAATTGTAGTTACAACCTCATTAAACCTTTTACCGAGTTAACAGAGAAAACTGCTTAAACCCCTGGTGGAATACTTCTTATTTCTCTGACTTGTGCTCCACATGCTACACCATACTCCTGACTTTTTGTCTCTGTTTCCCTGTCTCTGATGCATTGAACTGAAAGTCAGAGAAAAGCTACACCACGACATTGCTGCTATGCTCATGTGTTTTCCCAGTAGGAAAACACATTTTCCTCATCAGGGGAAAAGAGCATGTGTTTTTGACAGCAGTTTTTTTTTTTGTTTGTTTGTTTTGTTTTTTTTTTTTGACAGTACTTTTGTTTCACACTGTCCAAATCAGTAGTTATATGGACAGATATATATATATATACATATATATATATGTAATAAATTAATTTTCCCCAAGGTGAAACTGTTTTGCCTGTGACAGTAATTGACAGTTCTCCCTGTATTTACCTTGGATCATGAGCTTTCCTGCTCCTGTTCTTCTTATTCTGCTCTCTGTCCTATCCCACCAAAAGAGGGACTGAATGAGCACCTGGGTGGGAGTTGGTCTGCTGCTTAAGACCCAACCCACCACAACAGCTTAGAGATAAGATGATTACGTCTGTCTTTTAGGATTCCTTATTTGAAATTTTCCAATTTAAAACCCTCACAAATTCTGAAAATTGTGATTTTGGATTTCCAGATTCCAAATTCTTGGCTTTTTACTATCAGAAGCACCAACAAGAATTAATTCTTGGTTTCCTCTCAAGTATGAAACGAGGGTCTTGTTTTCTGCACTGACCCCCTCACCCCCATTCCACTTACTCCTAAGATGCTGGACAGTTGCAAGCCCTGATATTTTTCAAGCACCCATGTTTCCTCAATGTCATTTATACAGCCCAAAGTTGGTCTTTTGAAATCCATTCCCAGACCTTGGCATTGGTGTTAGAATATAACAAGACATTTCTTAAAAGTTTGCCTTACCACCCAGAAGCAGAATTTAGAGAGAGATTGCTATAGATAGAGGATCCGTGTCTATTACATAATACCATTAATAAAAAATGGGATAGGTCCTTGATGGATACTATAACGGAAAATACTTTAAATACTTTCTATTGCCACTTTTTATTAGTTTCATATTTTTTCAACAATTTCTGTGACTGACAAGGGTAGGATTGAAGAATATCCCTGAAATGTTAAAGGAGTGCTGTGTATTGTTATGACTTATTTTAGTTATGCCCTGCAGCCCCAGCCCTAACATGGAGGAATCGCACCTGTACTTGAATGATCCTTGCTTGAAAAGTAATTTCTTACATCTTAGCATGTCATGCTAAATCTTGGCAACTTGACTAATCTAAAGCAGACAATAATGAGGCATGGAAAAGTGTTACTGATTTTCAGGACATTTAGAAAATATTTTTTATGCACACTTTATTGAAAAGTTGCTGCTATTCTTGAGTATTATTTAAAAAGACGTGAAACACAAGGAATAAACACTAACCAGTAAGTCCAGTTTAGATGAGACAAAGTTTTCAGATACAGTGAATATAGGTTTGTTTGTTGTTTTCAAAGGCAAGAGTAGAGGATGCCAGCACTAAAGTGAAGCTAGCACAGAGGATCCACAGAAACGAATTTCAAAAAAAAAAAAAAAATAATTAAAAACTGTCAGCAAACCACTCTGTGACAAGAGGAACTATGCTGGACCAGCTCCCCTTTAATCAGCGCTAAAGCAAAGCCTTTAAAAACTCTCTTAATCCCTTCCCCTCCTGCATCTTCTCAAAGACTACTTTTAAGTTCCTGTTGATCAGTCCATTCAATCTTTTTCCTATCTTTTCCAAATGTACTTTGCATTTGCATTGAGATGGGACCAATTTCTCTGTTTAATATATCCTCACCTCTAATATGGTAATTATTTTTGTTACAAGAAACGCAACTTTAAGTTACTGGGATTTAAATGAAAGTCTTGAGTGCCTGTCAAGATAAAAAGAGACTAGAAGCAATGACAGAAATCACCCAAGGTTTTTATGTAAGTGAGAGAAGAAACTTCTGAAGGTTTCTGACAGCTAACTCAGATTTAGGAGTTTGTTATTCTCCCTATTTCACTCTGATTACAGTGGAACTTCCATGTCTTCTCATGCACCTTTTCCAAAACGAAAGCACATTGGGAAGTTCCTAGGAAACTGCAAAATGGGAACTTCCAAAATACAAACCTATTTTGTGGTCATTATTGATTTTTATTTATTTTTTTTATTAAAATCATTTTCATAAAACATGGGATTTATGTGCAAGTCTCATTTCAAAATGGGTAAATATTTTGGCATAACTTTATTATTAATAAATAATGAAATGGTCTCCTTATTTATGTTGGGATAAAGGGGGTAAAAAGATAAATACTGATCTACATGGTTACCCAGTGGCAGTGGGTCTTCAGGAAGTGGCCAGAAATATTATGCAGCCCAGGCATTCATGGGATTTCTCCCAAATAGGATAAACATCAGCTTTTTCTCTTCTTTAAGTCAGGAAATGATCAAGAAATTACAAGAAACTGGAAGTCAACATATTTAGAAACACTGAAATTCCTGAAATGTGGTTTATGACTTTTTTACTTTGTTCACAAGTATACTGTAGCTTGCCATTCCAAATCCTCTTTAGAGATAAAAGAGAGTGAAAAATGATGACTGTATAAGTTGGTGATCTTTGACAAGATACATAGAGGTCCATAGTCTAAAGCTGACAATAATTTATGTAGATCCCATACACTAAACTGCCACTGATGCCTTTGAGCAGTAGACAAGTTTAGTCTCTAAACCTGTCTGCATAGCGTCTGCCTATAGGTGAATACTGCTTTCAAGGTAAACTTTGATAAAGAATTTCAGGGATATGCATAAAGACTGCTGCCATCAAAGGAAAGCTACTGGCAGCTGCAGTGGATAATGATAAGTAGTATGCTGATGAAGATAACCAAAATGGAAAGGAAACACATAATTTGTGCCTTCCTTTACCGTTTGTTGCTGGAAAAATCCCACAGTAGGAAGCCTCCTACCTCTGGAAAATAAAAATCCCAACAAGTCCAATCAACAAAGCAAGCCTTAAAGACTGACCTGATATTTATGAGATTGCACTCACTGCAGTTCTAAATAACATGGTCGTTTCTGTTTTGTATTTACTATTTAGCATGATCAGTTTAAAACCCCTCTATAACTATTTCTTGTAACTGCTTTAAGAGTTTAACGCCAAATTATTTCTTATCCAGTATTATTGATACAAGCTATTTGCTAGCTATTCTAATAACTGCTACAAACCTATACAATTTGTATTTCCTATTTTTTGGCCCAAACTTCCTTTCCCAGGTTTATATAAGCCAGAGTATTAGTAGGTTGCATTGCCTGAAGGTACGGCATGAATATCTTGTAATAACAGATCAAACCGATTGTTTTTCCCTCATCCTGTTGCAATTCTCTCCTGCAAATGTTTTCGGAAGAGAAATCCATCTGCAGACTCCTGCAAACATATCTGGGAGCAGCATAAAGATGAAAGGCTAGAGCTGAGAGCAAATTAGGTGGGTCTTAGTTTCAGCAGTTGAATAGAAACGTAATTTTCTCGTATTCCTGTAACAGGCACCAGACCAAAGTCCTGGGGCAGTTCTTGCCCATACAGGTCACAGTCACAGTGGATTGTTGTTCACTATTATCCAGAAGACTGCATGAATAGCACATTGCTCTCAGTTCCTCTCATTTTAAAACTTTTAAAAATAAGTCTCCAAAGGGAAGAGGGACAACAGAGAGCACTGCGTGCCGTTAATGATATGTCAGGTAAAAGTCTAGATATTTACTGACCTGGAAAAGGATTTATGATAACTCCAAATCCTAAGTAGATTGAGAAAAGATTTACACAACATTGATGTCAGCTTAAAGATATCTGTGCGTGTTTGTAGCGTGGGTGCTTCCCAACAGGATAGAGGCAGACCTGATTGTGAAGTTTAACCCATGTAAACTAACATCCTAGATCGCCTTCATGAATACACTGGAGATAGGATGAAATTAAATCATTTAGTTCATGAACCTTTCATTGTTTAAATATTATTATTATTATTATTATTGTCCTTTCTTTCCTCTGAGAAAACTCTACAGAAAACACTTAAAAGCATGGTGTCAAGGAGACTGAAACTGTGCAGCAGGAAATAGTAAATTTTCAAGAGGGTCTTCACACAAAACTAAATATTGGGGAATAAAGACAGAGGAAAAGTGATTCATCTTCCCCTTGCTCTGCAGGATTGCATATGCACTCCTTTGACAATTTTTCTCTCTTTATATGAAGCTCTCATTAATGCTTTCACTTAATTATTTCCTCTCTTTGGGATGGACTCTAATTGGGCCTTGCTCATGTGTGGAGAGGTAGGATACAAAAAGGAATGTGTCTACTCCACACATAATCCAGCTGTATGTATATTTGACACCAACAACTGTACTTTGCAAGTGTGACAAATTGCTTTGAAAAAGGATCAAAATTCCAACACAGTCTAAAAGAGGAATTATTTTTTAAAGATGGCTTTTACTGACTCTTCCAAACATCACTGAATTATCATATGAGACAAATCCGAGATACATTGTCATGGGTAATTAATCCAGTCATTGTGAATTCAAAATGCTGTTTTTAACATCATCATCACATGAAAAATGCGTACTGTTAATGAACATGTTTACTACCCTACATTCTAACAGTTAGACTCTTAGCAGCCACTTTAGTATGTAAAAAAAAACATCAGAAGCCAACTGTAGCATTTCCAGTTTCCTCTTTTGCTGATCAATTGCATGCATTTACTGTTTAGCAAACACCAGCTAACGGAATTTAATCTTTCTATCAGAGGATTTTTTTTTTTATTCCAAGAAATCTAAGACACAACACAACTTTGTGCTTACAGAAGAAACCTCTCCCTCACTTACGAAGGAACTTAAAGAGAAAATTTTACATAGAATATGAAAAAATAAGAGAGACTGAAAAATCAAATCCTTTACAATCACTGAGAAATCAAGGCAGAAGGCAGCAGGACCTCCCAAGCCACTGAAACAAAGGATTCTTACATATAGTCTTGGTTTTCCTTTGTCTGTTATGACTTACAAAGCAGCCCTGCAAAAATGTTTAGCTCAAAAGATGACATTAAAAACAAATGGTTAGAGATCATCATGGTATATTAATTATGCAAAAGAAGCCAAACTGAATTTAATCAGAAACAGCAGACTCCAAACAGGAAAAATCTTCTCTCTTTTTATGACAGAGACGGTTACGAAAACATTTATGGTAATGCCAGAGCATCTGCTGATTACAGTCAAAGCTGCAGGATGCCAACATTAAATCACTGAACCATCTTGACAGCTTCTGGGTACTCGAGTTTAATTCTAATAATAATTTGCTGTGAAATGCACCCAAATCTGAATATTAGCCAGAAAATGTTTACAAAGAATATAGGTAAGGGCAAATAAATGAGACACAAAATTGATCTGTGTCTGAAAAAAACCCAACTTAAAATAGATATTTGTCACTCAGACATTTCAGAGCTGCATGTAAGTTGGTAAATCTCTAGAAAAGACTAAGCCCTTTAAGAACAGAATATAATTTTACCTGTTGATGGTGACCTATCACTTTTTTTTTTTTTGCTTAAAACTGTTACATGCTTGTTTGCTTAATATAAATACAGATTAGGCATTTGAAGAAGGCCTGCACCATTTAAAATAAATTTTTAATTCTGGACACCTGAGGATTCTACACAGAACAATATACTTCATTGTAAAGCTTTAATTGATGCATCTATGTGCTGCAGAGGGTGATTACTTGAATAGTAACTATAAGAGTCGTGTGATCTGGTTGCTAAGCAAATGTGAGTAAGAGAAAAAGCCCAAGAAAGGATCTAACAATGAATCAAGGTTTGATGACAGGGTAATTATTCTACGAACTGTCATGTTGAAGGACTCGCAAAACATTGACCTGCACATGATCACACATCAGAAGATTGTCTGAAGGGTAATTAAAATACTAATACAGAAGTTCAGTCAATCAGAAAGAGAAAAATATAAGCTTAACTTATTTCTCTGTAGCACACATGGTCAAATGTATTCTCATGTTAAATGTAAATGCTTGAACAGTGCAAGGATTCAGAAGACAACAGATTATGGCAAAGACCACTGAAGTTTATATGAATTAGCACTAATACTTTTCTTTCTTCAGCTACTTTGGGCATTCAACTAAATATTATTCATACTATGACACATTAAAGTGTAAAACCTGTGAACCAACTTTCTGAAGGACGTAGGAAAAAAATGTTATCTTTTTAAAATTGCACGTAAGGTTACTACTTTGCAACTATACTGATTATAAATGCCTACAGATGTCTACTCAGTGTAGACCAAAAAATAACCCATAAAGCAACCTACCTCCAGAACCAAGTTAGTCTGTGATGAAAAACACTCGGGTGCTCAGATTAAAAAATTCAGAAATTTCCCCCCCCCCCCCATCCCCCCCCGTACATCAATTCATGAAGACCAGGATGTCCACAGGTTATTCTCATTTGATACATAGGCACAATTATCGCACAATTACCAAACAGTAAATACTTTTTCTCCTACCATATTTTAAAGAGATACTAAAACCAGCTAGGACAGATGGATGGATGGCTGATGGTCAGGGTCAACCCACCACAACAGTATTTCTTTTTTAACATGTTACAACCTTGAACATATTTTGAAAGGGTTACATTAGAAACACAATCTATATAAATAATTATCATAATGGCACTTCCTTTTAGAATGAATATGTTCTGTAAACACATTGCTAGCTCATCAGTTAAGTTACTCACTCATACTAAATATGCTAGTTATATTCTCAAATTTTTCTAGCATCTTCATTAGTGCTTATTTCAAAAGACTAATGCCATACCCAAATAGCTTTGAATGCAAAGAAGGAAAACAAATGCTAAAGAAAAATCTCCCAATATTCATCAGCTTGCTGTGGTCTAAGTACAACTTATTAAAATGCAAATTTCAAGCACATCAGTAGTAATTTCAAAGTAGCATCTTACAGTAAATACATAATTTTCAGTTTTGTATAACAAAATAATAACGCAAATCTAGATTCTCAACATTAGCCAGCGGTATTAAGAATAACAATTCAGCAGTCTCCAAAGACATTTGTAAAAATTTTGAAGCAAAAGTACTAGAACAGATATTTATATATTTTTACTCCAGAAACATCTTAATGGAGGAAAACTATGGGGAAGGGAATGGGTAAGGCAGAATAACCTCTACCTCTAAGGATTCAGCTATCGCAACTGAGAATTTATCTGACAACTTCTCTTAAAAATGTTTGCTTTTTCTGAGATTACTAACCACATACTTTTTCCCATAAATTAAGCTTAATATCAGGGCAGTTTCAATAAGCTGAAGTAGATGTATAAATTTATTTCTTTTGTTATCTAAGAGTATGCATCTTAAACTAAAGTTTGATTGCATTTGTATAGGTGCACTTCTCTTTAAATTAATAAACTTTTTTTTTGGTCTTAATGAATACTCTAAAATGTTCTCAGTTAAAGTTCAAAACAGGAAACAAACTAAAATGATGTAATACATATAATTTGATGACAACGAATAGATACATATCACAAGTACAGAAAGAAAACTAGATCTTTCCTTTAGTGGTGCATAAAATTGGGCATGCTTAGTTTTGTACGTCCTTGTGCCTGACCAAAGGCCATGAGATTCACTGGATGAAATGAATTTGTGCTGGTTGCCTTAGGCTCCCTTCACAGTAAATGAGAAGTAACAAGCACTTCTAAACTGTGCTTCATTTCACCCTAATGTAGATACTTTAAACAGGTAAAGAGAGTTTACAGGTGATTAACTCAGATGTGAATTTGTGCACTCCAGGCATCTAAACTTCTGTATATGGAAGCTTCTCACTTTTCACTGCAGCAAAGTCTGCATAAAAAGATTTCCTAATCTGGAGAGTGACAGCAGATTGTAGAGATCATACATTCTCTATGAGGGAGGAAAGGGTGCAGATCTTGCAAATTAAAGGCCTGATAGAACATTATGGGTACTTATGACTTACTTAATACAAACTACAGAATTTCACAAAGGTTTTTCTGGCTGCTTAAGAAATATGAAAATAGAATTGAAATTATATTCTGGTTGCTACAGTCATTAGCTGTCACAATTTTTTCCATTTTAAAAATCTTCCATGTTCACTAAACTTTTTCTTAAATAGACACAGATCTTATAGTTATTCAGGCTCCTATCTCTTGCAGATTTGTGATACCCATACTTTTGTGCAGCTTTGCAAGATTCTGACAAGCTTGAAACATTCTAGATTTAAAATCAGCCTATATCATAAATGATTCCTACTTCTGTACTGGTATGTGCAAAGCTACCCTTCCACATGAAAATCACCACTGCTATAAACTGAAGTTGGCAAAGACTTAGTCCTGGGTATGCAAAACTTGAAAATCCAGTAGCGTACATTCAAATTTAAGAATCTCACATCCACGGAGGACTAAGTGTTTAAGTTTAGCCTTTAGGGATGAAGATATAAATGTGAAGCTTTTTATGGCAAGGCAACTCTGTGATTTTTAGATAGTACTCAGTCTTGTGTGTTTGAATTTTTGCTTGATAGCTAGCTTTGTGGATGAAAAAAATTAAGGCAAAGTGATTTGAATCCCATGAAAATATTTTATGAACTCCCTCTTAAAAAGAAAAAATCCCATAACAGTGCTTATATAGAGTATATAGCAAGATTTAAAAAAAGTATAAAAATAGTATGCAGTGCTAAAAACTCTTAACAGCACCTGTTATTCAACACTACTTAAATTCATATAGTCTCGTTGCCATTCAAAATAAGCAGTAAAAATAATATTTTCTTTGGATCTTATAATAATACTTTATTATAATACTTTATTATATATATATTAAAATCATTTGCCTCTTGCTTATAAACATACAAGATATGATGCTAAATTTGAAATATTCCATTAAAAAATAAAGCTAAAGAATCAGTAAAGAAAAGCATTAACGTTTCAACATAGGAAAGGCAATAATATTAAAAAAATTGTGGTATGAAACAAACACAAGCAGTTACTTAGGACTCAATCTTTTGAAAAGATTGTTTTGATAAGTCTTTTTATTATGTTTAGTAGACTGTAACACTATATTTCACCTTTCATTCGGAAACAAATCCAAATGACCTATGCCCATCAGAGTTAAAATAGAAATGATGTTTTCCACATCAGATTATGCACACCTTTTTATTCTTTCATGAATGTAAGAATGACTGATAAACGAAGATCCAGCTGAAATGTATTGCAAATTTAGGAGACACCTTCGTGTGTAACACAAAATGTGGGATGTTGCCTACAGATTCTATGCATGCACTAGCACTGTATTTCACTGAAACAATTTTTTTCTAGAGTATGGTAGACACAATACAGAATCATTGATGCCCTGATGCTCAGGGGGACCTTATTGCTCTTTACAACTACCTGAAATGGAGTGAGGAGGTGGTGATCTCCCAAGTAACAAGCTATAGCACAAGAGGTAACTGCCTCAAATTGCACCAGGCGAGGTTTAGATTGGATATTAGGAAAAATGTCTTCACTGAGAAGGTTGTCAGGCATTGGAACAGGCTTCCCAGGGAAGTGGTGGAATCACCATCCCTGGATATGTTAATGTAGATTAGGCCGACTTAGTGGTAGACTTGGCAGTAGCAGTTGGACTTCATGATCTTAAAGGTCTTTTCCAGCCTAATTGATTCTATTAATCTTTGATTATGCCTGACTCTGCAGGACAATAATGGCAAAGAGACTGCACTGTCAAGGGACTAGTCAAGGAAGAAAGGTAATCTTCAGAGCACAATTAAAAGCCCATACTTTAGACATGTAGTACTTTATTTTGATTCAAGAGAGAGCCATCTTAGATTAGTTTTAAACAGATAGCAAATCAGATCCCATGTAATTAAGCAGAAGATGCCAACATCAGACTGTGGACTTTATTTACCTGCCTTACATGTGTCTAAACGTGCTGGAGAACTGCCAGCTGTGAACGGCAACTTCTGATGATACTCTAAAAAAGTATTTTCAAAGAGAAGTGATGTAAGTCATATAGAGAAGTGGGCTCAAGTAGCTAAATGGAGTATGTGACAGACAGACACTGTTGACAGAATTGTTGTGGATGATGGCTATCTGGCTGTAGAGAATGCACTGACATGACTGAAAGGTTGGACCAGATGATCCTCAGGGTCCTTCCAACATGGTCTTCTATGATTCCCTGACTACCTCTGGAAAGACTGGTAAACCTCGGACTCCTCACCTGCCATTGGAAGACATTCCTGCTACTCAGAAAGCAATTCTTGACTACTTTAAAAGTGAAGGTCATTAGGAGGAGACTGTACTTTTTGTGTTTGTTCCCTAAGAACAGACTAGTTTCAACATTAATTCTAAATCAGTCATGAGAGGATAGCTTGCCTTCTAACCCTGGGAATTTCACTAGTTTTAGGTTTAACCAACTGTTGGTATTTGCAGGTTTTCACTTTGTTTTAAATGGTGTTTAAGAATTCTTAAAAAAGACAGTTTTGTAAAATTTCTAATGGCAATAAAATTATTGTGAGATACAGTTTATTCTATATTTATATAAAACACTGACTATATATGAATCTGCAATAGATAAGGCATCTTGGAAAGAATTAAACACTTACGATGGATGAGACCATTTCGGAAAATAATTTTCTGCTATTTTCAGCTGCACCTGATCGCATAGAGGGAAAGGAAGTAGAGGGAAGGGCCAGATACGCAAATTTATGATTGTATAAATCTAGAGCTTAGAACTGCACTTAAATTTTGTGCAGACTTATTTGACTTGAAGACATGAAATCCACTAACTAGGAGCATTGAACAATAGGAAGTTGCAATACAGTAGGATGCTGGGTCCAATTTAAGAAAGCACTCCATCACCTGCATTTTTTAGGTGCTCTTTTCATAAAAACAGTACAGAAAGTTTAGAAATAAGGAAATAAGATGATGATGAAAAAAATCACTGATGTCACATATGTTTTGACTGATGCTTCATACTGTTTCTCTTTACATCCATTAACTGTCCTTTATTTTTACCAAAGAATGAGGGTTTTTTTTTTAATTGGGTTGAAGTAATATACATCTAGACATAGCAACAGTTAAGTATTTTACTAGTTACATCTTCTCACCATATTTATTCAAATATGAACATAATATTAAAAAATACCTCTTACAGGGTGGATTGAATATTCAGCAATGTGAAATCACCAATCATGGAACTATTATTGTTTCAATGTAAATATGTGGAGGTTAGAAGCTACAATTATACATGGGCTATCAAAGAAAATATATGCATTATGTGAAGAAAACCATTAGGTTTCTCAGACAAAATTTAAAGTCCTTTTTAGTAAGGTCTTCACATAAAATGTTTGAGTAATTGCCATAATATTTCACAAAATAACAATGAAATGCAAGAGCTGATTGAAAATAAATAGTCATATTTCATCCTCACTATTTGAAGAAGATTTTTTATCTTTGTAAATACTTTACTAGCAGGTTTTACCCCCATGAACACTATGTTTGTCTTCATTTGAAAATGTGGTCTACCAATGTTTAATATTTTGTGTTTGACAATTCTGAATCCAAATATACGGTATTGTCCCTTTTACTACAGAGAAACACTGGTTTAGAGTAGGTTGTATACTACTGCAAGTAAGACTGTGGTAGCTGTATCACAATTCGTTGGTAGCCAGTTTTCTAACAAATGCAATTGAGTAGTAGCAGAGGAAACATCCTTATTTAAGACTATAAGGAATACAGAATAGACAGAAGCAATTAAAAAGATATGCACTAGTACACCTTTTAGAAATGGGCATTGGGAAACATCTACTGTCCAGTGCTAGTTAAAGACATTAGACAACTTCTTGTGGTAAATAATCCTCCAGAGAAATAAAAAGCAAAACACACTCTACTCTGGGTAATACTGATACTGTATATGAAGAATCTTCAATTCTTTGAAGATCAGCTTTCATCACCGGCCATAAATCAGTTTATTGTAATTATCACTGTGCTACCACATGACTTACTATTTGGGAAAAAAAGAACAAAATAGCAATTTTTAATTCTCATGGCATTTATTGCTTTTAAGCAGCAGTAATTTTCCAATCGTGCACAACTGCTTGCTTCCTTTCCCCTTGAAACAACAGTAATGTTGCTTAAATAATTGTTCATTTCAGATTATTTGGTTTATTTTTATATATAGCTTTCAGTTAATTTCAGTTAAAAGAAATACCGGACACTTATTAATAGTGCATTACTACAGTATGAAATTGAGGGCATTTTAAAAACCTGTCACTTAATGCAGTTACTGTTTCGCAATGGGAGGAATAATTTCTTGTAGACTGACATGTTTCCTTATGTCATAGCCATTCTTCCTTTACAAAAGCTGTTACTTTGATGGGGAGGACAAATGCCTGCCATATATTACTATTCAGTCCATTACAATAGGTTCATTCATATTTATAATACAATCTGTGATGTTGATGCAATCACTTTAGACTTCACTGTTATTTCAAACAAATCCATAACTGTGAAAAAGGCAGGCTGTTGACAGGAGTTAATGTGGGTTTTACTCTGTTTACAATTGCTTTCTAATCTACTAAATGGCTGTGAAAATTGATGCACTGTTAGAAGTGCTTTTATACACTACTACAGATAAAGGGCTGTTACACTGCAGTAGTAATCTCTGCAATGCTAAATTGAATTTTTGACAGTGCTTTTTTATTGTTTTTCCAATTTGAATGTGACAAGGTGGGCTACTCAATTTATGGTAAGCTTAATTTCATCAATGCAAAGTATTTTTCCATCTTTATTAATTGAGATGCCTATTATTGCTAGGAAAAAAAAAAAGAAGTTAAAACTTGGGACTATCACGATATGTACTTTAGGGAAAATCTCTTGGCCAAAGCATGGGCCAGAGTCACTAAATTTTGTTACCACATTTGTGATCTCTGGAGACTATGCAAGTGAATTCTGTAGTTAAACATTGTAGTGGAGCTCGCAGAACTGCTCACCTTGCCATAAAGGTAAACAGATTCTGTTTCAACATCACAAAATTAAATTTAAGATTAGATTATTTGCCAGAAATTAACTTTCCAGTGGAATTTTAGGGATACATGTAATGATAGTGTTTTAGCTACATAACCAATGAAATCACAGTCATAAAAAAGTCCAAAGAATGTATACTTTAGTGTACTACCCTAAAATGTCAATTGGAAAAAATATAATAAATTTTTTTAAGCTTCAGATTTCCCTGACAAAGAAGGTGCTTTGGTACAAAGACAACTTTGGTACCTTAGAATGGGTGCCCTAAAAAAATTTCTCACACAATTCTCTGAAATGTCTGGTGTCTCATTAAAACTTGAGGAATGCAAGACATAATGTCTTTTTATGTTAATTAAGGAGTTGCTAATTTTCTATATGAATATGAAAATATTACTAAAAAGTAATGAACAGAACTTTTAAATAGCTTCTGATGGAAAAAAAAATCCTTTATATTCAAGCCGTTTGCATGACTAATAACTTTAAAATTTGCTTATGTCTTTTAATACTAAAAGATCTAATAAAGAGGCATAGTTCTTAGATAACAGAATAATTTATCTCTGGAGACATTCAAGACCCGCCTGGACACGTTCCTGTGTAACCTTATCTAGGTGTTCCTGCTCCGGCAGGGGGATTGGACTAGATGATCTTTTGAGGTCCCTTCCAATCTCTAACATACTGTGACACTGTGATACTGTGATGTTGGAGGATACCTCTCTCCAGGTCATCTGGTTCAAACCCAGCTTCAAAGTGAAACACAGTTGTTAAGCCAGACCATAAAATTTTTCAAAAAATAGGATGTTAGAGATTCAAGCTTCAGAATTCAACTTTGGTGACATTTAATCACATCAGTTGAATTCAGTAGTCCAACATAACACAAAAAATGCCCACGTGTTTCATGCAAGACACATGTTTCATGCAAGACACGTGTTTCATGCAAGACACGTGTTTCATGCAAGACACGTGTTTCATGCAAGACACAAGATTATTCTATGCAGAGTACTAAGTAAAATTCACTTAAACAGTCTATCAAGGAACACAAACGTGTAGTAAGCAGGCTTCATGAACAATAAAGCTCAAAGAGAGGGTTTTTTTTGTGCTGTACAACTTATTTATTTTCTTGAATGCTCAGTTCTCTCCATGTTCAAAAGAAAAAGGGCTTAAGAACTAAGTTCTTTAATTCTTACAGACTCAGAGAAAGAAGAATTATTAAAGTTAAGTGCTACCGAATAAGTCTTACAGATTCTGCAACATAAAGAATAAATGAAAGCTTGTTTTCCAAAGACAGAATATTAGAAGATAAATCATAAGTAGGTACTTCTGAAGTTGCTTTAAAATGTACTGGGAACAATCATCACTGGTAAGCTAACACTGATTGTTTAAAAGTACCCTATTGTTGAAGTTGCAAATGGAATTTCTTCCCCTAATAAATTAAGTAAAATATTACACAAAGGCGTTCTACAGAAAAGTGATTATTTTGCTTGAGCAGGGTTAAGAAAAATCTGCTGTCACACTCCAATATTATTTTGTTATATTAGATCAGCTAATACAACCTTCAAGGAACAAAAATTTTTCTTCAAAAAATTACTGGGCATCTTGTAGACACTGTTCAGTATCATTTCATCCTAACTTGTAGTTACTTCTGAAACACAACCAAAGAAGACATGTAGTTTATCAGCCCTGCATATTCCAAATACTGTCATTCTTCACAGCTGTTCATGTTCAAGTCTATTGTATCGGTAGAGGTCCTGCTCTACAACACTGCATTACATAGTGTTCCTTTCAAATTTTTAAATATCCAAAACATTCCTGCAAAACTATATTTGAACAAAAAAGATTTTAAAAGGTAGTTTTATAATACATGAAAACATAGCCTTTCTTAGACTATAGAGTGTGGTATCTCCTTCATTAGTCACAAAGTTGAGAAAGTTCATATAGAGAGTGTCCCCTTTGGTCCATTGTATTTACCACATAGCACTTCAAAGTACAGGTGAATGACCTATCCCTAAATATGACTGAAAGGCTTCGCTATGTCCAACTCGGTTCAACCTTGTGCACATTTTATCCTTTGAATATTTCAAGAGTCAAGCTTTTTTCCCTCCCTACAATTAAAATTGAAATCAGGTAAGAGTTGTTCTGCTTATAAAACATTAAAAACCTCAACAATTATGATTTTGGAAACGCTAAGATCTAATCTAGTAACTCATAGGTTTCCATTAAGCACAGTGGCCATGAAAGCCCCATATGCTAACATTTTGGAAGGCTGACTCATGAAGGAAAGGTAGAAATTATGTAATTAGAGCATCCTGTACAACCTAAGGGAAAAGAGATGATGAAGAATGAACAAGTATATGCCTGTAAATGTATGCTTTGTCTAGGAGAATAAGAGGTCAAAACATGGCAATCGCATACGGGTCATCGGATATTATATTCCCTCACCTGTATAAGCAAACTACAGTTTTGCTGTCTGGAATCAATCTGAAATATTAATGAGATTTCTTTTTAGGCATTCATATGAATGCACCATACTTAAGAAACAAGTTTGTCCTCCAAATGGCATGAAGATGGCTTCTTGTCTGTTGCCGTAATTATTCACTGCAAATAATTTCCCAGAGTACTCTGCAACAGGCAGTAGATATGAGGATTACTTTCACAGAAACAAACACTTAAACTGTATCAGTCCCCTATGTATGTTACAGTTAAGAATCACCTACAGAATATGAAACTGGACATGGGGGTAAACGATCATCTCCCATCCTTCCTAAGAGTCTGTATAAGTGCATTCATTGGGTAAAGGCTTGCTAATTAGGGATGGACAGCAGGTCTGTCTTGGATCCAGCTGGCACTGTCCATAGTCCACTATGTCCACTGGACATAGGGAAAGCTTTTGGCATCTTCTCACAGAAACTACCCCAGTAACCCCACTGCTACCAAAACCTTACCACACAAACCCAGTTCACTATATAAGTGAATATGACCACGCAACAGATGAGAAATCTCACTAAAGGTTCCATAAAGCTTTTCTTTAAAACTTTAACATTGACTACGGTCCATTTACACAAGCAGTATTACAAGAGAGGAGTATTTTTTGCAAGGCCTGATTAGATTTGTAGAAAATCACAAAACATTTGGATGGGTACAACTGAACTCCAGTGCCATGTCTTTGCTCTGCTGCATTTATAACAGCTGCTTGAAATTGCAGCCATTGGGCAAAATTCCACCATCTATTTCTATTCTAGCAGCTGCAATTCACTACAGAAGCTCATTTCTCTTTCTTCAAGTACTATTTTTACTTGGCTGCATTTTCCCTGCATTTTTATTCTAACATCAAAATGTTAGTAATAACATAAAATACACTAGTCGCAAACTGATTCCCTCATGCAAACAATCAGACTGAAACTTAACCCAGATTTTGCTGCAATCCAGTGTAAGTGGAATGCCCTCTAAGTATCTAGTTTTCAAAGCATTCAAGTTGCCTTTGGCATGCTTTGTAGCCAAAACATGCAACTGTTACCCGACTAGTTTCTGTGAAATTCTGAGCTTTGGTAGAAGAGCTGTGGTAGCTAAATCTGTTTCACTTTTTAATAAATTACATTTCCTGAAATGCTATTCAATGAAAACAAAAAGGAAAGGATGATGTGTGACCAAATATAATTAAAATTGCAGCGACTTTTCAGTATGCAATATTTTTAATGTTTGAAACTAATGTCATTTACAGTTTTATGTCTAGCATACGGTAAACTTACTTTGTACAAAATGATGTTTCAAAAAGAAATAAACCAGATTGCTTTGTAAGTACTTGTATCTCTCTGAATTCATTCTTTAGTAGGAAGGAGACTTTGAAAGGGAAAAACTTATACTAGTCAGTTCAGTTTCTTAAAGTACTATCTCTTATTTTGGTTTCACTATTTCTAAAATAAAATATCAGATAAAGCCTGTCTTCAAAAGTATGAATTTTATAATTTAGCATCTGTGATAGTTGTCTTTTCCCCCTATACATTCTGTTTGTACAAAAGAGAAAAAGAAATGAAATACAGGTTTTATATTTTCTATTTCTTGCAATCATGACCTTAAATCATGACCTTACGGTACTTTCCAACCCTAACCATTCTATGATTCTAAGTCTTAAAGATACAATCAATTGGAAAGAAAAATCAATTACAAATGTCATCTTTTTTTTTTTTTTAAATATGCATACACATTGGTAATAATACAGAAGCTGTAGTGTAGAAGCACATAATTTAAGTCCAGATTTCCTGATTTACATTACTGACGCCCTAATCTAGTGCACTTGAACACTGAATTTAAATAGAGGTGCTTAAGTCAGGAGGGACTTCTGTATGTGCTTATATGCTGTGCTGGAGGAACATCCCATTGCAGCAGACCACAAGTACAGCATGTTTAACAAGCGTAACATGGCAACCATATTTATCAATCCATAATAAAGCTAAAAATGACATCTCCTCTATGCATTTTTGTTAGGAGAAATCAGTAAGCAACAATAACCTTACTTACTACCCACTTTTCCTTAGAAAGAATTATTTAGCATAATAAACCAAAACCGGAGCATGTATTTTGGAGTTGAAAGTGAAAGGTCCAAACTGGCATGCTTCAGCTGTTAACTGTTTTTCTCCTAATGAATTGCCCTGTTGCTCTGCATCATTCTGATTGCATTATAACAGCTTTCATTAGTCATGATAAATATGGCTTTGTGGCATGTTATTTACTTTCTTATTGCAAATAGCTAGAGCTGCACATTATAATAACTCAGGGTATTTCTGCACTTGCTGAAAAATAATCTGGTAATGCCTAATATATGATTTTACCTTAAAAAACCTTAAACCCAAATATTTAAGTTTTTGGATTAGTGGGGTTTTTCTGATACTTTCCAACCAGCATTATTCCACCACGGGCAAAGTTCTTGCCAATAACAAGGCTAAGGGGATCAGAATTTTACTGCAATTAGACTTTGCAAACTGGGTTTCTTTTCTGGTAGAACTGTCACAAGGAGAAACTGATATTCAAAGCTTTAAATATGATTATTGCTTGAAAATGAAGTAGCAGTGTAAATATGCATAAAAATGAGCTTAGGAAAAATCTGAATCACAAATATGGACAATAATAAATATTAATCAGTAATAGGATGGTTTTCATAATATACAACTTTTCCAGATATTTTCAGTACATTTCATTACGAAGCTTCATTTTCTTACCACTTTAGCAGGTCAAAAAGAGGGTAACAACTGCTATCTGAAATACTATTTGACGGCAGAGGTTCTTTGTAAAATACTTTTTATTAACGACTCTATTTTTTCCTAGGTCAATCTAAAGTCAATGAATTTCAGACATAAGTAACCTGCTCTGAATTCTAGTCAGTGATTTAGGTACAAAAGTTGGCATTTTTATCATCCAAAAGTGAAAGAATTCACTTTTTTCCTTTTTTTTTTTTTAATTTTTAAAATCAAACTGCTTCCCTAAAGTTGAAAATTGAAAGGAACTAAAACTATATTTACATTGAATAGTAACGATTACAGAGACTATTTGTCACTACTACTATTTTTTAAACCCATTACTTTGGTATTACTGAAAAATGAATGCCTGACACTAATGAGTATTAGTGTTGATATGTACATATATTTGTTTATATGTACATATAAAAATAATGGTCTGCACACATTTTATACCCACACAGATATTACATGTGCATATACATTATATTCACCTTTTTTTACTCAATGGGCTTTAGTATAATTATTAATGCCAACACAAATTTTGTTAGCAATATATGCCAATACTTTGAAAGAGTGACTTCAGAAAATCCCAACTGGCAATCTAAACTCAGTTAGAAAAAGGCACTTCACCTACAAACTAACTTACGCTGCCAAAGAAAGATTTCTCAAGTGTACTGCAAGGATTCCAAAATAATATTTACATAATATAATGGGAAAAAATACAAAGGTGTGAAAAGACATCTATAAATGAGGCTTAGTCAACAAAAGAAAAAATTAAAGATAATAAGACACCTTTGAAAGAACAACAGTGGTATTTTTTAAATTCATTTTTAACCTTCCTAAGATCAGAAATTGAACATCTTGTTCAAATAGTAAGATCTTTTCAATGAATAGAAAAAAATATTCTTGCATTTAGCATGTTCCCCTCTGTCTAGCTTTTATATTAATCTCCTCAAATTCAAACTGTATTCAGCATCTCCTGACCTACACTGCTGCTGAAAATAAACATTCTACTGTGGTTTTACAGGCTATAAAATTTTAGCAAATAGAAAACTTTTTTAATTTGATGGATGTGATATTAGGTACATTTAGTTTGTCACCCGGCTGCTTTTCTTCCCAATTACATGTTGGCAATACAATCTTCAAAGGCGCTTCTTTCCCCTAGTAACTGATTACAAGCCGTACATTAGAAATGTGGCACCTACAATACATCTGTGTAACATTTTTGGCAATGTAACTACTTAATTCCATGGCAGAACTTGTTCTCAGCACTATTTTTATATTCTTTTAAACATTTGAAATGTTCTTCTAATGTTAAACCTCCAGACACAATCTACAGGCTTTCTCTTGAATGCTAGAATCATTTTCCACCCAGTGAAGATGAAGAACACAGTGTTAATGCTGGTCAGCTGCTGCAGAGGTGAAGCTAGTTAACTGCTCATTTATCAAAGTCTCATATGGTAATTGTAATGGAAAACATTACATCTCCATTTCTAATGAAATTATTGTGTAATTACTGTATTAACAGATTCCAATGTTTTCACTACCAATGAGACCAATTTGGCATAACTATACTTAGTTTCTAGCATCAGAGTATTGCACATAGCTCAGAAAAATAACGAGCAAACTCCTTCCATCCATGTACTGCACATATTCTAGACTAATTCTAGAATACACAGGACGGTAAGTTTAGAAAGGTAGAAAAAAATATACAGATGAGGAAGTTTTTAAATATATTCAATAAAGATGTTGAATTTAATAAGATGAACATTCTGAATATAATAAATTTATATATACTAAACCTATTATATAGGTTTATAAAATGTCAAAATCAAGTAAAGCTTAGTGCTTTTTGGTGTGCATATCAGTCATTAACTATCAAGTGGTCTCAGACTCAAGGTATCTGAAATGTTCTGCATTTCCCAAATGCCACTAAAAATATTTTCTACACTTTTGTTATTTGCAGTCTTTTACAAATTATTCAAGAGTATGCTATCCATCTTCAATGTTGGTTGCATGGAAGAACAAACAGATGGGCATGAAGAGCTATCTATATTAATGGCTTAATCTGGGAGATCAGAAATTTTATCAACCCGAATTCTTACCAGAAATGGATTCTGAAATACTCCAGAAATCAGAAATGGTGTCAGGCAACATCTATATTCTATTTTTTTATATGTATCTTCTCACATGTAATTAAGGAATAGAATTAAACCTGATTTTCTCCAGAAAAGTATATTGTTCTATTTAAAAAACAACATTTTCAAGTCACTGAATACTTTAAGAGGTGAAATTAGTACTACTTATTAACAAAAATAGGTTGGAACACCAACATTTTAATTTAGATTAATGCTATGAATAATTCATATTTTTCTTAAAAAAAAAAAAAGCTTTGGAAAAGGAGAAATTAGCAGAGGCTTTATTAGCTTCATTGCAAACACAGCCTGTATTATGTTCTGCACAAAAGAAAGCTCCCATAGCAAGAAATACTAGGAAAAATGGGACTTAAAAATATTGGCACTTTAAAAGAATTCAATATAAAAGTAAAGAAAACCTGTTATCTCATTGCAGAGAAAGTACAGAAAAGATAGTAAGAAATAAACTTGATTAATTCACAAAGCCTTCTATGACTTGAAATTCAGAAAGGAAAAGCCCAAAATATAGTAATTGGATAAAATTATTAAGGAGGAATATACAAAGAATAATCCAATTGTGTAAGGACAAAATAACATTAGGAACAAAATGAGATACACTTAGCAAAGAAAGAAAGAAAAAAAAATCGGTCTATAAATACACCAGATAAAGAGAAGGAGACAAAATAAACACCCAGTACATTACTCAAAAGGGAAAGAAAGCCTCGTGTGGAAGAGGCCACCACAGCCAAAATGTTTAATGGCTTACTTTACTTCAGTGTTCACTAAGATTACATTTTAAACATCATTAATGCCAGTGACAGAGCACTAAGGCACAGCTAGCCCTGGAACTTTCTCAATAAAAAAACCCCAAAACCTAAGTCAGTTAAAAACTGACCCAGGGTATCGGTTAAAGTAACCTCAAAGCAAATTGCAGACACACCTGACAACTTCTTTATAATAACTTCCAATAAAACTGGAAGAATGCAAAAGTTGTGACCTTAATAATAACAAAGAAGAGAAGTGGCAGCGAATTGCTCAACACAACTCAAAATGTTGGGCTGTTTCTAGGAGTTATGAAAGGAGCATCATCTTTCTAGATATGTGAAATCATGCTTTAATTCTCCCGTTCATCAGCTTCAACTCCTTGTCCAGTACTAGACACTGAACTAAGGTTCAGAGGTTGACTTTTTACCTTTATATATCAAAATACTAATAAAAAGCATGATCATCTGAAAATCCTAATCCACAAGAACAGAAAAAAAATAAATAAAAATAAATTGTTCTGTTTAGTCTACAGACAACAAAATACCAAGGAAAACATAGAACAATAAAGGTACTTCAAAAGGCCACATAAGCCTTTCTTATTCCCAAGATCAGTGCTGTCTATTGTCTCTTACAGCAAGACACTCTATTCAGTAATATTTTTTAATATATACAAAGAAGAAAAAAAGGGAACAAAAATGAGAAAGAACAAACATGCTGTTCTTTTTGTTCAATGTGGATGTATTTGTCTAATTATTTTCTTAGAAAGCTGCATCAAGAATGGGATCTGTATCCTCAAACTGACTGTGTGCAAGAGAAATAGATTAAATAAACTCTTAGCTATCATACGTTTTATGATTATTAAGCATAGTGAGAGGAAAAAGAGCTATTCACCATGAGAAAAAAAATATTATTTCTCCTGATTAATATATTTTGTATTACTCAAAATCAAGGAAAATACAGCAGTACGTCAAGATTCACTAATAAGGTATATATGGATTTGCTGGGAAAAAAAAATCAAACAACAACATGTAGCTCATCTTTCACACAGAACGTGAAACTTTACTTTATTCTTGCTAAAGCATCAATGTGAAGACAACAGTGGGCTAGCAGTTAAACTGCGCTTGTGAGCCAGCATTTTAAAGTAAACTTCCTTATGGCATTCATTAAGAGAAATTCTACAGTGAGAATAAACAGAGCTAAGAGAGACAACTCCAAGTTTATTTGTTTAAGTATTTAAAATAGTCAAATAAGTTAAACCTAATTTTTCTGGGAAGTTAGACAAATACAAAACAACAGCTTAAGAACAGAATTGTACTGCAGCATCCTAGTGAAAGCCTGACTCCTTAAGCCTTGTAGTCAATGTAGTCTATATTGAAGCATTTGTACTTGTCTGTTTCTTCCTACAGAATCAAAGTTGGGGTTTGATAACAGCAATAGTCTAAGAATCTATAAATAGTCCAACTTGAGCTACATAAGAACAAAATAATATATTGATTTTATTTGGAAATTATTGCTGTAGTTACATTAAAAGTCTGAATGAACTCAAAAACATTGAAACAAACTTATATAAGAGCTTTTATCAGAATAATCTTAAGTTATTTATATGAAAAAATGAATACAAAATGAACTACTGTGGTACTCAGGCTCTATCAGAGGTGATAACTCTTCTCCCCTTTTTTCAAATAGTTTTCTTCCTGGCTACATATTTTCCTTCGAAGTACTATACTTAACAATCTGTTTCATTAGATTTCCAAAATGTAAATTTCTGTAGTGATGAATATGGAAACTATGAAGTAACTCCGTGAATAAGCTGGTGAGCTATGCAGTAAACAAACATTTATATAACATTTGGTAGAAATAAAGGTTTTAATATTAGAATGGCAGTTAAACACCCAGTCATTTAGATCTAGAGGTCAGGCTATGTACTCATTTCCATTCCCAATTATAATACTTTAAGGGTCAGTTTCCCAAACAGATATTCTTTAAACCCCTATGACAGATCCAACACAAGAGGGATGCAGATCTGCTCAAGTGAGTCCAGAGGGCCACAAAGAAGATCAGGGCTTTGATCTTTGTCTTTATAGAATAGGGCTGGAGAACCTATTCTATAAAGACGAGCTAAATGAGTTGGGCATGCTCAGCCTGGAGAAGAGAAGGCTCTTACAGCAGCCTTGCCTAACGGGGGTCTACAAGAAATCTAGAGAGGGACTTTTTACAAGGACATGTAGTGACAGGACAAGGGGGAATGGCTTTAAATTGAAAGAGGGTAGATTTAGATTAGATATTAGGAAAAAAATCTTCACTCTGGGGGTCGTGAGACTGGCACATGCTGCCCAAAGAAGCTGTGGCTGTCCCATCCCTGGCAGTTTCAAGGCAAGGTTGGATGGAGCTTGGAACAACCTGGTCTAGTAGAAGGTGGCCCTGCCAGAGGCATGCGAGTGGGAACTGGGTGATCTATAACGTCCCTTCAACCCTAACCATTTTATGATTCTATAATCCACAGTTTAGGATTACCCTTCCTAGATGAGAATTACCATTCTCAAACTAATTGTTGTCCATTTGTGGTAGGTTTCCCATAGCTTTTCTCCCTGACTTGGGATAAGACTCTTAAGTTATCAAGTGCCTAAGTACTAGCCTACTAAGGAACAGCCCTTCTTTCTGTTTTACTATCCATACAGTACGTTTAGACTCTTTTCTAGCAACACACAAATGTTACATACATTTATCTCTTAACAGTATTAGGTACCATAACCTACAATACTTCTCTAAAACAAGTCATTTTCATTTGGAATACCTCTTCACACAGAGACAACATGCATTACATTAACATACATTAACATGAAACTGATGTAGAAGCAGATAATGAATATTATAGTCACATACTTAAAAGTATTCAAAGTCATCTCAAACTACTGAAGATTTGGCATGGCTAGGGCAGATTCTGAGATATATACATACTTATGATGCAACAATGTATACTTAGAAATCCTATAGGTCTTAACACATTAGAAGCACACTCATACATGTGCATGCATACAAATGATGAAAGGGTTAGTAGAAGTCCATTGGCTGTCCTTTAAAATGTCTTAATAAAAACTACTGCGAAAGGTGATCATCGTGTTGTAATTTTTAGGTTTGCAAAGTTTCAGAACTCAGAAGCTTAAATAGCATTCTAAGAACGTAGAGGCATCATTTATATTCTCCTCTGCTCAAGAAAACAGAAAAAAATGGTGAAAGAGAAAATTGAAAGGTTTTGGGAAGACAAAGAATGATGGAGATTGTTCAGTACCTCAGTAGGATTTAGTTAGGCTTTTGGTTAAACGTTTTCAAGTGCTTTAGAAAAAGAACACAGCTAACTTAGAAATCAAATTTGCCTAACTGCAATTTAAAGAAACAAAATAAAAGAAAAAAATTCCAACCTTTAAAGTGACATTCTGCATTATTTACCTTGCTTATTAATTTCCTCTTCTGCACTGGTCTTTTGCAAAGCAATAATGGACAGAAAACTATGAAAAATAATAATAAAGCCACAGAAAGTAGAAATTGAATACATAATTAGGTATAAATGCATACAATTAAAATTTCAAGCTAAAATGTGTGTGCGCCCTGAAAACTTCTAACACTAAGAATTAAGCTGTAAATATATAATCTACTGCAATATAGCATGGCCTTACCCTTCAAGGCAGGAGAAAGGGGAGGAAAGCAAACAAAAAAAAAGAGAGCAGCTAAAAATAAAAATCTTTTATAAGAAAGAAATAAAACCTAATCTAAAGATTCATGGACAATGTTGCAGAGGCAAACAGTGAAAGCTTTCTTTGCTCCCCTCCCCACCAACACGCTAGATAACTTTTAAAGACCTTAAAGTGATCCAATTTATCTCAACTTACTGCTAGGTAACAACATTATATAGAAAATAGCTGCAAAGCTTGTTTGCTCACAGTTTGCTGCATGCATGCAGTAACCTCCATTTTGTGAAAAGCCTATGGCAGAAGGCAGGAAGGCTGCCTGTTTACCATCTCCTGACCATTGCGGAGCAGGTGAATTTGAACATTCCAGAGATGGGGCAATTTACTCCTTGCTTGAAGAAGTAATCATGCTCAGCTTTAGGCATGTTTCTTAATTCAGGATGGAGGAGGGATGCACTTCTGCAGAGGACACTGAGGGCAGGATACAAATGAGTTCTAAACTGGCTCACCCACCAGTTTTGATTTTTCACCACATACATAGTTATTTGTTTTTATGTTCCTATATAATGGGAAGATAAATAGGGAGCCTTTGGTGCACTTCCTTTAAAGCTCTGCCTGAATTGCAGTCGCATCATTTTATTCTAATCGAAAAACATGCAAGTTCCTAGGGCTTTTGACATGCCAGCCTCAGACGCAAGAAGCACCTTGGGAAATCTCAAAGGTGAATTGGCCTCAAGCTACATCAAGTCAAATAACAGTCTGATGAGTTACTATGTAAGCGTTAATGAAACACTCTCCAAAATGTTTACGGTCTAATGCAGGTGACCAGGAGAGTCTCTGAACAAGTACACTGAGAAAAATTGGTAGCTACATATTAGCTTCATAGCAAGTTTTTGAAGTAGTGGAATCACATTAACGAAAACAAACTATTCATCTGTAACTAAGCTCAAATGCCATACCTTATTTAGCTCACACGATAAATAAATCTAGATTTTACCTTTGAATGGTTCCACAGAATCATAGAATAGGTAGGGTTGGAAAGGACCTTAAGATCATCTAGTTCCAACCCCCCCCTGCCATGGGCAGGGACCTCACACTAAACCATGTCACAAAAGGCTCTGTCCAACCTGGCCTTGAACACTTCCAGGAATGGAGCATTCACAGCTTCCCTGGGCAACCCATTCCAGTGCCTCACCACCCTCACAGGAAAGAACTTCTTCCTTATATCTAATTTAAACTTCCCCTGCTTAAGTTTTAATCCACTACCTTTTGTCCTATCACCACAGTCCCAAGTGAAAAGTCTTTCTCCAGCATCCTTATAGGCCCCCTTCAGATACTGGAAGGCTGCTATGAGGTCTCCACACAGCCTTCTCTTCTCCAGGCTGAACAGCCCCAACTTTCTCAGCCTATCTTCATATGGGAGGTGCTCCAGTCCCCTGATCATCCTCGTGGTCCTCCTCTGGACTTGTTCCAACAGTTCCATGTCCTTTTTATGTTGAGGACACCAGAACTGTACACAATACTCCAAGTGAGGTCTCACGAGAGCAGAGTAGAGGGGCAGGATCACCTCCTTTGACCTGCTGGTCATGCTCCGACCCAGGTGTAGAACCCTGAACTTGGCATGGCTAAACTTCATAAGGTTGGCATCAGCCCACCTCACAAGCGTGTCAAGGTCCCTCTGGATGGCATTCCTTCCCTCCAGAGTATCAACCAAACCACACAGCTTGGTGTCATCGGCAAACTTGCTGAAGGTGCACTCAATCCCACTGTCCCTGTCAGCAACGAAGATGTTGAACAAGACCGGTCCCAACACAGACCCCTGAGGGACAGCACTTGTTACTGGTCTCCAGCCAGACATTGAGCCATTGACTCTTTGCGTGCAGCCATCCAGCCAGTTCTTTATCCACCAAGTGCTCCACCTATCAAACTGATGTTTCTCCAGTTTAGAGACAAGGATGTCGTGTGGGACAGTGTTGAACACTTTGCACAAGTCCAGGTAGATGACATCAACTGCTCTACCCCATCCATCAGTTCTGTACCCCATCAAAGAAGGCCACCAAATTGGTCAGGCAGGATTTCCCCTTAGTGAAGCCATGCTGGCTGTCACCAAGCACCTTGCTGTTTTTCATGTGCCTTAGCATGCCTTCCAGGAGAATTCTGATCCAAGATTTTGCCAGGCACAGAGGTGAGACTTACTGGTCTGTAATTCCCTGGGTCACCCATTTTCCCGTTCTTGAAAATGGGGGTTATATTTCCCTTTTTCCAGTAATCGGGAACTTCACCTGACTGCCATGATTTTTCAAACGTGATGGACAGTGACTTAGCAACTTCATTCACCAGCTCCTTCAGGACCCATGGATGGATTTCATCAGGTCCCATGGACTTGTGTATGTTCAGGCTATTAAGACGGTCTTGAACCAGATCCTCTCCTACAGTGAGCCTAGGGTCTTCATTCTCACAGTCCCTGTCTTCATTCTCACAGTCTATTTAGTATAAATATTGGTTCTGGAATTGCTTACTATTACATGGCTCATGTGAAATAGTTATACCTAAAGAAAAGAGAGCTCACAATATCTAAGGGAAGGTAGGGAATTTGTAAAATATTTACCCTTAAGGTCAGAGGCTGGAGTTTCAATGTATTCTAGCAACTTTCTTTAAATTTTGTTAAGAGAATATGAGTCTAAAACAGCAAGCAGTAAACAAAAACTGTGCAATAGTGGTGGAAGGAAATACCACTTTAATAAATGAAGTGATTTTTCAGATTTTTTTTCTGTGGGAAGGAAGAAGGTAAGGGTTAGAAACTTGTAGTATAACGAGCATACCATGAGCACAGAACAGCCAGTTTTAGCTCTATATCTCACTAAAAGTCCTCAGTGCACTGCCAGCTCCGTAATGATCAAGCATTCTGCCCAACTAGGGAACCTACTGTGTTAAACAAATCTTGGGATACAAAAATGCACTTCTTGTGGAAAAAAGTGTAAAGAGATCAGCATTAATGACGAAGTAGAGCACATAAAACAGCGAGACAAGGACACAGAAGCTCCACTAGCTTAGACACATCATTAAGCACAACACCTTTGACATGAGCAGTTTTGATATTTTACTACGCCATCTGTGTCAAAAGCCATGAACTTCAGCATGTTGGAATGGTGTCTGAAAGATTGCAGCTAATTAACCCAGACTGTCTTCTGCAAGTTCTAGACCTGTTTCCTGTGGGAAAGACCTTCCATGGTTTTGTACAGCTTAAATTGACTGGATTTACAGCGTTACTCTTCATTATAAACATGGCATAGAAGTAGACACCAAATGCATAGTTTTCTATGAGTTGTGTAGTGCTTTCAGTCATTATTTCTACATATATGGCAGTTAGTCAATAACCTAAATTAGCATATCGTCTGTCTGCTTTGATGTCTTGCTGCGGTTGTATCCAGGTAACATGTAAGAAAATAAAGACTGTAAGAAGTCTAAATAATTTAGATCCCAATTCTTCAGAAACTGTTTCTTCTCACAGGGTATTTTTAAGTATCTGTTCCTAGAGCAACATATTCAGGAGCTGGAACAGTTAGCACACTACAAGTTTCAAAGTCAAATTCTTCAAGATTATACCTGTAATATTGCCTTTACCTACATCTTTAATCCTAGTTGTTTCGATTTTCATGCTCTTTTTGGGTTCATTGCAGACTTCAATACTCCTTTTGTGTCTTCTTTAAATGTTAGCTTCAAGTGTTTTATCAAAACACCCATGTAATCGAAACAGATTTACACTTCTTATCCACCTAACACCCTCTTTAGATTGGATTTTTTTCTAGAAGCAGTATGAAATATGATCCCTCTTCACCTCCAACAGTTGTCTTTTCCTTCTTCATCCTACCTACTCTGAAATGAATATCCATCAGCATAAAACAAAATTTCACATTTTTTTTAAACAAGGATATGCTATAAAATGGAAAGAATTTAGGGATGCTTACATATATTTTAAAGACCTAATTATATTCAACATTTAGAGTGCAAAACACAATGTTTTTATTAATGTAACACAAATTGAACCAATGACCATCTTTCTGGGAGAGCATTTTGCCTAAAAAAGATCAGGAGCCTTGTAAGCATACAGGCATAGACTCAAAAAGATTACAAAAGACGGTGAAAAAAAATCAAAGTTAAAAACAGTGTCTGTAAGTCTTAAGAGATTCCAGTTGCCAATTATATTCAATGATGATGCTAATATACATTCATTTGTTGATTAATAGATGAAGTTTTTTAATATTTGACCAACCACCCATCCTACTAGAACGCTATTTTTGAAACTTCACTTGTTACTACTCTCCACTTGCTCTTGTATTTATGCTGTCAGCTAACTCAACATTTCTTCTTCCATATTTACCTTCCCATATACATACATAGCATATGTATTATAACTGTACCTTATTATATTTTAGATATGTGTATATTTTACACACACGCGTGTATATAGGTAACCATATACTTTCTTGCCTTTGCTGTGTTAGACTAAACAAACCAGGCTGTTTCAACCACTTAAATAGTCTCTGTTCTTCTACCTTATCCTAACAGCCCTGCTCTACATTTATTCTAGTTGTATTAAGTGGTATTAACAAACAATTCTGATCTTTCCACCTCTCTATGTTCTTCCTAGCTCATGAATCCCCTGTTTATAGAAAGAATATGCCTCCTCATCTCTCACATTTTCACATATATAAAATAATTATTGACACATACTACTATTTGAGAATAAAATCTGTAACTAATTGGTATACTTCATACTTACAAATGAGAAAAAGGGGAATGCACCCATGACTTCCATGCAATTATACCAAAACATGTTTTGCATATTTCTTCAGATAATTCTCTGCAGTGTGTTTTCTAATTCCATAATCCTTATCCTTGTAGGGAATGGTGAAGCAGACAATCTGTCTTTGTTCATTAACTCAACTGTAAACCTCAAACTTCTAAAGTGTTCAGGAATCAAAAAAATTACAGAGAAACAAGTAAGGTTTTTTGGACTTTATACTACAGAGTAATTCCCCCAGGCCTTATTCAATAGTCCTATTAGGTCTCCAATAGCCATCATTATTTTTCTTTCTTTTCGTTTTTTTTTTTTTTTAAACCACAAATCCCAGAGTATTACAGCGGATCAAAGTTTCATAGTGGCACTTTACAGTCACTGTAGGCATAACTGGGACAGATACTGCATCAGGGGAAAAGCTTTATCAAAAGACTAAACTGAATGAAATATTATAAGCTGCTGTTCAAGGCAAAGAAGAAAAAAGGTCTCTTTATCCATGCAAATCCTTTTAGGTCATAATACATCTATTATATTAATGGCATAATATATGATAAACCCATTTCCAGACTAACCTAAAAACTAATTGCACCTCAGTCTAAAAATTCTGATTTATAAAACATTTTGACAAACATACCCCTTTAAATCATACAACTTTGCCTCTGTGGAGTCATGTCACTTCCTTTTCATGTCAATTCTCTGCACTGCTGCATTGCCACAGTCTGCGGTGGCCACTAGAGCTCAAGTCAGACGGAGCTATCAAATCAATTATAACAGCCTGCCACTGTCTTACACCGACAACAAATGATTGATAACAAAACCTGCCTACTTTCAGTTCTCATCTGACAGCAACAAAACAGTCCCTGCCTGCTTTTACTGGCATTTGTCATAAATCAATAGCAATTTCATCACTCAGAAAGGTGCTGTCAACTCTACTCAGTCCATCTGGTTTCACTTTGCCAGTATAATTTTTAACGCATAAACTGTTCAGGAAGGTTAATGTATAAAAGTGATTTCTTTTAGAATCTCCTATACATTGGCACCAGAGCAATACTTAAAAAATATAAAGCATCAATCATTTTTAAAGATGGGAAGAGGAACAAGAGAATCACAGCCCATAATCTTACAATATATCTAAACCTGTCTTTCCTGGGAATTCTTTTTATTAGGTAATGCTATCATCTGATAAAAAAAAATTTGCTTTTTCTGAACTGTTGTTATGGCCTTACAGTAATTATAAATGCAAGTTAAAACAGTGAATCATTTAAACAAAACTCAGACTTTTCAAGTGTGAGGTGATAAATAAGATCTGTAGTCTTCCTACCATTCCCAGAAGGGTATCAGTATGATAAAACAAAGAAGTAGATCTTCAATGTTTTACATGCTTGAAAAAGAATAATTATAATATTTTGAAACAACATGAGTAGTCAGAAATATAAATTTGTACTATACTACAGAATTCAGTGATGTACTAAGTGGTGCAATGAATTGCGTGGCAACAGAAACACTATTTTAGCACACCAAAGTTTCCAGGGCTGATCTGAAAAGAACTGTATTACTAAATGAACTGCAATCTTCATTTGCTTAAAGCAGTTGGTGAATGTTTCAACTTTGTTGCAGCGTGTGAAGCTCTGAACCACATAATTTATCAGATTATAGTCTATGCTTAAGAAATACAGTTTTCTAGCAAACCACTGTTCAGGTGTTGCTGGGGGATAATGTTTTAATAGTTCATGCCTGCATTTGGGGATACAAGCCATGTTGTATTTCCACCTGGAATAACAATTATACTTCTATAGTGGTCTTGATAATTTCACAATTTGGATTAATAATACTTGCATTGACTAAATTAAATCCTTATTTAAGTCACTTAGTTTATTTCTGATGCATAATATTAATATTAGATAGTTAAGCTAGCAGGCAATAGGTCCATTAACACCTAACTCTTCTATAAGCAGCACTACAGTATGTACTCTTCTGACGGAGAATACTGATTGATCAGTTTCCTCTGTAAAAAACCATAAAACTTCCTTCTCTATAAAAAACCAAAACCAAAGCACTAACACTTTCGCAGCCATTCACAGGGTGCCCGATGTTAAACTCTAAAGGACTAATGAAAGAACACAGCGAAGTGGGTTGAAGTAACTCAAACTGAATCCTGGCAGTTTTAGGACATCCAACTTTACAAAATAAAATAAATCCCCAAATCAAGTGACATGTCCAGGCTGACTGAAACTCCCTGTCTGATGTTCCTGAGTGCTGCCACTTTCTCCTCCACATACTCCCTTTGTTAACTGAACATCTTTTGGGATCTTCCACTTGTACTTATAGCAAGGCTGTAAGATCATAACCAGTTTCCACATGACTTGGCTCTCTGAGTTTTCTTCCCTGGGTACTTAGGGCAAGTGATACCGACTAACAACCTTGTATATTTTCTATTTAACAGGTAGACCAAGACATCAAAGAACCCGTGGGTTTTAAAGGAACAAATGACGTACAAATTTAGAATGCCACAGGTGAATTAAACAAGAGGCTGCTCTCCTACAGAAAGCCAGAACACTTGACCTGCTATCCAAATGAACATTTATGCCTGAATTATCTTAGCGCTGCCAATCAATTACATAAACCATTCTAAAAGTGTGTTTTCTTCCTTATGTTTCACTGTAACAGATATATAAAAACCTAGGAATTCATTTTGAGAAATGAATGAGCTGATGAGGTGATGGAAGATGCTAGCATTACAATGCAAAATCCCCAAAAGAATGAATTCATAAAATGTATAGACCTGGAAGGACATTTTCATTTGGGTTGAAAGCCTAACATAAATGCTAGCTTAAATCGTTATGTTAGTGCATAAAAATATGGTAGGGACATCAGAAACATATGCTGTGCTCTTCAATGCTTATCTTAACCACAACAAATGGGTAGAAAAGAAGATAAAAAACCACAAAATAGATAAAATATCCAGAAAACAAGTAGTTAGTACTTGCACACCAGAGCTTAATTCATATTGATAACTATTTGAAAGAAAAATACAAGAGCCTTTTTACTGAAATTACAGAATTGATCTTGCTTCTGTCTAAATTGATGTACCATCGTTTTAAAACAATTTCTTCCATGAAAGACCCAGAAAAGGGCAATGAGGGAGATGATCTGGAAAAATATGAAGTCAAATCTCAGAAGTCACTATGTTCATTTGAATTTTCTACCAAAATATGAACCTCCAAAAGCAAAGAAAGAAAGAAAAAAAAACCCCATGCAATAGTAGTTTTGGTCCTATGAGCCACAGAACTATGTCAAACACGCTGTCTTTTATTCCCAAGGTATTCAGGGAAGGTGCCTTGGGACTGTGTCTCCAAAGACAGATAAAGAAACCTGTCATTTATTGTGGCACGTTTTCTGGGTTATTACAAACAGAAGAGTTGTACAAGAGATGAGAAAAGAAAGGCTGCAGGCATGTTTTCTTTCGATTTTACTAGCACATTCTCCACAGAGAAAATCCTGCACCTCACAAAACAGGCTTACAGATCAATGTAAATATTTTTAAATTTTTATGCCCTGACCTAAGGGTGATCTAAATTGTAATAACTAAGGCCATAGACCTTGCAACTTCACCTAAAAAGTCAGTTGTTGATTCAATGCAGTGGCTGGGTATCTTGATTAGCTTTGTCAGACCCATTTCTCACTGAGACTTAAGTTAGACTCTCAGCCCATCAGGATTGTTCCACTACTTATAGCATGCACCAACTGGGAAAGAGAAGCTAACCTGGTGGGCAGGTGACTTCTTTATTTCTAGAAAATTCGCAGATACTCTTAAGCAAAGAAACTGAACCTCTGTTTCTCATATCCTGGCTAAATGATGAAGTAATCTGGCTGCTCAGCAAAGGCAGCAACGTCCATCTCCTTCTCTATTGCTTTTCTTTCTTTCTCTCAGAAAAGCAAATATTCCATGCCAAATGGAAAGGAATATGAGTTTTCAATACAATGCAGAATACCATACTTTTTTGGTAGACTCATATTTTCTGTCTTCCTACCAGAAAAAGAAGAATAGGTATGCACAGCTCTGCTCTGGACATTTTTCTCCAGTAATAGATTCACAAACTCCTCACCAAGTAACCCATTCCATAATTCCCCTCTTTCCCCAAACATATCTTCAATCGCAAAAGTGCTTCTTAGTGGCAGTCAGCCTGCTGTTCAATGACAGACTCACTTAAAGAAGACGTACCACCTTTATCTTCAGCATAGGATTTCTCCTTAGTCTTTCTGGGTATTGCATTACAACCTTTAACAACGCCCTCTCCCTCCAAAAAAAAACCCCAAAACCCTCCCAAAATGAAACCCAAACCAATAAACCCCTCATTTTACAAGCAGTTTCAAATATTTTCCTGGTGTTGAAAGAATTGAGTGAGAGGATTAGATGTCAGAAACAAATACACGCGCACAGACAGAAAAGCAGAAAGACAAACATTCTGCCATTTAAGCCAGTTTATGTGGCATAATGGTAATAGAAATCTCTGTCATCTGAAAATACAGTAACCAGTTCTATCAGTGAACAAGTTTTCACCTTTCAGAAACAAACACAAATGATACCCTTCTTTGATGAAATTTTTAAGGCTGAAAGTAATTGGCTATTTTACCACGGCTTAAAAACTCCATTTAGAGAAGAGTAAGTAGAACACACATTTGAAACTACGGAAAAAGGAAAAGTTATGTGACCACCAAAGCTCGCTGCTACCTATTAACAAGTAAGAAGGACAGTTTCATTTTTATGCCATTTTCATGGATGGCAATTAGAGTGCCTGTGCTACAAGGAACCACGTCCACCCCTAGGTAAAACTGAAACCCAAAATATTTAATTGCATCAGCACTAGTTTCCTGAGATTAATGCCAGCATTATTTATCAAATCTACCTTTTAAGCCATGTGCATCACTTCTTTTCACCACCTAGCAGAAAAAAACACCTACAATTACAAAGTTTTGCTTAAACATGCAACAGCTTTTGACACGCTGCAGCAGCCTTTGGGTGAGCCTCTCTTCAGCCGGGGATGAAGGAAGGCTTTTTGCCAGCCAGAGGTTTGAGGGTCACTAACATCCAGCTGGCATCTCAAAGATATCCTTTTACTTTTCCATCTTAATTCACAAGGATCTGATTTTCTTCATCCTTCAACCTTCTCTCCTCCCTTTCCAGCCTATGGTCCATCCAGGTCAATTTTAATAACCAGGAACAGCTGAAATACCTTTCTCACTCCTTCCCTTACACAGCCATAAACCACCTGGAACACAGCCAGTCAAGAAAATGCAAGAAGTCTATCCAAATATGCTGATTTTTTTACAGGTGGTTTACATTCCTTTCACAACAACTGATGGAGAGAAGAAAAGATTTATTCCTAAATAACGGAGCTGCTATAGCAATGGAGTGAAGGCAACTATAGGGGTGGGCAATAGTCTGCATGGTGAGCCAAGATAAGAGGAGACTGTAATTTAATTATCCCAAAGCACATGGAGGTGTTAATTTGAGCTGAATTTGAATTAACAGAAAATATTGTACCAGAAAATAAAACATGTAAATAAAATGCTTTAGAAGCACACTTCAAAACTTTTAACCGAAACAAACAGAGAACTTCATGCTGCTTTCGCCTGTTGGGCCACACATTTAAGTCAGGAAGCTGCTGTGAATTTTTAAACCTTTAAAAACAACTACTTTTTTTTTTGTGATAATGCTTACAGAATTTATCAAATGCAAACTCCACTCAGAATAATGGCAATAAAAGGTCCTTCAGCTGACTCATGCTAATGCAGCTAGGCCGATGAATTAAAATGTCTAGAAACTAGTGCACTTAAAGTCTGCAAGAGTCAGTTTGGCTATGATGTCAGCTGCCACATTTTTTGACAGTTTCCTATATGTTGGGAAAAAGTAAAAATTAAGTTATTTTATCAAATTCTTTCTGCAAAATAAGTCCTTTCTTTACTCTTTGTTAACATGTACAGAATGGCTGTTACCAGAGTAAATTAAAAAGTGACTATCAAAAGATAAAACACAGTCTCATTTCTAGCACTCCTGTTTCTGTGAAATAATTTATTTCCCTATTCCCTTTCATATTCAAAAGTAGCAAAGGAATGAGCACAAACCAATTAATTTCTAAAAATAAAAAAGCAAGAAAACTGAAGCACTTTTTCTTTAAACTGAAAGTCCCTCTGCCCCAAGCTCTACTTGTAAGATAACTATTTCTATTGCATTAGAAATCAAACTCTTAGGTAAACTTTGATTTCAATAAAGAACTACACAATTTTTTTATCTTAAGTGCTGCTAATGGCGTTTATTGGATAATTGATATATTATCCTGTTGCTGCTTTGGAAGATAGTTTTATTAACTTGTTTTAAGCTTTAACTTAGTTTGAAAAATAATTTTGGTTAGACCACCATATTTCTTGTTTCCCTTAAACTGCTGAAAATGGAATTCATCAACAAGAAAAGTAAATTAATTGGAAACCTAACTTTGAGATAAAGAGTATCCCAGAAAAATCACTGCTTCTGTTTGATTGTTGCACTATGATCTAGTGAGTTTCAAGGTTTACTCAATTTTTGGTTAATAATTAATGGAATTTTATTTACAAAAATGTAAAATGAAAATGAGTACCGATACTTCCTATGAATATAAATTACAACAGAATACCCCTCGTGCATTGATCAGTAATGAGGCATTATACGCACTCCAATCATAAATCCCAGTGGAAAGTTTAACTGATAGAAGTTCTGTTCTTAGGTTGACTTAATAAGCCTGGGCTGATTTACTGAGCAAACTGAAAAACTGGATAAAACCTTCTTTGTCTGAATTTGTTCACTTCCACACACCACTTCTACACAAGTATAAGAGCTAATATTAAATGCAACACCACACAACTCAGCTCATGTACCTCAAAGATAAGGAACTCCTCAAAAGCAATGGATAAAACATCTGTTAAAGTACATGTTACTTTCATTAAAAGAAGGAGAAAAGATTTAAACATGCACTGAAGATGGCATAGATTCAAAGCTCAACTTTAACTTTGATACACCAAACAAGAGCATGTTAAAAGGACTTGAAATACCAATTATGATACGTTTAATACTATGTGGTGCGATATCCACCAAACTCTTTTCGTCCTGAAGACATGCAACAGAAATTGGTATTACAGAGAAGCATTGTGCTTCTATGGAACAAAAACATTCAAGGGTGATATATTCTTTTATTTTTTTATTTATTTTTTGCCAGTATACATCATGCAAACATACCAAGTATAAAATAAGCTCCAAAATCTGAAAATCTGGTTTAGCACAGCAATGCTGCAGTCTTTTCTGACTATAAAGCACCTTGAAGTGGACTTATCCACTAGCATGCTCATCATATTCCAAGAAAAACAACAGATTATAATTTTTTACTGCACTCTATTTGGTTTTTGAAAGCTGACAGATGTAAAGAGAATTTCACATTAATAACAAATAAATTAAAGCTGAAATCTACAGCTGAAGACAAGAGCATAAGGCAGTGCACTGCGCCCTTTACTAATATATACATTGGCAGCTTAAAAAGACTTTTTGCATTTTTCATATTTTCCTAACCTGTTCAGTTTGGCTTCAACAAAGCCAGACCTTGAAAGATTGATTTTAGTCCAACTTTATTTCCATACAAAATACAGTTAGTATTCTTGCTAAAAAGTGTTCTTGACCAAATAAGTTTTCTTATCACTTGCCTCAATGTAT
The DNA here is from genome assembly GCF_033783945.1 of Neopsephotus bourkii. Lineage (NCBI taxonomy): Eukaryota > Metazoa > Chordata > Aves > Psittaciformes > Psittacidae > Neopsephotus > Neopsephotus bourkii. Next base: position 778,131 of record NW_026900600.1, read on the forward strand.
TACTGCAAACATTTAAACAACTTCCACTATGTCACTGCAGGCTAAGGGAATAAAGATTTGCAAACTAAAAATAAACAAATCCTGTGGGTTTGGGGGGTTTATTTATTTTTTGTTTGCTTGTTTTAAACTGAGCTAAATTAAAAGCTGAGATGTGCTAAGTATAAGAGAAAGTACATTCTAACTATTCAATATACTTACATTGTAGGAGCACAGAAAACCCTGTTGGATTATGGTGCACTACTAGAGCTAGCAGTTCTGAAAGTACATCTTACAGAAATTTCTGAACAAATCCAACTTCTAAGTGGCACAGTTTTGGATGGGAAATCTAAATATGCAATGCTTGAACCCCACCCCAGCACCTTTCTCTTGGATCTTTAAAATGACACAAACATTATGGCTATTTAATTGAAAAATATTTTATGAAGTTTGGACATACATTAAGTTATTGCTGACCTGCCTCTCATTTGGCTTTCTCTTAAATAGCTAGAACATACTTTTTTAAATACATCCCTTTGCACTGACAGGTATTAGAAAAATAACAGTCAAAAGTATAATGTATTTTTGTGTTACTATAGCTTTCCCAGAAAAGATCAGCTGGAGATCCTTTGCAGCCTTTTCGGTTGCTTAGTTCCTTCAACATGCACAATTTCATCAAAGCCTTACGACTAATGTGAGTGTAAACAATTTCTATCAAAAGTAATATTCGCATTTAGGCCACAGTGCATATTATAGTTCATTGGTACAGGTCAAAAATGCCCTTTTTATTAGGCTAAATCTGCAGTTACAGGTTGAAGTAGGAGTAAAATGTTTTATATACTATAGTTAAGTGGTACAGTTGAACGTGCTAATGTACTATAGCACTGATAGATGAGTAAGAAAGATGGACTTGGGAAAAGGAGGCGACAAGATGTCGCTGGGAAGAAGAAAAATTATCATTAGGTGTAACTTACACAGTCTCAGAAAAAAATAGAAATAAAGCAGTGAAAAAAGATCCGTGAAGGAAGGTCTGACCTCAAACTGAGAGATTAGGATATAGCTAGTAGTATCCTCAACTAAAGACACAGCTGTTAGCACTTTATTTTTTAACTTCTAACAATGAAGGCAAATCTTGTTTTTTTTTTTTTCTTTTTTCATTGACTGTCACTGTAATGGGAAAAATAGAAAAAAAAAATTCTACTTCAGCATGCTTTGTCTGTCCCATAGGAAGCAACTATTCCAAATAACATCTGATCTTAGACTGTAAGATTCACACATTTTTGACCCCACTGAAACAAACCCAACATTTTATAACAGGAGATCTCACTATATCAGAAGTTTTCAATAAAGTGATCTCAGAGCAACTGCTGTTAGGTGGATAAACAGAGACTGGCTAAAGTCAGCGGAGAGTAATTGGCTGTGTCCTGTTTTCATTCAGCAGCTGGCAACAGAGAAAGAACAGACTTAAAGCACTGGGGCAAGCTTGGAGACTGATTAGTCAGGAAGCTATTCCTAAAGGCAGCAAGAGTAGGAGCTCTCCCAAGAGCTCTCTCACAGCAGTTTTCTTTGCCCTGTGAGACACAACTGGAAATCCCTTAATGCACTCTGCCCTTCATTTATTTTTGCTACTGGACATTTGAGAGCATTTAAGAATGCTTCTTTGAGTAGTTGCCTGATGATGGATCACGCAGAATTAAAATGATTTTATATTTCTTAGGGAAAGGGGAAGACTACCATCTACAGTACAATTATAAAACTAGGGGATTACCTGATAGCAAAGTACCTTTTATTCTGTTGTCCTGGGTTCAGCAGTAGCAGTCATTTTTTCTCCTTCTTAGTAGCTGGTGCAGCACTGTGTTTTTTGGCTTTCGGCCTGGGAACAGTGCTGATAACACCAATGTTTTTAGTTGATGATCAAATGTTTAGTCTGACCAAGGATTTTGTGAGCCTCATGCTTTGCCAGGGAGGAGGGGAAGCCGGGAGGAAGCAGAGACAGGACACCTGATCCAAACTAGCCAAAGAGGTATTCCATACCACAGCACATCATACCCAGGAGGTAAGGGAGAGTTATGAGGAAGGGCTAAGCACACTGCTGGGGGCTGGGGGAGGTATCGGTCTGCGGGTGCTGAGGTGTTGTATTCTCTTCCCTTGCTATTTCCCTTATCATTATTATGACTGGTGGTAGCAGTAGTGATTTGTGTTATACCTTGGTTACTGGACTGTTCTTATCTCAACCCGTGGGAGTTACATTCTTTTGATTCTCCTTCCATCCCTCCGGGAGCAGGGGGAAGAAAGAGGGGGAGGGGGCGGTAGACTGCGTGGTTCGGACTTACAGCCTGAGCTTAAACCACGACAGTTCTTTTTGGAGCCCAACATGGGGCTCGAAGGGTTGAGGTAAGGACAGATCTGACTGGAGTGTGTTTAATCATATTTCCGATAAGCATTCATTGGTTTGGATTAATAGTCACTCATCACAATGATGATTTATTGGCTCTCAAAGTTGTTTCTCTTGATCTGACAGTTTCAGCATAACATACCTTACTTACAGCCTGGGCTTAAACCACAACATCTGTGCTGATTTACTCTTTACACTGAAATTATAAACTTATCTTGCAGAGAAAAAAGTTACATAGCTTAAGGCCATGGTACTGATTCATTTACTTTTAATCCATATAGTCTAATGAAACATTAGTACACTCAAAAATATTAGCATTGCAGCTAGCAGTAAAATATCAATTATACAAACACTCCATAGTAAAGGGAAAAAGTTGAGTATCAAAGTACTAGAATTTGGAAGCACAACAAAGCTATCCAAAATTTATGTAAATTTTATATATATGCATTGTAACATGATCTACATTTAACTTTTTTCCCCTCACAAGCCTATGACAGAATGTACTAACTTAAAGAGCACCTACTCAAGCTATTGTTTTATCTTCAGTATTGGGTGTGCTGTGCCATGTGTTACTAACTTTATTACAGATAGAGAACTAAAAGATGGAGTAACCTCTTCAGTCTCTTGGCCTCAATCACTTTAAATTAGAGGCCTGAACTTACTGACCATTAACAATTTATATAAGCTAACCCCTATGAAAGATAGGTATGCCCCTCTCTCTAGCCTGTATAAGGACCCATAGCTCTCTAGGTTGTGTATCTATGTTTACAACGTATTATACAACTTCAAGAGATTAAATACATACATTAATTCTGGGAGATGAGTTAAAAATGCTTAATACCTGATATCCGAAAGTAATTAACATGATAAAGCACTTCATGTGTTTAGTATTTGGATCATCCTGCGATTGTAGATGCTTGGTACATCTGTAAAGCAGCACCTGCAGATGTCTGCTTAAGAACCAAACAGTATAAACTGCGAAAAAAACCAAACAATCTAAAACCAAAGCAAATCCCACCCCCTCTATGGTTTAGGACCATAGGAAAGGATAGGGCTCTCTACTAGCTTCTAGCATTTCTTTTGATGTGACTCTTATTTAATCTTACCTCATTTTTTAAATAGTGACCAAAATTTAAAAGTCCTCCCCTAGCTCCTCCATCAGCTTAACTGCTTAATTTGGCATCGTGTTCATATGAGTTATCAGCACGTTTGGACACATTAGATCAACTCACCTAGTTCTTCAGCTAATGATGGTGAAGTGGAAGATCAGACATCATAAAGTTTACTTCTCATGGAAAAGATAGTTCAAATAAAATATTTATATTTTAGAATGTAGGAAGAAAAAAAAATTAGGCCTCCAGTAATAACAGCAATAAAAAGTACCCACAGAAATAGGAATAGGTCCTGAGATAAATTTCTCAGGAGACAGTTCTTATGCACAGAACAGAAAACAATTTTGGTAAGGAATTGAAGTATTTAGGAATGTATTTTTACTTTGAAACTATGGAAACATAAAAAAAAACAAACCACCAAATATAATTATTAATACAGTAAAACTCAAACAAAACTCCAACTTTATACAAAGTTCAGAAAACAAAAGAAGCCTTCATGTAGTAATCGAGTATATATTATGATCCCTTGTCCAGAGGCAAAAGAAAACAACTGGAAGGTCAATATATCTCATCAGTCTCCACCTTGAAGAATAATTTTTTTCTGGCTAACACATCTGCGCTATCTCAGATTGCTATCCGTCAGTTAATACACACAATTATATCATTTCTTCTTCTGTTAATTCAGTTACCAAACTAAAAGACAATTAAAATTTAGGTGTCAAAGTCAACCTGGGTAATGAAAACTCTCACTCAGCTGTGTTGAAGCCTGTTTCATCCACATCCCATTATCATCACAGAAACAAAGAATCATGTAGGTTGGAAAAGACTTTTAAGATCGAGTCCACCTGATATCCTAGCACTGACAAGTCCACCACTAAACCACAGCCCTAAGCACCACAGCTACACATCTTCTAAATACCTCCAGGGACAGTGACTCCACCACTTCCCTGGGCAGCCTGTTCCAATGCTTCACCTTTTGGTGAAGACATTTTTCTTAATATCCATTCTAAACCTTCCCAGTACAGCTTTAGGATGTTTCCTCTTGTTATTTGGGAGAATAGACCAACACCCCCACCTGACTACAACCTCCTTTCAGGTAGTTGTAGAAAGCCGTAAGATTTCCCCTGAGCCTCCTTTACCAGCTTCATTCTTTCAGGGACAGGATTTAAATCATGTTTTCCATATCCCTGGGAAGTTCCCTTCTGTTCATTATCCCCTCTTCTCATAGAGTTCCACTATAAGTAACAAATATGTCTGAGTCTAGTTATTCAAATATTCATATTGAATAGGGAAGGCTGACAATTATTCCCGTCACAAAAATCCAGGAGTACCATGACCTGGAAGCCATGAAAATATCAGCCTCTCAACTTGTGTTGCATTAGGCAGGCATATGCCAAGAAATAGCTTACCTGTGGTTCTATTAAGCTCTTCTATCTGTCAGTGAACTGAACATAATCTGAGGCATATCCTGTTTTCAGATTACTTAAAATGGTTTCCCTCTTTCTCTTTATGAAAAACAATTATCAGAAAATGCTGTCTTTCTTGCCACTATAGGTTTCCAAATTGCAGGGAAGAACCCAAGTGACAAAGCGATTCTAGATATAAAAACATATAACCTATTAAATTGGTTAATTTAGATCTTAGAAATAGAAACCTATCAAAAGAGTGCTCATTACAGAAGTGCATCCTACTTTTCTGTGGTTGAAGGCTTGTTAAAATTCTTGGACATTGCTCCTGAAATTGCATAGCTCAATTAGGTGCTGTAAACAGATACCCACATTTGTTTTGAAACCTGAAAACTGGCTTGTGATACCCACTTTTGTTCCTGCCCCAAAAGCTATCCTGATTCAAGTAGACAAAGCCGTCTGTCCAGAGGTAACTGAAGTATTGGTATGTGTTCTGTACTGTAACATACCATGTACACTCATCTATTTTCAAGTACAAAGAAATCAGCTTAAAGCCTAAGAAAGATAAGAAGAAAAAACTCTGTAACAATTATTTGTTCATGCTGAATATCTGCTGAGATTTCATTCCGTTTCTCTGTTTATGACACTAAGGATTCTTGATGTTATCATTTCAATTTCATATTTTATCATTTTCCTATGCCACAAGGAGAGGGGAAAAAATAAATCAACAATTGCAAGTTTGAATACAGTCTAGAATAAATTCATTCTTAGTTTTCTAAACCTCAGTTTTCACATTTTTGAAAACCTAGGGAAAATATGGTCAAGCTTGTAGGGTCCGATAACAGTTTTTTCTTTGATTGCCCTATATGAAGTTAGATAAACATAATCAGACAAGAAAGCATGAGAAAAACTCTTTCCCCCAATGAAATAAAAACCGTCACAAAAAAGTTCTCTTTTTAAGGTATCATCATAAACTATTGTAACATCAAGACCATGCTACTAACAAGGTATTGTTACAGTATTTCAGACAAAGAAAGAGCAGATATTAGCAATCCTGATTTTTGCAAACTTTGAGGAAAAAAAATTTGCTAGGAAATTGCATAAAGTAGTTCTTCTGATCATCCTTTAAAGAGTTGTTTTTTATAAAACATCACCATACCAAGAACAAGGATCAAACTACTTTACAGTGCATGCTGAAAGTGAAGAGATTGATTAGCCCAATATCCTCCAAAATCCAAACATTCTTTCCTGAAATTACTTAACTGTAGCTTCTTCATCTTCGTTTTGTAAGAAAAGAGGAGTTACAGTCCCAACTACCTCACATTACCCCGGATCATTTAGCCTAAGTCTGGCTATCATCTTTCCTTCTGCCATTAAAATGAAAACTGCATTTGCTCCCTACATTTTCTTCCTTTTCCACTCATGATGTATAAGTTTGAGCCACCTAGAAAAATTCTCTGACTTTTCTGCTGATTATTTTGCTGGGTGATTGATGTAGATATTGCCTTAGGCATGTATGATAGAAATAAAAAAGACATCTATTTTTGGAATGAAACAAAGAGATACTGCATTTATCAAGCAACTTACAGACACAACCCACCAGTTGTGGTTCAATTTAAATGCCAACTTCCCTTTAGAGTATTCCAAAACTTGAAAATAAAGCTTCCAAATGTTCCTACCCCAACAAAGGGAAAAAGCAGAAGGATACCTTGGTTTTTCCCTACATCTATTTAATGTCCCTTATTTGTACCTTTGCAAAGCATTGTCTTATAATAAAAAACCCCAAAATAAACAAACAAAAAACCCCAAACCAAAACACCTAACAAAACCAAGAACCCCCCCAAACCCCAACAAATAAACAACAAACAAATAAACAAAGAAAACCAAAACACCAACCAAAAAAAAACCCACAACCCAACCCCAGACAGAAAGATAACTCCAGTATTTCAGTATTTCTTTTGCATTGTACATTTGTGCTTTGATGCAACAACAACTTTGGAAAAAATGAAAATAAATTCTCCTACAGGAGGAAAAAAACCCAGAACATTAAGGGAACACATCCACTTACATGGCAAAGAAAGATGAATTAAGAAGTGTGCTTAAAGAATTTCATGAGTAACATTTTGTGTTTTCTCTACACCCTTTGAATTACTGGCTAAACAATGCTTCACAAACCAGACAGCACTCGAGTCACAAAACAGACTCAAGTCAGGGCGGATACAGTTTCACTGCTTGTTTCCAGCTCAGATTTTGTCCCCTATGTACATAGAGGAGAGTCATTTTAACCAGAGAAAACTGATTTCTAATGTCTAGCTGATATTTCCTTACTCGAGATTTATTTAAGAAAAATATCCCCCTTCAGAAGATGTACATATATTAAACAATGTAAAGAGCATTATGGCTGTTGTTCAGTCAATAGATACATAATTCATTCTATTTGGATCAGAGTTCCTAAAGATTTTGAAGAAAGGTGCAGGAGTTTAGATACCTGTTTAGTCTACTTGTTCTTAACATTCAGAAAACAGAAGTGAAAGAGTCTGGCAAATTTATACCTAAAATCTAGTTTAACAAACATGGAAGTGACTTGCAAAATACTCTGAGAAGTCACAGAACCTCTTTGCTATATAGATCAACTCAGTAATTCTCTTTGAACGGGAAGTTCCGCGTGACTAAATAATGAAAAGACAAATATGGGTAAATTGCTGGCAATTTACAGCTCCCTCTGCAGATTTAAGATTGCCCAGTGATGCATATGCAGAAGACTGCTTTGAATATATAACTTGCCTGCTGTAGCTTTTGGAAATCTGGTTACCTAGCTAGACTATTATGAAACTGACATTTAATGTATGTGCAATTATGGAATATACAGTGTCACTGCTTTCAAATGTCACCTCTTTGCCACAGTTCTTATCTTGCAGAAAATGTCCTTGCCTCCCTTGAGAGAAGCAGTTTGATTCAACTAGCACCAAGGAACACTGGCAAGATATTTACAAAAGCAATTAGCTCTTCTGAGTGCCTAATTTGACCTCTTCAAAGGGTCTCACTTTATAAATAAAGTTGTCAAACCGCTGGAGAATAAGCCCTATTATAAGTCCCCCCTCTTCGAAAGGCAGCACCTTTTTTACTCTTAAAAGGCTTTGATTCTTGTCTATGCTATGTTCACATATAATTCTTTATGAAAAGACACAGAATGGAGAATAGGCATGTCACTTTATTCATGGAAAGTCTCACAAGACTATATAAGACAATGAAATAGCCACAGACATTTTTTTGTGGGATTACAGTTCCTCCTCTCCTCTAAATATAGGCAGCGCTAAGGTTGACAGTGTGTGCTTGGGTTATATGAAGGGCAAGTTAACTTTATTTTTTTCTGTCTATACCAATATTTTCAGAGTACTAATATGCATTAACTACTAATTTGAAAAACCCATTTCCATTCTTAAGAGAGCTTGCATCCATTTTGCAGTATTTGGCATTTAAAAATAAATATAAATAAATAGATGAGTGTTTTATACCTCTCTTTATGTCAGCCTTTATTATAAAGATATATTTTTATTAACTTTCTTGGAAAGAGATATTTTGGAATGCAATTTTTCTCGGACCATCTCTGTGAGAGACTGTATGCATCTGCAAGTATGGCATTGCAGAAATAGTTCTAAACAAACAAATATCAATGAGTAAATTCACTTTTCTTGTCTGGATATTTTTTTTTCTAGACATGCAAAATTGACTCTCATGGTCACAGTTTGTTTGAACTCTGCTGCCTGATCTAGGAAAACACTCTATTATAAACAGTGCAGATGGTTTCAGGGGAATTATTTCTGTTAGAATAAGCAACAATTTTCCTTGACCTAAGCCAATATTGAAGTGAAGCTTTGGTCTTAAAATCGGAACAACTGAGAACTATGTTTTGGTGTTTTTTAATAGAAATTCTATTATATGTTTTCATTTCATAACAATGCCTGCAGATATTCCAAGTCTGCTGCCAAGAAAACTTGTCTATCGAGTAAAACTTCACAAAGGCTAACACTTTTTTTCTCCACCAGAGGTACAAACACCGATGGTTTTAGATCAAACATAGAAAGAAAAACAGTATCTACCATGAAGAACTGGTAGTAGTCAAGAATACACCTTTCCTACTAAAATGTACTGGGTAAAAAGTTACCGTCACAGGTTTCATTGTTTCTCCAGTTTTAGGTACTTTCTAATGTTTAGTACATATAGTTGTGGAAAAGACAGTAACATACAAAGCAAAGAAATAAGGAAAGAACTGGGTTGAAATGTCAATCATAGTTTGCTGTCATATACAGCTATGCTGAAATAAAAGTGACCCCTAAGTGACTGGACTGTGGGTTTCAAGAATTAAGATTAGCCTGAGCTCACTGTCAACTATGATTGTCAAAAATAAGGTAGCAGAGACATTAATATGAACCTCAGATGACAGTTCCATTACAAACAAGAGATGAAAAAACCCCAATGAACATACCAAAAAAAAAAAGGGTTTTCTTCGCCTTAATTTGGCCAAGAACGACATTACTTGACAAGGATTTTATTTAACAGAGGTGTTTAATATGCTTCAGATGAAATGTGACATGAAAATTATTCTATTGTTTATAGACTCACTGAACAAACAGCTATAGCAATTATGACTACCTCTTACCATGGAAGTTTGATTTGAATATAGAAACAAGACTTTACTGTTACCTTTGGAAATACAGTCCAAAACCCAATTAATGATTGCAACAGAAAGATTTATTTCAACCTTTTTCAGTCACAAAAAACAATTTGTATTTTTTTACTTCCATTTTATTATAGCTTTTCTTTACTCACAGCATTCTGAATAAAACCTAGTTGTAAAGAAAAATGTTTTCTGCTGCATTTGAGGTAAATATACATGTAATCAAAGCTGCATCTGAAATTCATTTTTGTGCATTTCAGATAACATTACCTTGGCTAATGTTACTGTAAATAAGTGTGTAGCCACAGCAGCAGAGAACTTGATGCAGACTGCAAAGTCTGACTGAAAACTTAGTGAATAATACAGCTTCCTGTGCTGCAGTGGGCTCCGTGCTGCCTTTGATATGCTGCTATGTCTATTTGAACTAGCTTGAAATAAATGTGCAAGCTGCAAATATGCCTTGACTGTTGTAAATAACTGAAATCAGATCAGCCATAGCTATTAGCTGCTTGAGATGATCTTCTAATGTGCAAAATCCTGATCACTGAAAATTAAGGGCTTTCTTCTACTCCCTGAATAAAATAAAAAAGCTCCCATAAGATGCTCTTGAACTACAAATTTACCAAAGTACAACACTAAAACTATACTAACACTTCACTTTGTGTCATACAGAGCTCTGAATGGGAATTAAGAGTGAAAGCATACACCACAGTATTGACAGCAGTTTGTGGCTCTTTGCAGTTAAAGTAAACTAATATTAACAGGTAGTTTTGAACATATAGGTAATTTAATTGTTAATTTAAAAATAAAAAGCACCATAAATGGAAACAAAGGAAACAAAGATACCAATACGTCAATAAAAAAATCTAGTAAAAATGATTTGTATTCAGGTGCTAGAACATTTCCAAAATCTAACAATTCCAAATGTGTATTATTTCTATTACTTATGCAGCAGGGCTTTTCCTCAACAAGAAATTATCTGACTTCATAGGCCTTGTCACGAGCAGAAAAAATATGTAATGTAATTCCAATCATGGAAAGAGAATTGATTTAAACTTGACAAAATCCACATACCATGTTACAAAGAAGCAATCTGTTCAATAACAGAAGAGTGCAGTAGGACTGAAAATAAAATAACACACCCAAGAGGCTTCCCTGGGATGCAGCATGAGAACCAGTACTCTTTCTTAATAAGAAATATATCAGTTGAAACCTACCAAAGCTTTCTGGGGACCTCAACAGATCATGAAGAGAAAAGTGGCCAAAACATGGCTAGTATTCCAGTAAACCTACTGTTCTTCTTTTTTCCTTTTTACCTTAAACAGTCCATTTAGATAAAGGAAAGAATTTCAGTTCTCAGTTCTAGAGCTAAGTAGTATTGGATTGCTCATCTGTATTACTTTGTTTTATGGGGCTTGGCTCAGCCTCACAAGCAAGTGATGGTTTGGTATGTTGAGCAGTATCATTCTGAGGATGACAGTGGTAATGGTTAGAGAGATTTCTTTCCTGCTTCCAATTTATGTTAGAGCTATGAAGTAAGCGCACACATTCTGCCTGTATTTCTCTCTCACAGCACCTTCTGTGAGACATGGAACCACTACTCTCTAGTTCCCATGTATGTTTGGGTCTGATTTATATTCCACTTTTTTAGCAAAATATCTTTACTCATATAAAGACTAAGTTTTTATTCATTTGCTTACTTTTGTTTTGAAACTGAAGGGATTAGCTACAACTTGAGGGCATCTGCCCAACAGATTGCTATACTCTGAATGATTCAGAGGACAAACATTTCAAGTCATGGCTTGTAATTCTTTTTGACTGCATGATGAGTCAAAGAACTTCATCCTAGATATGAATTTGCAGCATCTATTAAAGTATATCTACTGTAAGTGAATCTGTTAGTCTCGGCAGAATAAGCAGTAACCAAACAGTGGTTACCAGTTAAGCCAAACATCCAAAGCCAGTAGAGAAACAAAGAAGGAAAATGCTTGAATTGCTGCTTGAGGGCTTTTATCAGACTCCACATATTTTAAGCTTAGAGTAAGCCCGTGTTTTTTTTTGCCATTATATAAAATTTAGCACCCATTTGATACATTAGGTTGGGAAAAAGAGCAAATCAATGAACAACCAAGCCAATACTTTTGTCTAATGACATACCCTAATTTGTCTGAAACGGCCACATTTTTAACTTCAGTAAAGTTATTATTATCTAAAAATAAACTTTGATCCTGAGGGTCTAGTATTAATTCTAGACAGTAAGCAATCTACATAATTTCTGGTTTCCCAATAACAATACAAATTATTAAAAGTAAATTCCCAATTTACCTACAAAGATCTTGAATAGCAAAAAAAATAAATAGATATTCACTTCAAAGGGAACTTGGAGCAATGAATGACTATATAATTCTATCATAAAACAAAAAAGTCTTTGATACATTGTCGTGGTTTAACCGCAGCCAGAGGGCTTGTGCACTCACTCCCAGTGATTGGTGCTGGGCTGGAAGCAATCGAGGCCCACGCCCCCCACCCCCTCCCCAGGGGCTGCCCCCCCTTCCCAGCTCCCAGAGGGATGGGGAGGAGAATCGAAAGAATGCAACTCCCACGGGCTGAGATAAGAACAGTCCAGCAACCAATGTACAACACAAATCACCACCACTACCACCACCAACAACAATGATAAGAGATAATAGCAAGGGAAAAGAGTACAATACCACCTGCTGAACAACGAGTCCGACCCGGCAGACCCCCTGTCCTTCCGGGTAACTCCCAGTTCCCCCTGGGCATGACGTGCTGTGGTATGGAATACCTCTTTAGTCAGTTTGGGTCCTGTCTCTGCTTCCTCCCAGCTTCCCCTCCTCCCTGGCAGAGCATGAGGCTCACAAAGTCCTTGGCCAAACCAAAACATCATTTTTATCAGCTTTGTTCCCAGCCCGAAAGTCAAAACACAGCACTGCACCAGCTACCAAGAAAGAGAAAAATGACTGCTACTGCTAAACCCAGGACATTATCCACCCCTTATTCCATACCATTCACGTCATGCTCAGATCCCACATTTTCAATATACCATCACTCTGATCTCAGTGCACTTCTATCTTAGTGCATGGACTAGTCCCTGTAAAGCTGCTGAGTCCATCTGGTCCATGATGTCAGGCTCCATCTCTTGTATCAGTCTTTCAGAACAGAGAGGCTGCGTGCAGTATTGGGTTGTTGCCTGCTGATGGTGATCATTCCCTTACTGTAGAACTGGTTCTGTCAAAGTTCATTCTCTGTTGGGATGATGGTTGAAGGGAAGTCAGAGCTAGTCGCGGAGGCCTGAAGACATCTGGTTGATGGGCTATTAAAGTATTACACAGCAGGCAACAACATACAATTACTGCACGGAGCCTCTCTGTTCTGAAAGACTGTTACAAGAGATGGAGCCTGACATCATGGACCAGATGGACTCAGCAGCTTTATAGGGACTAGCCCATGCACTAAGATAGAAGTGCACTGAGATCAGAGTGATGGTATATTGAAAATGTGGGATCTGAGCATGACGTGAATGGTATGGAATAAGGGGTGAATAATGTCCTGGGTTTAGCAGTAGCAGTCATTTTTATCAGCTTTGTTCCCAGCCCGAAAGTCAAAACACAGCACTGCACCAGCTACTAAGAAGGAGAAAAATGACTGCTACTGCTAAACCCAGGACATACATAAACTCACCATAATCTACATCAAGTTTAATGCTCTCTTAGGCTCAAGATAGGTTGATGTAACATGTAGATACTGTGACAAGTGTCAACAAATCAAAACCATATTAATGAATTCTTTAAAAGCAAGCTCTGAGTTGTGTTATCCTGGTCCTGAGATAACAAGTGAAAGAGCTTGGGTTTTTTTTGGTGTTTCTGGTGCACAGCCCAAATACAGTTTGTCCAAATACAGTTAATTTGAAAACTGGAAATTACACTATCTGTCCATAGACAGCTAGAAAGATAGATCGAAAGGGTTGAAAAGAAGAAAAATTCAACATAATTTTTCTTATTAGCAGAAACACTTATAGGATGAACTCAGATGTGCTCTACAGTCATTATTCAAATATCAATGTTACGTGCCAGACAAGCACTTGTCAAATATACTTGATTCTTCTCTGAGCCAATTCCTATAAGTGAATTAATTACCTTTAAACTGTCCTTCCAGCTCTATTTTCTTAAACTTTGTGTTTAAGGTAATCCCAAATTCTGTATGCTTTTTGGGGGCTATTGACAAACAACAACGATTTAAACACGAGGAATAATTAATATCATCAATTTGATAGCATTTGCTTTATAAACTCCACAATGCATTAACATATCAAAGGATAATGCATTCTATTTAAAAAAAGAAGAAAGGAGATATTTTGATTTTTTCCCCTATAAGTTTAAAAGAAAAAAATCTCTTTAACAGAGGTATTACAGATATAAGCTTTTTCCAGAAACCACTGAAAACAGTCACTCTGGACCCCCCCCAAGCTTAACTAAAACACACCTAATCTAACAATATTCCACAGACTGTCTAACAAAGCTAACAAGCATCCACACCCTTATTGTAACTTTTCAAATATGACTAAGTCATATTTGATTACAGCGAGATAGTTCAGAAGCTTACAAATAAGCATATAGGACTAATGTTCAAAATCTGGAGAAAAATTTTGCCATGAAGTAACAGATTCATTTACTCGTACTTTGTTAATACAACATAACTTTTGCATTAAGCTGGTAAATGATAGCTTAATCAATTCCATTACTATAGGATCAAGAAAACCAAAACAAAGGAAAACAAAACAAATGCAAAAATTTTTCTGATTCAGTATCATAAGTACTTAGTAACCTTTAAAATATTCCAAAATCTCTGCTTTCTGCTATATTTCCAAAACCCATTAAAAAAATCTGCATAATTGTTCTTAAGGACTATGAAAGTACTACATTTACAAATATACCCAAGTTTTAAATACTCCCCCCCCCCAAAGATAGAAGAGTTTTCCAAAGTAATCAGTAAGTGCAGTTTCAGGTGATTTTAAAAAGCAGGTTCCAATACACTTTCAGTATTCCACCAAGGCAGAAACTGAAAAAAATCACAGCAGTCCTTTGAAAGCACAGAACAACTACATAAGCTAAGAGCAGCATGCAATTCATGAATATGGTTCATTACCATGGTTACAAGCTGTCAGCACAGGCCGCTGTGTGGTTGGACTGAGATTTTGCAGTATGTCTGCAAAAGAAGGAAACAATGGAAATGAAACACATCTTTGAAAGTTACTGAAATATTCTAACAACATTACTAAGCAGAATTATGTAGAAGTTGGATGTTCCTAGGTGTAAAGTGACAATTACATACCAGTGACACTTTTTGATTCATTTATAGGGCAAGATGACTTTTACTTTCCCCATTCAACTAAAACATTAAAGTACACGTGGCTGTATTGAGGAGATTTGTCATAATAATCATGCTATGTTAAGCTCAGTAAATTAATCTCTTAAGTGCTACTACCATCAGCAAACCAGCCTGAACACCCCTAAAAGTTATCACTGCAAGAAAAAAATTAAACCAAATAGCACTCAAATTCTACAGCTCTTGTAACTTTCTATGGGACATAAAATGTAAAGTAGAATATTCACCTTTAGACCTCGGTGCCCTTTTCCTTCGGTCTCGAAAAGCTGCACCTGATTGCAAGGCCTCCAACAGGCTATCCATCACACCAGTCTCCTCACCTTCTGTAAAGGAGAGAGAAGGAACCCTCTAGGTTACCATAGCAATATCAAAGCATAAATAATAACTATAAACAACAATAATGAAAGGTATTAAGGGTACTATTAAAACTTTTTATTTCAAACTTAGACCAGGGTTTTAACATTCACAATTTGCTCTCTTGCAATTAATCATAACTGATTTGGTCTTCTATACATTGAACTAGGCTTAATTTTATTTCATTCATTTCACATTCCTCTTTCTCTATAGTGAGAGTGAAGTAGTTTTAAGTGAAATGCCATTTCACTCATATTTTCATTTCAGTACCCTTTTGCAACCACAAATAATCATCTTCATGTCAGCTTTCAAGAGCTGTCCCTAAAAATTATTTGCTACATTAGACAGGAGATCATTTCAGTTATTGTTATAAAACATTGAAATTGTTTCTCAGCAGGAAGCTGAGTGAACAAGATTGGACTGGATAGGTAGCTTTAATCAAAAGCCGTTTTCCCTTCCTATTTAATGACTGCTGACCGATGTTAAATAATAGATGTAGCTCAGGAAAATTCTACTTATCCTATTACACATGTATGTGTAATACCCATCCAAAGACTTATGAATGTTACTGTGAAATGATAATTAAATGCAAGCACTAAAAACCCTGCTTTTATTTTCTCAAATAAAAACATCAGCAGATGTTAGACTTTTGAACCTCGTTAACCCCTTGTGTCTGCGCCTGGCAGGAGAAAGAACGCTACTCCAAGGATTTACTATATGATGAAAAATCACCATGGAGGAATAAAGAATTACATGACAGAAATATCATTATGCCTCACTGGGCAAAACTCCCTCAGTCAACACGCTACCTTGGATACAGTCAGACACATCACATGATTCTGCAGTCATTGATAACAGTGAATATTCAAATCAGGATCTAAACTAGTTGATGGGTATAACAAGATGCCGCATCACTAAAATGGAATTCTGAAAGCACTGGACGATGAATAAGGAAGCAAGGCAATCTTCTAGACCTGAAATTGGGGGAAAATTAGTATGGGAAATGTTCCTTTCCAACACTGTTTCTGTCTCTTTCTCTGCTTTAAATTTCATCTTTCAATAAGCTTTAAAGAATTCTAGCATCATCTTTCTAAGGTAAGTGGTTTCAAGGGTAACAAAAGTAATTCAGACAAAAAAGCTCAAAGTTGCAAACAGGAAGGTCTGGCAAAGTACTGTAAAACCAGCATGGACCAAAGCATGACTATGACATTCTAGAAAAAAAACATATTTACTTTCATTATTCAACATGTAAGTGAAGAGTTGAATCTAATTTAGCTTCTGAGAACCCCAAGTCTGGGTATCATTTAAAAGCAGAAAACAAAAACAAACAGAAAGAGGCACAAGAATTTGGGAACTGAGATACGCAAAAGATTATTTAAAAAAAATAATCATTTCTTGTCTCAAAATTTGAGCTTTCCATCAACAAATTGAAGAAAAATGTCCTTCATTTATATTTTAAAGTCACATAGTGGTCACCTCATAATAAGAGTTTATATGCACTTAAACATGTGTAAAGATCACAACACATGCTAATTAATATTGACTTTAATTTAAATTACATTTTCATAAACATTTTTAATTTTCTGTATTACACCAGTAACTAATTTATTATTTACAGGACCAAAATAATTTAATTGAAAATATCTTTTTGTGCAATTGTATTACAAATTGCATTTAGTAGGCACTTCAGTTACTTTTGCTTGCATTTTTACCTTTCTTTAATTTCTGCTAATTCTACATGTATATTTGGCTTTAGTGAGTAATTTTGTTTTCACTTTTAGAATGTCATGAATTTTTCCACCAAGAAGAGTCCTCTTCCTTCCTTGTAGTATTTGAATTGCCACTCTCCCAGGATGCTGGTCCTTAAAATGACAAAACTATAACCTGAGAACACCCTTAGAATAATAGAATTCTATAGGCTGGAAAATGCCAAGATCACCTTATCCAATCATAAACCTAACACTGCCGAGTTCACCACTAAGCCATGTCCCTAAACACCACATGTACACATACTGTAAATACCTACAGGGCTGGTCACTCCATCACTTCCCTAGGCAGCCTGTTCCAATGCCTGACAACCCTCTCAGTGAAGAATTTTTTCCTAATATCCAATCTAAACCTCCCCTCGTGCAACCTGAGGCTATTTCCTCTCATCCTATCACTCACTACCTGGGAGAAGAGACACCTCACTACAGCCTCCTTTCAGGTAGCTGTGGAGAGCAATAAGATCTCCCAGTTCCTTCAGTTGTTTCTCATAAGACTTGTGCTCCAGACCCTTCACCACCTTCGTTGCTCTTCTTTGGACATGCTCCAGAACCTCAGTATCTTTCTTGTAGTCAAGGGCCCAAACTGAATGCAGGATTCAAGGTGAGGTCTCACCAGTGCTGAGTACAGGGGGATGATCACTGCACTGGCCCTCCTGGCCACACTATTACTGATACAGACCAGGATGCCGTTGGCCTTCTTGCCTATCTGGGCACAAGCTGGCTCATGTTCAGTCAATCAGCAACCCCAGGTCGTTTTCCACTAAACATTTTTCCAGCCACTCCTTCCCAAGACTGGAGCGCTGCACAGGGTTGTTATGGCCTAAAGACAGGACCTGGAACTTTGCCTTGCTGAACATCACACCACTGGTCACAGGCCATTGATCCAGCCTGTCCAGATCCCTTTGTAGATCCTTCCTACCCTCCAGCAGATAACCCTGCCAACCAGCTTGGTGTTGTCTGCAAATTTACTGAGAGTGCACTCGATCCCCTTCACTAGATCATCAGTAAAGATATCAAACAGAACTGGCTCCAGTCCTGAGTCCTAGAGATCACCATTTGTTTAGTTTCCTATGACTAATGAACTATCACAACTATGAATATGGTTTGAAATGTACATAACAAATATAATTTAATTATGTATTCAGCTTCATTTTTTTAACTTTCCCTTTCTCCAACTGATGCCATGCAATTCCTTAAAATGCATATGTCTGGAATGAAAAACTCAGTGAAGAATTTAAAACCAAAATCATGCTTGAAGAAACTTTGAGGCCAAGCCATTAGCTACAGTAAAGTACATGAATGCTGGGGGAAAGTTTATAAGCATTTTTGGTAATAGTAATGCAAAAAAGACTGAATAATATCACAGTCCCAAAAAGTATACTGTAAATTTTATGGAAAAGAGTTCATAAGCTTTGGTTTAGGAAGCAGGAATAAGACAAGAAGAATTTCAATCCTATTTCAGCATGTAATCTCTTTCCTTTTAAGCCTATCCAAGACTACTATGGATATCATAGTTATTTCAAAAAATTAACAGTTTTCAGTAGAAAAAAAGAATTCCTGGAGCATTATCTGCTAAACTATAAAAAGACCCACCAAATAAACAAAAAAAACTAAATAATGGAATATAAATACTAAAAAGCCACAACTTTTTGTATCATAGCTGTAACATATTTATCTATTTTTCATACTTATCTGAAACATACCATAGTCAGAAACTAGATTATAAATTAGTGCTTCTGCTGACACGCAAAACAGTTAACAGAAGAAGAAACAAAGTGTATAGAAACTTGAATTTAAAAACCTCCCTAGTAGTTTCCCTGTATGCATGGATGGTATTGAAAAAAGTTAACCGCTGCAAACAAAACCATTCATAGTTAATAATCTATGTACCTGAAACATGCAGAAAGCTCATTTTTCAAACTCCTACTCCTTCAGTTAGGCTCCAAATTCTGGGATTTTTTTTTTCTGATTCCTAAGTGAACAGTTGACACCTTCTATGAAGCTACAGAACTAGCTATAAATACTCATACTATCCACAATGTTGTCCAAGTTTATATGATGGGAATTTTAAGAAATGAAAATGTAACATGCAGTATTTTAGAAATCTTAAATTGTCCCAGGACAACTGCATACAACATTGCTACAGTGATAGTATAAGAGTCACACATATTGTCCAATATTAACAATTCCTATGGGACCTTTAAATCGGCTTTCACAAGCTGCTACAGACTACTGCCACCAATCCAAACTGGCTTCCTAATTAGTCAAGTGTATACATCTTTTGACATCCTAGAATGAGTAATTCCAGTTGGCTTGCAGATAGTTGGATAGCCCACAATAATTCCTTTGAGGAATACACCCTCTTATGATCTAAATAATCTCTTTTAACTGCAGAATGCATTTAAATACTTTTTAATATCGTACCCAATTAAGACTCATACAAGTGTCTTTTAAATGCCATCTAAAGCAGAAGTAAACTTGTCAAAATAGCAGGTAAATTTTGCCCTTGACATTTCAGTACCAGATATAAACTACCTAATTTCATATTGTGTCTTTAAAAATGTTAAGAATATTAGAGACCCTCCTCTTCAGTGTGCTTTTATAAGCTTTACAGTATGAATTTAGTATATTTTATGATGATAACAACAGACACTGCAGTTAGTAATGAGTCCTGTATTTTAAGTTCTTATTAAGGAAAAAATTACATATACCATAATACCAGAAGCATGTCCACTGACATGACAGAAACACAAATATCATTAGCAATATAGATTTAAAATAAGAGTGGGTGCAACAACATTACTTTGTAAGAAAAATGTTTCATTTTTACAGTTCCCCTGCATCTTTCCAATACAAACTAAAACATCACACTCAACACCAGGACACTAGAAGCTTACTTTACCAGGAGGAAAACAGAAGAATATATCTATTTCCTCTTTCAAGAAATTAAAGCTTTATTCAGCTACTCAATAAAAACAAAAAGAAAAATCTGCTTTTTTTTTCCCCTCAATGAAGGCAAAAACTAAGACACTTCACAAAACCCAAGAATGCTTTAGCATATTTTTTTTTTAATCTCAGTCCATACAATAAACAGATTTATCTACAGGGACTTTGACTGTCATTTTCTACTGAGATCTATTTATGGCACTGCAATTACATATAGCTTTTTGTTACACTGTAAATAATGGAAAGGATCAGCTCATAAAGCCAGTCTCTGAATACTAAGCCCCACCTGAAATTAAAAGCTTGGACTAATGCATACATTAAAAACAGACCTGCAAATTTTGTAGTGTAACAGAACAAAAATTGTGTGCAAAAACTCAAGGGCTACTCATCAAGTTATCTGAATTAGGAGTCACTTTAATAATCTTTAATTATTTAATTATATGAATTAGCAAAGACTCCATGGCAGAACACAAGCTTTTATATAATCTAAAAACAAACTTGGAGTGCTGAAGCTATTGGATTTGTTCTTGTAGTCTGAAGTCCTGATCTCACAGTTCAGTAATTACCAGAATGAATACTTTTTTATCCTTGTTTAACTAGAATATAAGACCTAATATAAGTCTATGTGTGCGTGAACATCTGTCTCTTGGTTACTGTGTTTCTCTGAAGGAGTTCACCAAGCACAGGGAAAGACATTACTATTTCCATTCAAATTTATAAACAGATAAATCAGAAAATATACACAATAATCACTCATACTGACAGCTTTGTTACAGAGATGAGGGGCTGACGGAAAAATTAGAAGTTAAACAATTTTTCACTTGTGGAGTGAGATAAAGTTCTGAATGGATTACATGACTGAGCTTAGTCAAAATAAAAGCTTCCAGACAGTTTTGGGTGGGCAAGACCCTATTCATTTGGGTGGCTATAAATGCACGAAATTACCCAGGAGAATCAGATCGAAGGCCCTTTGTATGCTAGTAGCCAACAGCAAACATCTATAAAAGCGACAGGATAAATATGCAATGACATTTCTAGAATGGTCTCTTGGTCTCCAGCCATTTGTGATTCAGAGTTTTTATTTTCATTTAATAACTTTCAATGGATAGCAGCTGTCAGAGAAACCAAGTAACTTCTGTCAGCAAGCTTCAGAGCTTCAGAATATTTCGGTATGCAGTAACAACACTGTACTTCTGTACAACCACTGAGGTATTGCCGAGTGAAGATAAGCGTCACAGTGAACAGCATAGAAATAGAAGCAACAGCAGATTCAGTTTGAAGAAGGAGTAAAAGACATGACCTTCTCTTCTGCTAGCTTTCCAACAATGACAAAGGAGGTTCTTGACTCTTTTATAACCTTGGACTAAGGAAAGTAAAAATAAAGCGTACCCTCTAATGCTTTGGTAAGGATATTTATTCTTCCTGTCCTCTGAAACTTGAAAGAAGAAACTTTTGATGACTCAGGGAAAAAAAACAAAGAATAAAAACATTTACACATAGCAGGAATGGGAGCTTAAAGAGGACTCTGATGTCTACCTCCTTATGGAGACATGCAGCAGTATTTGGAGTACTAAATGCTTACTCAAACCAAAACCTATCATCTGCATATATGTTAAGAGTTCCTAATCTCAGATATGGCTCCAGGGACTGTAATTTTTTTTTCATGGTAATGCCAGTTTAAGTTTGCAGCATTCTTTTCATATTTGTTTAGAAATTTTACTGCTACAACACAAATGACAAGTCTTATAAGAATATTTATCTGCAGACATTACTTTATTGATCCTTAATTTTTTCAACAGTTCTGTTTGTTTTGACAATTTCTCTCTCTCCCAAACACAGCTGCTATTTATTTTTTCAGGGGCTTTGTGTAAACCTCAGATTCACAAATGCCTTTCAGCTACTATCTCCAAAGGTTCCACTTCTAAGTAAAATTTTCAGAAAGAAAATTTCTTCAAAGCATCTTGCTCTTTTGGAGCTACTACTTAGTAAAAACAAATAGCTACTGATGCATTCTGAGCCCATGGGTTGCCAACAAGTTCATGAACTAGATCGCCATGTTTGAGAAGATTTAGCACCTTTGAGATCTTGTTAGAACGACTTGTTCCTATTAGAATTGATCTGAATGTACATTAATTAAACCCCAAAAACTATTTTCTCTGCACTAAAAACATCCAGTTCCCTGAAGATCCAGCAGTGCAAGACTTGATAAGATTTTGGTGTACCTCATCTTTTGCTGTGGTATCTCCAGATGTATCCCACATGGCCTTGTTATTTATTTTTAAATGGAACTTACCTGTATTTTATGATTCTCTGTATAATTTGCAAGTACAAATGTGACAACTATTTTTGAGGGAATGTCTGTTGTAAGCAGTTTACCCAGATTTATACTTCACTGTCAAAATGATACAATTGCAGCTGAAAAACAACCTCCATAATTAGTGACATATCGGGTGACATCATTCCAGTAGATTTGTGGTCCATGCGTGTCATAACTCATTCTTCATGTATATGACTTTATTTACTTCTAACGGGCATATAGCAAAATTCGATCTAATTTCTAAGCTGTCATGGCCTTAATGTCAACTGTCCACTAATTATTAACATGAGTAAGTATTGAGCAGGCTACTTTATAAAGGTCCCACAGTTCTTTCTGCTCATTATTATTCAATATAAGAGGAAGAAGTTACACTCCTCACAGTTATTTCTTCCCCGCTGGCCTCACAATAAAAGCAATCCTTAAGAATAACTTTAAATAACAAAAAGTGATCTCAGGAGTCCTCTTGGAGAAGCGGTTCCAATTTGAGGCCAGCTGGAGGCAGTCATGGAACAACTGTAAAAAGTAATAAGCACCACGGATGAACCAGGATGAATGGATTAAAAAAGGGGAAATTCCCTACAGTAGAGAGCCCTTCCACAAAACAGTTGTTGGATATTAATATTATAACATCAAGATTTCTTTATATATATAGCACTATCAGATCTTTAGTCCCCTTCACAGTAAATTTAGTTGCACAAACCATATACCTAAATGCCCAAAATCTAGCAATAAACTTACTGCTGTCCAAAATTTTTGTTTTTCAGGAAAGTGGTCCAGCAGACAATTTAAAACAATGAATTATCAATATATGCTTGAAATTACTGACGTCATCTCGATTGTAATAGAACTTGAGCAATTTTGATAATCTGTGACATCTGCAGTCCTTCATTCCCCTCAAATGCTATTAAGAAGTACTGATTCTCCTCTCCCATTGAGAAGAAAGTAATAAAATGGAGGACTGACAAACTTGAGATAGGCAGGGAAAACAGGGTCTTTGAGGGCACCTACTAATACAAGTAGGTTTGAGGATTTTTTAATTTATCTCAAAGGCAAGAATATTATCTGTTGAAATCTGAATTTCAATTACCTAATTATGTTTACCATTCTTACTGCTTAAGCTGTCAGTGCTGGGATCCATGGTGTCCTTTTGTTCTGCAGAACACTGCAGAAATAATGAAAATATTCATACTGCACAACTTAGTAGATGGTAATAAAGCAGTAAATGTTTGTAGAACCAAAACCTAAAACACTCTTAGCTAGCTCGAGACATGAATCTATTTTTCTCCAAAACCAGACAAACAATATAAAACGTCTGCAGAAATAATTGTTTCAAAATTGGTTGCTAATAAGTTCATAACTGTCTAAATGAACTGAAACACAGATTCAAAACCATTTAGTTGCAATAAAAGTGAAACTAACACAATTGAAAACTAATATTTTAGATTGGAAATCAGATATTTTAGAGAACATTTTGGCATCTCTTCACTGTTTTAGTGTAAGAAAGGGCAGCCTTTGTAAATAACCACGGATTAAAGTGGGTTGTTACTTAAATAGTATTCAAAGTAAGACACAGTGAAGATGCCACAATGATGGAGTTCTCAATTAAATTACAACGAATTTAGCTGGTGTTATCACAGTTATAGAATTCTTTACACCGTGATAAGATCAAAATAATTGATTGGTGTGCTTTCTACTGAGAACCTGAACAGCACGAGAAAGTATGTATCTGAATGTTAACAGTATGCAGACAAGTGGCATTTACATAAAGATCCCCATCCGCTGGCTATTTACCTTTGGAAGGACAGCATGTGATAGTTTGAACTGGCTTCAAAGAAGCAAGTAAAGCAACCTTATTGACAAAGCATCTCACAATGGATATAATTTTGTAGCCCAGAGAATATTCTGAGGATAGATTTTGTTATCATAAATTTCAAAATACCAAGTACCATTCACTGCGTAGACTTTCAAAAATTTTATTGAATTCCACACACTTTTCAAGCTAAGGATAAAGCTGAAAGGAAAATATGGAGCTGATATTTTTACACTTAACCTTTTTTATCAGTGAAGCATTTGAGCTATGATCGTTAGGACACTTAAGTAGCACCGCCTATGATGTAAGGTAGAGATTGAGAATTTTAGCAAATTACAATTTAGTGATCCAAATCTGACATTGGCTTCAGGTCCAAATCTCAAAAAAACACTTGCAAGGGTAAGTCAAACAATTGCATATAATTAAGAAACCCTAACTATGGTCTTATAAGCAGAAGTCCAAATTTGTATTATAAAGCCTACCTAAAACTTCAAGTCTTTCTAAAAGACACCACACTACATATTCATAAAACTCTACACACTTCACAATCTATGTATATATTTATACCTGAAATATATAACAAAAATCAAACTGAAAACTTTATGAGGATTTATCACAGTATACATATTTATTTATTTTTAGAAAGTGACCTTATCAACACTGGGCTTGGTGTAACAGTATTTCAAAGGCAGTCTGAGGCAGAGGTATGGATGACAAACCTGTGATCTAGATGACTAAGCTGTCACCTGTGTATGAAAGGCACAGCATAGGCTAGAAAAGACTACTACAGTTAATGAGAAGGCTGGTATATGGTAGGAGCACCTTGAATTTCATGTTTGGAATATATGTCGGTTACTAGTAATGAAATTATTGTTTTCACCCAGAAGGAATTAGTTTAGGCTAAAAATCAGGAGTTACCTTAAATACAGAATCATCTTCCTTTTGGGTTAATAAGGTCTATGTAGTGCTGGTCAAACTTCATTTAATAAAGTCCTAATGTGCTATATGCAACCTACTAACTCAACTCACATATTTCGTAGACATTAATAAGATCTATATTTAGGTACATATTTCTTTAAGATCTTAAGTTTTATGTGAATGCAGAAAAAATGTCAGTAATACCCTCCAAATAGCTAAAGACTTTTTCAGTATTATGTAGGTCACATTTATGAGAAGAAACGGATCTCTCTTTCCTCCATCTTATATAGCCAAAGGAGGCACCGTAGGCAACAAAACGCAACGCTTCAAATAACTTCCAAAAGCAGATGAAAGCTGAAGAAATCCACAGAAAAGGACTTCAAGAACACAGGAGAATCTAGGACAGGTTAAATGTCTGTGTTTTAAATTAGACCATGGCTAACAAAACAATCATAGGATGTTGATATAAATCCTGTTTAAGCTTTGGATAGCAGCCCAGGCCTTGAAAGGTATGGGCACAAGCTGAAAGCAGAAGCTCCAGAACCTTAAACTAGTCACTAATGGCCAATTAAAGGTCAGTGAAAAAATAGCACAATCTCAAGCACTGGGAAAAGACTGCTCTTACATTAACAAAAGAAGCAGCGGCTAAGCAAGGGAAAAGTATCCAGCTGAAGGCACTGCTGGGGAATTAACATCCCTCCCCCTTTGCATCCTGTAATCTAGAGAAGAGGGTCAGGAACTGTCTAGAAACTAAACCGTTTTATAATAGAATAGGATCCCAAACTGGGAGCACGGAAGGGAAGAGAAGATGGTAGAGAAGACAAAACAATACCCACTTCGGTTCTAGCTTTCCTTGCAGAAGACCTATCAAGTTTCAACATGACTTCTCAACTAAGACCATCACTAGTAGCCACCATTGCCAACTTTACGTTATCAGCTCCACGGGATTTTATATTCACATCAAATTTAGGACACAGATGTTAAGGCTTTATTATGTAGTGTTAGTGATACTAAAAAGTAATTTGTAGTGGTAGTGATAATGTCATTCAAGTAATAATTGAAATAATGTTTCTACAAATCCAGCATCTGATCCAGTCACCATATCATGAAAAGATATGCAGCAAAATTCAGTTACTCCACAGTCACAGTCCAAGTGAGAGTGTTTTGCTATTTTGACAGAGGGCAAACCTGGCTAGAAATTTGTCAGCAGGTCAGATATAAACATTTTGTCACTGATTTACAGATTCTAAATCAGAAAGCAGCTTGCAATGAACTAGTTCTGGCTAGGAAAACAAAAAGAATTAGTTTTTTAATATCTGTTAGTCTTCCATTAGAACTGGAGAAACATTTGCCTCTTCAATTAAGAAATAGTTTTCATAAGTTTTTTTTCACTGTCAGGGTCTTCTAATAGACTTTAAAAATGATGTTGCAGACAAGCAAAAGAAACCTTACAAGGAGCTTTGCAGAACAAAACCCCAACTAATCAGTGGCCAGCTTAGTGAATATAACATTCAAGACATTTAGGTAATCCTAACACCATCTTTTACCATTCTGCTGTTGTCTAGATCAGTCATTCCAGACTGAACCTTGAATGGCTGCTAACAAGGAAAGGAAAGCTCTTTCTGTAGACTTATATGATTCAATAAAACCCCAAGCTACTAAGAAACAAAGCAGCTATTTATTCAATGACCCAGCTGATCTGCAGATGACAAGTATATAGCTCCCTGCTGCATTAGCAAAAGCAGTAGGTTTAAGTAGCAGAGGCTTACATACACGTGGATTAATATATGTAAGTCCGTAATGTTGGCACCTGTATTCTGGAAAGCCTGAACATGAGATTATTAATAAAGGGACTTGAGAGAAGCTTTAATTTTCCACAGAAAACTCCTAAATCTCCACCCAAAACGCTATCAGTCATACATACAAATGTCTGAGAAAAGAATGCTTAACCTCTTTTTAGACACTTCCAAATATGCATGAATTCTTATCCTTTCCTAGTCTTCAGCATCATTCGCTATCTTCCATGGGCTTTAAAAAGATTGTCACGGATAGTCTTGTGATTGGGCTTTGAATTTACTTCTGAAGAGTTAGTAATTCTGTGTTTCAGAGAGCAGCTGCCTGGTTTCCCAACTTAAGAGAAAGGTTTACTCTTGCACTTCAAAGCATGGATGTTCTTATGGAAATAAATTAAATACTTCTGGCCTGAAGAATCTCTGAAACTAAGCACACAAACTCTGTCTACTACTGAAACATGGAAGAGACACATAATGGTTTATTCCAGGGTTTGAGTGGGGAACTATTCAACAAGATCTGCTCAGAAAAAAATGAAAGCAGCTCATGAAAATTTACACAGTAAGTCATGTGTCATTCTGAAGGATTCCAGAAGCTCAGTCTGGGATAAAATGTAGCGGTATACAGGACCATGAGGTATCTTTCCCATAACAAAGAATTCACAGTGTCTGCCTTCTCTTTTGGTAAAAAAGACAACACAGCATGAGTAACTTTAAAAATGTATGGCTGGGGTTGCTTTTTAGAAAGGTGCTTCAATAGGGACCTACTGAAATAACAGTCAACATGAAAAGCTGCTTTATTGTGAAGATGACAGAACATTGCAATAGGTTGCTCAGGGAGGTTGTCCAAGGAGTCTCCTTCCCTGAAGTTATGCAAGAGCTGTCTGGACACAATCCTGAGCAACGTGCTCTAGGTAACCCTGCTTGAACAGGGACATTGGACTAAAAGACACCCACTGGTCCCTTCCAACCTCAAGCATTTTGTGACATATTTAAACTAAAATCTTAAGAGTACTCCAGGAAGGGCTTATTCTCATAAAATAACAAAAATGAATATGTAACTTCAGTTAAAATAAAATAGCTTTGCAATTTGGAACATGTTTTCAGGTAACAAAAGGGGTTTGAGCATAATTAACATTTGTCACACAAGGTTCAATATATTCTAATAGAAAAATACAAAGCAGCATTACAAGTTCTAAATTCATGAAAACAGGTAATTAGAGGAACTCATTAACAAAATAAAATTTAAGGACCTCTTTGCCGTAAACTTTAATATGTGAAAATGTTCATTTATTCTGTCTTTTCTCATAGTATGTTCAGAGAATGAAAAAATAGCAGCTTTATTTTCAGCAAATGCTTGGTAAAATGGGTTTTCTGTGTTACTTACCTGTTTTCATTTCTAATAAGCTCTTTTTCTTTTGTTGCCTCTCTTGCTTTTCTTTTTCCGCTTTTTCCTTAGCTATTTTAGCACGCCTCTGTTTTTCTTCTGCTTCTCTCCTTCTCATATTCTCCTTTATTGCTTGCTATGAAAAAGAAAGTTCCATTAAAACTGAAGTCTTATCAAAAACAAAGCTGAACCTTAAAAACAAAGAAAAAAGCTTTAAAATCACATCTCCTAACTACCAACCTTAATTTCTCAAGGCAAATAAATATTTTACATTCCATATTTAATGCATTTTATTCAAAAAAGTAAGCAAATTCAGAATAAATACCTTAAAAGCATACTGATTGTCCCCAAATGGGGATTAGAAATTCAGCAAGAAATGCATCTTAAGAATACACACATTAATGGAAGAACAATTCAAAATATCTAAACCACTTGGTTTTACAAAACTGTTACTATTTGTATTTCTAGAATAGTTTCAACATTTATTCTTTCTCATGCTGCCGCTATGCCAAATAAAACAGGGCTGCTTGGGTAACTGTGCTTTGTTCTTATCTTATCCACATGTGCACTCATTCACTGGTCTTACAAATGTTTGTCTTCAGGTTAATACCCATATACCATTGTTTATTTTGAACTACAAATTAGTACTTCATAACTTCCAATGAAGTCCAAAACAAACCATGGGTTTTAAATCATTATTTTGCGTATTCAGACATTAAATAAGAAACTGTCACATTCAGTACTTTAACAAAGCTATTTTAGGATTATTTTTTCATTATGTCAGTGTTAACTATTTTTACTGGTAAATTCTTAGTGCCAGTGCCTCCCTTTAAATGTGAACTGCCAGGCACCTATTCTTCATTGCAGAAAGTTTATCTTTTCAGAACGCAGTTATACACAAAATCTTGTCCTTCAAAATAGATCAAAGCGTCCCCCCCTACACAATGGCTAACATCTTCACAAGGTCTGAGGCAGAGGTCCCCTGTTGGCAGGGATATATAATATCTCATGTTGGTTTTAGTGGGAAAATGCCCAGTCTGCCTCTAGGAAAAAAAAAAAAAAAAAGTAAAATAGGATTAAAGGGTACTATAAAGCACAGATTGAGGATTACTGCAATATATGCACGGGCACCGTTTGTAGCATCACTGCAATAGATAGTGAACAAAGGAAGGGAAAAAAAAATCTTGTGAGGAAATACCTGCCTTTGATAACCAAACAATAAGCTTTCAATCATGAAAAATGAGAATGAAATGGACTTTTTAAACAAAGAAAAGCTGTACTTCCGCAGTGTCTTCTCCAGAGTCACCTCTGTCAATTTTCTTGACACTACGGGAGGAGGGGAGAACCCTGCTACAAACTGCTAAAATTCTGAAGTGAATTAATTTTAACAAGTTACTTGCTGAGTTTCAGACTGGGCATTCTGTAAACTGCTAGGCAAAACTCAAACGGGACTTGATCACAAGTACATATTTGACAGAGATAACACACTTCCCTAACACAGCTGACAAGGAAATTTCTAACTTTGCATATATACTTTTCCCCAAAAAAATTATAGCAGGAGGACTCAGCCACAGACTCCAGTCATCCAAATGTAGTTGTCTATTTATTTCTAATTACACTTATTAACTGGGCTTAACTTAGTAGGTCACACCTTCATATTCAGCACTTTGAAGTATCACACCTTGCTTCCAGCCTTTCTCTATCAGGACACTGGTCTTCCATAAGTTCCGTGTCATAACTTACAATTTCATGATGATGATGTCTTGGATACTGTTTAAGACACCTCCGCAGGATACTAGGCACTTCTCTTATTAGATCTCCTTTGAGTCACTGGGTAGATAATTCTCCCAAATTCTGCTAACTGTATTGAGTATGTATCAACTTGACTGTAACATGAGATTGGACGCCCAAACTCACATTCAGATGCCAATATTTAGAAGTCTATGCCCTAGAGCCAAATCTACATGGTTCTGTGTGTTTTCAACAACAACAAAAAAAAGATGTATAAGGTTCTGCAAAATGCTTATACTACAAATTGTCAAAAAATTTACACAGATGAACACATACTTGTCTCTCATACTGTTTGCATTTCAAAGATTAAATGTCTTAACACTTCCTTGCTCAAAAGGCCTAAAGACTTTGACATGGTCTGTGCCCTAGCTTTGGTGCTCACAGGGTGTAAGTAGCTGTCACAGTCACCAAACAACACTGAAATACAAAGTGCACACCAAAGTTAAGTACAAAGCACACACCAAAGAACCTGAAGTCTGTGGCTCTATATTTAAACATGTTTTTTTTAACATTTTAAACATTTTCATTAATTGAGAACAAAAAACCCCACCAGAATATAAGTAGGTAAGTACTGTACACAAATTACCAACTTTGCCTGACAACCGGGATGACTGAACTTCACTTTCCCCACACCTACTGGTGGCTTAAGTAGTCTTTTAGTCTTGGACTTTCTAAGAAGCCAATGATTTTTCAGCACTAATTTTAAAATGATTTTGAGCTAAGTTTTCTATGATGACAACCACCTTCAGTTTCTGACAGTAATCAAGACCAATGCTAAACAATTATGAAAATCAGACCTTAGCTGTCTCACACTAGGCGTCTCAAAAATCTTTTCCAAAAGGTCTCAAAACTGAGCAGCTACTCAATATTTTATTTAGTGTCATTGAATGATAAGGGGTTTCATGCCTTATCTACACATCTTTTTCATACAGCCTTCAAACTGTGTGCTGCAAGACAGAATTATTAATTTTCCTCAAGGTTTCTTCTATCATGCTCATCAATAATACCTAACTGTTTTGAAGCATTAATTAATCTGCCTTTATAATATTGCTGCAAAGCAGAGGTTAGTATCCGTGATGATTTTACAAACACAGAAAAAAAATATGGGAGTTTCCAATTTAGGATGAACCTAAGCATTTAGAATTCTTATTCTGCAGTGTTTAAATAGCAGGTATGGTTTAACCATCAGAAAATTAAAGTAACATAAGTATTTCATAAAATTTAGCAATTTTGAAATCAGATTTCTGAGATTCATTTTAGGCACTGAACAAGTCAGGAAAATATTATCACTGCTCACATTGAAAAATCTGGCACACACAATTTGCCAAACAAAATTATTCTGATGGAAGACTGTGCCTTCTAGGTTTTTAGTTGTTAAACTGTGAAGTTGCAAGAGGCCTGGTGAGCTTTAAGTGTTCCAATGTTTGCTAAATATGGGTTCCATTTTAAGCCCTATCCTCAAAATTAAGTCCTTTCCTTTTCCTTTCTGATGAAATAAAAATTTCAAACCCTTTCTCAGTATCTACAAAAAAAGTATTTTTCCCCTATCTACATCCTCAAATATTTTTGAAATTATTAAAAAAACCCCAACCATCCAAGCAAAACCGAACAAGACTGGGGAACATGCAAACAACTTAACTGTGTTGTAACAATAAGTGTCAGGTGCAAGGAGTGGATGGTAAAATGACTAATTGAATCTTTCT
Source organism: Neopsephotus bourkii (assembly GCF_033783945.1). Taxonomy (NCBI): domain Eukaryota; kingdom Metazoa; phylum Chordata; class Aves; order Psittaciformes; family Psittacidae; genus Neopsephotus; species Neopsephotus bourkii. The sequence goes on from NW_026900600.1 coordinate 809,886, forward strand.
ACAGATCGATAGGCATGAGTTAGATCATTGCTCCAGATTTTGTCACGAAGTTCATAATTCGATAATCTTTCTGCAGGAGTGTAGTCATCAAGTTAAGACATGCAGTCATAAGTAGCCAGATGTGACATAAGCCACCTTTTCCAAGTTATCAAAATTAATAAATTCATACATAATTGGGGACCTGCCTTTTTACTCTTCCATTTCTTGAGAAAGAGTTGCTTACCAGCCAAGTGTTCACAATCCATGAGAAAAAAAACCTATTTTTGCAAGGAAAGCTTAAAAGAAACAAACCAAAATCAGTCACAACCTCCACACAAAACCAGCTTCTCCCTGCCCCCCCTAAAACTACCGATCTGAATGTAGTCCTCAGTCACCAAGACAGCAGCCCCTACTAATCCTAAATAAGAGCTCTAGAAAAGTATTTTGAATTTATATAGACATCAGCTTTCCCTGAGTTGCTTGTGTTCGGTTATTTTAAATCAATGTATATAGCAGGCTTGAGTATGTATTCTGAAGTACATCAAGCTAATCATTCTTATTCCAGGGCTACACTGACAGTGGCAAAAGAACCTACAATATTTTGGAGACCATCTGATTATCCTAAAATTTGCCAAGATGACTGTTCATGGTCATACAGAATCAGCTCCAAGAATATAAAGAAATACCCTGGTGAGAAATTTCTAACTTACTTTTCAGAAACGTCTTTTGTTAAAACCTTTAAATCAAATTTTGGTAGGGAAAAAAACCTAACAAAACCAAACCATCACACCTTCTTTGGTCCCCCAAATAGAAGAAAAAAAACCACAACAACCAACCAAAAAAAAACCCCAAAACTCCCAGAGAGTATGAACTATGGTTTAAACTATGTTCTAAGTTCTACAGAAAAGGAGCAACACAACAATAACTTGAATCAGGTCAATAAACGGGATCATCAACTTGGATGAGGCCTTGAGGAACCTGGTCTAGTGGAAGGTGTCCGTGCCCATAGCAAGAGGGTTGGAACTAGATGATCTAGATGATCTTTACGGTCCCTTCCAAACCAAACCATTCTATGATTCTATGATCAACCTAATGTCTGTTTCTCAAGTGTAATTCAAATATTTCAAAAATAACAAAACAATAAGTCTTAGCCCTTTGTCCCGAATATCACCCTTTTAACGGGAAAAGACAAATGTAAGCATTTAAGATGCATAAAACAAAGTCCTAGAAAATCTACTGTCACAAAAATTTAAGATCCTTACAAAGAGAGTCTGAGGAAAATACACTATTTTTTTTTAAGCCAGGCTAAGGAGCTCTGAGTTTCAATAGCAGGGATCCTGCTTACAATTGCAAACCTCGGCACTGATCAAATGAAAAATTAAACAAAATAAAATGAGTCTGGATTTTGCATGGGAAGAACATGCATTATAAATATAGAATTACTGTTAGAATATTTGTTGTTATGTAAATAAATTTAGTTTAAAGTAAACCACAAGCATTCTTCAAACAGAAAATGCAGTAGAAAAATAGTAGAGTTTCAGGTTTTTCCTCTTCAGGTTATATATGCATAAAAGAGGTTCAGTTCTGAATTACATTCATTGTTGTTCAGAATTTGTAATTATTTCAGAAATTAAATAATTCACAAATAATAATTGAATATGCCACTACATTTAGGATATCTTAAAAGTTTAGGATGTGCCAAGTAAAATTTCTGATATGAGTATCAGGCACCATTTGAGGAGGAAAAAATAATTTTTAGATTGTTCAGTAACTGAAAGATTAGAGAAATAATTTCTAGGAAACATTAGGCATAAAATAAACAGACCATACCATGAACATTGTCCGGAAGTTATTTAAGTCCGTTAAAAACTCCTCCACTGAAACTTTTTTCAGATCAATGGCATAATATCCCATCACGTTCTGATAAAGCTTTTCCATGTTCTCATGCATCCGTGAAAGTTTACAAAAATCTTCTTTGGCATGAACCAGAAAGCTGTACACTGCTGTTAAGGCTGCAAGAATACTCAGTGAATCCAGTTAACCCCACAGATTTTACTTAACATTGATCTATATTTCATGCACAGTTTTCACTTGCAACTATTGGAAGTATCAAAAATAATTACATCAATGTCATACACACTTCCTAGTATTCATTGTGTATATTACACTTATGAGTAAATCAAATTTCATCAAATCTTCTCAATTCTTAAAATTTAAGGATTACTCTATTATCATAATATTTTGTATGAAATGAAGTGTATGAGACTAACTTCACGCACCTATGTAGCTTAATTAGTATCACTGTCTTCTTATTGAAACTAAAGTTTCAGGTATATCAATTACTGTTTATATGGAATTTAGGCATGGGTACCAATAACTAACCTGAATACATTAAAATATAAAGGAATAGTACGGTTCCTACTAAACTTAGAGTAAAAATGGAAATACTGATAACAGTGTTAAAAGTAAAGAGGACAAAAGATAAAAACTTCTTAACAGCTTTTTTTTTTTTAAATGCTGTTGTAGCAGCAGCGATGTACTGCTTTCTGTTCCTGGTGGCTGCATCAGTTATTTATGTTTTTTCTAAGGCTATTTGCAATGTCAATACAACTTCATTAAATTACAGGTGTAAACAATAGAACTACTTCCACAAGAGATAGACAATTCATAAACAGCACCAATATACTGCATAACACAAATGAAATAACCCCCCTATGTTTATTCAAGACTTTTGATAATACAGTTTGTCAAAGAAGCTCAGCAAAGAAATATTGTGTGCAATCATTTCCTTATGCAGGACAACCTCGTACGGTGTTTACTTTAATGGAATGGTAGCTAAACAAATATTTATGTTCCATTATTTTGCTGCTGCAGGAAAGACTACGAAAGACAAGAAATGGCAATTTTACCTTTACTCCCAATTGCCCACCCAACTGTTGCAAAAGAGAATTTACTGCATTTGTATACTTTATACTAGATACATACAGTACTGTCCCTTTATTTTATGAAGCACAGGATTTTTAATCAAGTGCATTAAAATTGAGACATGCAGGATTTTTGCTCTCCATGCTGTTTTTAATACACAGTAACAACTTACTGCTGAGTGACTGCTTCCACTCTTAAAGTTTTTTATGATGCACACTTTTCTAGTTTTATTTAGAGGCTGAGTTCCATTTGAATTGTACTATTAAATATCCTTCTGGTTTGTTAATATTGCTCTTAAAATACCAAGCAGTTAATAGCTTTCTTTTTGTTATTTAGAATCCATGCCAGTGTCATATGATAATGTTCTCAGACACGTACAGGAAAGGAAAAAATTCACAGCATTCAAATTAGCCACTGTGATGGCTCTTTAGCTAGGCCTGTAAGGGTAGAACAGTCTCCACTATGTCAAACTTGCAGAAAACGAGTAACTGAAGCCTAGATTTCAATGATTTTAAATTATACCTCTTCCATCATCGCCCCAACAACTTGATTTCAGGCTTTCTCTGACAAGCCTCTTTAGCCAGTGTGAGCTTCTTTCCATTTTTCTTTAACTTCACAAGTTGCAGTTTTTGAAAAGCTTCAGACTGCCTGTGCTGACTGGCTATCAACAGCCCGAACAGAATTGATGATGTTGGCCTACGTGTTCTTCCCATATCAATTGAATCTTTCTCCTTAACTTAGCTGCAAAAATGCACAAAGCTTACAAGAATCTACCCTTCAGAACTCAGTTTCTAGAAAATTATTAAGGATGTTAAAAAGCTACTGGTGGGACAGCAAGGGAGTTGATGAGAGATTAGTATGTAACAGCTGCCCAAATATTAAAGAAAAAGGAAGGATTATGAGAAACAAGACATGACAAAACACAAGTTAACACCATGAAAAGAAATGTCAGCAGTTCAAAAGAACCCAAACAAACCAAACCAACAAACTACTATAATAAAGGAAAACAGTAAAAATAAATGATGAGAAAAACTAGAAACAAGCATTTGCACACCCTGTTTATTTTTTATTTAGGATACTTACTATTTGTGATTCTTAGATCATTAACAGAATTTAAAAAAAGCTACACTACTTTTTTTTTGCAATTATGAGGCTGTTTATTTCCACAGAGTGGAAGGGTAAAGGCAAATAAGTTAAATTTGTTTTATTGACACTATGTATGAATGCCATACATCAAATATTCAAGCAACTTTCCTCAGTTTTCTGGGAAGAAAAAACTGGGGGGGGGGAAGTTAAAATTATCAATACGATGCATACTTCATCTTGTAAATTAATGTTATGCCAAGAGTATATACTGAAATGGAAACTCAGGTGGAGAGGTGAGAGAGACAAAATTTTTGTGATATACTGCAAGACATCGCTGAAGTTACAGGTATGTTAATAGAGTCTACACAGACTGCTTAGTTTATGCTGTTAAAGCTGATTCTCCTTGTATATATGATGCATAATTTTAAACTTAAAAACAGCAGTCTGGGAAGATGTTTTACTATCCGGTATTTCAATGCCAGACATGATGAATCATGAGATTTTTATTTTTCATCTGGTGCATTATGGGATACCCTAAGCTCTTGGCATTCTACTGAGAGTATGCTTCAATTTAAGTATTTTCAGTATGTCCTCTTCCTTTTTCTCTTTAATATAGCTTTTGTTAGCCAGCACTAGCTAAACTGGAGACAACAGGGAAAACTACTGAGTACAGCAGTCCCAGCTGTCATGATTATGAATAGGTTGATATATATGCATTATCAGCTACACAATTCATTGGCTTTGCATGAATGAAGACAGAAGTACAACAGAGCTGCAACACAGGTGGGAGGAAATGAAATCAAGAAGTTTGTTATTTCTTAACTTTTTCTGAAGCAGCTTCACTTCATGGACTGCCTTTTTGGAAATCATGGGACTACAGGTCATTCTGCTCATTAATAGAACAGGAAAGCAATGCAGGGCTGAGATGAGCAAGATCCGTGGCAAAATTTCTAACTGCTGCATGTTCGGTCTTGCATAATCATGGCAGTTCTTTTCATAGTGGATTACTTGTCTGAAGTTTATATTGATTTTAATATATGGTGACATATAATATCCTAATACAATGCAGAGTAAAACAAAGTAAAGCAGATGTTACCCTAGAAGAAATGGATAAAGACCTGGCTGGATGGTCACATGCAAAGAGTTGTGGTCAATGGCTCAATGTCGAGCTGGAGACCAGTAATGAGTGGTGTCCCTCAGGGACTGGTGTTGGGACCGGTCTTGTTTAACATCTTTGTTGCTGACATGGACAGTGGGATTGAGTGCGCCCTCAGCAAGTTTGACGATGACACCAAGCTGTGTGGTTCGGTTGATACGCTGGAGGGAAGGAATGCCATTCAGAGGGACCTTGACATGCTTGTGAGGTGGGCTGATGCCAACCTCATAAAGTTTAACCATGCCAAGCGCAAGGTCCTACACCTGGGTGGGAGCAATCCCAGGCACAGCTAAAGGCTGAGCAAAGAAGAGATTCAGAGCAGCCCTGCGGAGAAGGACTTGGGGGTGCTGGTTGATGAGAAAATGAACATGAGCCAGCAATGTGTGCTCGCAGCCCAGAAAGCCAACCGTATCCTGGGCTACATCAAAAGGAGTGTGACCAGCAGGTCGAAGGAGGTGATCCTGCCCCTCTACTCTGCTCTTGTGAGCCCTCACCTGGAGTATTGTGTACAGTTCTGGTGTCCTCAACATAAAAAGGACATGGAAAGGTTGGAACAAGTCCAGAGGAGGGCCACGAGAATGATCAGGGGACTGGATCACCTCTTTTCTGAAGATAGGATGAGAAAGCTGGGGCTGTTCAGCCTGGAGAAGAGAAGGCTGCGTGGAGACCTCATAGCAGCCTTCCAGTATCTGAAGGGGGCCTATAAGTATGCTGGGCAGGGACTCTTCATTAGGGACTGTAGTGATAGGACAAGTGGTAACAGGTTAAAATTTAGACACGGGAAGTTTAGATTGGATATAAGGAGGAAGTTCTTTCCTGTGAGGGTGGTGAGGCACTGGAATGGGTTGCCCAAGGAAGTTGTGAATGCTACATTCCTGGCAGTGTTCAAGGCCAGGTTGGACAGAGCCTTGTGTGACATGATTTATTGTGAGGTGTCCCTTGCCAGGGCAGGGGGATTGGAACTTGATGATCTTAAGGTCCTTTCCAACCCTAACTATTCTGTGATTCTATGATTCTAAGAGATAATGAATGACATAAATCTGTAACAAACATTTCCTTAAAAGAACCCATATTCACCACTTATGATTAAGATGTTATTAAAAGATTAACATATGCATAGATATTGCATATATTTTATCAGAATCTTCAAAATGGAACAGACTGCCACCACAGTAGCAAACAACAGTTTTCATGAGAATATGGCAAATAGACACCCCCATATTGGGTGGGAGTGTTGATATGCTGGAAGATAAGGCGGCTCTACAGAGGAATCTGGACAGGCTGGATCGATGGGATGTGGCCAATGGTATGAGGTTCAACAAGGCAAAGTGCCGAGTCCTGCATTTAGGCCATAACAACCCCATGGAAAGCTACAGGCTTGGGGAAGAGTGGCCGGAAAGCTGCTTAGTGGAAAAAAGACCTGAAGGTGCTGACTGATGGCCACTGAACGTGGGCCAGCTTGTGCCCAGGCAGCCAAGAAGGCCAACGGCATCCTGGCCTGTATCAGCACTAGTGTGGCCAGCAGCGCCAGGGAAGTGAATATTGCACTGTACTCAGTGCTGGTAAGTTTACACCTCGAATCCTGTGTTCAGTTCTGGTCCCCTCACCACAAGAAAGACATTGAGGTGCTGGAGTGGATCCAGAAATGAGCAACAAAGCTGGTGAAAGGTCTGGAGCTCAAATCTGATGAGGAACGGCTGAGGGACCTGGGGGGTTTTAGTCTGGGGAAGGGAAGTCTCAGGGGGTAACCTTATTGCTCTCTACAATTACCCAAAAGGAAGTTGTAGTGAGGTGGGGATCGGTCTCTTCTCCCAAGTAACAAGTGATAGAACAAGAGGTAACAGCCTCAAGCTGTGCCAAGGGAGGTTTACATTGAATATTAGGAACAAATTCTTCATAGGGAAGGTCATCAGGCATTGGAAAATGCTGCCCAGGGTAGTGGTGGAATCACCATCCCTGAAAGTGTTCAAAAACTGTACTTGAGGTCCTTGTGACATGGTTTAGTGGTGGTCCTGGCTGTCCCGGAGTAATGGCTGGACTTGATTTTAAAGGTCTTTTCCAACCTAGCTGATTTGATGATTCTATGAAAGTTTTCTGAGACTAGTGCAAAAAGACTATGTATGAGGTCACTTCAAACCAGCATTTTAGAAAATAAGTTTCTGCTATGGCCAACAACTGGAAACACCATAGGGCTCCGTTGAAGATTTTCCACATCACGTTCTTGGGAAAAATCATTGCAATTATCTTAAAAATATGTGTCTCAAAGACTTCCTTTTATATACATATAATGAGGTTCAACAGTAAAATTCAATATGTGAATATAGTATTTCGAGAAAAACAGAAATACTAAGATCTTTAAATTAGTACCTTCTGAAGAGTATTTGTCAAATAATTTCACCTTGACTCACTCACCCCTACTTAGCTCTGTTATAATACTAAACCAAATTGACAGCTGCTGCATACAACATATATATGGCATATATTACAAGCAAAAAAAGGGCTAGTTATAATACATGCCTGTAGTCCAGAGCAGATACTAAAGACCAGTATAAAGGAATTATACACTTAAATTTACATTGTTTGCCAAAGCCTTATCTGTCCATATCATCAACATCTCAACAATCTCCCAAAGAGCAACATGCAATCTTTTTCCCAATAAGCTCAGGTCCTGTAATCTTTCAAAGTCCTTAGGATGTGAGGACATGTTACAGACTTCAGTTTAAGTTGTGCAGAAGGAAGTTCAAATTATGAGGCTGATAAAGTAACTGACAGTTTAGAGGCAACATGTAGTCTCTTCTTGCAGTTGAAATGGGTTTCTTGTTTCTTCTACCTAAGTTGAATCAGGCTCTGGCTTGGGTAAGTACTGTTCCTTCTTTCTCTTTTCGCAGTTTCAACAAATCAACTTAACGAAAGAGGAATAGAGAACTGATCAAATAGAAAAGATTCTGTTCCTAGCTGAAAGGCAGCAACAAACTCATTGCCTCTCAAATATTAGTTCCATAAATTAGTTCTGTAAAAATCACCACCAACACTACATTCACAGGAAGGCTGAAACTTGTCAAGAGTTTCTCAGCTGCTACTTACAAAATCATGAGATGTGAGCTGGACTGATAAAGAGCATGTTGACTAAATTACTTAGTTAAGCTTTTAATAAGCAATCTAAATACTCTCCATAAACCACTAAATCTTCATTTTTGAATGTACAAAGGTATTTTGTTCACTCTGCTTTTTATTGATCATTTCACTCAAGGGATTTAATATTCTAGATCATCATCAATTAAATATTCTTTGACTTTCTTAATTAAAGGAAACAGAAGACCTGCAATGATAACTATAATTCCTTTTTTCAGCTTGCATACATAAGATGACTGACAAACTAGCACAACATAATATGTAGGAGAAATATTCATAATTATAGACTTTGTCAATAAAAGAGTGAACCAACTGTGCATATATCTGACTTCCTAAAGGAACAAGAATGCTAATCAGTTCATTAGGGGCCTTTGGGTTGTGATATTTAGCGACAGGATGTAACAGCCTGCTTGTCCATGAAGCCTAATTGTACTCAGGATGAAAAATTATTTCCAACAAAGAACCATCCTTCCTTTTTCAGATTTCCTGCTGGTTTCTTCTTATGAGCTGCATGCTTTTCAATACATCAGCATCATTCAGCTTTCCTTGTCACAGGAACAAAAGTAAAGACAGGTCCAGGCTTCATCATGCTGTGCAGGATTATCTAACCTTTACATCAAACCATTTTTACTTTGCAATTTATTGAAGTTCCTGTTTTTCTAAAAGTGAGCTTCTTTAATTAGTGTGTTCACAGACATTACTAGAACCCATATACAACTTTACTGTTTGGAAATTACTGCCTGTCTGCTAGGAGAGGTAGTAGGTGAGGGCAAACTACTCCTGTTCATAATATTTACTGTTCAAAATACTTTATTTGAAGAGTCTAATACAATGAAATACATATTATGGCTGGTTTTACCTGACTGATATATGCTGAGTAAGACCAAATACCCATCTCAACTGCTTCTGGCAGCCGTCAATATGCCCAATGATTAGGGAAAACAAGAAGGAAACTTGGCAATCATAGCATGATAATTCAGCTGGCATAGTATTTAGTTTCTAAAAGTCTGCAGGTTGGTGGTTTTTCTAAAGCTACCTCCGGACTACTGCCATTAACAGATCCAGATGCACTATCTTTAGCTAACTATGTAAGCCTTATATGAAATTAATTTACATTTTCAGTCTCTACAACATCCTAAAAGTAAATGCTGCAGTTTGTCTGTTGTGTAATAAGATATTTCTGTTAGTACGTTTTAACCTGCCCAACTGTAATTTACATGGGATGAACCCTGGCTATTTATAATGCACAGTGGCCATGTTCCTAACTTTCCTCCTGTATGGGATAAAAAGTTTCAAGCATTTTTACTGTATTTTTCCTAACTTTTTTGATTTTCCACCCTCCCAGTCCTAATCTATTAAAATATTACTTATGCAGAAATTATTGCATATCTGTCACATCAGTACGTATACAGTATGATTTTTGAGATGGGGTGATGGAAGCATTCAAGATGTGAGTATAATTGATTTTTACAACAACTTACTTATGTTTTCTGCTTGCTCTTAACTGCAGTTGTACTCATTTATTCTAATGTCCACATCTATTACTCTATAATCATTGAAATTCACTTCCTTCTTTGTCAGCATCTGCCAATATCTCGCTTTTGACATGAGGTGTTTTTTGTTTGTTTGTTTGTTTGAAGATAATAATCCAGAAAAAATAATCATTCCACTTTTAACCTAAGAAATTTCTTTTCTTGGAAGTATTTTAATACACCATGTTGAAAGACATGTGGAAATTCAGTAAAATTCTACTGACTCTTATCTGCATGCCTTAATAGCTTTGCAAGGTATGGTTTCCCTTTACAAAACCCCTGCTGACTCTCTCCAACCATATTATATCTCCCATATATACATGTTGGTTTTGCTTTTATTCAGTCTTCATCAGCTTTCTTAGTAGAGATGCCAGATTTGCAGATCCTTGTTGTAGCCGTTTTAAGAAAGTTCAGTGCTTCTTTTCAGCTTTCAGTCCTCTGGTGTCTTGGGCTAACTTAGCTCATGCAAGATTATACAGTAAAATAGGTTTATATGTGATCTAATTTTAAGATTTTTTCAAGTCTTTTGTGACCACTGGTTACTCCTGGGGATTTGTTACTATTTATTCTTTACTTTTCTTTCTACTGATTCCTTCATTTGAAATCATCCTTTCATTCAAAATATTGCAGTGGGGTCAACCAAAACTCTCCCAAGAGAAAACTGATGCAAAGAACAAATTTAGCTTTATGGCTATGGCTTATCTCCTTGGTACACATTAACAATCTGCATCTTATCTGGCAGGATTATAGCTTTTGAGATGCCTGAAAAAGATGATATGCAGATCTCCTTTGTGTTTCCTAAAATGATCACTATCCTTTTTAAGTGATCAGTAAACTGCTCTACTTTTCTTCATATACGGGGATGGAATTCTAACCCCTGGTAAAGTTACTGTATATATTGACAAGGATCCACCTATTTAACATATTTGCATTGCATCTTAATTTTTCACACTATTTCTCTACAACTGTGACTTACTCTGTCTTAAAAACAATTCATAACATTTTATCACAGTACTCCACTCACTTCCTGCTACCTACTTTCAGGAATGCTCAATGTCCGTAACACAAAGGAAAATGAAGCATCCTACATAATTTTTTAATTTTTTAATTAATTTTAGATGTTTGATATTAGCATAGAAGTACATATTTATTCATCAACTTAATTTTCCTGTGTGAAGTTAATTTTCCTTAAATGACATTGATTTTTTTCAGGGTATTCTTTGCTCATTCTCAACTGAATTTTGGTAGTTTCTTCCCTATTTATTTTATAGCTATGGGAGTTTTATAACCACATCTCCAAAGACTAAATTATCAAACCCTAGTCCTCAATATAAAAATTCAAAAGGTTGTAAGGTATTTCAACTGCCAGCATCATGACCATTTTGGGTTAGATGATCATTGTAGGTCCCTTCCAACTCAAATAGTCTAATCAGTTCTACTCTAACAGATTAAGAAGAGTCTGTCCTTTTTCATAAGTTAGATTTCTTAATAAATGCTTCCTATTCCTTAGAATCACAGAATAGTTAGGGTTGGAAAAGACCTTAAGATCGTCAAGTTCCAACCCCCCTGCCATGGGCAGGGACACCTCACTCTAAACCATGTCACACAAGGCTCTGTCCAACCTGGCCTTGAACACTGCCAGGAATGGAGCATACACAGCTTCCTTGGGCAACCTATTTGAGTGCCTCTCAACCCTCACAGGAAAGAACTTCCTCCTTATATCCAATCTAAACTTCCCCTGTTTAAGTTTGAGCCCGTTACCCTTTCTCCTAGCACTAGAGTCCCTAATGAAGAGTCCATCCTCAGCACCCCTATAGGCCCCCTTCAGATACTGGAAGGCTGCTATGAGATCTCCACGCAGACTTCTCCACGCTGAACAGCCCCAACTTTCTCAGCCTTTCTTCATGCGCGAGGTGCTCCAGTCCCCTGATCATCCTCGTGGCCTTCCTCTGGACTTGTTCCAACCTTTCCATGTCCTTTTTATGTTGAGGACACCAGAACTGCACATAATACTCCCAACTGAGGTCTCATGAGAGCAGAATAAAGGGGCAGGATCACCTCCTTTGACCTGCTGATCATTCTCCTTTTGATGCAGCCCAGGATAACGGTTGGCTTTCTGGGCTGCAAGCGTACACTGAAGCTGGCTCATGTTCATTTTCTCATCGACCAGCACCCCAAAGTCCTTCTCCGCAGGGCTGCTCTGAAACTCTTCTCTGCCCAACCTGTAGCTGTGCCTGGGATTGCTCCCACCCAGGTGTAGGACCTTGCACTTGGCATGGTTAAACTTCATGAGGTTGGCATCAGCCCACCTCACAAGCGTGTCAAGCTCCCTCTGGATGACATTCCTTCCCTCCAGCGTATCAACCGAACCACACAGCTTGGTGTCATCATCAAACTTTTTGAAGGTGCACTCAATCCCACTGTCCATGTCAGCGACAAAGATGTTGAACAAGACCGGTCCCAACACCAATCCCTGAGTGACACCACTCGTTACTGGTCTCCAGCTGGACATTGAGCCATTGACCACAACTCTTTGCATGTGGCCATCCAGCCCTGATACACTATTGGAATATTTCTGAGAAAGCTGTCACAGATATATTTTCTGTAATTTCTTAGCAATAGTTTATCTCTTGCCTTCGGGACCCTTTTGCTAGTTCTTCCATTAGGCTATTGGTCTCTTCATGGACAGAACTTACATTTCATACTGTAGAGACACCACGCTATTAGGTTGCAAGATATCTCTCAATAATGCATTGAGCTGGAAAAAAAAAAAAAAAAAGCCAGGAAGAAAACAAGGAGGACAACTTCACCAACAAAATACCTGACCTTTGAAAAAAATCAGTAGTGACACTGGAAGATTACAGATAACCCACACTGCCCAGAGGAGGCCCAAAGCAAAGCTGTAAATGTTTTGGTTGCAGCAAGTCTACTGAAGAGGAGGCTGGCCCTAATACAGCAAGAACCAGTATATCCACTTGGCCTCAGGGATACTTGCCATCTTTTATTCAATAGTGTGAGATTAATCAAAAGGACTGTCTCCTGAGTCCCCCTGTCTTTGAACATAGCAAAGTAGTCTTCCAGCTAGGTAATAACCTAACCATGCCTGCAGAGGGAATTTCAACCTGTCTCTCTATCTGCCGATATTTCTGCTTCCAGATTAGTCTCAGTGCCAAGCACATATGACCATCATCTGCTAGGAAGGTTTAAGTGATTTTTTTTTTTAACCCTGCTTTAATTAAGTACCTTCATGTCACAAAGCCTTCTAATGAGACAGACAGGCAGTGAAGTTGGCTACAGGGTTTGGAATAAATAGTGAGAAAAGGAATTTTGGCAAAAATAAAACCAGAAACCAGTTTTCATGTGCTATAAAACTCATGTCTGAAATAAGAGAAATGCTTTGGTTCTGTGGATTCATGTACAACATTCACAGTGGTGATGCATACACTACAAAACAAATGAACCCAGGGTCACAGACATCTTTACAATATTTTCATGAAAAAAAATTAACACTAAAATGTTTTTCATTTGTATTATAACTACTTTTTACTAAGAAACACACAATGTAAAACCCAACAGTAAGCATTTTTCTCTTCATTCTATCCACTATGGATGAATCTTTAATTGGACTGTTCATGTATTTAATTTTTGAGAGGAAAAAGAGATTTCTATTTTTCAAAAATAAATACTACAGAACAGACAGAAGTGATGCAAAGAAAATTAAATTTTAAGGAGATGCAGTTAAATTACTCCTGCACTGCTGAACCCAGGACAGTGGTTTTGTCTGTTCGTGTTTGTGGGTTTTAGATTTTAAAAAGAATACTCCAAAGGATATTGACATTTTTGCTACAAACTTATCGTGCTTATCTTCAGGAACTGGAAAAGTCTTCAAATCCTTCTCAAGCTGCTGGAGTTGCTTCTCCATATGCTTCAGGCTCTTCTCCAGGTTTTCTGCTGAGACTAAAAAACAGAACATCCATTCTGTTAACAACTTAAAGACAACCCGTTGTTTGTAGAATACACGAGTTAAAACCGTACCCAAATCAGCATACTACGTTTTTCATTCTGAAGTAACAGAACACTGAACAAATTACAAAACAAGATGAGGGGGTAACTCCACAAGGTTCGGTTCCCCTCATTTAGGTGGTTGTCTTATTCTAATTAGATGTAGGCTCTTTGAACACTGCATTTTGTTTTATCTTTATGCCCAAGGTTTTGCACTGCAATTAACAATCTGTTTTAAATAACTTGAGATATACATATGCCAGTCTATTTCTTCTGATTAACCAAAGGACAGGTCCTGAAGCTACACCAAAAGCCATAAAGCTTTCTTCAGTCTCACTGGACTAAAGCAGAAAATGGGAACACTAGTATGGAAGATCACGAGGAAAGTAAGACCCTCAAAACACAGACAAAATGAGGCTACTAAACACCTATGCATGACACTCAAGATTCAATTCCATAATTTAAAAGCACAATGCTTGGTAAAAAACAAACAGAATTTGTCAGAGCAAAAGTGCTTGCCAGCTGGAGGGAAGTGCAAGCACTTGAAAGGGTGTGGCAGAATAAAACAGGGGCTTAGGAAAAAATAAAATAGTAAAGATGAAACATCAGGGATTTACAGAAGGATGTAGAAAAAGTGCAAATTTTCTTTATCAGAAAAGGAGAAATACAACTTCCATCCATTTAAGATAACACATGGAAGTTGAATGCTTTATTGAAAAACTGATTAAAATACCAAGACTAGAAGAGCAACCTGAGGATAATACCTATTCGCATGTATTCTATCTTGGATTAATATTATTGAAATCAGTTAAGACTTATTTCCTAACTGTTTATAAAGCAAACTTAACATTTAAATATATTCTGTAGGAATACATATAGATAAGAACATACTCTGTCTAGTAATTTGATTCTTTTTTAATCATTATTTACTCCATAATATGCAGCACTTACAAATGTAAAGCTATCTTAATCTAAAAAATCCCTGGACAAAGTTTGTGGTCCTATAATGTTCCTAGGATCTGACATGGTTCCACGATTTCATCCACCGATTAGACTTATGTGATAGAAAATATAAGATACTCACACTGAATACATCTTTCTCTCAAAAGATGACAGAGTCCCCAGAGGGCTAGAGTAAAATGTTGCATAGCAACTACAGTTGCATTCATAGCAGAAAGGTTAACACAACTATAAAATGATCAATGGCAACCTGTTAAAATCTTAACGGAAAATTAAAAAAAAACCAAACAAACCAAAAAGACAAAAAAGCCTACAATGCAAAAAACCCGAAAAAGGTTCACAGAGAAAGGCTGGGCAGAGAAGAGATTCAGAGCAGCCCTGCGGAGAAGGACTTGGGGATTCTGGTCAGTGAGAAAATGAACATGAGCCGAAAGCGTGTGCTTGGAGCCCAGAAAGCCAACCGTATCCTGGGCTGCATCAAAAGGAGTGTGACCAGCAGGTCAAAGGAGCTGATCCTGCCCCTCTACTCTGCTCTCAGGAGACCTCACTTGAGTATTGTGTGCAGTTCTGGTGTCCTCAACATAAAAAGGACATGGAACTGTTGGAAGAAGTCCAGAGGAGGGCCACAAGGATGATCAGGACCCTGGAACCTCCTGTATGAAGAAAGGCTGAGAAAATAGAATAGAATCATAGAATAGTTAGGGTTGGAAAGGACCTTAAGATCGTCAAGTTCCAACCCCCCTGCCATGGGCAGGGACACCTCGCTCTAAACCATATCACCCAAGGCCTCGTCCAACCTGGCCTTGAACAATGCCAGGGATGGAGCATTCACAACCTCCCTGGGCAACCCGTTCCAGTGCCTCACCACCCTAACAGCCAAGAAAATAGGGGCTGTTCAGCCTGACTTCATTAGGGACAGAGTGATAGGACAAGGGGCAATGGGTTCAAACTGAAACAGGGTAAGTTCAGGTTAGATAAAAGGGAGAAGTTCTTTACTGTGAAGGTGGTGAGGCACTGGAACAAGTTATGCCAAGTAGTGGTAAATGTTCCACCTCTGGCAGTGTTGAAGGCCAGGTTGGACAGGGCTTTCAGCAACCTGGTCTAGTGGAATGTGTCTCTGTCCATGGCAGGTTGGAAGATCGTCTCCTGATCTAACCTGTCATGAAGGGTTGGAAGTAGATTAGCTTAAGGTCCTTTCCAACCCAAACCATCCTATGATTGATATTATAATTCAGTCTTCACAGGTTCCAGAAGCAGACCTGATTTACTAGAAAGTCATGCTGTCACAAGAAGCCTTTGAGGGAGGGTACACACAATTTTAAAACAGTGATTTATATAGAAAGGTGCTAAGAAACACAGAATATAATACCTTGTGTTTGATGCAACTACTGATAGGACTTCACAGTATAGCTTGACTTGCATTAAGAGTTCACACTGTAAAAAGTGACATACTTAGAAAATGTCAGAATAATGAGACTCGGCAAGTAAACTTTAAAAAAAAACACAAAAACTTAAAACAAAAACAACCCTAAAAAACTCCAACCCACCAAAAATCTTCTGTTCTTTTGCCACTGAGCAGTTAAGCAGTTGATCAAGAATCTTCACATCTCTACCTTGTTTTGAAGGGTTTTTTTCCTGTCATGATCTTAAATTATTCCTCAGTAAAAAAAATCAGCATTCCTTTGATTTCAGCAGTGCACAACTATTAGATATATTTTACTTTAAGACTATATTTCTGTTGGTAGCTTCAAGCAGAAGCTAGCTCACAATATGCTGGTGATAGTTTGGTACTATTGTCTTTGCAACTTCCAATTTAGTGAAAACAGAGGGGAAAGAAAAAATAATCTGTAAATATAAGCAGTTCCTCAACAAAAACACGTGAAATACCCACTGACCTTCCTTAGTGCACCTCTGCAAGACATGGTATAAAATCTAAAAGCACATAGAAAAACAGCAGAAGAGGATAAAAATCCCTAACTTTGACCCCTAATTATAGGAGAATTCAGATACAAATCCAAGACAAATTAAAGTAAGCAATTTATATGATGTCTTGAAAACAAAGACAGTGTTAGTGAGCCTATAAGCCCAAGTTATCTGCTGAATACAATGCATATATACCTGCACGCTCTCTCACATGCACCCTCTGAACTCCCAGACCCTTCTTTCAAAAAGGGTCCTGAGATTTTTATAGGGAATAATTACATTTCTTCAACTTCTGCATTTCATTGTTTAAACAACTCTGTTCTTGAAGTTTTTTCTCTTGATTCAGGTTTTCCGATACCATGATTATTCCAGAAGCCTCTTCACCCACTTCTGCTTTAAAACCTTTTTGCACAGCATTTCAAGTGAGGACTCATTAGCCCTTTTAATGTTTGCATTACTATTTCTACAGTTTTACTGGAAATACCTTATTTGATTATCTTATGATAAAATATCCTTCTTTTCTTGACAGAAGCTCTTATTAGAGCATCAGGATGCATGATACGTGTACTGCATCTATGGATTATCATTTCTGTTACTCTCCTTCCTCAGGGTCATTGATGACAGTGATGACAATCCAATCCCCCTCTTGGCTGGCAAAGCTGTTTATTTGTCAGATATGCTCATTGATGTAATACCACAATTTATTTATTTTTTTGCAATAGTCCTTTTTGTCAGTACTTTATATTTCTCCCACTTTTTATTCTAAGGAATTTTCTCCCATTTTCCATAATAGCAAATCATAGATACGGTTTGATATTCTTTTATGTAGTCAAAATAGATTTCATGGGTCACAAAAAAAAAATAAATAAAAAAATCTCAAAACCAGCAGATTAGTGTGCTACAAATAACTTTATTTCCATTTTGTGCTACCCTCATTAACCTCCACATTTGACTATTCTTTCCTCCATTAATTTTCGTATCAGTAAAGTCAGGTAAAGAGATGTGGAATTGCCCAAATTATTCTTTTTTCCTTCAGTTTCTTAAATATTCTGTAGTCACACAACATTAATATAGCCACAACAAAACTTGGTAAAAATGTACTTATGAAACTTTTAGTTCCATATCTCAGTTAACTCAGAATGCAGAAATGGAAACTGGTATTTACAATATGAGAATGCAGTACTTTCAGCAAATTTATATGGAGACTTTTTGCTTCCCTCTCCCCCATATCCAGATCATTATTCTTGCTTAAAATTGAAGCAATATTTCATCTAGTTTAGAGACTATACTATCTTAAATCCAAGAAATAATACTCCAAAGCAAAGCAATACTACTTATGTGCTGTCTCATTTATATTGCTGTAAACCTTCTGCTACTTTTTGGAAGAGATATTTCAGCTGATATTTCAGAAACTCTACGTGACGCCCATGTAAGATAATTCTCTTGGATGGTTGCAATCTCCATATCAAGAAAATCTTCCTCTTGCCTACAGATATTTTGCTTCCCTTTTGCTATTCTGGCTCCTATATTCTGAAGAGAGTGACAGTGACAAGCTGATCTCCAGCCTGACACAGAAAACTATGTCATATTACTAAAATAAAAAAATCTGAAAATATATTTTTGCTTTTGCCATTTGAACTTCATACCAGGATGTTGAACAGAGTTTACTGACTGTCTGAAATTGCCAACATATTATCGATGCAAGATTTAAACTTATAGCTAAATGACAAAATATAGCCTACTTTCCTTCCCCGTAACCAACAAACCACCCTTTGTATTGTCCGATGGGTTTAAAAGCACTAACAGAGAAATGTTACAGAGGTAAAGTGTCAGATGGTTTTTGTAAACACCAGCAAAACCCTGAAGTAGCAATTAACAGTGGAATAAGAACTAGTTGGATATACCCCATGTCACAGAAAACCGAAAACTCTTTGAAATCCTTTTTTCTACAAAGCTCTGACAATGCCATTGCCTCTTGAGCCCTCACTTTCTCTTCTGTAGCCAAAGCAGACTCCACTTGCACACACAGAAAAAGCAACTCTATAAGCAGGGTTTAATTAATCTTTTTCTATTTAGAATTTAAAAGTGAGCATACTAATGTAGTGTAATTAATAAAAAATGCATAAACATTTTTGTACCCAGTTCACTAGTAATAATATTATCATCAGTAGAAACAGGCTTCAGATCTTATGCTGCATCCTATACTACCTATACAAGAGCCCTGGTCTGATACACTAGTCATAAACTTATTCTGAGAACCTCCTGGTGAAATGTAGGCTGACACCACATGCTTCTTTTTACGATGTAAAGTTTAAGCTCAAAACTTGAAAACGTGGGCAAAAGTTGGAAACAGTAAGCTCCAAATGACAAATTATTCCCTCATGGTCAGTTATTCATTACTAGATTGCTATTGGAAGAAAGAAGCAGCTGCTAAAGCAATGGCGAAGAAATGGCAAAGCAATAGGATATGGCACTTGCTTCAGCACAGGGAAGTAATAACCCTCAGTGTTGCACAGTACACAGTGATATAGTTTAATGGTGGACTACGAGCTGCCAAGCAATAGAATAATCTTTTAAACAAAGGAGTCAAATTTGGAGGAGGGAAGAGAAAGACGACCTGGAATCAGTTCTGGCTTCCCCCACTGAAAAGCTCGTAAGCCTCATCACTACAACCCTTGGGGACCCAGACCGTGACGTCCTGCGATGACTGCAGTGCATTGTACATTCATGGCTAATTTAGGATACAGTTATTAATAAATAACTGCCTTGAATATGATGTGATAGTGATTAATAATGATTAAGAACGAGCCATTAGCATGAAATGTTAATGAATATCAGTCTAGTAAAGCTTAAATAAAATTTTAAAGCCAGCCAGATTTATCACTCTTCTAAACAATCCCATCACTGCAATCTCTAACTCCCTTAGACAGATATACAGGGAGCAAGATAAACAAGCCTCAACATACGTATATATGCATTTGCAATACTTCCCTACTCATTAAAATTAAGCTTTTTCACCTCCAAGGTTCTATGCACATGCACAATGTATTCAGCTTTTCTGTTCCAATGCCCTTTCCAACATATTAAGGCTCCTCCTACAAATGATTTCTGCATAACCCATTTGATATTTTTATTTTATCTTTCTGCAGATCTCTACATTTTTTAACCACAGAGTATTGATATTATTTGTCTTAATTTCACTATCACTTACAATGCTATACAGCAATGAAAGCTTTCAATAACATCCAGATATTTATACCCAGTTTAATAAACATGAACTTAAAAGTACTGAACAGCTTTATGTGAATCCTGAGCTGTCTACAGATCAAACTGTCTACACGTTTAAATAACTGGGGGGGCCCCCGGGCAAAGGGGCTCAAGGACTGCACCAGGGATTGGCCATGATACTTAACAGTATGGGATAGTATAGCCCATACTTCATGGACTACTAACATACATCAATATCATATTAGAAATCAAAGCGCTGTTTTGGTAAAAATGTGTAAAAACCCTCTTGCTTCGTATTTGATTTGCTAATTCATGCTTGTAAGAGATGCATATATTTCCATGCCCTAAAGAAATAGAATATTTCACTTATGTTTTAGTAGTTCATTGCATGATCGTTTCTTAAAATTACTTGCCAGATAACAGTACTGTGCACAACTTAAAGCCAAACATTAAAAGAAATAAGATTATTTGCAATAAATACATAACGATAGTGCATGTTTCATCAGCTTTTAAACCCCAAAATTTTTATATGATGAAATGCACTCAGACCAAAGAAAAAAAAAGATAAATTTCAAAAGAAGCTGTGTTTAATTATTTATTTTCAGCGAGTTCACTTTCTTAAAAAATGGTTCAGACAAGATTATGTCAAGTCTATAGTGAGCTGATGTAGGATTTGTGTCCCAATAGAGCAAAAATTTTATCGATTACAGGTATAAAAACGGGGGCAAAAACAATAAACACAAAATTGCACTAATATTTAAAGGTGTACTTAAACCACACCAAAATGAATTTCCCTTTGCAAATTTTTAATGCCCCTGGTATAGAATCACAGAATGGTTTGCGTTCGAAGATAATTTAGTTCCAACCCCCCTGCCCTTCTTTGTCCATCACTACTTTGTTAAATCAGTATTTATTTTAAGGTTAATACCAATACTTCATACTTAATATGTGTCTTGTTTGAAGGCCAAATCTGACCAAAGCTTTAATTCCTATTATTTTTTATATCTTGAGACACATAATTTGGTATTTGCTACTCTGAACACCACATTTATATGATTATTGTTATAAGCAACCTATCCCCATCTTAAACACAGAATCATAGACTAGTCAGGGTTGGAAAGGACCTTAAGATCATCTAGTTCCAACCCCCCTGCCATGCCAAGGGAAGCCTCACAATAACGATATCACCCAAGGCTCTGTCCAACCTGGCCTTGGACAGCACCAGGGCTGGAGCATTCACAGCTTCCTTGCGCAACCCATTCTAGTGCCTCACCACCCTCACAGGAAAGAACTTCTTCCTTACATTCAATCTAAACTTCCTCCGCTTAAGTTGTAACCCGTTACCCCTTGTCCTATCACTACAGTCCCTAATGAAGAGTCCATCCCCAGCACCCCTTTAGGCCCCCTTCAGATACTGGAAGGCTGCTCTGAGGTCTCCTTGCAGCCTTCTCTTCTCCAGGGTGAACAGCCCCAACTTCTTAAGCCTATCTTCATCAACCTCGTGGCCCTCCTCTGGACTTTTTCCAGCACTTCCATGTCCTTTTTATGTTGAGGACACCAGAACTGCACATAATACTCCCAACGGAGGTCTCACAAGAGCAGAGTAGAGGGGCAGGATCACCTCCTTCGACCTGCTGGTCACTCTCCTTTTGATGCAGCCCAGGATGCAGTTGGCTTTCTGGGCTGCCAGCACACACTGCTGGCTCATGTTCATTTTCTCATCAACCAGCACCCCCAAGTCCTTCTCCTCACGGCTGCTCTGAATCTCTTCTCTGCCCCAACCTGTAGCTGTATCTGGGATTGCTCCCACCCAGGTGAAAGACCTTGCACTTGTTATGGTTAAACTTCACAAGGTTGGCATCAGCCCACCTCACAAGCATGTCAAGGTCCCTCTGGATGGCATTCCTTCCATCCAGCATATCAACCGAACCACACAGCTTGGTGTCATCGGCAAACTTGCTGAGGGCGCACTCAATCATCACTTGAAGTATTGTGTACAGTTCTGGTGTCCTCAACATAAAAAGGACATGAATCTGTTGGAATAAGTCCAGAGAGGGCCACGAGAATGATCAGGGGACTGGAGCACGTCCCGTATGAAGAAAGGCTGAGAAAGTTGGGGCTGTTCAGCCTGGAGAAGTCTGCATGGAGACCTCATAGCAGCCTTCCAGTACCTGAAGGGGGCATATAGGGATGCTGGGGAGGGACTCTTCATTAGGGACTGCAGTGATTGGACAAGGGGTAATGGGTTCAAACTTAAACAGGGGAAGTTTAGATTGGATATAAGGAGGAAATTCTTTCCTGTTAGGGTGGTGAGGCACTGGAATAGGTTGCCCAGGGAGGTTGTGAATGCTCCATCCCTGGCAGTGTTCAAGGCCAGGTCGGACAAGGCCTTGGGTGATATGGTTTAGAGCGAGGTGTCGCTGCCCATGGCAGAGGGGTTGGATCTTGGTGATCTTAAGGTCCTTTCCAACCCTAACTATTCTATGATTCTATGTTGAACACTTGTTACTGGTCTCCAGCTGGACATTGAGCCATTGACCACAACTCCTTGCGTGTGGCCATCCAGGCAGTTCTTTATCCACTGAGTGGTCCACCTATCAAATTGATGTCTCTCCAATTTAGAGACAAGGACGTCATGCGGGACCATATAATTGTATTTTTTTCTACCAAGGAAAATATGGCTCAAGGAGGGAATTCTGTAACCCTACTCTTTCGATAGTTAGGCACATTGACTGCATTTCTAAACTGATCTGTAATTGTGGCAATGTAATTAATAGAAGTTTTTTCTTCTTCATTACCCCATCAGCACTCTAGTCCTCTTCCTGTGATATTGAAACTCTCCTCTAACAACAGCTTTTAATTTTGTCTTATCACGTCATTTACTAGGAATTTCTACTCCTAGTGAAAGCAAATCTTTACTGAACATTACAGTAAATCTAGAAATCACAATAGGTACAACTGCTCCCCAGACAAGTAAATTCCTTTACAAAATTTGCCATAGACTTTCAGAAATTTTGCAATAGGAAAATACTCCTTTCCTTGTGATATACAGATTTCTTATAGCATACATATTAATACTGTTCTCTCTGCTGTCTTAATGGTTTTAAATATTAGTGAGGGTGTTCTGCTGTTTAATGAATATAGATTAAGCTTCAGATTTACAGTTTGGCTTCTGGATTAAAAAAATAAGAAAAAAATGAAAAAAAGTCAAAACTGAGAAAAACAATAAGTTACTTGTAAAGTGACAATGAGCTAATGACTTTTAGAGGAAGAAAAAGCTGCAGTTTTGTATTGTTATTAAAATACGAAAGGCTTTATACACTGATACCTGTACGGTCTGTGCAAATTAGAGTCAATCAATAAAACAGCAGCCTGGATAAACACAATATAAATCTTTATAGTACCATAAAATAAGAAATTAGTAAAGTGTATTAAATTACCAAAATATTTCTTCTCTAGAATACTAATAGAAAAGCAGGAACGTCATTATGTTAAAAGAGACAGCTTTAATTATATGAATCTTCAGGAACTGTCATATCAGTAAGCTCATTAGCTGCAATGAAAGTTCCTCCTGCTGATCTAAATGTACTTAAAAAACAGGATGTGTTATACTTCAAAGCAAAAAGGTATCTTTAATTCATGTACTGTAACAGTGAGTTAAGCCTACTGTTAGTATTACAAAAGTAGAAACTAAAACTTCAGCACATAATGGAAAGGGGGCAAATTAAATACTTTGAAGTAAACTACAATTGCGTAGGTCACAAGTCTCTTGCTGCTTCCCTCTCAAAGTTATATTTTTTAAAATTAGGAATTTTTTTTTCTACTGCAATCATTATTTTCATTGTGAATGTTCTACCATTACAAAATGCTAAAAAATACATGTTCACAGTTAACAGACCTTGTCACTGCTCTTAAAGTCTTCCAAACTATGTTAACAGTTTACTGTATGACAATTACTGGACAATACTTAATGAGATGAAAGGAACAGAAATACTTCTTCTAAAAAAGGATAAAAAGAAAATGAGCTGCTAAACGTTATAGTGTTCTAATGTTCACCATTTTGAATAAAAAATAACTAGAAAGAGAATTTTTAAGAATAAGCAAATACAAAATTAAAAAGATACAAAAATAGGCTGGTTGATAAAAGGCCAGTCCTGTCAAGGAAGAATTCCAAAAAGGAATCTTTCTAAGAAACTTGTGAAAGACTCAACAATCACTTGTTAGTGATCAAATCAAAACCAATAAATGCACAGTATAGTCCCATTCCTATACAGTGTGTTCAACTTCAAGTCTTCTGTTCATACTTTTCAAAAGGCATTTACATATTTCTGCCACATTATTACTTATAATTTAAAAGGAAATAGCAAAAATTATGTTTATGCCCCATACAAAATGCAGATTTATTGTATCTGAAGAAATGAATGTGCAGACAGGAAATAAAAACCAGCTCAATTGAAAAAAAAAATAGCTTGCAAAAAAGGTATAGGAAAAAAAAATATTATCAAACTTAAGTGGTTTATTCTTGTGAATTACTTTTAAAAATTACTTCAGAGCATAAAGCTCAGTGAAACCATGATGAGAAAGGCATTCCATCACCTCTACAAGGCTCTAACCTCTGAATAAAAGGTAGAAAAAAGGAGAATGCTCTAGTCCCTCAGTACCCAAATCCTGCTGAAACACAATCAGTATATCTTCTGGAATAAGCATATTTGTCTCCATGACCATCAAGATAAAAGGTGTTTGATGTCTTTCTTTCTGTCTCTCTCTGTAGCAGTCGTAATGATGCCTTGTCACATCTCCTGTGTTTCCCAGTTCACAGTGGAAGCCTCACTGCAAACCATTCTTGGTCAACCTGTTAGTCCTTCTGAGCATATTGATTAGTTACATCAGACCAGGTAAGTCCATTTTGTTGAATATGGTTGATCACAACCACAGCTTCACAATGTTTTTGAACTGACCTTTTGGCAAGCTTAAGCAGTAATAGCTACTTTGTTAAAAATTTACTCTGCAAAAGCTGATACATATTAAATCAACTTGCCTTGTAAAAACATACTTATGCAAAATTACTAAAAAGTTTTTAAAATAACCCCACATGAGCTGTAATCTTTGGAATCTGCTAAATTTTCCAAAATTCCAGTGCAGGCGGAATCTTTCAAAACAAAATGCAATTTTGCAGGCAGGAAAACAAGTATAAACACACACACTGACATGCTAATCTGTTGACGACATCCTATGCCTTTGCATTTTTCATACAGTAAAACTGAAATGTAAAATGCATCTCATAGTACACTGAAGTAAATTTGATACATAACCTTGAAAACATGGTCACTGAAACCTTGAAAACATGGTTGTTGATTTCTATTCCACAATGTACGGTGTGAGATCAAAAATTCATCTGGTCAATAGCAGATACGTAAAAAGGAACAGAAAACCTGGACTAACTGGTAATTTTATTGGGTACTCTTCAAATGGTCAGTGGTTTACATCTCATCAGCTTCATGTAAGATGGATTGTCTACACTGAAAATAAGGGCTTTTAATAAGGAATATTTTGGGGTTTCTGACTGATATAAAAAATTCAACCACAATACACCCACCACCACACTAAAACTATTAATCATCATCATCTTCAATGGCCAGGTGACACTGAAAATAATGTATAAAATACTAATTTTATGTACAACAGAAACTCCTTCTACTACCAGTACAAACACTGAGACGAACAGCTTGAAGCGTTTGACAGTTATTTAAAAATACGTGACCTTCTAAGTGGTTATGCACCAACTAAAATTTGAAACTTTAAAACCCATGAGAACAGACAGTGAACTCAACGTGAGTGACCACTGTCTCAAGTTCTCTGTCAGAAGCAGGTTTTACAAAGCTGTAGTTTGTGGCAGGAAGACTGACTGAGGCATAAAAGTGACACTGTATAAAACAATACAGATAAACAGTGACATTCTCCAAACTCACATAAAATAAAAAATTATTAACCGAGACAGCCCATCCAATCTTCTTTTACTGCAAGAGTAGGACAGTGCTAAGATGGCATCAATTTCTAACTCAGTGCTTAGTCAGTTTAAATTACTTAAGCTGTGACAAAATATGGAGAAGGCACTCTTAATTAAGATATTAACTGCAAAAGAATGTTGCTGTGTATACTAAGATTTACCATATTATATAACGCATGATGAAGCAGCAAAAAGAGGAATTTATTTTTTCAGACTTCCAGTGCTGCTGCTGCATAAGAAACATACATACAGGAAAGACAAAACTTTCTGATTCATATTCAGAAAATAAAACTAAAATAATAATAAAAAAATGAAGTGATGATATGACGGCTTTTCTGCATTTCTGAATTAAAAGACACTGAATGATCATACTACACTTATCATATAGAAGATTGAAATTTGGAAATAGTTTAAGATCTGGTAATAGAAAAGAACTTCTAAAAGAAATACATTTTGGACAATGATTCAGGAAAATATGTTAAAAGAAATGCAATGGGAAATCCTGTAGTAAATAATAGAAGACCAAATAATAAATAACTTCCAAGACCACTTGCAGCAGCTCAAATTACTGATCTATGATATAGACTATTAATATGTATTTTTTAATAATCTTAGTAAAAGATAAGCATCAGCTCATAAAATATGCATCACACTCATCACACAAAACACACTGTAATGCAGTCAGAATCAAAACTTTTAGTTTGTTATACAAACCTTTACTAGCTTTATCTAAATGTTGAAAATCCTCAACAAAACTCAGGACATCCTGATAGCTTTCTTCACAGACTTCTACTAGAAAATGGAGCAATGTTGTTTTTTGATCTGCCGACTTTGTGTCCTTCAGCTAGAGAGAAAAAAGGAAACGTTAGAACACTAAGAATAAGATTACTTCTGACTATTTTGATAATGAACATATATTTCTAATTGTGAACCGAAGAAAGGCAAGAACAAACTGCTGAACTGGTACAGCTCTTTCAAAGAAAACCCTAAGGAACATGTTGTTTCATTTACCCCCTTGCTAAAAATACCCACAAAGATCACATTAAATATTTTTAAAATTCTAAATATTTGAGTTCTGTACTCAAAACCAGTACACATTTCTCTTTTTAAAATGTAATTATTTAAGCAATATAGGAATAATTGCAAAACTGTGAATAGACTCATGAAAGTGTAGAAAAATAAAAACAAAAATCAGAGCTAAATCAACAAAAGCTAATAATACGTTGCGCATACACACTTTGTGATGTGATTTCCTTATGTGTGAAGCTAACTCTAAGATAACAATATTTATGCAGTTGAACTGCAACCTCAACCTGCACAATTTCTTCCTTTTATCAGTTCTCAATAGGGCAAACAACAGTTCATAAGCTTCATTGTTTAAAAACTTTAACTTAAAATTCTTAAGCACAAACTTTTCTTTCAGCATCCTTTACACATACAAAATTATTTTAAGCCCAGCTATTTTAAAATTTGCAGTTGCTCATGTAAAAACACTGACAACTGGCAAACATTAGGTTATATGTTACTGTTGTAGTCTCCAATTTGAGCTAGTCTTTAAAATAATAAGAGAGATTTTTAGAATTAGAAAATGACATCTCATAGGAAAGTTTTTCTTCACTACTTAAAAACTTTCTACATAAACCAATTTGAAAGTATACATGAACATAGGCACGTATAAAGTATGCACACACACTGAAGGGCTGCCACAATTGCACACAGACTTGTGTATCTGAATACTGGGGGAAAAGTCTTAAGTGCTAGTCATTATAGTGTGCTAAAGTAGAAAATTTGTGGTAGTTTGTTTCAACTTCAAGACTGTTCTTTAGTTTGGTTACTATGAAAAATACAAGTGATAAGCAATGCTCAACCAGTGTAAGAGAACTAAAGCAACAAGGCAGAGAGGAAAAATGACCTCCCTTTCCCAGGAGGTTCAAAACCAGACACAGATTTATATGGGGATTACTTCTGAACAGGAAATGAAAGCAAGATCAATCCCAACCTAAATATACATACAGTACCTGTGCAGTATCCTCAGAGATCACTTAAAGGGCATTTTATTGATCTGATTTAAAAACCAAATTATATTGTTTGCTTTTTCTATACTGTATCAAAATTAAAATAAAGAATTTTGAATGGTGGTGATCACATATGGGTGATACTTCATACTTCACTGTAAAAGTCAGTGATTACTGTCAAAGATCAAAATGACACTATCTTAATACAGAATGTATATATCTTCCTTCTGACAAATGGATTAATAACGTGAGGCGTAATTTTCAAAATAAATAAAACACACAACACATACATATCAAAACAAAGAAACATATTATATGGTCATTATTGTATGCAGTGTTATAAGTTACTTCTGCTGTAGAGAATCTCAGTGAGAAATGTCTCAATAGTTGAAACATCACGCAATTTCTATAAAGTGACACTGCTTAAAATACCTGTAGTTAACAAAAGTTAGTTTTAAAAACCAATCACTGTTATAAGCATGCATATAAGTCTAATACATCACTATTTAATAAACAATTGAGTATTAGCATCAGAACATCATACCTCTCTTCTGAGAATATGCACACATGTGATACAAAACCTTTACAGTCCAATTCTACGTGATGCAGGGAGAAGGCAAGATATAGAAGTGGAAGATACCCACTTTTCTGCAAAGTGGATAGTCCATATAGATCCCTATGCATATTTGGGCACCACTGAAGAACAAATGTTATATTCTTCAAATATTATAGACATCAACATCTTCAAAGGATAGAATCCACTTCAAATTTGTTTAGTTCTTAGAACCCCTACTGAAAACTGCTGTTTAGACAACCAAGTGGTCTGCAATTTGCAGCTTTCTAGTTTTGGGCCTTGAAGGAATACTGGTTTGGGAGGGATTTTTCCTGTTTTAATAGTAATATTTGTAATAGTTGAGCCACTTCATTATTCTCAGAACAGAGGAGATAAAGCATTAACCAAGACATTACACACAGTTAAGAAAATACCCAAATTACACATACATAGTTTTACCTCCATGTTTCCAGACAAAGTGATCTGTCTGTGTATGACACTATTTCATAACCAGTGAAGACTTGGCACTCACGGACTTCCTAAATGAGGCCACAATTGAATGAGGTAAATTAGGAAATGGTGACTAGTACCCTGATACATGTAGGATAGTAAATGCAAAGCGATTCCCTCTGAAAATCTCTCAGCCTTCAAAAGAACAAGTAGTTCAATGTAGGTTGCATTTGTCCTGGGACATCTAGTGGCAGAGATCTCAGATCTTACAGACAAAATCTAAGGTGGCCATAGTTGCTTTGCTTCCCAGAAAAACTTAACATAATTCATATTTCTTTTCTAATCATAGAACGGTTTGGCTTGGAAGGGACCTTTAAAGCTCATCCAGTCCAATGCCCCTGCCCTGGGTAGGGACATCAATGAATTCATTCAACAACCATTAAAGTTGCGTTCTTTTCTCCTAGAAAAGATTTTAAGTTCCATGGTCTGGTATTTACAAACCAGCATGAAGTGATGCCAAATAAAACATGTATGAAACCTTTGTCATTGGAACTTCATTTTTTTACTTACACATTCCTTACGTAAATGAAACATACTGAGTACTATATGTTTATGCATAAATTAATGAAGTCCTGAAAGGAGTAAAACAGTATCACCATGTCTAATCAGATGATACAATGCTAAAATGACACCATAATAAGCATTTTGATAACAGTGAGTAATTTACCTTTTTTTGGTCCTTATTGCTTTGCATCTACTTCATCTACAGATTACTGGTAGTGATCAGCATTTCCCTTGACTAGAAGGTTGGATTAGATGATTACTGACATCCCTTCCCACCTGAATTATTTCCTGATTTTAAGAAACACATAAACACTTTCCAAATAGTCAACTAAATACTCGATTCAAAATATTGCTTATTTTAGCTCTTACTTAGGTCTCAAGGAGATTTTGAGTATTATTAGCATACCTAGATTTCAAAAGCTTTGCAAAGTCTTCTTCACTACCAATTCTTAACTACCCTTGCAGCTAAAAAGCTTTCTTATCTTTTATGCAAACTTTTTTTGTTATCAGTAAAGCCAATTAATTATTTCATCTCCTACCTTAGCCACATAGAAAACAAGTGTTCAAATGCCTTCTTTATCATAAATTAATAGCAAAAGGACACTATTATGTCCTCTTCACATCCCTCTCCTTGTTTTTCCAAATTAAAAACACCCAAATGTTTTTTCTCATTTTAGAAGTGTTACATGTTACTATCATCTGGATTCTTACCAATCTTTGTTTTCTGTAGTAATTAAGACAAGACTTCACTTAAAACATTATCAGTACCAACTAAGTAGTAGATAATTACCAACTTTATCGTACATAGAGGGTCCACTAAAAGAGACATTTTTTTCTCTCTAGCAGAACAGTGTAACCTCCTGTAAAGCTAAATAACCTTTAAGAGTGCAAATCTAAGCAACTATGACATCCTAGATTATCAAATGCATTTAATGCCAGAACACTATAGAGCTACCCAGGACATAAAAGGGCATTCTGGAATTCTGCCATTCACCCCTTACTTTCAATATCTACATACATCAGTTAAATTTCCTGTATGTAGTACTTCATGGTACTCTTCAAAACTGTCATATTCTAGATGTTAAATTATTCCTCCAAGATATTTTTAAATTTGATCCTGCTCTGCAAAGTGCCAGTAACAATTACCCTCATATTGTTCTCATATTTCTTTTTTTTATTGCTGTATTTATTAAAAATACAGAAAATATAAGGAGAGCTAGAACAGCTACTTGTAAAATCATACCTAAAAAGTAAATGCACCCACCTGTAGAGAGAACCTTTAATACCTTTCCTTCTGCATATGTTTCTCAACAAATTGTACTTCAAATTTAATTTCATCTACACTGTATTTCTCTATGTGGTTGATACATGCTTAAATGTTTACTTCGGAGTAAGAAAGGTATACAGCTTATTGTCTATGAGTATTTAAGTTACAGTATCACATTCAACAGTTGAGAACCACAGTGAAAGAATTATTCCAGAAACATGGAAGAGTGTGACTAAAGAATGTAGAAGTTAACATATTGTATTTTATCTTGTGTAAAAAGATAAAGAAGCTGACAGAAGACAAAGAGTACATACAAAGTCCCCAGTAATTCCTTTCTCAAAAGGAGTATTACATACGTGCACTCTCTGCAGATTTTGCAGTGACCTTCCAGAGGGCACAGGAAAAAAAATAACAACACTTATCAAGGGGAAGGCAATAAGGATTAGAGTCAACTATAAGTTTACACTCAGAAAAGTGTAGATGTCTTCTTGTATACACCTTATATAAAAGTTTAAAGAGTGAAAATGTAAGGAAAATTAGATGAAACAGGCAACTAATGAAACTGAGCAACAATAAAAGAGAATTAAATAAAGAGAAAATATCTGTAAAAGAGAAAACATAACTTTTAAAACAGATTAAAATGCGACAGTCTTAGAAGGGCTCATACATGTAAGACTACAACATCACTATGATCGCAGTAATATGGCTTTTGCATAACCTCATTTAGTTTGGTTTGGTTCGTTTAGCATTCATTCAAAGTAAAATCTTGCAAAAGTTTAAATGCAAGCCAGTCTCAAGATGACTGTACACAGTTTAGCTGTACTGCTCAAACCATCAACTAATGTTAAGAATTATAAAATAAAAAAAAAAGAAGAAACCAAAGAATTAACTGATTAACTGCAGGAAAAACATCAAAACAAGGTATTTAAGTAGCACAATAAAAACAAATGAAAAAGTGAATGTGTTACTCAACACAGATAGTTCAAAACTCACTTTACACAGGGAGCTGAGATTATATCCAAAGGTCTGTGCATTCCGAGAACCTGCATTCATGTAGTTTCCCATTAACAGTACTAGTTCCAGCAGCTTGCTAAAGCTTTTACTCTTCTTTATCTCTTCACAGGCAGCACTGACAGCCATGATGTCAGGTTTGATGTTGTTCACCTGCTCCTCAAACTGAAGCTTAAAAAGAATAGCACTGAGCCGTGGCTGTAGTCTCTTCACGTTGCTCATCTGATTGAAAAGAAAATAGGAGATTTCCTTTAAAATTCATGGTACACTTTGGCACTGTACAAATGCATACAATCTGAAATGATTTATTGGTGTGACAGGTTTGAAGAAGCAATATATCTGCTATAACTGATAGCAAATGAATGAATGAATGAGAGACACTTGGGTAAGCAACTGAAATCCCATCTTGTGGTTAATATGAACTGCCCCCATCCTTTCCCAATAACTAGTATGTGTAAGCAATAAAAGATAAAGTGTCATCATATATCACATCTGTCAACTCATATACCAAATCCTATAAAACTAATTCAAGTTTATGACCTGGTTGTTACAAAGTAATAAAAGTACTTCACAAATTTTGTGTAACTCAGGATGTACCAAAACAAGGCAAATCTCATTTTCTGGTGCAAATATTTAAAAGCTGATTTCAATAAGAGCTTGCAGTAAACTTGCAGGAAAATAACAGCTTTGAAAAATCTCAGCTACGAAACACTTCATATAGCATACATTAATATATGCCAGTATTCGTACCCCACTGTACTCTTGCATATATTAACCGTATACAGTTAATTAGGTAAACCAGAATGATACCAGAAAACAATACCTTCTGTAGATCATATGCAAAAGACTTGGCTTTTTCTATGGTTTACTGATCAGGTATTTTCAAAAGAAGATTCAATTCCCATATAGCATAGGTCACTGAATTCCCACCCCAGACATACTTAGCACATTATTTACTATATCTAAACAAGAAGATCCCAAATGTTATCACTTCTTTAGTCAAGGAACACTGAATGCATTCAGTAAATTAAATTCCTCCATCTCTCAAGTCTCCAGTGTACTCCAACTCTATCACATAAATCTTCAAACATTTTTTGGCTTGGCATCACATACAATCCCAGATGCTTACTATTTTCCATTCTTGCTCCTTTTCTCCTTAAGCAGGCATTAAATATTCCTTGCTCTTTCCTTCTTCCATGGCAGAAATAGGGTTTTCTCCAACCTGCTCTGTTTCCACATGTAAAATAC
Source organism: Neopsephotus bourkii (assembly GCF_033783945.1). Taxonomy (NCBI): domain Eukaryota; kingdom Metazoa; phylum Chordata; class Aves; order Psittaciformes; family Psittacidae; genus Neopsephotus; species Neopsephotus bourkii. The sequence continues at coordinate 842,924 of NW_026900600.1, forward strand.
TATTCTCAAATTTTTCCATGAGCTTCTTCCCTCATTTTTCCCTCCCCATTTTCTCACCAGCTCGATGAATTCCATTAACACCTTCTTCCCCATACCTGCATTTTTTCTTTTCAAGGCAAGGTTCAAGCCAATAATGCCTTGACAATTCCTGAAATCTTTAACCAGGTTTTGGGCTTTTTAAAAATAAAACACATGTGTTATGGTTTCCAGCTATCAATACTTTTCAGTGCAAGAAAAGAAGCAATAATATTGGCGTTTCTGCAAAGTAATAGGTTTCATAAAGTAGACTTAAGTTGGCCTTTACGTTAGAAATATCCCACTCCAACCCACAGTGATGCCTAAGGTTTTGCAATACACTTCTCAACCCATACCTAGTCTATCAATGTTAAAATAGCTCTGACACTGCAACGTTCACAAGTGTTTGGTGCTGATTAACCCACAAGAGACTCAGTGATGAGCATAATGGTGACACTCTTCATCTATTACAGTGGAAAATCAAACACCTTACCTTACTTAATCTGATACTGAAGGCTGTCTAATCTAGAGTTGGTTTGATATAGAATCAGAAAAGGATGGAATTTTCAGTCTATTGGGTTTACAGTGGCAGCATTAAAAAACAAAATCAGAGTTAACATTTTATGCTACCACACCACTTCGCAATATTTGCCTAGCAGTGAAACCACCTGATGATGCCCTACTGAAGAAAACATACTGTTTGTACTTTAACACAAATAAGAAATATTGAAGTAAAATAAGCAATCTTTTCCAGTAACCACGCTTTGGTTTTGAACACAGAGCACACAAACATAATGTCTTTCAGATAAGACTAAGTTAAAAATCAACTCCAGTATTAAGATTTTATCCACAGACTGCCTTCAAATTGCTCCTAAAGTAAAACACTGAAAAGCATATAGATTGAACATTAGCTCAGTATCAACTGTAGGCAGTTATTCTGTACTCATCATAGACTCATAGAATAGTTAGTGTTGGAAAGGACCTTAGGATCACCTAGCTCCACCCCCCACTGCCATAGGCAGGGACACCTCACACTAAACCATGTCACCAAAGACTCTGTCCATCCTGGCCCTGAAAACCTCCGTGGCCCTTGTTCTCATGGGTGATTTCAACCACCCTGACATCTGTTGGAATGACAGTATGGCCTGGCACAAGCAATCCAGGAGGTTCCTTGATTGTGTGGAAGACAACTTCCTTCTGCAAGTAATAGGGGAACCGAAAAGGAGAGGTGCCATGCTTGACCTTGTGTTCACCAACAGGGAAGGGCTCGTTGGAAATGTGGCACTCCAGGGCAGCCTTGGATGCAGCAACCACGAGATGGTTGAATTTGAGATCCTTAGGACAGTGAGAAGAGCGTGCAGCAAGCTCACTGCCCTAGACTTCAAAAGAGCAGACTTTGGCATCTTCAGGAACCTGCTTAGTAAGGTTCCATGGGATATAGCCCTAGAGGGCAGGGGGGGTCAAGACTCTTGGTTGGTCTTCAAGGATCACCTGCTAGAATCTCAGGAGTGTTGCATCCCAACCAGAAGGAAGGGCAGCAGGAGGGCCAGGAGACCTCCTTGGATGGATAAGGAGCTCCTGAGGAAAATTCAGATGAAAAAAAGTTTTATAGAAAGTGGAAGCAAGGACAGGCGGCCTGGGAAGAGTACAGGGATGTTGTCCAGGAAGCCCAGGACCACCTTAGGAAAGCTAAGGCCCAGTTAGAATTAAACTTGCCTAGGGATATTAAGGATAACAGGAAGGGATTCTACAGGTACATAGCAAATAAAAAACAGATTAGGGAGAATGTAGGCCCCCTCAGGAAGCTCTCGTGTGAGCTAGCTACACAGGATTTGGAGAAGGCTGAGGTTCCAAATGACTTCTTTGCCTCGGTCTTCTCTAGCAAAGGCTCTGACCGCACCACCTAAGTCTTGGAAGGCAGATACAGGGACTGTGAGAATGGAGACCTTGGGCCCACCGTAGGAGTGGAATTGGTCCGAGACCATCTTAAAATATAAACATGCACAAGTCCATGGGACCTGATGAAATCCATCCACGGTTCCTGAAGGAGCTGGTGAATGAAGTTGCTAAGCCACTGTCCATCATATTTGAAAAAACATGGCAGTCAGGTGAAGTTCCCAACAACTGGAAAAACTGAAATATAACCCCCATTTTCAAGAAGGGGAAAATGGATGACCCAGGGAATTACAGACCAGTCAGTCTCACCTCTGTGCCTGGCAAAACCTTGGAGCAGATTCTCCTGGAAGGCATGCTAAGGCACATGAAAAACAACAAGGTGCTTGGTGACAGCCAGCATGGCTTCACTAAGGGGAGATCCTGCCTGACCAGTTTGGTGGCCTTTTATGATGGGGCTATAAAACTGATGGACAGCGGTAGAGCAGTTGATGTCATCTACCTGAATTTGTGTAAAGCGTTCGAAACTATCCCACATGACATTCTTGTCTCTAAATTGGAGAGACATCAATTTGATGAATCGACCACTCAGTGGATAAAGAACTGGCTGGAGGGCCGCACGGAAAGAGTTGTAGTCAATGGCTCAATGTGTGGCTGGAGACCAGTAACGAGTGGTATCACTCAGGGATTGGTGTTGGGACCGGTCTTGTTTAACATCTTTGTCGCTGACATGGACAGTGGGATTGAGTGCACCCTCAGCAAGTTTGCCGATGACACCAAGTTGTGTAGTTCTCTTGATACGCTGGAGGGAAGGAATGCCATGCAGAGGGACCTTGACACGCTTGTGAGGTGGGCTGATGCCAACCTCATGAAGTTTAACCATGCCAAGTGCAAGGTCCTACACCTGGGTCGGAGCAATCCCAGACACAGCTACAGGTTGGGCAGAGAAGAGATTCAGAGCAGCCCTGCAGAGAAGGACTTGGGGATTCTGGTCAGTGAGAAAATGAACATGAGCCGAAAGCGTGTGCTTGGAGCCCAGAAACCCAACCGTATCCTGGGCTGCTTCAAAAGGAGTGTGACCAGCAGGTCAAAGGAGGTGATCCTGCCCCTTTATTCTGCTCTCATGAGACCTCACTTGGAGTATTGTGTACAGTTCTGGTGTCCTCAACATAAAAAGGACATGGAAAGGTTGGAAGAAGTCCAGAGGAGGGCCACAAGAATGATCAGGGGACTGGAGCAGCTCCCATATGAAAATCGGCTGAGAAAGTTGGGGCTGTTCAGCCTGGAGAAGAGAAGGCTGCGTGGAGACCTCATAGCAGCCTTCCAGTATCTGAAGGGGGCATATAGGGATGCTGGGGATGGACTCTTCATTAGGGACTGTAGTGATAGGACAAGGGGTAATGGGTTCAAACTTAAACAGGGGAAGTTTAGATTGGATATAAGGAGGAAATTCTTTCCTGTGAGGGTGGTGAGGCACTGGAATAGTTTGCCCAGGGAGGTTGTGAATGCTCCATCCCTGGCAGTGTTCAAGGCCAGGTTGGACGAGGCCTTGGGTCATATGGTTTAGAGCGAGGTGTCCCTGCCCATGGGAGGGGGGTTGGAGCTTGATGATCTTAAGATCCTTTCCAACCGTAACTATTCTATGATTTTATGATTCCTGGGTCATCCATTTTCCCCTTCTTGAAAATGGGGGTTATATTTCCCTTTTTCCAGTCGTTGGGAACTTCACCTGACTGCAAGATTTTTTCAAATATGATGGACAGTGGCTTAGCAACTTCATTCGCCAGCTCCTCCAAGGACCCACGGATGGATTTCATTAGGTCCCACGGACTTGTGCATGTTCAAGTTCTTAAGATGGTCTTGAACAGCATCCAATAGTGTGGAAAAAATCTTGCTTAAAAACAGGTAATCAGACTTATATTTAAACAGGGCATTTCACAATTGCTCTTACAACTTTATACTTAAGAATTAATACCTAAAAGAATATTGAAGTATTGGACAGAAGCAAATTTCACAAAGTCATTCTTCCATCTCCATCAGGAAAAATCAGTATTTTTTCCTTTTCCTTAATTTATTTATTAGATATATATACACACTACTGCTTCTTAGTACATTGATAATAATAATAATAATAATAATAATAGTAATAATAATAAAGTTTTGCTCTCCATTCAGCTAGGAAAAAAATGAGATTAGCCTAGAAAAAAAAACCATAAAATTCCATTGAAATTATCAATATTTTTTCTACTTCTCCCTACTCAACATGTAATAGAGGTGATCATTAATATTAAATCATGAGTGCTAACAAAATAAAGTGTATATTGCATGGATTTTGAATGGTACCAGACTTAAGATACTACTGAGCCAGCCGATAATGCAGCACTAATTGCTTTTTGGCTTCTGAGACAGGCTAGTTCTTGAAATCAAAATAATTGGGTATTTTAGAACATAAAGATGTGTCGCACAAATGTGAGCAAGTGCACACACATAAAAGATGCAAAGTTTTCATCAAAACCAGTTGAACCACAACAAATTAAGAAGCTCTGCACATAAGTTGTAAGGATCAATATATAAATATATAATCTAAAAATAAGAAACAGAAGCACATGCTAGAAACAGAGCAGAAATGCCATTGGGTTTTTTCAAAAATTCTTTTTAAACACTCAAATCCATAGTTCATCTACAATGCATGTTCTAGCAACTATTTGTTTACCTTTTATCTAAGTCAATAACTGCGAAGGGAGGCAATGGTGAGCTCCCTTAGCAATATACGGCTTTCTTTGTGACATGTAATCTACAAATACATTAAAACTGTAAAATCTATACACCTTATCACAAGAGAGGCTAGGAATTTAAGTGCTGTGATGTTGAGAGGCTTATGTTCATGTCCTACATTTTTTATACTCAGCATATAAATACATAAGCCTAATTATGTTTTTACAGTGGAATCCTGAAAACAGAAAATCTAAATAACTAAAAAGAAAAGTTGAAGTAGAAAGCTAAAGAGAGTGGACTACACATGTCAGCGAACTCCATGTAGGGGTAACAAATTGTTTTATTTTTCCAGTAATAGTTCACAAGAATATCCTCACTGTGTGCAAGACCAAATGGGAATTGACAACTGAGTTGAGCTGTCCAGTAGTAGCTATCACAGCCCTTTATCCAACAACAAAAAGAGGTTTTTCTCTCAAATACAGCATAAATCAGAAGGCACCTCCAAGTGTGTGCCACCTAGTAAATGTGTACTTTCACTGTCTGCTTTGTTGATGTCAAGTAAAGGAACATGTCTCAGAAGTTACACTGACATAAAATTTGATCACTGAATGTGATTCATTCTTACAAGCTCGTAGAGAAAAACACTGCAAGGGTTCCAGCTTCACAATATACATTCCTTACAGAATCAACAGTACCAAGGCTTTCAGACCACCTGAAAGTGTTCCCATCCAAAAAGTAAAGTATCAGTTACAGCGAAGCCACCTAAGAGAATAAACCAGAAGGGCATTTCCTATGGAAAATGTATTGTTTTCATCACTGCAGCACCAATGAACTCTACAAAGTGCATAGGTAAAACTTGTGAATTGCTAATGCTTCTCTTCAGATGGAGGCACTTCAACAGCAGGAAAAAAGTTAAAGTGAGGAAGAACTCCCACCTTAACAGGCTTTGAATCATGTTTAAAGAAAAGAACAACAACCTGCTCAATTTGAAATGTGCAGTTAACACGCCCCAATCTTAGTGAAGACCACCAGCATTCTGGAAAGACTAAACATTATTTCAGTGTATGGGAAATCAATTTATGATAATGGAAGAGTATTTTTGTTGAGATTTTTTATGGCTATCTGGAAATGGTTCTCCTTCACCTTTGACATAATCTTTTCCTCAAATTAATGGCAGTAAAGTAAAAAACTTCCAACTCAAAATTAAAATTACTTGTGAGAGATCAGAAAGTCTTTACACTTACAACACAGATATGTGTATGTGCCTAAAACTGAATTGATGACTTTTCAGCCCTACTAGCGCTGATTGAGGGGACACCCTGCTTCCCCATTTTGAATTATAAACAGCTTGAATTTGCACTGCTGACTCAATTCCGTGCAAATTCAAGATTTTCCTAAAGGTACTCAGGGCAGAAGAGAAGGAAGTGTACTGTGACACAGGAACAATACCTATTAATTACCTCCTAGCTGCACATAGGTAGTCTTGTCTTGTGGATGACAGTGCACTGATGTACAGTGCAGAAAATCCTCAGTACTGTTTTTGATGGCATTATGTTCAACAAAGATGGACTGGTAAGATCAGTCTGCAGCTCTCAGAAATGGGGGCATTCCTTTTGAATTCTCCAGAAATCACCTGTCTTAAGAAATAGAACCAAATTGCCAATGGGGGCTACAACACAGCTGTCAAAGTAAGCCGAGTTTACAGTCTTCATGCTGAAATGCAGAAATAGGCATGTTCTACTATGACAACAAAGGGGTGACTTTGTCTTACCCAAAAAATATAATTAAATTTACTGACATCATGTCAGAAAAGAATACAGAGACAACTTTTGTTTCTCCAAGTTGAATTTAGACAATGGTACTTTCCTAAAAAGGAATTATCCAAGAATGGGAAAGTCTGAATTTCCCAAATTCTATTATTTTTAGCAGACATAACAGATGTCAGAAAACCTATTTTCATTAAAAGGTACACATGGAGCAGATGACCACTAGACTGAAAAGCTTTCCTCATGGGAAACCAAGTCAAGAGTTTAATATAGGTAAAAATCCTCTTTAAAACCTCTAATTAAGCCAGGCAGCAAAAATAAATAAATTTCTACCAGAAGCCATTGAGGAATTTAAAACAGAATAATATCATATTAAACCAAATAGAGAAAAGCTTCTAAAAGTAAAACAGATCTAGTTGTATTCCAGATAGAAAAAAAATCTCACCAGCTTCACCTCAAAATAAATGTCTCATCTTCTGCCTGGCTACTACCATGAATCCACCTCCTAATGAAAAGTAAGTATAATATTACTTCGAGTCTCCCAACATACAGGCCATGAAGATGCAGACAGATGATTCAGGTATGGATAGAAAAGTCTGAGAACCATGACAGCAGGCTTATTACTTTCCATCAGGTTGAACCACCATAACAACTCGAACATAAAAGTGGAATGCAATGCCACATAATTATTTAAGCAATACACAGTGGTATCAGACCATAGTAGCAGCTGACGATAATGTCTTTAGTGTGATAGACATGACCTGTTTCAAAAAAGCTCAGATCTCAAGAGCGATCTTCTCTAGTGATCTAGCATGGTATCCAAGTTAGTTTCCTAAGCAAGAAAGGTGAGTGTCTATGATGATGACGGTACTGGCAAAGAAAAAGCATTCCACTGTAGATCTTCTAGAGTCCTGACAATAGAGAATTCAGTAACAACTTTGGAATTTTTATCCATATGTTATTTAGTGTATTTTGAAGCACAGATTGTCTGTGGCAAAAACAATCTAACATGAAGCATTATGCAAGTGAATGCTGTGCAAGACAGCTTCCGTATCCCAAAGAAAGTTTCTCAGTTCTACAAAACGATCAAAGGGAAAGTAAATCCTAAAGCACTTGGGCACCATAGGAGCTCCATTGAGCTCTGAAGTCTAAAGTTAGAACAGGTTAAATATCTGCATAGTAATTTCAAGAGGTACTGACTAGCCTCAGAATTCTTTCAGCACAGCTACCCTACATCAGCCAGTCATTTGGAGGCCTTTCTCCATTTACATGGCTAAATTCCAAGACACCCTTCAAGCTGCCAAGTCAGAATGGCAGAATCATGTACTGATCATAGGTCTTACTCAAAACAGAAGTGTTTTTCTTAAGATGTTCAAATCATAACATGAACATTAGAGCACTGTTTACAATTCTAGTCAAGCAAAAGCAACAAATCAGATTCGGAGCAGGCTAGAAAGACATACAGACAAATCTGAAAGTGAATGACTGGAGGCACAAAATGAGAACCCTTCAGGCAAACCTCACTGATCTGAAGTTGTAGCAGTATCTGCCAAGAAGAAAACTGAGATAGCCTATGTGTGTGCTAGAAGAAACATTAACCAACCAACCACTTTCAGCCATCTGAATTAACATCAGACAGCAGTAAGACAAAATTTTTTAACCTGTTCTTTAGATTAGCTACCCAAAATAGTTTTACCAGAACTGAACAGGATAAGAGAGTGAAATCTGCTGCTACTGAAGCTTTCACAGGGACATTCCTCTATAATTCAGCATCACAATCTTTCAGTGATACAGAGGAAGTAACATAATTCAATCAAATAGCAACTGCAAATGGCCACCTTCAGAAGGTATTTCTGGAGCCTGGTTCTCCAGCCTATCTATGTCCAAGGTTTGCAAGACACTAACTTAGCTGCAATTTGTCATAAAGATCTTTTGACTGTCACAGATGGCATTTAATAGAAAGTTAATCTTTGGCAACACTTCTGGAAAGGCTGGAATTACTGATAGAGAACGCGGACGAGGCAGAGCAGCAGACACATGACTTCTAGAACACAAGAGAGGAAGGTAAGCTATACAGACAGAAATTACACAATCAAAACATCTCACAACACAGGTGCACCTCACTGCTTTGAGATTTTGTACCAAATGAAATGTCAGTAGGTGTGGCTGTGCCAAATCATAAAGTGTTAGGAAAGGCAGAGTATACCTCTGCAGGTAGAGTGGTAAGTATGACATTTTTCCAAACAACAGTAAGAAACACTAATACATTCTGAGTTATCCTCAAAGCAGACATACAAGTGAAGCCATCAGCTGAATATGGAATTGATCATTTTAAGTGTCTGCTAAATTATTTAAGACAAACTAGCTTTCATCAGGCCTCACTCTAATCTTCAATTTAATCTAGTGAAATCTTTTCCTTTGGTATGAACTCATTAAAAACACATCCGTCAACGAACAAGCTGTGAAGTGACATGAGGACTGCTTGCCAAATTCTATTTGGGTTAGTTAATAGTGTATTTCACAAGGACAGGGCATTAATTTTATTATTTCTGAAATAATAATTATTTCTGAAACAATTATTTGTTTCAGAATTATTTCTGAAACAATATTTCATAATTGCCTCAATTTTTACTTTCCAGTAAATAAGCAAGCAAGAAAAAAACTGTTTCTTTCTTTTCATTCCAGGACAATACTGGAACATACTTACAAATATCTCAAGTTTTTAAAAAAGAAAGAAAGCAGCAGCTATCACATGTGACTCTTGAGACACTATTCTCAGGCGTGAGACTGGTAGTACTGTTACCTGCACCTGAGGTCAAATGTCCACTAGTCATATCCTGACAGCTATTAGCAGCTTTTAAAATCAAAAGTGTTTATAAAGAACATCAAAATCATGATTTTTTTAAATGGAATTGCATTTATGGATTTAAAACTATATTACTAAATTAAATTTGTCCAGGATTATTTTACACCACTAAGGATTAAAGGCACTGACAAGTCTGCATGCTTACTACTTGATTCAGCTCTCCTTGCAGCATAACCAAATCAGAACTACCTTGGGGAATAGTTCCTGTCGAAAAGGCAGTTAACGTACATTGGCGCTGACAAGCCTAAAGCATTAGCGTTGTTGTGTAGGCATAAGCATGGGGAGAGGTGGACCATGCAACTCCATAAAGAATCAATTGTTTCAGTATTCTGGCACTCATTTATATAAACTGCATCCCAAATAATTTGAGGAGGGTGGGGGCAAAGACTTGGAGCCACCTGATACAACACCAAACATTGCCATGCACTTCTGTGCCTCCAAAAATGCCCTGAAATATCATGTCCAACAGGTGCAGGGATGCCTGATCACCTCTATCTGGTGACCAGTGACAGGATACAAGAAAATAGAATGAGGCTGCATCAGGAGAAGTTCAGGTTGGACATATGATTCTATGATTAGGAAAAGGCACTTCACTGAGAGGATGGTTGGCCACTGAAACAGGCTCCCCAAGCAAGCGATCATGGCATCAAGCCCGTCAGAGTTCAAGGAGAATCTGAATGATGCTCTTAGTAACATGATTTAGTTTTAGGGAGTCTTGCAAGACGCAGGCAGTTGGACTCACTCTGCATGGGTCCCTTCCAATTTAAAACAGTCTAGATTATTCATTTTCTTACTAGCCTACCAGCAAACTAAACCATGTATTTTAAAAATAGATTCAAAACAAGGATAAGTAAATCAGTGGGCAGCAACCTGGTCAATCTTTACAAGAAGCTGAAGTTAGGAGATTCTGAGATAAAGACATCCTCATGTCAACTGGTGTTTTCTGACTGTATAAAAGATCTGTCCAAAAAAGCTTGCTGTCACCAACCAAGAACCACCACAAAGATATAACATGATGTTGAGCCCTGTGTCCTCTGTGCTGCACGTCAGCAATCCTGGTCACACTGCTTGAACACACACGCAAGGTGGTGCTCAGAAGAACTGAGCTATGACAGCACAAGCGAATTAAATCTGTAAGAGACTGAGCAGGTAAAAACTAATTTACATCAAGGTTTTGTAAGTAAAAAATTACTTTTCCTTTCCCATAAAATCTCACACTGAGCATTTTTCTTCTATGCTCATTTCCCCATGCAAGTGTGAAACTCAAAAGCTTTATGTTACTCATATTCAGAAGTTCAGAAAGTATACTTTAAAAAGGCAAGCAGTAAGCTGCCCTTATCAGTTGCTTATGACCCTTACACTTTTAATATCTCAGAAAAAAACACTCAGACTGGATTAATACAAATGAACATTAACAGAAGACAATTTTTTAGTACTTGAATATTTTACATTCAAAAAGCAGTGGACAAATGTTGACTCACATCTTTTATAGCTTTATTAAATAACTATAATGAACAATGGTTTATTTTTAAACTTTCCAGCAACCTCTCAAATAACTACATATTATTTCATTTCTCATGCTATACTTTTTAAAAGGCCATAACCTTTCCTGCCTGAAGTTTATACCACTGTATTATTGGATCACATTCTTAATTATGCTGTATTTGTGCAAGTGATCTCTGCTACTTTTTTGTTCTTATTTTCACACGGTCCTATGCAACTGTTAACCATAAGTCAGAATAGTATTTAACTTGGACTTCCTATTTTTTTACAAGATAATCTGTCATTAAAAAAGGTTCACAAGAGTTCTTGTTAAAAAATATTCTACAAGTTGTGTTTCCCAATAAACCACGATTTAGAAACTTTTAGCTTCTGCTTTCTTCAACATACCTATATTGTTATTTTATTTTGTCATCCCTAAGTTCTTTTCCTATGAAGTTGAATTGCATCTCCATGGTCTAAATCCCTTTATCTTACACTTAAGATTACCCATGGTGATCTTTCTCCTTAAGTTTTGCTCATGAGATTATCTGACTTAAGGTTACTTTTTCTGAAGTTATCAGCATCTTCACTTGTCACACAAATGGGGGCTTTCGATGGCATAAGCAAGAGATACGAAAAGCAGGGCTGTCCCCAGGTTAGTCAACAGTGGACTCACACCAGAACACTGTCAGTGCCTGAAGAACAAAGGAAAACACACTCTGGTGGAGTGGAACTGAAGCAATGTTAGACATTACCTTGGCTCACATGGCCAGAGAAATGCCCTGTTGCTCCTGGAAAGCCACACAACACCCTGAGAGTTACACTAAGAGGGAAAAAACAAACTAAGATCCAACCAACAACCCACACAGCTAAAACAGCTATGCATTTTGGTTTCTGCCTCATCTCTAACCAGACACATGTTGCATGGTCACCACTGTTTCAAGACAGGTGCTACACCACTCAGACAAAACCATTAAAGTCAAAATGAAGCTGAAACTTGAGATGACCAAATAATAGCTATAATTATGTGCAGATAAACATGAGAAACTCATCAACCACTGGTAGGAAATTGTTCAGTATTTCATGGAACTATTATAGAAAACAGAAGCAGTAAGGCTGTCACAGCTTCAGTAAAATGACACAACAGGGCTGATAAATGCATTCAGTGCTAGTAGGTCTTGGTCTCTGGAAGAAGCAACTCAGAATTTCATATGCAGACAGGAGCACTTCTTTGCACAACCCAGTTTTGGAAGAAACCAATCTTTAAGAATTTCACACAATCAAGATAAGGAACTTCTACCAGCTAGAGTAAGGGTGAGAATAAAATTCAAATACATGAAAAAAAAATTATTTACATGGGGAAGATAAAAGGACAAAAACCAGCAATAAGCTCATCATTAATAGTGGAACACAAGGAAAAGATAAAACCATCAGTGCTCTAATAGGGACAAAGATAATGAAGAACATAGGTAAACTTATATTTGGATAAGAGTGACTGGATATATTGCTAGAGCAGAGTGAATGTCTAAATGGCCGGCCAAAAAAAACCCAAAACAATCAACCAACAACAAAAAAACAACCAACCAACCAACCAAAAAAAAAAAAATCAACCAAAAAAAAAAAAAACACCCAAGAAAACAAATCACCAAAAACCCCTCAAAACCAAACAGAATCACAGACTCACAGAATAATTAAGTTTGGAAAGAACCTTAAGATCATTTAGTTCCAACCCCCATGCCATGGGCAGGGACACCTTCCACTAGAGCAGATTGCTCCAAGCACGTCCAACCTGGCTTTGAACACAGGCAGGGATGGGCCAGCCACAGCTTCTCTGAGGAACCTATGCCAGCGCCTCACTATGGTGATAACAGGCAATAGGTGATAGTATGTATGCTCTGAAGCATCAGCCTAGACTAAGTAAAAGAAAGGATGTATAGGAAAATAAAGCAGTTTAGCTAAGGAAAACCTAAAGTCTGGAGGAGAAGATAAGAGTAATAAAGTATTTATGTTATACTTACTGCTGAATTAATCGAAAACATAAAAGTTCAAAATAACTTAAAAGGAGGAAGTTTGCAGTAAACACAAAAGCAACCCATAGAGTCACTACAAAAATAAAATAAAGCAGCCACACTCATGAAGGCAACCTGAAGTGTTTGTAGAGTTATGCCCTCAATGTCTTTAAGCCAACAATAAAAGTTAATTAACTTTGTTTGAAGTAGCACATGCAATACTGTAACTGTCACAGCATGCCAGTGTCTCAGGGTCTAGCCGTTTCTTTCAGAGTACTAAGTCTTGACTCTGAATTCAAAGACAGAAGGATAAAAAAGGTTTCCATCATAAAACATTTTATTATCACACAAGTAGTATTATCCGTTTATTCACTACTCAGGCTTTTCCTTGGGAGTCAAACAGTTTAGCCATTCCCTTAATCAAAACTTTAGAGCAAATTATCATGGAACTCCAAACTCTCTAAAACACCATAACTACAAGACACCACTCACCTAAAAGAAAAACTGAAATGCCCTGTACTGTGGGCTTGATTGTCCTCATTTGAAAATAGCAAAAAAACTAGGCATAAATCTGCAATTTTAAGAAAAAAAAAAACAAACCAAACACAACCCCCCCCCCAAACCAACCAAACAACCAAAACAAACAAAAAACACAACCAAAAATGAAACAAAAATGCATCAAAACCACAACCAAACAGTTATACTGGGCAGAACTGCTGACTTTTTTTTTGGCCTACAACAGTCCTTAAAGAAATTAATACAAGCTCTCAGCCTGCTTTCCAGCCAGAATAAAACAAAAGATACAACCAAGCCCAATGCAGACTGAAACGTTGATGAAAAGCAAATGCATAACATTCCATATTAAGAAAGCAAAAAAGTGACCTATTGAAAACTTCTGCCCTCCAACAGAAATTAAAAATGTTTTCATGTTAAAAACTGATTTTGACTTATACTCTTCTCCCAGTCAGGAACTTCTTCACATTTAGGAAAAAACAGCTGCTATTGTTTCTATAATATTATATTAAAATTGTATTTCACAAAAAAATAATAAAAGGGATAACAAAAGAGAACTCACCACAACTCCAAACTGCTCTGGCTCCGACAAATTATTATACTCATTCTTGAACTTAGACAATGCATTCAGTTGTTCTTGTTCAGGAAGATGTTTTATTAAATTCTATCAAGAAAAATAAAAAAGGCTTAAAAAAAATCTCAGATTCTATGTTGCTTATGTTATAGGCAAATGGTATTATATATGCATCATTACCAAACACTAAAAAGACAACACTCAAAACAAAAGCTTAAAACCATTATATATTATATTTAGCATGGAAAATTGTCAGAAGTGGGAATTCAGAGCTGGGATTCTGCTTCAGTGGAATTCAGGTGCCCATACGAGGAGGCCGGACATTTTCATAAATGAATGTCTTTTGAACACAGGTAAGGCAATCTAAATATGTTAGTTTCATCTGATATCTGCAGAATTCTCAGTTACTGGAGATTTCTGAACACTTTTAATTTTGTTCTGTATATGGTCATTATGAGTCAGTAGCTCAGTTCTGTCCCTTCCCAAGACAATTACTATAATTACTATGCAATAGTCAGGGTTCCTTTAGCCTTTGTTCTCTCTCAACTTATGACTCTCGCGTTCCTGGTTACATAGTGGCTAAGCTTCCATCACAGTAAAAAAAAAACAAGAGAGAAATTGTGTTCTTTCTTAAAATACTCCCTGGTCTATTGGTAAGATAAGTCTGAACAAAGATTCAAGCCTGCTAACAATGAATCAGGTCTAGCAGACAGTATCATAGAATCATAGAATAGTTAGGGTTGGAGAGGACCATAAGATCATCAAGTTCCAACCCCCCTGCCATGGGCAGGGACACCTCACTCTAAACCATATCACCCAAGGCCTTGTCCAACCTGGCCTTGAACACTGCCAGGGATGGAGCATTCACAACCTCCCTGGGCAACCTATTCCAGTGCCTCACCACCCTCACAGAAAAGAATTTCCTCCTTATATCCAATCTAAACTTCCCCTGTTTAAGTTTGAACCCATTACCCCTTGTCCTACCACTACAGTCCCTAGTGAAGAGTCCATCCCCAGCATCCCTATATGCCCCCTTCAGATACTGGAAGACTGCTATGAGGTCTCCACGCAGCCTTCTCTTCTCCAGGCTGAACAGCCCCAACTTTCTCAGCCGATCTTCATATGGGAGCTGCTCCAGTCCCCTGATCATTCTCGTGGCCCTCTCTGGACTTGTTCCAACAGATCCATGTCCTTATTATGCTGAGGACACCAGAACTGTACACAATACTCCAAGTGAGGTTTCACGAGAGCAGAATAAAGGGGCAGGATCACCTCCTTCGACCTGCTGGTCACACTCCTTTTGATGCAGCCCAGGATACGGTTCGCTTTCTGGGCTGCAAGTGCACACTGCCAGCTCATGTTAAGCTTCTCATAGACCAACACCACAAAGTCCTCTTCAGCGCTTCTCTCAATCCAGTCTCTGCCCAACCTGTACCTGTTCCTGGGATTCTTCCAACCTAGGTTTAGGACCTTGCACTTGGCATGGTTAAACTTCATGAGGTTGGCATCAGCCCACCTCACAAGCGTGTCAAAGTCCCTCTGCATGGCATTCCTTCCCTCCAGTGTATCAAGAGAACCACACAGCTTGGTGTCATCCACAAACTTGCTGACGGTGCGCCCAATCCCACTGCCCATGTCAGCGACAAAGATGTTAAACAAGACCGGTCCCAACACCGATCCCTGAGGGCCACCACTCGTTAGTGGTCTCCAGCCACACATTGAGCCATTGACTACAACTCTTTGCGTGCGGCCCTCCAGCCAGTTCTTTATCCACTGAGTGGTCCATTCATCAAATTGATGTCTCTCCAATTTAGAGACAAGAATGTCGTGTGGGACAGTGTCAAACACTTTACACAAATCCAGGTAGATGACATCAACTGTTCTACCGCTGTCCATCAGTTCTGTAGCCCCATCATAAAAGGCCACCAAATTGGTCAGGCAGGATTCCCCCTTAGTGAAGCCATGCTGGCTGTCACCAAGCACCTTGTTGTTTTTCATGTGCCTTAGCATGCCTTCCAGGAGAATCTGCTCCAAGATTTTGCCAGGCACAGAGGTGAGACTGACTGGTCTGTAATTCCCTGGGTCATCCATTTTCCCCTTCTTGAAAATGGGGGTTATATTTCAGTTTTTCCAGTCGTTGGGAACTTCACCTGACTGCCATGAGTTTTCAAATATGATCGTTGGGAACTTCACCTGACTGCCATGAGTTTTCAAATATGATGGCCAGTGGCTTAGCAACTTCATTCACCAGCTCCTTCAGGAACCGCGGGTGGATTTCATCAGGACCCATGGACATGTGCATGTTTATATTTTAAGATGGTCTCGGACCAATTCCACTTCTATGGTGGGCCCAAGGTCTCCATTCTCACAGTCCCTGCATCTGCCTTCCAAGGCTTGGGTGGTGCGGTAAGAACCTTTGCTAGAGAAGACCGAGGCAAAGAAGTCATTCAGAACCTCAGCCTTCTCCAAATCCTGTGTAGCTATCTCACACAAGAGCTTCCTGAGGGGGCATACGTTCTCCCTAATCTGTTTTTTATTTGCTATGTACCTGTAGAATCCCTTCCTGTTATCCTTAATATCCCTAGCCAAGTTTAATTCTAACTGGGCCTTAGCTTTCCTAAGGTGGTCCCTGGCTTCCCGGACAACATCCCTGTACTCTTCCCAGGCCGCCTGTCCTTGTTTCCACTTTCTATAAAACTCTTTTTTCATTTGAATTTTCCTCAGGAGCTCCTTATCCATCCAAGGAGGTCTCCTGGCCCTCCTGCTGCACTTCCTTCTGGTTAGGATGCAACACTCCTGAGCTTGTAGGAGTATTCCACTGCCTACTACCGCATTTCAAGAAAGGCTCAGAAAGACTAACTCTAGTAGCTCCCTCTTTCAGTTAGGTCAAAATCTCTTCTGTGTGTCTGCAAGTAAATAGCTTTGGTGGCATAGAGTCAACAGAAAGGAATTTACTTAAGTTAGTGAACAGGATCTCTGTCTGAAAGTCTTAAAGTCTTAACACCCCAACCACCACCCACCCCCCCAATTTTACACACAAATTAATTTCTTCTTTTACATGAAATTCAGCCATTTATGATACACAGATCATCTTTTTGGGCCAGAGAGATAAAAAGTCAGAGATCTGCTTTGCATAACATAATTCCCTAATATAGGAAAAATGAATTCAACTCATTAACAAGTACCCAAAAATATCCTTAAACCAGCAATCAATGCAGTGGGCCTTTGAGATCCTCACAATCTGTATTAACTAATTCAAAGCTAGCTGCTAGTGTGATCCTTGGAGCACAGTATAGATATTCCTCTTGTTAAAAAGTGAAAATACTAGACTGTACCTGAAATGTTAATTTATTTTTTTTTTAAGCAACTTGACTATTTTAATACTAATTTTTTTTTTTATTTTTTTTTAATAACAGTCTCCTAGCTTTTGTAACAATTGTCATTTGATGGTAGTTTATCAGTTACCAACCCTTTTTTTTAATGGATAAAAAGACACAGAGAGTTTTTTATCACTGTTTTGGTTTAGGGCAAAAATAGTTACTATTTTAAGAACCAAAACTCTACTTTGATCCCAAGGACTACAATAAGTAATTGATTTTATAATATTTTGTCAAATCCTAAGTAAGGATCAAGTGGTTTATCAAGAAAATAAAATCAGCACGTACAAAAAGCTAGACTTAGGAGCAAATACCCAAATAAACCAAAGGAAGAGTAAATAATAGTTAAAGATCAGACTGCTTCAACAGAATGTGCACACTCAAATCAGGATTATAGCAGAAAAAAAAAAAAAGGAACTCTTAAAAATGCATGAAAGGTGATGCGTAACAATATAACTTAAATTTTATGTAGCTTGATTTGGACATAGTCAGACTGACTTTCAACATGAAGAATTTATGACAGTAGTCATATATACCCTTACCATAACTACATTTAGAAAACATTTTTGTAAGGAACAGTGCATTTATTCATGATGGATGAAGATGTTCAGCACTAAATCAGTAATACTGAGCAAAAAACGAAAGGGTACAGAGTATAAAAAGATTTATTGTAAATTAGAAATTCATAATCCTCTTGATATACAGCATCTATGTAACAAGCTCTTAATATACTACAATTCCTTAATCTTTACTGAGATTAAAGTGCTCTTGTTTGATGCTAAAATAATTTTCATATGTAGAAAAACTGACCACAAAACTTTTGAAACAAAAAAGTACTCAAGTGTTCTATTAATATTTTCAATGCTGAAAACACTGAAGGAAAAAAAAAGAAAAAGGAGCAGCTTATACCAAAGGAGCTTTATGGTGTTCAGATAAAGCTTTTGAACTGCTAGAGATGAAACACATTTTGCATACCAGACAGAATAAACAGGAGAAAGAATTTTGGCTAAATCTTAAGAAATTTTCCAATGATTAGTCAACGATTATCTGGATTATAATATGACTTTTGGAGGTCAATTTCCAACTGAAGAAAGGGAGAGAGGGAGAGATTATTTTTAATACTTAAGTATAACAAGAGCAGGAGTAAGGACAAACTTCCAGCTTTGGAAACCATGACATGAAGACACGCTGAAAAATATTTAAGGATAGACCAAAAAAAAAAAAAAAAAAACCAACAAGAAAAAAAAAAAAAAAAGAAAAGGAAAAAAGATGAAGTCAAGAAATTTCTAGAAAGGAAAAGTACCAATAATATCTCAGGTATCTTATATAAATAAATGAAAAAAATAGCCATATGCTTGCTTTTGCTCTTCCCAGAATCATGAAATATACAGGACTACATTTTCATTGGTTGTTTCAGGATCTTGTTGAGGATCTAATTACTTTAACAAGCTAAATATTCACCAATGAGAAACAGTGCTAAGGCTGAAGAGTATGAGTCTCAGAGCAGGCATAAACTATCTGAAAGAGAGTTCAAGCTGCACATAACAGCACAGCATATTCCATCTCTCCATAAAATAGCTTTTCATGCTATGTTAAAGAATTTTCACTACTATTCCAAATAAGATACAAGAAAGATACACATCATCATACTTTCAAAAAGAAAAGTGATGAAAGTGAAAACTGGAACAAACATTTTAGACGTAAACTCCTCTGCTCATCTAATAACCTTAAAGTAGTATTTTCAATGCCACTATTACCTGCATCATTGAACAAATTAAAGAAAATTACAGAATGATTACACATACTATCACTGGAGATGACAGCTCATGTTTGTTCCTTCAAATATTTCTTGAAAGAAACATCTCATTCTTCAATAAACAATGGAAAATGAAGTCCAGATAGTTCAACAGAGTTTAAAGATCATTGGAAATCAAAGTGACAAGAAAGGAGGGCCAAATTGCATGTGGGCAGAAAAGAAGCATCCTGAACATTGTACAGCGCCCTCAGTAAGACCTTATTTTGACATACCAATATGGTGGATATTTATTTTGCAAGCAAAGCACATAAATACAAATTTGCCTTGTTTTGACCTTTGTATACAGATTGCTATGTGCTCAGTACAAGTCACACTTGAATCGCAAAGAGCCTTAATGTTACAACTAATTTTATGACTCTAGTTTACCTGCATTTATTTCTTCACTAATCAACATCCCTGCAAAAAGTGTACATTTTAAAAAAATAAAAAGCTAACTTCATTTTTCTTGGATGTTTCAGTAGGGACTGGTATCTATGTCTCTAACACACACTGAGGTATGCTTAGAAAACAGCTATCTAAATCCTCTCTAACTGAAACTTATGACACATTCCTAGTAGGTTAATAAAAATTATGATTTGACATTTATGAGCCATAATGGAAATAATCTGACATTCATGGTATGTAATAAGTACTGTCCAAAAGACAATCTTAGCCTAAAAATGTATCATTGAAAATCTAACAGGTGCCCATCCAGATGACTAGGGAACACAACACATGACAGGCAAGAAGAGGTTGAGAAGTGGGTTTGTTGACCTTAAGAAATAAGCCTTGGGTGGTCTTCAGGTACCCATCTGGAGTGTACAGAGAACATGCAGTGAGGTTCCTCTTGGGGATGTGCAACAAAAAGCCAAGGTTACAAGTTGCAACAATGAAAATTCTGGTTCGATAAACTCCACCAGATTTTTCATCAAAAGGGTAGTTCAACACTGGAAAAGGTGCCCAGAAAGGCTATGGGGTGTCCAGCCTTGGAGATACCAAAAAATTAATGGGAAAGACCCTGAGCAACCTGCTTTTGTTGATGTGGCTTTGAGAAGGGGCTTGGATCAAATGACCTCCAGACATCACTTCTCAAATTATTTCTTCCCATGGTTGTATAATGAAGTATTTGTATTTTATGAAATTCCTCAACTTATCAACACTTAAATAACACTGCCCAGAAGAACATGAGGCACTTTGAGTTTCTTTCGCCTCCACACATAATCATACTAATTTTGTTCTTTGAATAAAATAATACAGAAAGGGAAAACAGTATCCAAATAAATTCCAAGGAAGAAAAGTGGATGCCCTAACACAAGTTCCTGGATTGTATCAGTTCTAAAGAGACAAGGGGAAAAATCCACCAAACAACAACAAAACCCCAACAGAAACATCAAACACAAAACCAAACAACAACAAACAAAAAACCCGAAAACACACACACACAAAACCACAACTTTTTTAACAGAACAGGTATGTGCAAATGAGACAGAGGAAGAAACAAATTAAAGAAAAGTTGTGTAACTAGGAAAGAAACAGAATATCAGATGGTGCTTGAATATACCAAAGAGAAATCTCAGTTTAGGAGTGGACAATATGATTGAAGAAATTAGAGAATATAAATTTATCCACTTTCATTAAAAAATAACACTACAAATATAAAAAAAAAATCCTACAGTTCAGAGATAAAAAGAGATTCTCACAGTGATTTATTAGCCTAAAGTAATGGTAAGGGGTTTTTTAGTCACAGGCTTCTATTTAATGATAAGCTTACGCTGAAATACTGGAATGTAAAATGTCACTTTCCTTACCTGAATCATGGACTCTGACAGCTGTGTTTCATCAACTTCCAATATCATCATTTTGATTTCTTCATACGGCACTCGGAAAGAGCCAAGGAAAATTGCTAGAACAAATATTCAACACATAACAAAGAAAGCAAGACAACATTTTTTTTTCTACTTACAAATCACCAGTTAAACAGCATACAGGCTAAAAAACACCATACAAAGTAATACAAATAAGAGACAACAATTATTTTTAACTACTGTTCTTCTACAATTCTAGCCTTCTCCATTTGTTACACAGAACATCCAGCATCACAGAAGATCATCATAAGTACCCAGTGAAAAGTCTACTCTGCAGTTGCTGTAGGATTTTGTGCCAAGCTAACAGTTAACACTTTTTTCCTTCAATGGTTTTGTCAGAGCTTTGAGAAACTGAAATTATATCAACAGTTAAAAAATGAAATGCTCTTATTAAGCACTGTTTATTCATTCACCATAATCCAATCATTTCTTATTTTATCTTTTCCAGTATTTAGGAACGTACTCTATACAGCACTCATCGTTGCCAAAACTTTATCATCTTTATTTGCATATTACTGCATAATACTGAGTATTGCCTTCTTTCTGCAAAGTACATGAGGGTTGGCCAGATATCTTGTACCAGACTACTTGGAGGGGTGAAGCAGTATTCTTTGTTGACTATGTTGAAAATATAGATAGGTAATGAGATACATAGCTGTACACTTGTGTTTCAGTATATACAGAAGAGAGTAATGTCAGTCTCAAACCAGTGATGACCTTTAATTGTTTTCTGTGTCTTTTAAAAAGTGTTTCAGTTATATCAGCTCACATCCTTTGGCATAACACCAATATGCACATATGAACATATTATCACATACTTTAAACAAAAAGTGGTTACCAGGCAGTCAGACAAGACAGACATTTTTATGGAACATATATGCAACATTACTTTGTTATAAAACCAGAATCTACTTACACAGATTCTGTGCAATCTTTGGGTCCAAGACTTTTAATTCTTTGATTCGTTTCTTAATGGATTTCTTTTCTTCAAATTCCTCCTCCTCTTTTTTTACTGCCAAAGTGAACACAAATATACTTACTGTAAACTCTTATTGTTTAGAAAAACATTAATGAATTCAGAAGACATATTTGCTATAAAGCATAATCAATTTACAAAGAAAATAACATACAGAACAGGAAAAATACAGAGGTTTTGCATTTAATTGTTTGCATTCTTAATATGTGTTCTTCAGTGAAATTTGTCAGCATATTGGCCTTCTAGAACAATTTTTTTTTTAATATATAGAAACTGAAGATGATAATATTAGTTGTATGAATTGTCTGAAATCACAAAAGTCATATATAAAATACCATTCAACTTTCTTCAGCCAGCCTGGCCAGGTTAGCATTCTAATAGGATTTTGATACCTGACAATAACAGATCTTAAAGAAGATATGTCAATATGTCTTGATATTAAGCAATAAGGAACCAACCCAAAGTTTAGGTATTTTTGTGACTGCTTTTGTCCAAGTATACACACCAAAAATATCAAAGATCACTGGCTGATGAAAAACTAACATTACTTTAGAATAAAAATGAGTTTATACCAATTTTTCTTATTTCCTCCAAAAGATATATTTTTAAATATATGGCATAATAACCTTATTATAAAATACCAAAAAGACAAAGTGATTGTGTAAATGTACATTAACATGGCTGGAAATTTTGGTTTGTATTTTCTTTTCAAAAAATAATTCATACAAATACATTTTCTCAAATGCATTATGTAAGCTGAATTTACTTCTCATTATTCACACACTGTCATAAGGATTTCATTTACAATAACAGCGTAGTCTTGATAATGTATTAGTAAGAAATATTCCAATTATTATACAAAGAAACAAGAAGTCCAAACCCACACAAATCTTTCCTTTAACCCCATCTGGTTGTCCTTTTTTATTTTCTTCCTTCTTTTTTTCCTTCTCTTCCCCCCCAGCACAAGTCTTCAGTATCAAATATTATTCAGCCAATATATTACTATTTCACAAAATTAGTTTCCAAGCTTTTACAGTATGATTGTTGCAAATTAAGTTCTACATGCTTCAAATAGTTGAGAGTAGAAAATGTGTTGTAATAAAAGTATATGCTACTGGCTTCAGAAGGAGATGGATATAGAGAAACTGTCAAGAAAACATATGATTAAAATTTGTAGCTCACTTCTGATTCTTGACAAAGCTAGATGTAATATGAATTATCAAGAGAATTTCTCTAACTTGAAATTACTTCTGTAAATTTTAAGAGAGGTCTTAGAGAGTTATGTCATTCTTAAAAAATGTTTTTCTAAGGACAATGACCTCTCAAAGTCTCTGACCTTTGTTGACTAGGAAACTACCAAAGAGATAAGAACCTAAAGACCTCACATAGGTACTGAAGGAACTAGATTCAAGTCAATCCCAAGCTGGCGGAGACACAAATTTGAATCATCTCCTAAATGACTTTTAATTGCTAGGCAGCATGATGCTCCCCTCTGAGGATATGACATAGTGCAGAAAAGAACCTGGTATTCTGCAAATGAAATTACTGAGTTAAGACATAAAGCAGGTCCTCAGAGGAAGGGCTGATATCTAGGGTCCAGGCAAATGGGTTACAAAGCCAAAATCTTCCTCTTCTGTCTTTCTCCTCACCTTACTGGAAACAACCATCTGCTCTGAATCCACAGTTAAATACACAGATTTAACAGAAAACTCGACATTCTCCTGTCCCAGGAAAAATAACTGCCTACTATGTATATGAAAGCAAAAGAAGTAGTTTTTAAACACAATGTGAGAACTCAATAGCCCGTGTTCAAAAGGAACAGAATGACATTTAAGCTATTGGAGAAAAGGAAGGTTACCACTAAAGCTTCACTTCTATTTTTTTTTTCTTCTACTTATGGCTTCAGAGGCCTTACTAAATCCAGAAGGACATGTCAGGGGCTATGGATCTCAAGATCATACAACTATTTTCTCCTGTAGTTACACACCTTAAGGACCTCTCAAATTTCTTAAAGGCTACAGGCTGACAACAGCCATTCTTAAAACTATCATTCTCAGTGGCATGTCTTATCAGCGTTAGAATTGCAGATTCCACTAGATCTGGATATCTCTATAGCACAGGTTCCATGCCATCTTCATGCCTTAACTCATCTGAATCATAATGAAAATACAGTAATGCCTTATGGCTACCTTGCACATCATCATTTTACAGAAAACAAAATCATTTTCTTCATAGACATAACAAAAAAAGCTAAATTATCTGA
This sequence comes from Neopsephotus bourkii, assembly GCF_033783945.1. Classification (NCBI taxonomy): domain Eukaryota; kingdom Metazoa; phylum Chordata; class Aves; order Psittaciformes; family Psittacidae; genus Neopsephotus; species Neopsephotus bourkii. The sequence goes on from NW_026900600.1 coordinate 867,033, forward strand.
ATTTATAAATTTGCTTAAACTTGCACTGACAGACTTGAAATGGATACTCATGGCTTGACTTCGCGAACGAAGATTTAGGAAGGGCATTTACCCACGCTTACTACAAGCGCGCTGATGACTAAGAAGGCCAATGTGGGATAGGCAAATCCGGCTACAAAAAGCACAGCAGAAGGTCTCCTTGGGTGGAACAGGTGGGACACGATTCTTCCTGCGTTGTCTTTTCTCCTCGAGACTAGTTCTTCGTGAACTCTCAAAGGAGTCAGCGGCATTATGTATGGTGTGCCTCCAAGTCTCCCGATTGGAGGCCAAGGTGGACCACTGGGGACCACTAATAGGGGACTAATAGGGGACCACCATTAGTGGGACCACTAATAGGGGATGAAACAGAAAAAACAGAAATATGTTTGCCTTTTCCAGGACTGGAAAGCAGTATTTGCTCATTAGTCTTGTAACAGAGATAATACACAGATATACAAACATACAAAAGTAACTTTCAAATTAAGGAACACTGTTGCAAATGAACTGGCTAATTCCCTCTGGAGCTTTCACTCAGGAGGGGGTTACACACGAAGCGACAGCAATACTTAAGTCATCACAACGCTAAGGAAAAAATGAACATAGAACGTCCTCTAGAGACTCATGCAGGAATTGTATACAGAACTATACAATTATGCAAATTTAATTACGCCAGACTTACATGATACTTCTTCAGGAGAATTCAGGTCACATCCTTACGTAGTTGGCAGCAATAAGAAGCAGAGGATACATATTACTTGTCTTTCCTATTGGAAATGGTGTACTTTCCAATGGAAATTCTGAAATCCATATACCTCCTTACTGCCTCTAGAAATGTTTTACCTCATTTGCTTGTTAACTTATTGGAATGGGCAGGAAGCAGGGAGGGGAGAAGAGACACAACTATTATCTATTTCCAACAAGAAAAAAGGTAAAAAACCCACAGGGGGGAAAGGAGAGGAGGGAGAGAAAAACAATACATCTGAATAAGTGAAGTAAATATCTAAAGTAACATAAAATTTAAGAAAATCAGCACTTGTATTTTTAGTTGGAGAGGGCACTGAGGGAGGGAGGAAAGTATTACAGAAAACAGAAATGGGGAACATCTGCTTACACTGGAAAAAGAGAGCACAGCCCAGTGAGAATGGGCAGCTCTTGCAGAAAGGAGATAACTATCAAGGGAAACAAGACGTAAAAAGTTGTCATGCGAACAAGAGAAGAAGCAAACTGGGGGATCTCTAAACAACTATCATGGCTCCAGAAGTTAGACCGTCACATTAAACCATTAATTGTTTCAAAATCTGAGGTCTTACCTCATGCATTATACAACCGAAAAGGAACGTTACATGTCAAGAACAGCACACTGGGGGCATACACATGGCCCCAGCATCTGAACTAGGTAATTTTTAGTCAGTAGTATCTCCTCTGATGCTCCAACTGCTCTGCTCTCTCACGCTGGGAAACAAAATGCTACGTCACTTTGAAACACACAGAATTCATCTCCCACACTTCTTAGTTCCCTTTATCTCCACAATCCCACGTACTTATTAACATGACATCAGAATTAACAGATGTGGTTGCCAGTGTACAAACAGAAAAATACCTCAAAGGAGTTTTACGTATTGGAAAAATCGCTTTTACTGACTCCTTCAAACATGTACATATACACATTCAACTGTAGTCAACTACCTGCATTTTGGCAACAATCTGACTGAAACTAGAGTCATGAAGCGAATGGAGACAGGATTCCTTTACAAACATAACATCACAGTTGGAAGCCTACAGAATAGCATTTCATAGAAATGTGGATTGAATCCTATGTAGTTTACTCAGACCTCTGAAACAATCACATTTTGGTAGGTGCAACTGACAATCTACATTCATGAAGTGCTATCCATATTTCCATTTCTGCCACAGGTCTTGATAGAATCTGCTATCCACTATCTTTGTGCAAGAAAATTAATGTCTCTGCATCTGTATGCTAAAGAAAAAAATATTCCTCTAAAATACATCATTATTGAATAAAACAAAAATACCCTTGAAATATGGGTTTTGAAAGGAACATGCAGATCTGACCATTTGTTTTAAAAAGTCTGAATTCCTAGTTCAGTTAAAACTGGAAAAGTACATTACACAGAAATCCACAGAACACTCAGTGGAGTAATTTTGTCACAAAGTAACAGAGCATACAGAAAATTACACAAGACCTTGCATCTTTCTTACCCTCTTAGCTAAAACAACAGTCATCTTGAAGTCTGTCTTCACTGAAAAATGATAGAACAAGCCTGGGGTCATGAGCTCAAAAGAGGTACCCACACCAAGACTCATTATGAAAGTAGATGCCCACCTCACCTGTTTAGAAATATAATTCTCAGAAGTAAATGATAGCTTGTGCCCCATACAGTAGGACATTCAACTGAAAGACATTCCTTATCTCTAAGAAGTTATCTGGAATCAAAGGAATAGGTCTTGAACAGAAAATGAGGTTGTAGCTGAATAAAAAAATGCTGCAAAGTTCTTAGCTATTCAAAGCAAAAATGTGGTACAACTTGCTGTAAATCATAGAACTATTGAAGTTGGAAGGGACCTCTGGAGGTCATCTGTTCCAACCCCCCTACTGAAACAGGGCCACCTACAGCCAAGTGCCCAGGACTGTATTTAGGCAGCTTTTGAATATCTCTGAAGATTGAAGGAGAGTCCACAACCTCTGCAGACAACCCATGCCAGTGATCAGTTATCCCCACAGTAAGTGTTTTGTGATGTTCAGGAGGAGCCTCCTGTGTTTCAGTTTGTGCCCACTACTACTTCAAAGTACCTGGTTTCATCCTCCTTTTACCCTCTCTTCAGGTATTAATATAAATTGATAGGATTCTCCTGAGCCTTCTCTTCTCCATGTTAAGCAGTCTCAGCTCTCTCAGGCTTTCCTCATAGGAGAGATGCTCCAATCTCCTCATCATCTTTCTGTCCCTTTGTTGGGCTTTCCTTAGAATGCCCATGCCTCCCTCTTACTGGGGAGGTTCAAGCTGTACTCCGTGTGTGGCCTGACTCGTGTGGAAACCTGAGACCTGCCAAGAAATATATGTCTTTTGGCTGACAGAACACAGCCTTTTGAAAACTTGGATTGTTTTAACAGCTCCAATATTATTGTCCCACAGTATGACATGCAACAAAGAACATAAAAGGACAGCCTATTTCCTAGATAGCTTCCCTACTGAATTGCAGGGTTCACTGGCAGTTATTTGTGATAATCTGCTTCAAAGTCAGAAAGAAATTCTGAACTAGATCTATTCTTAAGTATCATCTAAGACACCTATTTGGGGTTTTCTTGCGGGGTTGGTGTTTTGGGGTTTTGGGGTGTGATTTTTTTCATTATTGTTGCTGTTTTGTCTTAAATAAAAACAAGGATAAAATGAGGATACTGGGCACAGCCCACAGCAATAGGAAGAATGTCTGAACCTGAGAGGTGAGGAAGCTGGTATATGTTCTTTCCAAAAAGAACAACCTAAGGTCATATCAACACAAAAGTTTTAGCTTCGGGTACTGTTCATGACACCTAATAATCTAATCCAGCCTTTTCATGGGGTACAAATTATGTTTCAAGTACTATGAAAAAGCTTTCACGCTCCATCTTCCATCTACATATACCTATGACTTGGAAAATCAGTACCAAATTATTAACAATGGTAGAAATATAAATAATGTTTCACAGTTTTAACTGTTAGCTTTGAAATTGAAAATGTTTCCATTACTGAGGTGGAATGCAAGCTCCTAGAGAGTGTGGTTGTTATTCTTCATGTTGACTATAACATATACGTGGAAAATACAATTCAAAGGTGCCAATGCATTCCAAGTTCCTGTTTATTCGGGCCTCTTTTTTGACAATTTCTATTCATCAGTGCCTCCTATCTTTGGAATGGTAGTTGCTGCAATAGGGAATATTTCTTAAGTTTTACCATTTGTTTTCTAAGCAGTTTGCAAGAGATTGCCACTTCTTACCTCCCTCAAACATATGTTCAGTCATGCACACACACACTGTTGTTCCTTATATTGACAACACTGCTGTTGAATTGGCACAATTCATGCATACACCATTTTAACTCAGTCATGCTTCATGATAGCTTAAATTCATGCATCACTGTAACTCATTCAAAATAGAGGATTTTATTACAAATAATTTCTCAAGGGTACATAAGAACTGGAATCATTGGTAACAGCAAATGTACAAATATATTCAGGCATTTTATCTCTGACAGGCTATTTCAAGGTAATTCGGAAGAATATGCCTCTATAACAGGCTATTAAATACATCCAGTGACTGACAGTCTTTAATTTTCTGCATATACATTACATTACATGCACAAAAACAAGTAATTCATCTTAGAACCTTTACAGTTGCCAGCAATGCATCTTGCCCATTGACAGTCTGCATAATTGTAGCATGAATAGGTGGACTAAGAAAAAAAAACAAACAACTAATTAAGGTGGACATATAAGGTCCTTGTTTGCAAAAAGACATATCAATAACAGGCATAGGCTGATCGATCATGTAACAGGAATTAGTACACTAGCAAGTGATTAACCAAATTGTCTAGTGTTTGTGCTTCCACCCTTTTCCTCATCTTCGCAACAATCAACACAGGACTTCGCAGTTACAGAGGACTGCTTTTGCAAAATTAGCCAAGTAACTAAGAATTTTTTAACTAAGTCACTAAGTAATTTGAAACAGAAATACCATCTTTATTTTATTTTGAAAACCTAAGTGCAATCACAGTAACTAAATAATTTCTAAATGATGTTAGCTCATTCATAAAGCTGAGACAGTAAACTCTCACTTTTTTAATGGCAGCTGATTAAATTCTGGGAAAAACAAAATCAACTCTGAATTTTTCCTTCAGTAATTCTCTAAAATACTGTCAGAAATATGGCACATAAAAATCAGAAGAACCTTTTTCTTCATTACAATCTGAACACCTGCTTGGGTCCACACTAGAACCGAAAGTTTTAACCAAGATTGATTCAACTCCTGGAAGGATTTAAAACTTCATTAATTTTCATCAAAGGGTAAAAGGAAGACGTAAGGGAAGAGGTGGGGGTTGAAATGGGTTTTCTGCTACAATGGAGCCTGCTGAACAGGGAAAAGCAAAACACACTGGTGTTCCCAGCAATAAAGTTGCCTGGAGCCTAGCTCCAGCAGACACATAATTCAGACACCACCCCCCACCCCCTCCCCATTTTAAGATACATTCCTACTACCAGAATTTAGCTGCTTGGGCCTTACAAGGCTGATCTGTCACTTGACAGAAGTTATCAAAAGCAAAAGAGGACCTGAGTGCAGTTGCACCCACGCTGAATAGAACTGATTCAAGAAGTACTATCATGTTGTTTATGATCCTGTGAAATGGAATGACAGCTGTTCAAGTCCACCTCTCTGGGTCCAGTTTCTGAACTGAGGTAGAGAACCACACAAGGTTCTCTTGAACAAGGAGCCAACATGGGTCAGTCTAAACAGGACAAGGCAACAGAAATGTAGAAACATAGAAGAGTTAGGGTTGGAAAGGACCTAAGATGATCTAGTTCCAACTCCCCTGCCATAGGCAGGGATACCGGTTGAGTTAAAAAAGCAGTTAGAATCATAACTACACTGCTGCCTCCAGAAGCCTCTTCATAAAAATAATAATGCCCTGTGTCCTGGGCTCAGCAGTAGCAGTCATTTTTCTCCTTCTTACTAGCTGGTTTTCACTTTCGGCCTGGGAACAGCGCTGATAACACCATGTTTTTAGTTGCTGCTCAGTTTACTCTGACCAAGGACTTTTCAGTCTCATGCTCTGCCAGGGAGGAGGGGAAGCCAGGACGAAACAAAGACAGGGCACCTGACCCAAACTAACCAAAGAGGTATTCTGCACCACAGCACGTCATGCCCACTATGTAAACTGGGGGCAGTTACCCAGAAGGGCTAGATCACTGCTTGGATTGGGGTGGAAATCAGTATGTGGGTGGTGAGCAGTTGTATCCTCTTCCCTTGTTATTTCCCTTATCATTATTATTATTGGTGGTAGCAGTAGTGATTTGTGTTATACCTTAGTTACTGGACTGTTCTCATCTCAACCCATGGGAGCTGCATTCTTTCAATTCTCCTCCCCATCCCTCCAGGAGCAGAGGCAGGAAGCAGGGGGGTGACCAAGCGGCTGCATGGTACTGAGTTACCAGATGGGCTTAAACCACAACACCCTGCTAAATCAACCACCTCTTCCAGAGGTCAGCAAGATACACAGGAAAACATACAAGAACAAGACAAACATATGCTTCTTTGCAAGTCTCCATGTATTTGCCTTTCAGAGATTGCCCTATTCCAGAGCAAAATCTTTTTATTTAGTAATCGTCAAGATTCTTCTGTGCCTGTGTATAACTGCTGTTTACACCTACTAAATTTTAAATTGATGAAGTTTCTGAGCACAGAGTTCCCATTCTTAATTACGCATTGTACAAAGGCAGACATCCTTTTATTTGTTTTGATAACTGATCATTTTGCTGTACCTCTATTATACCTTTTATTAGCAAGGGGAAACAAAGCCACACAAAGTAAGGAGGATGTGGGCACAGCCTGAACTTGTACATTGACACTTTTAGCTTTTATTACTTTGCTTTTTTTTTTTTCCAGCACCCCTCAAATCCTATTCGCTTTCAGCCATTACTGAGAAGATTTTGCCAGTATACAACTAATATATTGTTAACCAATTCTACGCTATATTAATGATTATCTAGAACATGCACACCATGGGTTCCAAGTTCACTAACTGTAGAGCATCAAAACCCAGAAACCTTTTGAAAAAGCTGTCATCACATTTGTCACTTTGCTTCCCTTCCTCTGATGCTGTCATAGGTTCGATTAATATTTTACACAGCACAGTTCATCTCTCAGCTGCTTCAGAGAATCATAGAATAGTTCGCATTGGAAATGACCTTAACATCATCTAGTTCCAATCACCCTGCCAGGGGCAGGACACCTCACACTAAACCGTGTCACCCAAGGCTCTATTCAACCCGGCCTTGAACACTGCCAGGGATAGAGCATTCACAACCTCCTTGGGCAACCCATTCCCGTGCCTCACCAACTTCACAGTAAAGAACTTCTTCCTTACACCCAGTCTAAACTTCCCCTCTTTAAGTTTTAACCCATTACCCCATGTCCTATCACTACAGTTCCTAATGAATAGTACATGTCCAACATCCCTATAGTCCCCCTTCAGATACTGGAAGGCTGCTATGAGGTTTCCATGCAGCCTTCTCTCCTCCAGGCTGAACAGCCCCAACTTTCTCAGCTCCAGTCTGCTTATCATCCTTGTGGCCCTCATCTGGACTTGTTCCAACAGTTCCATGTCCTTTTTATGTTGAGGGCACCAGAACTGCACACAATACTCCAAGTGAGGTCTTACGAGAGTAGAGTAGAGGGGCAGGATCACGCTCCTTTTGATGCAGCTCAGGATATGGTTTGGCTTTCTGGGCTGCAAGCGCACACTGCTGGTTCATGTTCAGTTTCTCATCAACCAGCACCTCCAAGTCCTTCTCCACAGTCCGGCTTCTGAATCTCTTCTCTGCCCAACCTGAGGCTGTGATATCGTCCTCTAGTTCTCTTAGAAGTCCAGGGTGAACAGCAACTGATCCTAGCAATCCTTTACTCTCCATTTTATTGACCAATTCTAAAGCTTCCTCTACTGACCATACAAGTTGTGATTGATCCTCTAACACAGTGCTTCCTCAACGCTACTTTAGAGGCAACTTCACTACTGGCCAAACCAAAAATAATTCTAAGCTTTAGCATTTGAAAGTAGAAAAGAAATATGTTACTCAAACTTTCTTTCTTTCCTTTGGAATACAGATAAGAAGCAGTGAATTATACTTTTGTACTGTATTTTTATTGTCTTTATCCATGCTCAAAACTCACTAGCAGAAAAATTTTAACACCTTATCTTTAACTGAGCAAAGCAGCAAGAATTAGAACAGCATTTGAAACATACCGAAGTCCCTGCAATTTAAATACAAGCATATACTCTTCAGTAAAATCTAAACGAAAAAGAGACACTAAGACGTGGCTTCTGATGCTTATAGATTTTATGCAGCATATGTTAAATACCATAAATCAGAGCACACAATGACCACTGACCCCAGTATTTTTAACTGACCTCGGAGATTTAGATAAAGTTGGTCTGATACATTTCTATTATTGTGCATACTGAATGCTTAGCGGTTAAGACACATCCAGAGGGACCTGGACAAGCTCAAGAAGGGGGTCCATGTGAGCCTTATGAGGTTCAACAAGAGTCAGGGCAACCCCCAGTATCAGTACAGGTGGAGGATGAAGGGATCGAGAGCAGCCTTGTGGAGAAGGACTTTGGGTTACTGGTAGATGGAAAAAACTGGACATGAGCCACCACAAAGCCACCGCAACAATCAGGGTATTTCAAGAACTCCTTCATTCACTAAAATGGCAGAAAATCTCCAAGCAAAAAAAGAACCTAAACAAATAGTGCATAGCTTTCAACCAAAGTAAACCAAAGCTTGTGGAGTAACCATTAGATTACAATGAGCACCAGAGTGGAGTGGACCATATAACCAGCAGGGCAGAAGACATCAGTCAGGCCTCCTCCCTTCAGCATCAATGAACTGTTGGGTCTTCTCAGTTGCTCACAGAGTACCATCCCGTGATCCCAGTTGAACAGAAGCTGGTACTGCAGCTTAAAAAGGCTGTTCAACCTTTTTCCTGACACTTTATGCTGACCAGCACACTCTTATCTGTACAGCAAATGCCAGCACCTAGTTTCCAGTTGTGCCAGTTTCGTCCCAGCTTACAGTACAGCCATGTAAAACAGAAGAGACCACGTTCCAACTGGCAGCACCAGATTCACCTGACACCGAAATATGGCACAAAGCAAATTTATGAAATTGGCTACCACATTAATGATAAACAAAAGCTAAAAACCATTTGGTTTTACTTAAGGCATTTTTCCCTCAGAACAGTACACTTTAACACCTTGATGTTTTTAATTATTTATTTGATATTTATTCTTTCAAGATTTAAAGTTAATAAGGCCCATCTATATCTACAGTTGAAGATGTACATCTGATAGAGAAAGGATTCTGTTAAGATCACATATCCTTCCCTTAAACCATGGGTTTAGTTTTACTTGTGTGAAATAGTGTTATATAGTCTTTCCAGCACTCAGCTCTCAATCAGTATTTTAGTACATATCCTTAAAGATGAACAATACCTCAAGGTACTCACAAAAAAGACAATTTCTACTAGTTAGTGTGTAAAAGTCATTTGCATCACAGAACACATACTTACAAAAGCACACTCTATAGCGCAATACTTTTGCTGAACACTGATTTTTCAAGGAGTACTCTATGGGTTCAGGTTATTTTTAATTCTTTTATTAACCTCTGATCTCAGCTTTAAACAATTCAAGATCTTTCCAGCAGGGAAACACTGGATCAGGCTTTCAATCTAATTCATCAAGTGACTGCACAAAAGAACAGAACATAACAGCAGAAGAGATAAAGGAGTGGAAAGATGGGAATGAATGATCGTAAGAGGCACAAAAAACTTACTAAGCTCCCACTGTCACCTCATAGCAATATCAGTGCCTCACATACCAAAAAGGCAAGGGCAGCACTAGCCTAACAAAGGACTGATCATTAATTTGTGGGAAGAAACAACAATATATGGGACTCCAAACCAAAAGGGCAGAGGGGAGAGAGCAGCAAACTAGGATCACTAGGGAGGAGCTGGCATACCCTGAAAGAAACTTAATGAGCAAGCCACAGTTAATAGCAGACTGCTAAGTTACACAGACAGTGAGAGACAGCACATAGAATCATTAAAATCATTTAGGTTGGAAAAGACCCTTAAGATCATCAAGTCCAGCTGTTAACCCAGCACTGCCACATCCACCACTAAACCATGCCCTCAAGCACCACACCTACAAGTCTTCCAAATATCTCCAGGATGGACACTGCACTGCTTCCCTGGGAAGCCTGTTCCAATGCTTGACCAACTCCTGTGCCAAAGACATTTTTCCTAGTATCTTATTTAAACCTTCCCTGGCACAACTTGAGGCCATTTCTTGTTATGCTAGCACCTGTTACCTGGGAGACGAGGCTAACCCCTGCCTCGGTTCAACCTCCTTAACATATCAGAGATAATAAATAGCATTTATAGAATCATAGAATAGTTCGGGTTGGAAAGGACCTTACGATCATCAAGTTCCAGCCCCCCTGTCATGGGCAGGGACACCTCGCTCTAGACCATATCACCCAAGGCCTCGTCCAACCTGGCCTTGAACACTGCCAGGGATGGAGCATTCACAACCTCCCTGGGCAACCTATTCCAGTGCCTCACCACCCTTACAGGAAAGAATTTCCTCCTTATATCCAATCTAAACTTCCCCTGTTTAAGTTTTAACCCATTACCCCTTGTCCTACCACTACAGTCCCTAATGAAGAGTCCATCCCCAGCATCCCTATATGCCCCCTTCAGATACTGGGAGGCTGCTATGACGTCTCCTTGCAGCCTTCTCTTCTCCAGGCTGAACAGCCCCAACTTTCTCAGTCGATCTTCATATGGGAGGTGCTCCAGTCCCCTGATACCTGAAAGCACCTGAAGTAGGCCTCGAGATATGGATGGATCACTTCTACCAACCTAAAACATCAGACACCAGTACATAACCAGGCAGTGCAATATCTCTAGATCTGATGACGTTATGCTGAACGGCTGGCAACCTCAAAGCAGCAGGGGACTTGAAGGTCAAATGCCTGTGTTTGAATCTTCAGAGAAAGATTACTTACTCATTGTTATAACTCCTAGAAGCTGGGAAACACAGATGACAAGTCAATAAATAGCCAAATCACTGCAAACTGCAATCTAACTTTTTTCTCCTGCACTAGTGCTGCACCTGCTGCTCCTGAACATTTACCTTACATAGGAGAGAAGATAAAGAAAAGCAAGACTTTGTCTCACTTGTACATTTTTGCAACATTAATACTAACTATAGTGTCATCTAATAAATGTAAAATAGGAACTCACGGCCCAAGGTCCAGGTTCCTGCTATATGAAAGCACAACATACATATTTTTCAGATTTTTAAGTCTATCTTCAAAATACTGAGCTGTTTTTCTTAAAGATGTATTTTCAAGATAAGTGTGCCTGAACCTCTCAGATCTAGTTGACTGGAACCAATCTGCAGTTTAAATTTATTCATGACTAGGTTATACTGATTTCTCTTGGTTTAAACAGTTTCTTTCCCTTCCTAACGCTCTTCTAAAAGAGTAAGAAAACAGCACTACAACATGAGCTTGCTTTTTCTTAATTAAAGATTTCAAATCCATTTAATCTCTTCACCTGATGATACCAGCAGCTTCTATGCATCTGTGATTTAATCTCTCTCGAGTCTGGGACAGTAGAACTGAAAGTCATATTAAGCAGCATGACTTGTAAACATATTAACAACAATGCTTCCCCACTGGAAACAATTCTGTGAAATCCAGGATTTGTTCTGCTCTTCTTCTCTTACCTTTTTTCCTTTAATTTTTTTTCTTTTTGTAAACAAGTGATACATACATATACATAAATTCAAGTAAAACTCAGATTCCAGTGCTAAGCTGAAGTCTGCATTCACACTTAAATTTTGGGCATGAGCACCTTTTAATTAAGGCTCTGCTACCCTGACCACAAGGAAAGGCAAGTTCTACATTATGCTCTTACACAGCATCAATTTAAATGGGTTAGAAAAGTGTTAGTTTATTTCAGACAGCTTCTTTCTGAGCTGATTTATAACCAAGTTTTTATGCTCATCGGCACTCACACCCTCTATTCTCAAACACCACTGGTACTCTGCCGTTTTGTAAGTAGTCTGTCAGCTGCTACAGGTCTCCATAATAAAGAATTAGCAGACGGATGCTATCAGGACTACACAAAAATAGTAAGAAATATGTTAATGGCTGCTACACAACTTTAAAATAAAGGTTACTAGTTGCTCTTCCTATCTGCCTCTCTGCATTCATCCCACCCCCACCCCTCTACTTCCTCCCCACTGACATCCATATCACACATTGTGGACATCAGACAAGTAACATGCTGTTAAATACCAAATAGGCAAATACAATAACATTTAGCAATCTAAACGAGGAATTGAACATACTGAAATATCTTCATGTTGAAAAGGTTCTGTTTAAATACACACAAATATACAAATTAAGATTTGTACAAGAAGTCTAACAGTTCTTATTCTATAGATCTTAACATCTTAGTTGCTGACATGGACAGTGGGATTGAGTGCGCCCTCAGCAAGTTTGCCGATGACACCAAGCTGTGTGGTTCTCTTGATACGCTGGAGGGAAGGAATGCCATCCAGAGGGACCTTGACATGCTTCTGAGGTGGGCTGATGCCAACCTCATGAAGCTTAACCATGCCAAGTGCAAGGTCCTACGCCTGGGTCAAGGCAATCCCAGGCACAGCTACAGGCTGGGCAGAGAAGAGATTCAGAGCAGCCCTGTAGAGAAGGACTTGGGGGTGCTAGTCGATGAGAAAATGAACATGAGCCAGCAGTGTGCGTTTGCAGCCCAGAAAGCCAACCGTATCCTGGGCTGCATCAAAAGGAGTGTGACCAGCAGGTCAAAGGAAGTGATCCTGCCCCTTTATTCTGCTCTCGTGAGACCTCACTTGGAGTATTGTGTGCAGTTCTGGTGTCCTCAACATAAAAAGGACATGGATCTGTTGGAACAAGTCCAGAGGAGGGCCACGAGAATGATCAGGGGACTGGAGCACCTCCCATATGAAGATAGGCTGAGAAAGTTGGGGCTGTTCAGCCTGGAGAAGAGAAGGCTGCGTGGAGACCTCATAGTAGCCTTCCAGTATCTGAAGGGGGCATATAAGGATGCTGGGGAGGGACTCTTCATTAGGGACTATAGTGATAGGACAAGGGGTAATGGGTTCAAACTTAAGCAGGGGAAGTTTAGACTGGATATAAGGAGGAAATTCTTTCCTGTTAGGGTAGTGAGGCACTGGAATAGGTTGCCCAGGACGGTTGTGAATGCTTCATCCCTGGCAGTGTTCAAGGCTAGGTTGGACGAGGCCTTGGGTAATACGGTTTAGAGCGAGGTGTCCCTGCCCATGGCAGGGGGGTTGGAACTTGATGATCTTAAGGTCCTTTCCAACCCTAACTATTCTATGATTCTATGATCATATATGTAGCATAAATATCTGGAGATGGCTTGAAATGCACTTAAGTAGAACAAATTCTTTCAGATTTGATGGACTTAAAAGTAACAGCAAAATTTGCCAATCATACAAAACTATTTGGCTTTGTTCCCTAATTTGTTTCTACTATTCATTCAACTTATTATCTGCGACATCCTAACCTCCTTCAAAGTTGAGAATGCCTCCAAACTCTGCCATCACAAAATTTAGCCTTCTCCTAATACATCAAACCATCATTGAGACTATTTAATAATTATTCCCAAAACTCATCCTTCAGAAACTCTACTAATATCCTCATAGTACAATGCATCCTTTGATATTCCACACCTCCTCCTGAAACTACCTGTTTTACAAGTCTGCGGCTCATATCACTTTCCATTAATACTGACACATTGGCAATCCTACTGCAGTCACAAGGTTAAATCTATCACATTTACTTTGCTTAGAAAAATTATGATCTTCTCAAAATGAATCCAATTTTATCAACTGTCTGGCATAATTTACTTTTCATACATTGAGTCTGACACACATACCTAAAAGTCTACCTCTACCTTTGACTATAATTTTGTAGAAAAACTCTCCAGTATTTCTGCATATCATTGATATTGGACCAACAAATCTGTAACACAAACTCCTCTGTGATTTTTGAAATTAACTACAGAAAAGGTACTAACTCATTTTACATAGCAAAAATATAAAAACCCCTTGCTATAACCATTAAATAATGCATTATTCCTCTGCAATCATCAGTAAAAGTTATACATGCTGGTTCCTAATGGAGGTAATGAAATGGATTGATATAATTGAATAAAGAGAAAAACAGTAATGCTCCATATTATAAGTTAATGTCAAGGTCTTGTGCAAAAGCAACCAGAGTATTAGACTTGAAACAAAATATGGCTTCAGCCAACATTTTTCTTTGATAAATCAATAGCTGTCAATCAGCAGATTTGTTTATGTGGTCTCATTAGAGTACATTACTTCAATCTCAAAAGTCATAGTAAAGAATGTGGAGAGCATAACTGTACCTACTTAACCAGCACTCAGGCACCCTCATTAATTTTTTTTCATCTCACTTTCAAGCATGACATGGCTCATACCAGAACAATAACTTGCTGATAATTGTTCGAGACAACAGCTGGACAGGAACAGTGCAGAGGTGAACATTCTTATAGATTATAGAGTGCCTCAGTGAATTACAATTAGTTTAAAAAGTCACCTGCCCTGTCCAGCAGCTTTGAAAAGACAACATTTCATTAGCAACTAAAGAAATCCTAGCATATTTTCAGCTTTAACGACCCAATTGTACTGTATTTTTAAGATAGAAATTTCTCAATATCATATGACAAATACTGAAATGGGTGAGCATGCAGCTCAGTAGGTGTAATATTTCTGAAACTGTCATATGATACAAAGTGAAGCTTAGCTTGCCATTCATTATCATCTAATTTAAATGATAAGAAAATAACAAGAATTATTTAAACAGCATCCAAATTACAAGCCACCTTTACAAAACTTTCTGACTCCTTTGAAAGAAAAAGTATCATACCTAGGAATACAGAAATAAAATGAAAAAAAAAGATCAAGTACACAATGCTAAACAAACCACAGAGAACTGTATAGTTGCACTGCATAACAAGCTAAAGGAAAACAGAGTTCTCAGTTTTCTGAATATTATTCTTTCTCTGGGCTAAGGAAAAAAGCTATTCCAGAATCTTCTGGTCTCTCTAAAACTCCAAATATAATTTGCTGTAATTAAAAAATGAAATACCAGTGGAAAATGCAAAATGTATCTGCCTTTCTCTGGCAAAATACTATATCCACCTATCTTTTCTACCCACTTCAAAAACTAAGCCTTTGTTTCTCAAAAAGAAAAGAGGAAGCTGCTGCCTTTTCAAGCTTATTCAAGCAGCTGGATCCAAAATGCCTTTTGCCCAGTCAACCTGAACAGGAGCGTGTTTGCACTGCCCTGTAAGAGTAAGGAGGGAGGCTCTACAGCAGTTTCCCACTTCAAAGTAGAGCCCTCAATTTTTTATGACTCCTGTGAAACAGTTCACACTAACACTGCAGATAACCAGGACTGCACTGTATTAGATAGTGAAGAAATGTAAAATATACTTCCAAAGCTTTCCAGTTCTTTTATCTGTATTTCTTCACATAAAGCTTCAAGTATTTGAAATAGCTACTAGGTGATAAGTCAAATAGATAATGATTCAGAAGTTGGGTCAACAAATATTGGAGAGACTGTCCCTCTGCGATTTCCAAAATGAACTAGATTTAGTACCATCTCAAACCAGACACTGAGAAAGAATGTTTTTCTACACAATCCACTTAAAAACCAGGACAATGAGACGAGAAATCCACAAGCTTTTTCTAAAATCTTCTTCTTGTTGTTCATCATCATTATCAACATCATTCATTCATTAATACATGGCTGGGACATTACATAAGGTGGACTTTACACCTACAATTTGCCTTACTATCAATCTACTTTTTCAGTTTGAATGAGATTTAGAAAATACACTCCTTTTGATGCAGTCCAGAAGGTTGATAGAAAGAAAACCAAAACAAAACAAAAACCACCAACAACAGCAAAACACACAAAAAAACCAACAACCCACCTTTTTCATACATTAAATAATATTCTAGAAAATATTACCTTTTCATTTTACTCTGAGACAAAAGCCTTTTCTAGAGAAGAATCGACACTTTTTTGATTTATGGTGACATTGCTTCATTTGAAATTATAGAGGTAGTATTTCTCTAATTCTCTACAGGTGCATTTAAAGCCACAAGTTAACCATTGCTGTTGCAGACTGTAAAAAAAAAAAATCAACAAAAAAGAAAAAAAGAAACCTATACCTAAAGCTGCATAGTCATTAGTTTCAACATGCACTAAAGATTTGGTTTTTAAGGAAATACTTGAAACAGGCTTAAAAATACAGTTCTAAACACAAAGAGCGAAGAGAAAAAGAATTTCTAGCTTTATAGTCTCTAAAACCATAGCATATATATATATATGAAAAAAGCAGAGGTTGCAAGGTTTACAGAGAAGCATGAATTAGTAAGTTATTCAACAAGATGTTAAGATCTGTTGCTAGTGAGACTATAAGATGAGTAAAGTTTGGAATCTTTTTAAATATACAAAGGTCACAGTAACATAAGACATAATACAGGCTGAAAAAAGATCCAAGAATCTCGTTGCTATGGTGAAGACATGAGGAAGCAGAAAGTCAAAATGGCATGCATAAATAGTCAGAAAAAGTATTCGGATACAGAACAAAAAGATGTGATGCAAGAACACAATGTGAGACATTAAACTGATTTCACACAATATTTGTCAAATTAAAAAATAATGGATACAAAGGCAGGAATATGCATTGAAAAACTTCCTGGAAAAACTAAAGTAGTGCAGAGCCAGAAATTTAACTGACCATTACTAATACAAAATGACACTGCAAACTATAATTCCTGATCTTCATAAAGTTTTTGTTAGGAAAGTCATCTTGTTCACTAAAAAAGGATGGTTTACATAAGATTAAAAAAAAATAAAATCATACTACGTCGATATGACATAACCACTAGTCAGTAGCATAGTAAATGAGGATTAAAATAAGCTAAAATTAAGAAAAGAAAGATAACGGTAAAAGTTACAATTGTAATAGCTCAAATGTTGTAACTATACAGGTACTGAGATATATTCTGGCACATTGAATGTGACTTCATAAACCATAAACCTTGCTCTACAAAATTTCCCCTCCTTTTCCCAAATACAAACTGTAAATAGCAGTAAGAGAAAAATGCAAATATGACTAAGGATAATTAAAGGCAAACAAAAGTTTGGTTTGCTCTAATAAGTGAATGTTCATATTTCACATATCTATCGTACCTAAAGGAAACCTATATTCTACCTTACTCTACACTGCTTAACACTGTGGAAGTAGATATCATAAAACCTGGAGAATTACTGTTTTAGACTTGAAAGTCTCTTGAGTGTCCAAGAAAAATGGGCAGTATCTTTTCTTTCTGAAACTCATATTATATTTGCATTCATGTACAGCTTTCTGAGAGAAACCTCTATGAAGGAGCTTGGTCTGGCATACAAAGCTTAATACATATGTAGCAATCATCACAGGTGAGTTCCCAGTTGCACAAGGAAACACTACACATGATAAAAATATGTCAAAATAGTTTCTGAGAAAAAAGTGAATAAACCAGAATATTTACTTACTGAAAAGGGCATTAATATCTCTTTCAAACTAGCTGGAAAACAACAAACAACTAATTCATTTTTAGAAGTAATAAACAAATCTTAATGAAACTCAAATCTCTACAGCATACTGGAGTACTTGTGGGATACAGCTCTATAACTAAAACTAGTGTCAATCCAGGTCACACAAAATCCCCAGGTGGGTGAGGAACTGCCAAACTTAATAAATAAATCCAGGTATTAACAACAGCATTAGCTGTTGATAGGTGAATATAAACAATATAGTTCATGTTCTGTAGAAAAAAGATAATTAAGAATACAGAACTGCATAGCACAGTCTGTATTACAGTTCCTCAATAAGCTGAACAAATAGCTTTACATATTTTGCAATGGCAATTTATTAACTATCATGAATACTAGGCTTTCAGTCATACGCTGCATACCAAAAGTAATTTTCTAACAACAGTTTGAGGACTACAGACCAACCACTAGCAATTCGTTTCCGAGATGTTTTTTAAATTGAAGGGGTCATTCACCCTATCCATTTCAATTTGTTTTTTTAATAGTAAGTGAAGCTTTTATCCCAAATTTCAGTACTCCCTTTTGAAATTACATGCTGGTGCCTTTATGGTGAACCAGAGTCTCCATTCTCTTAAATAACAGCAACATTGCTTTGACACTAAAAAAACAAACTGAATGAAGAAATAAGCAAGATACTATTGAAAAGAAAAGGGGGACTTGAGATGATCTCAAACCATGGTCTTCACATCAAAACAGGACCCAGCAGCAAAAATTAAAACAAACCCTATAACAATTCATAAATTAAAACAAAAGCTAAAAGGAAACAATAGACAAGCAATAAACAAAAGGTCTAAACTATTTACTTAGATATAAAGGTCAAGCACCGATCACAACGCACAATATTTTCAGAAAACAAATTCCTGGTATTAGTAGTTACCACAAAACCTCCTCCTGATCTAGCAATTATTTATATAGTAGCATTTAAGTAATTTAATTATTATTTACCTATTTAAAACCATTTTGTAGCTAAAAGTAATAATTATCACTTTAATTACTATTCAGGCAGTTAGTGGGGGAAGAAGGCTGAGAGCATTACTTTCAAGTATTTAACATCTTTTACGAATGCTGGAAAGATACATGTACACTCCAGAAGGGCCTGTATTTGAAAACCCAGAAGAACAGGTCCATGATATAACATACAGAATGAATTCCAGGTTTCATTTTTCACACCCCAAAAACACACCACAACTTTTTGGCCTAGCATAAACACCAGTTATTATACTCTTCACTCAGTTTTGTGAATATGTTCAGAACTATGCCATCAGTTTTGTATGACTAAAACTGTCTTAAGACAGCTTTGAAAAACTGAGTATTCAAAAGTATGGTGAATCTCAGTAGAAAACAAGAAGTTAATTCCGTCACTCAGATCATATTTCCCTCCTCACTCTACCTGCTGTCGTGAGTAATACCGCCAAAAACATTTAAATAAACAAATGTTTTTAGAATTAGATGCCAGTTCATATAATTTAGGCTAACTTAAGCTTGTAAACACTGGATATTAATCATTAGTACCTTCTGTCTTAATTTTTCCTTGAATGTCTGATAAACAATTTCAACTTACTTCCAAAGTACGTCTTTAAATAATGTTAGAAAATTAACAGATTCAATCTGTTAGAGACTGAATTTTCCATAGGGCAACGGAAGGCAGGTTGTTTTGTTGGGGGGAGGGGGAGGTGGTGTCTGCTTTGTTCTCCTTGGGGGATTAGAGTGTTAAACTGCTCAGGAAAGGTAGGTATTACCATGAGCCTTCAATAGGCCAACAGATCTGACTGACCTCAGAAACTCAAGCTGGAAACAACTGGATTTATCAACGTGTTCTGGTTTAGGAAGTTTCAAGTTAACACACTACAGTTTACATCAAATTCTAAGAACACTTTAGACACATTTAAAGGTTGCTTGGTCCATTAGCAGTGGTAGAAATAGGACATTAGGAATACTTAATGAAGTTTTTGATGTTTTAATGCATTGTGTGTCAAGATTACACTATTATAGGGTAAACTGTCTAAGCACACGAGTTATACCATTAAGAATCTGTGTACTCGTCATATTAAAACTAAACACTCATAGTCTCAAGCCATAATGAGACTGCAAGTAAAGGTAAATGGAGCATACCTTCATTTAGATTATATGCTTTAATATACCCAGTAATAACGGCAATTATTCAAGGCTGTTCAGAAGAGTGCCCATTTTAACTATTGATTTTGGGGAAGCCTAATACAGAAAAAAAATAATAAAAACTACCAAGAAAAACATACAGATTGAGTCAATGATAGTTTAATATGCATTCCATAAGGTCACAAAGAGTAAATAAACTTTTGGTTCTTTTGAAGAAAGCCTTAAAAGAGAAGTAAACTAACAAAGCAAAAAAGAAAGTATAATCTAGTAACTGTAGCCCGAAGTTCAATTACCAGAAAACCATTAAACTACAATGAGATAAAATTTCTGTATTCATAATATAATAATGAAGATATCTACAGCATGAGGAAATTTCATCACATACCTCTAGACACCAGATTATTCAGTATCAAACTGACTTGTTTGCTTTGGGATAGACTCCCATGATCATTAAGTAAGAGCTAGAGCTTCTTCTTGCTAAAGACTTACTAAACACCAAAACAATATTTTTCAACAGCAATCTATAACAGAAATAAGCCATTAGAATTGCCCTGATTGATATTTATGTATTTATTATTAAAATATAAATAAATATAAGAAGTTCAAGCTTCTGTAAACCAATAAACAGGATGCACAATAAATGTGTACAAATCACCTTTTTCCTCTGAACTGGAGTACTTAACTGGAGACTATATTGGAATCTGCAGCATAAGAACACATCAGTGTTCAGAACAGTATTTCACAATTTCCATGTTAAAAGCTTTTAATCACTACCACTAAAAAAAAAAAAGTGAAGTAAATCTAGTAACTCAGGTACAAGTTTTCTAACCCACAAACGAACTTTTTCCATTAATTCACAGCCTCAGTACTTAGAAATATTTAAATATACTAAAAGATTCAATATTCAATGTGCTACTCTACATAAATAGCTCACCGAATGCTACAACTCTGTTTAAATAAAAAATTTCTGTTGAAAGATTTCCTTAATATAAAAGACACACACACACAAAAAAAAAAAAAAAAAGAAAAAGATACAAATATGTATCAACTAGGAAGCTTTCTACTTGGTTGCAAGATGCCACTTGGTAACTTCACTGACAAGACAAACTTACAAGAAATAACATTGACCTCGCTTTTCAAAAAATGTTTTCTAGTTGAAAGTATGCCTATGTATCTTCCAATTACAGAACCACATCTCTTCAGCATTACTACAGAAGTGCAACAGATGTTACTTCCAAAGTAATAGCATTTCTTAGAGTTTTCTCTCATCTTTCACCAAATCTGTAATAGTTGTTCAGTAATACAGATCATTTACTGTACTATGAGACACTCTTGTGGTACATTAAGGAATGAAGTGATCAGTCAATCGTGAACAGAGAAAGAAATTCAAACCGAGAAAACATACCCTGCAAGCAAGCTTTAAGATGCAGCATTTCAGAATATTATATTAAAAAGCAAGTGAGTGAGAATTGTACCATTCATTCTCACTAAAATAGTTGTACCTGCATACTATTAGATAGAGACTAAATGACATTGATGATGGAATTGCAAGTGAATTCTCATCATTATTGGCTGGAGAACACATAAATACCACACCATACTATAAAACTGAGTGTAGCTTCACTGCAAATCATCTTCTCTTATGTTAGAAAAGGATAGTTATTTCTACATTAAAAATAGATAATGGGAAATCTAACGTACCTAGCAAAGCTGGCATACCAGACAATTTCTGTGAATATACTTTTAGGCTAAATATTAAATGGTTTTCTAATTAGCATGCATTTAAAACTCTGCCCAGAAAATTTCTCATTCCTTCAGGAATTCAGGGAAACAAATTTTTTTTATCATTAAAACTTCTTGAATTCCTGTTCTTCAAAAGCTGTGCTATAATTTTGTAAGATTAAAGATGATGTAGATTGTAATAGAGATTCTGAATAATCAGTCTACTATGTAAATTCAGTTATTTTACAACAAAAATGTAATTTATCACATGGTAATAATAATATTACTTCTTTACAGTCTGGTCACATACCTTCCTATTAGTCCTAGATTTTTTTAAATGCTGGGAAAGATAAGAAGGGAAAAATGTTTTGCATTAGTGTTAGACCTTTCTGTATTGATTATATTAACATCTCTAAATGCTGTAGAATAGGATTTTATCCCTCTCTTCCTGTTACGTTTACATACGCATAACAGTTAACTACCCAGTCACTAGACCTCGCTGACTTGAGGAATTAGTCTAATCTCATGTGTATCAAAATCACTTATTAGTTCTACTTGTAAACAGTAACAAAGCATTCATTCTAACTGACCTGAATAAACAGCTATGAGAAGCATCATTATCAGTAGATGTGTTTTTTGCAGCACAATTATACTTTGCCTAAATCTATATGAATTCTCCCCCTCCATCTCCCCCGGCTAAAGACTGGATACAAATATTTCCCTGAGTTAGCAGAAAAATCCAGCTGGTGATCAAAGAATAAGCCGTATCTTCAGAGACTGGAGTTTCCTAAGTACCAAGAGCTATACAGGCAGTCCAGAACAAACACTGACAGTGGTACGAATATACGATTTTTTTGTAATTATTTTTAAAGGAAGTTAAGCATAATATTATTTCCATTTTACCCTTAAGGTAGGCATAGGTTCTAGAAAAACGAATCACAGTGTTTTTTTGACAAATCAGAGGCACAATAGCCTCTTGACACAAGATACACTTTGTCCTTAATTTCTCTTATTCTGTTCATGGTAACGTATTTTGCCACAGTTGTTTCAGGAAGCCTTTTATTTATTCCCAAATATGCTCCATACTTTGAGTTTTGGTTCATACTCCCAAATACTCTCAGCAACAGTAATCTGAAGATCAGAAATCTCTGTTATCAGTGCATACCAATATTCTGTTCTCAAAAAAACTATTTTTGTTCAAGTAGTTCAGATTCTATTTATTATAAAGTATGCATCTGCACAGTACAGCTTAATTCACTATTCAACCACACTTGCTCACTACCTCTTCCATTAATTTGCTGAAAAAGGAAGACTCAGGTGCATTTTGAAAGTCCATAGGTAGCAGCAAATGGATCCTATCTTCCCCTTTTTCAAGTTTGACCAAGTCAAATCCTGCATTTATCACTACTGTTTCTCTTCTATAGAGCATTAAAAGAAAAATTTAGTGCATGCCACTAGATTACTGTTGCCAATAAAGTTGGCTTTTTGCAATTAGGATGATCTAAACCCAGTTTAGCCTTAGCTATATCTATCCAGGTTTATTTTCACTGCAGCATTATAGATCCACTGAACTATACATGCTAAGATTTCTCCTGCTGTGTGCAACTGAGCCTTGAATTCAATTTCTCATCATGGAATCTGGTTGTATCTACCCTCCATTTCGTTAGCTTTGATAGCAGCTTTCATTCAAATGATCTTGCTGAACATTTAGTTGTTTCTTCCACCTTCTCGCTGTTTTGAATAGATGACTCAGTACTTGAGGTCTTACACTGAAATGCCAGCAACAAAAAAGCAACTTTCTGCTACGCATGTATCAAGTATGTTGCAGACAAATTTGAAGTGCCACAAGGCAATACAGCACCAATCAGGGAACTGCAAAGATAACCAGTTGCCCTAACTAGGCTCTTTCTATCTTATTACCCTTGCTAGGTACACATATGCATTTACAATTTTAGAAAGAGGCACCTCTATATCAAAGGACAAGTCAGATTGCACAGCAGGACACATTTAGTTTTAAAAACTGTTAAGCTGAATAATAGAACAGGTAAGGTTTCAAAGTTTCATTACTCAGGTGCTGTTAGAGGTAAGGCTGTAGGGCTATCTTGTGAGATGACAAGAAAAGTAGAGCCCCAGTACCATGTAAAAACAGGAAAACTGGGGAAGCAAAGCCATAAAACAGAAACACAGTTGTTAAAAGTTACAGAATACGTTTGCCCACTGTCTTCATTCTCTTAATTTAAATGAAACTGAAAGCCAACAAACTGATTCAGAAGAAAACACAACTGTTTCAATGTAAATATTTGTTATGCCAGATAATAAGTAACAATAACATCACCATGCAAACACGTCCTGTCCTATTAAGAAAATTTCCAGAATTCTGAACTAGTTTATCTCCTATGTAAAAGAATACTTAGCTAAAGCTCCAATTTAATCCCCTCCAAAAAAAATCCTACTACTTCAGTCCAATTAAGTTCTCTCTATTCTTACATAACCTTCAGAAACTGCCTGCTATTAATGGGAAGGTGGAGAGCCAACTACAGGATATTCACAAAATGCACATCCTTTATGGTGATGTTTGTTTCATAAAACGTATTGAAAGAGTCCCCTTAAAAAGTCTGTTAGGCAAGATATTTACAGAATAAAATTATCTATACAGAATGAAGAAACTGTGAGAAATTCATCATGTAGGGATCACAGAACAGCAGCCTACAATGGAAGTCTGTTTCTCAAATGAAGTCATCAACTTACTGGTTTTTATACAAAACCTCCTTTTAATTAAGAAAAAACTTACATATAAGACAACATCAGATCTTACTTACAGGGAGCTAGCAGGTAAATAGGAGCTTTCCTTAGTGGGTAAGGCAAGATGTCTATAAACAATTTTCACATATGAATAAATTAAAATATTGTTCCAACAGAACTATTTCAAATGCAAACAGAAACAAAGGCTCTGCCAAATATACTGCTATATTCTGCCTGTCTTTCCAGTGCCTACCTAAATAGTGTCTACAGCTGCCTAACTGGAATTCACTGCTCCATTAACACAATCTCCTTGTTTGAGAATTTGGGGGTTTCTTGGTTTTTAAAATGAATTGTCTTTGAAATTAATCTTCCCTGAATCAAGCCATTCACCAAAAAACTAAATGGCAGATTTTTTAAAAGACAAAAAGTAGTATTAATGGAAATTCAAATGCTAAGTTTTCATGAACAGCAACTTCGAAGGTTTGCCAAATAAGGTTTTCTAAACATTTCTTTTCTTGCATTTATTTTTCTCAGCTCACCATGAAAGAGTCTACAATAAAAGCACTGTTGTAATGACAATTTTGTTACACTCACATACGTTACCTTTAGGTATAAATGCTTGTAGCATTAGACTAGAAATTCTTCAACAGTACATAGTGTATCCTCATGTAACAAAACTAAAAGTTAGGCAAACTCCATGAAAACAGGCTTGCAGTAGGTATACAGAGCTTTACACCTCATGTGTGATATAAACACCAAATTAATTCTCACAAGATCCTTGTTGGTATAAGGACAAACATGTAAACTGTTAAAGTGGGTATCTTCATTAAATAAACAAAATTGTAATGACCTCTTTTTAGCTTGCATTTTAACTTCCAAACCTGGTTTTCCGTTCTATTGGTGTTTACAGTTTAGGACTTATACTGAGCAGACTTTCTTCCCCTCTCTGGATACATGAAAATAATATCCGTTTCCTCTAAGACTGCACTTATTCACATTGTAAAAACATCCTCTACTAGAAATCAATAAAGGAACACTCTTGTTGCTCCTAAAACATAAAGCCCTTGAAGGCTTTTCCTACCACAGTGTTCTTGAATGGGAGTGAAATGCTTCTGTTAGCCTGCGCATACTGCCATATTTTCAAACAGGAGTTCACTGCAGACTAATATTGCATTTTGCGTAGAAGTCAACTACAAAAAAGAAAAAGAAATCACTGAAAGAAAAAGGTAAAGGTGAACTACAGGAACTACTCCTTTAAGGCACTTCACTGCAGAGAAAAGAAAGCACTCGATCTGTTTTGAAGCTGACAGGAAATATTAAACAGTCTTTATGTAGAAGGTAAGAACCAACAATCTAATAATAACACATACTGCAACTCTGCAAAAAAAAAAATAAATAAAGTAAGCTAAAATAAATTTAAGGTAAAAATAGTACCTGTGCTTAGGTAGTTACCTACAAGTACAGTAACAAACTCTTCAACAATACCCCTTCACTATCTGACACAGCATTTCCTAACTGAAAATACAAGTCAAAGGACCCTTTCTAGGAACAAACTTTTTTTCTGTAACTGTTTAGAATGTCTACTGGCAGACTGCCTCTTTTCTACAGTCCTACCAGATTAATGACCTGACGTTATGGATTATTCTAATGTACTCAGATTAGGGTACAAATGACACCGTCATTCAACAATTAAATTCAAGGGAGAATTCATCCTAAAAAATTCCCAAAGAAAAAGATTAAATGAAAAAATATGCCCCAGTTTATATCTTCAAAAAGAAACAAACTACAAAACAAATGCTATTGTCAGACTATTCCAACCATTGGTATGTTAATGTCAACTATGGGTTTCCATTTTTTGTTTGCCACATATTCATGGATATGAAAGTCAGATTTTAGAAGTTATTCAGATTCCACTTCTTTAAAGACATTTAACCATCTGAACAACTGAAGGTTCCTCCTATCTGTGATAGGACATTAATGAAAAAAAAAAAGTTAAATTAATTTTACCAAAATTGGGTTTGTTTTGCCTGTGACTGTAACTGGTGAATGATCTTAATGGCCAGGCTTTTCATTTTTATTAAAGAGCATTCAGGTGGGCCTCTGGCAGCCAGCCAAGCTCAACCCACCACAGAAGTATATTCGTTCACCGATTCTTCCATATCAATCTGTACATTACAAATATACTTGACATATATCTAAATAAGATAAAATCAGAGATCATTCTATCTGCTAAGAATAGAAACAACTAATGTATTTACTAACGATGCAACAGTGAATATATCATCCTTTCTCCATGGAAAGATGACATTGAAATTTCAAGAAACCATTGACACCTCAGTGATTTACAAAACTCACTGGTAGCTGCCCTTTGCAAATGCTTAGAACTGACTCCTGCATTCTTCAGAAGTAAACTTTTCTTTCTGCATTTTATATACAAAAATCTTTTAGACAAATTTTGGTTTAAAGGGTAGTTGGAGTGATACTGCAAAGCAGCCAAACTCAGGCTTTACTTTTGTTTGTACACTTGATTAGTGCTATAATATCAGAAGTTACTAGACTACATTATTGGCAGTCTTACAGGTTTATTTGAAGCACAAATTGGAGCAACTTCTGTGTAAATCCTCCTTCAGAGGAGGAAAGTATGAGGACACTGAGATCCACCTAATTCTTCAGTTGCCTGACCGCAAGTTCTATTGCTTGTGCTGGGTAGGTTGTGGCATGTCAAATGCAGCAATGAACTAATTTACCTTGGTGATCTGACCCTCTTACTAGCATTTACTCTTTTCTGGTTTAAAATGTTTGAGGGGTGGTTGGCAGCATAGCGGTTTAGGCCTTGATGTTCTTGCTTACAGAATATACAGGAGAGGAAAGCAACAACAACAAAAAGAATTAGAGAGGACTATATTGACCATTTTAACAAATGCCTGCAGAGACAGAATTCCCATACAAATGCTTAATTTCTGAATAATCAAGTCTGGCAGGAGCTCTGGTGTGATGGGAACAAGCACTGCCATCTCCAATAAGATTAGGATGAAAATCTGTCCCAGTTGATTAAAAAAAAAAAAAAAAAAAAAAGAGAGAGATCATGCAATCTTTCTCTCTTGAGTTTACTAGGTCCCTTTGATATCTAGACAAGAAAGAAGAGTAAATTTCTAATTTTCCATGCCATCTTCCATTAACTGCAGTTATCTGCAAGTTGCTCAAAATAATGAAGAGTTTAGGAGTGGTTTCTTGTACATTTGATTTGCAATTTCTAATCCTCATTTGGACTTTAACACTTCAAACATATTTATGAAAAAAAAGTTGCTGGATAAAGTCGAATCAATTTATTAATAGGACATCTATAAACACAGCACATCACTTACAAAACATGTATTTCAGAAAACACTTCTATTTTGCATACATGAAAGAAATTGTCTTTATATTCTTCAAAAGATTTATTTTTGGTTAGAGGTCACTTTCTTTTACGCTCCATGCAGCCTCCTAAGTCTAGGAATCCCCTCTGACAGAACACTTCAAGTGCCCAACAGATGACTTTAGGTAACACGTAACTGGTTCTCTCTTGAGTTATCCTGAACACATATCTAACTTTAAGCCTAACTACTATAGTTTCACTACATTAATTACAGTTACAGACTTCCACCAACTTACTGATGAATCTTCTCCACATCAGTACTCTTCAGATTATCCCCCAAAACTAAGTACATATCTTATAGATGTGTCATTACTCTTCTCCATTCTATAACTGACAAGACCAAGCATTTGCATATCAAAACTTATTTCAGCATTGTGAGTCTTGAACACAGTAACTTGAAAGTACTCCAAGCAAATGGGCATTACTACATCCATGATTAATAAGCTAATAACTGCCCCAATGGATCTGACCAGTGATCCCTCCAGGCCAGCACTCTCTACAAGAAGTGCAGTAAGAGATGTTGCTTGAAAAGACACTATGACAGCCTTATCACTACTTGTTTCCCAAAAGAGGCATCTCATATTCCTACAAATACATTCATTCCTGTTTTCTTTGGACCTATTAACCCTAAATTTCTCTAACTTTCTTTGAACCTGCAGAACTTTTAAAGTCGTTAACCAAGTAGTCCCACCAATTCCCTACCTAAATTAATTTTCAATAGATTAAATAAAACTTTCAGTATCAGCTGAAGGACCCTTCGCATCCTAAAAGGCCATGTGAATAATGTCCTGCTTACATTTATCTAGGTACATTTAATGAGTTTTCCCCGTTATCTTCATATGGCCAGGCTTTCACATTTTTAACACTATCCTTTCCCTCGCAATACTGACTTTAACCTTCCCATACAGTCATAATCATTTTTTGTCCCATAGCCTTAGTTAGGCTTTTTCTCAATTATAATACAAAGTTTACTCGAAACTTTAAGATGGCATTACTGGAATAGCTCCTGGGTTATTAGTGGGCATGAATATCTTTCTTGCTTGATAGCTCCCTGTCCTGAAGTTCAGCGCTTGTATAACAGATTGGCTTGGATAGTTCTCTCATGGTACAAAATTAAGATAGTGATCATTCTTTCCTCCTCTCCCACTCCAACCTCCTAGATTCAGTGTGTGGCTCAAGCCCCTTTCCAGAACAGTTGCTTCTCACACTGGATACAGAATTATTTGAAACAGTCATTTGCTGCATCTAAAGCATTTATCTTCTTATAACATCCTGATGAGGAATTGACTAAACCTATATGGGGGTAGTTAAATCTCTCACTTTATTGCCACAAAACCTCCAGCTTCTCTAATCTCATTTAATAGTTTATCATTACAATCATCATCTGATTTAAGAGCTATTAATACAGTACACTATTATTTTATTAGAAGGAACTTCCATTCACAAGGTTTTGCATGGCAAACTGCTTTCCCCCTACAAGATTTTCATGCTATCTCTTCTGAAAAGTGCCACTCCCCTGCCTGTACGTCTAATCACTTGAGCAAAGTTGGCAGCACATTAACATCACACACCTGTAATTATTCCCCTTCCATCAGGCTTTCGACATCTAATATAGAGCATCTGTCATTCAACTATGAGCATTTTTGTTTGTTCATCTTATCTTTTAGGCTTCAGATAAAATTACATATAAGGTTTGCTCCAGCTCTGCTTTTCTATATTTCACATACCAGTTAACTTTAAGTCATATATTCAGTTTAATGCTTTCAAAGACTTACAATAAGAGACTCCTTTTATACCACTGTTGCCAAAAAGGCTTTTCACAGATTTTCTTCATTGATCTGCAACCACAAGTATAATCCTGATAAATCTCAAACACTTGATATTTCCTAAATTTCTTTCTCTTTCAATTCTCTAACCTACCTTCATATCAATCCTTCTTTTTCCCTTTAAAAAGAAAAGTTATCAGAAAACCACAGATCATTCATGCAAAGCATTCACATTTCTCACATTATTTTCAGAACTTCTCAATTATTTTTCCTTCTTCCCCCTGCCAGTCAGGGAGAGAGCCATGGAGCATACTTCTACATTGTCTTTAAGGCAGTGATTTCATCACTTTTATTCTTTCAGCTGCTGACACAAAGCCAATTAATAATTTGAGGTTTCTAGAATCTTTTGTTTGTTGCTTGGGGCATCTCACACTTAACGCTCATGTTTTCTTACATATATTTTAAATGTATGTACATGTTTCAGTCACAATTAAATCTTTTCAAGTATTCATATTGTGAATATTCCATCCACACACTGACTCATATTTCCAGATTCCAAGCTAATATTCTTCTCCCACATTCCTTGTGTATCAGTAAATCTATATGGCTTCCTGACAAGCAAGTTGGTTTTCCATTATTCCCTTGCCTACTTCTCTCATGTATATAATCTTAGATTTCTTTAAGATTACAAATTTATTCTGACAAGAATGCTGAGTCAGCAAGTAAATTACACTTTGTCTTTACTAAGTTACTACAAGAATACCATCAGCAAGTGATGCTTTCATGTTTCTCATTGTTCCAGCTCCAAGTTTAAATTTTTATAAAACACATTACTTTCACAAAAGGTTCAATGTCTGCAAAGTGGCTAAACCAGCTTTCTAACAATAGAAGAATGAAGATACCCTATACCACTCATAGCCTTCATTGACTCATCATTACCACCACCGTAATCATTATTTTTATTAAACAAGCAGCACAGTGAAAACATTTCCCCTCGTAAGTCACCAAGACTGTTATCAGCAAGTCAAAGAAGTGATTATTTCCCTCTATTCCCCTTCTCTCACAGGGAAAACTATCCGGAGTACTTTTTCAGTTTGGGGTTTCCCACCCGAAGGAAAAAAAAAAAACAAACAAAACAAACAAACTAGATATATTGGAACAAGTACAGCAGAAAATCAAGATGACTACAGGGCTGAAACATAAGATGCAGAAAGGCTGAGAGAGCTGTCAGTTTTGAGAAGTATCAAACTATCTGCCATCTCAAACTAGCTACCAGAAGGCTACATAAGATAAGAGGGATCCATATTCTTCCTGGACGTGCATGATGATCAAGAGGCATAACACACAAGTTGCAACAGGGAAGATATTATGAAGGAAAACAAAACAAAAAACAAACAGGAGCATATATCTCCATCTTCAGAGATATCTCAAACTCAGTTGAACAAAGCCCCAAGTAACATGAACTAGACTGATCCTTTACGAAGGTGAGTGGACTAGACGACCTTCAGAGGTCCCCTCCAAACTAAATAATTTCACAATTCAAGGACATGTCACTAACATGTCTCCAGACATCCTCCACAAGAGTGATATTTTTCTGCATGCATAGTCTTTGCTCCATGTTACTACTTACTATTTTTCCTACACTTTGAAGCTAGACCCTCTTTTACTTCTGCATTCCTGCAGTAATGTTTCTTTCACGACTCCATAACATCTTCTGTTATTTCAATTCCTTCAATACCTATTCAGAATCAACATCATTTATAACTTGTGTATAAACATCTGCCTAAAGCTTCAAATCTACACTGTTCTGTATTCCTTTTTCTAGTTGAAATTTCTCAATGGATTGTTTACATAAACATAATACTTCCTCTTCTGGATTAACACTGAAATACTTTTGCCTCATGCACTAGTAAAATTCGCCAACTGAACATTTGAGTACTTCAATCTGATTTTACTTAATTAGAATAAAATTCATTTAAAGCATCATTGAACATTCTGGTATCTGCTTCCACAACTAGATACCTCTTCTATACAATGACTTCAATGAAAAGAGTGCATAAGCAGACCCTTCAAAACAGTGAAAACCAACTCATTCTTTGAATGCTATCATTTCGCTACAGAATCATTTTAAACATTTTATCTTTCTGGTTTTAGTGACAAAGCTTTAGAAACAGTCAAGGACTGTTCCCAGATTGAGTCTAGTGAACAGTTACCTGATTCTACTCCAGAAAGTATGATGTTAAATCTCTCCAAGACCGAGATGTGACAAAAACTAGATGTCTCCAATTTCTTTGGCAAGTTTTATTACAATCAATAAGTTATTGTATAAGCCACAAACAAGCATCACTGCTCCCCATGGATATGAGAACAAACAATACTTTGCTATCCTTCGTACTAGAATTCGTGCTGTTAATAAGAGACAGATGTCTGGTGTTGTCTGTATTTCTGCAAATTTCTGTAAACCACTCTTGAAAAAAAATTGCCATCCATGTTGCCCTTTTGACACCTACTTGCTGTTCTAAATAAAGTCTTTAGTGTCTTCGCTTCCTTTGATAATTAAGATGATGGCACACTTAGGTCACCCATGTTAGAAGAAAGAGATTTCAAAACTTAAAAAAATGATTAACCAGTAAGCTCCACCTGTAAGAGAAAGAAAGTAAATTTGTCCCTGTAGGTGATAGCCTTTTAATCACACGCACACCACCTCCATTTGGTATTAAGAGTACATTTCACTGATTTTTCAACTGTAGGTAAGTGTCTTCTATTAGGTTTGGTCAAAACAATGTATCCAGTACGTTCAGTTCAACTTCAAAAGGATGTTAATCTTCTTAACTTTAATGTCCTCGCTGTCTGTGGAAATGCACAATTCTCCTCTGTGCTATTAACATTTGTTCTGAACACCATTTTGTCTCCCAAATTTTACTGTTTAATTACACATAGGAAACACTATTTCCTCCAACAGCTTTAAAACCTTCCAACGTATTAATTCAAGGAGCCTTGTTGGTAACTCTCCTAAAATTAATAAGGCAGCACAATTATCTTTTAGACTTACTCTAACAGATTCAAGCAAAAATGTCTGTGTTGTGTGAGGTTTTCTTGCCTTTTTATCTTTGCACAACATTCTTAATATTAAGTATCAACAGCAATAAAGTGTAGTACTCAACTCAGTAGAAATACCATTAGAGCAAAAAAAGCCTGTTTTGACAAAAACACAATAAAGTTCTGGGTTATTGTAAAAAAAATAAAATAAAATATTGGATAATACACACCAAAGCGTATTAAAAAGAATGGAGAAAGTTGAAAATTCCACACACTTGATTAAATAAAAATATAAAATTGAAATTTGTAATATGAACTGAAAATATAATAATGTCTCTTCAATTTGAAAAGGAACTAATCATTACACCTCTTTGGCTGACCCAAAGTACCAGATGTCCAATACCAATCAAAGGGGAGGAAGAAACATCAAGACAAACAGTGGAAATACAAGCATTTTATATATGGGGCAGAATAACCTAAACTACTAGCAAGATGACTTACTTACAGAAAGAGAGAAAAGTTTTAAAGCCAGGAATACATTTACATATTTTGCTCTACCACAAAGCTTTAAAAGCTGAAGAAACTAAACAAAGATCTATGTTGCTACAGGTTTATAAAAAATAAAAGATTTCAAAGACTCTCCTCCTTCACAGACACAGAACACATCAATTAACATATGTATTCTGAGGATAAACAAGATTTTCATTCTAGGTCACACAATTTCTATCACCTTTTAAGTGAAATAGTTCAATATTATTGCTTTAACCAGTCTACAATTCTTCCAATTATCATTTTCACACATTGCAATTAAAATCCACAAAATTTATGCTATATTCTGATTTTTTCATACGCATATTTAAGCCCCAAGAATTTTAAAGATATCTCTAAAAGCTGAAAATTAAAGCAGTCAACTACTTACCCCTTTTTTGACAACAAAATGTAAGTTCTAATTTGCAAAGCATATCAGCATTCTCATACTTGTCCTCTTCTGCTTTAACCCAAAAACATGATTCTGTCATTTCCTGAGGTCTGATCTACAATTAAGAGATGACATAAAATTTTAATAATGATTTTGATACTATGCAAAGACTGTTCTGTAGCGTCTAAAGCAAATTAAATACTCAAGAGCTCTATAAAACACATTAAATTTACATAATACTTTCACAATAAAGACAAATGGAGAGACCTGCAATGCCTCTTTCCACAGTCCAGGTTGGATAGATGGAAGACACTTGCTTGGAAACTGTACAGCTATCAGTGCAGGGCAGGGACTGATCCAGTGTAAACAGCTAAAACAGAAGGCGTAGTAGGACCCAGGAAGCATGCTGGTATCAAGGTTGTATTATTTTAGATGAGAACTGACTTTGGCAAGCACCTCAGAACATCACATATACTTGGCACAGATGATTCAGGAGTCAATGCAACACAGTTTTTAGAAAATAATGAAAACTAAAGGCAGTAAATATTCATATCTTGCCTAATTTTAACTAACATAACAATTGGTCTACATAAATTTTACTCCTGACAATCTATTTACCTTAAGCTCTACATAAGATATTACATCAATCAGTACTACCTTGGACCAGTTGAGTCTTTTCATGGTAACCTCAGGTCTGAATTCTTTTTTAGGCTTCATTCCAAATGGCAAAGTACATGAAGGTGGAGACCACTGTGCTCCCAGCAGGCCTGGGAGAGGTGGTGGTGGAGGGTGATGACCACCAGCCAGAGAAACTCCCAAGCCATTCAAAAGTGGTGGAGGAGGAGGGGGAGGCGGTGGTGGTGGAATTGCTCCATTAGAAGGCAGTGGTGGAGGAGGCGGTGGCGGTGGAATTAGATGTGGTCCTGCAGCTTCCAGTGGAACAACAGATGCATCTCCACATGATGATGGTAGAAAAACAGGTGGTAAGGAGCCATACTGATAAAGAAAATATTCATATTCAGCTTCACATCTTTATCAACAGAATGCCATAACAATCATAGTTTACAGATTAAATCCAGCAAGCCAGCTGCAAGCTAGTGCCATTGTTAATTTCACAGGACCACCAAATATGAATTATAATGAGGCAAATTTTGCTTTTTATTTCATAATTTGAATTCCCAACAAATATTTTCTAATATTGTAAACAACACTCCAATATTTTCTACAGAATTGAAAGCACAAAGTAATGATAAAAAATACTTTAAGAAAATGCAGCTGTCTTACACATTGACTTTTTATTCTGTATCAGAAGGACACCTATACTATATCATGATAGGCTTTTAGTACTTCAGTAAGTCTGAAAAAATATATTTATGTCAACTATTGGGAGAATTTCTTGCACAGGCTTTCAAACATTAATAAAAAGGTACCCGACAAAGATGACAAAGGAATTAATGAGAAAGTATTAATCAACAATTGCAACTAATAAATATGAGCTGAAACAATCTGTTTTTTATTAAATGGAGGGAAATATAACATGCAAAGGATTTAATATTTTTAAAAGGAAATAGCTAAATATCAATAAATACAAATGAATACATGCACAGCAGTATTGGTTTAAATTTCTGAACAGACACTGACAGACACTTAACAATTCGGCTCTGCTAATGAAAGAAATATATGAACAAATACCAAATACAACAAAAGAGTAAAGGACCAAGACCAGGAGAAAAACAGTCATTGAAGATGGAAGTAGCCATGCTAAGCAGCAACTGATGTCATATGGAAACCAAAAACTCCTCTTTAAGATGGGTTTTATAGTACTAAGTTGTAGTAATCAGCTACTCGATAGTTACAAATCATTCCAAGATTTGCAATAACAGTGGGATAAATGACAGTATGACAATTATTAAACATAATCATATGTTATGATTGCTGTCTACATATGAAAAAATATATTTAATACAGTGAAAAAAAGAAAAGAGTGAAAACTTACTTCACTCACAAAAAGTTTTAAAGTATGCTTTCAAGATATTTTATCACCTTCCTACTTAGAATCATAGAATCACAGAATAGTTAGGGTTGGAAAGGACTTAAGATCATCAAGTTCCAACCCCCCTGTCATGGGCAGGGACACCTCACACTAAACTATATCACCCAAGGCCTTGTCCAACCTGGCCTTGAACACTGCCAGGGATGGAGCATTCATAACCCCCCTGGACAACCTATTCCAGTGCCTCACCACCCTCACAGGAAAGAATTTCCTCCTTATATCCAAGCTAAACTTCCCCTGTTTAAGTTTTAACCCACTAACCCTTGTCCTGTCACTACAGTCCCTAATGATGAGTCCCTCCCCAGCATCCCTATACGCCCCCTTCAGATACTGGAAGGCTGCTATGAGGTCTCCACGCAGCCTTCTCTTCTCCGGGCTGAACAGACCCAACTTTCTCAGCCTATCTTCATATGATGAGGTGCTCCAGTCCCCTGATCATTCTCGTGGCCCTCCTCTGGACTTCTTCCAACAGTTCCATGTCCTTTTTATGTTGAGGACACCAGAACTGTACACAATACTCCGAGTGAGGTCTCATGAGAGCAGAATAAAGGGGCAGGTTCACCTCCTTCGACCTGCTGGTCACACTCCTTTTGATGCAGCCCAGGATACGGTTGGCTTTCTGGGCTGCAAGCGCACACTGCCGGCTCATGTTCATTTTCTCATCGACTACCACCCCCAAGTCCTTCTCCGCAGGGCTTGTATGTCTTCCTGATGCTGTCTTTCTTTAGTTAGTTTTAGACTGTGCTTCTTATTCCAGGAAGTAAGACACACACAAAAATAAAATCACTTGGTCACTCAGTCTCCTTACACAGTTTTTACAGCTGAAGCAGTTAAATGTTAACTCAAGTATTACTCTCAAAAACCTGCACTACTTGTCTCCATCCCGTTTTAAAATATCTATGCTTGAAAATTGAAAAATTAGCAGGAAAAGTTCTTATCCACCCACAGGTTATTTCTTTCACTGCTGGATATCCATAGTATGGCTTCAGCAAAGCAAACTATGTAATGAATAATTTCCTGTGGAGGGATAAAGATCATAGTGATGAATGCTAATCTAAAAGTGTAAGACTTATTACCCTATGTGGCTAATTACTTCAGAAATACATGACACTGAAAGCAAACCCAAATGAAACATAAGAAACTAGTTTAATTAACAGAGCTGAGGCACAAAAAGGATCACCTGGGAACTCAAACAGTTAATTACTGCCACACCACAATACTTAATGTAAAACAGAAATAAAGGAAATGAACAGTCAATAATAATCAATAACAAAGATCCTTTGAAGAAAAAACACAAAAAACCTCAACTGCACTATCACAATCTGCAAAAGATGCAAAATGAAGCCCCTTCCAAAAACAATATTTCATACACTCATTTAAAATCTTATACCTGTGACTTAAAAGCTTGCAATTCGGCTTCAAGTTCACTGATTCGTTCTTCTTTTTTTTGCAGTAGGGCCTGAGTTTCCTGATGAACTACAAAATCTTTCTCAAACTAAGAAAAAAAGAAAGTTGTTAATACTAGTCAGTTCTGTATAATTTCTTTAGATTCCAACATGTCCTTTTTGTTTATTAAAGCTCACATGTTAACAACAGTAAGGACACACAACTTTATTTGCTATTCTAAATTCCATGTACCTAGTAAGTGGATGTACCATCTCTATTACCACTACAAGTCTTTACTATATGAAATGGCAAAGTATTATTGCATTTAAACTACAGACAAAGTAGCTTAAAAATTTGATATATAGTAACACAGTCCATAGATACAAAAGAGTCAACTCTTACTCTCACAGTTTATCTTGAGGAAACTGGTTAACAGTTCAAATCAAATATTTAGTTGATTTTTGAGAGACTCATACTTGAAAACTTAAACTAAATAGTAAAAATACTTTTAGTATTTTCTTAAGCACTTTTCTCTGCTTCCCAGTCCACGAGAAACATACAAATTCCCACATAAACACAGAATAGTAACTTAAAAATAGTAACTTCAAGTTAAAAACTATGCCATGCTCAGTTACACCACCCATGAAGCTATAAAGTAATCCCCAGTGTCCATCTTACGACCACATAACTTGAAAATTACTTACTTTTCTGGAAAGTTCAGAAGCCCTCTCTTCACATTCTTCTAATCTTGCTTTATCTACACAGGCATCTTGAAAAATAAACAAATATACTTGCACATATATGGGCAACACAAGATTCTTAGTCACATGTACAACTTTAACTTGTTTTTTATAACTTATAAAGAACTATGATACTGTAATCATTTCTAAATACAGTACTTACCTATTAAGTGGCTGAAATCAATATCTAATCTTTTACGATACGTGAAATCTGGGTCTGTTCCACTTCGATGTAACACTATCTGGGATACACACTCTTCAATTAATTTGAAATACTGCGGACTAAAGACAAAGATGAGTTCTTTTACAGTGTATTTACTTTTAAATAGGTACTTAAAATCTTGTCTGTGGACACATTAAGGTCAAAAGGGATAGCAGGTTAAACCTTAAACAGGGTAAGTTTAGACTGGATATAAGGAGGAAGTTCTTTATTGTAAGGGTGGTGAGGTACTGGAACGGGTTGCCCAAGGAGGTTGTGAACGCGCCATCCCTGGTGGTGGTTCAAGGCCAGGTTGGACGATGCCTTGGGTGGCAGGGTTTACTGTGAGGTGTCCCTGCCCATGGCGGGGGGGTTGGAACTAGATGATCTTAAGTTCCTTTCCAACCCTATCTATTCTATGATTCTATGAAAAGTCCTGGGCTGACTTACTTCTATAGAAGTGTAGGTGCAAGCCCTAATCATAAGCTCTGCATCTCTCCCCTTACGGAAATACGAGGAAGGACTCCCTCCTGTTTCCTCCCAGTAAAGAGACTCTTCCTTCAGATTGACCCCTTCTGGTTTTGTGAATTTTCAGCTATGGATTCATTGCAGCCTTGTTTCAGTAAAAAGTATGCAATCACCTGGTTCTAAATTGCTGGGGTGTATGACAGTTGTGTCACTTGCCCAGAACGTGAAAGGATTGAATTCACAGCTTGCAGGTGGAAGAGGTCTAGCACTGGTGTACCCATGTCAGGCAAGCAATCTTAACCTTTAAGGGTACATCTATGCTAGACATTGCCTGAAACACCAGGTTATGTAGAATGCTATGTAGAAAACAGATGGCTTTCCTTCTCCACATGCTTCGCATCTGGTTTCTCCAGTTTCCTCAAAAACTACATGAACAGATTTTAGAAAGTATCTGGCAACTTTAAATATCTAAGAGTTTCCTACCTATTTCCCTGTAATTTTTCTGACAAATTTTCCAAGATACACTAACATGTTCATCCTGACCTATAATGTATATTGAGAATACTCAATTTCCAACCAAAAGTTACTCTAAATTAAGCACATGTTCAGATTTCTGTATAAAGTGCACTTCTGTGCATACCTTGTTTTGATCTTTCACTCAAAGTCACCAGAAAATTATAATGCTACTACTATGATTTATAGCCAATGAAGAGACCTAACTGATCCCTTATACTTGCAACCAACAAGGTTCACATATCAACAAAAATAGTTTTCTCCATTTATATATGAAATTGTATCCTAAGCAGAAGAAACAAGAACATACAGATGGCAATCTTATTCAGAGCTGATACTATGGAACATAAATTCACACAGAAATAGTTAGGAACACCAATTTGCACAGAAAAAGATGAAGCTGCATTTATCGTTACATTTACAGAACAAATCTTCTATTAATGGACTGAATGGCAACAAACCCCATAATTAACATTTAACATAGTATTAAACATACCGTATAAAATAATCATTCCTTATCAGCAAAAGATGTTGGAGAATTGAAAGAAAATATCCTTCAGCGCTAGTGTCCTTAACTGTATTCCACACCATGTTGTAAACATCATTTACTTCAGTAAAAGTGTTAAGGAGAGTAATAGCAAGGAAAAAAAAAATTCAGACAAATATTGACTGATAACTTTTTGTAAACAGAAATTATACCAGAATGTCCTTTATACACTTAATTTTGTTCATGTTCCTTTGCAGATATCAAAAGGATATTCTAGTTCAGATCTAATATCTTCTAAACGGTGAGAGAATTCAATCATGTCTTCTTCCTTATGCTCATTGAAGACTCTCAACTGAATATCTAATGCTTCATTCTTTATACATTTCAATTGCTGCAAAGAAGAAATAGTAGGAAGGCTTGCAAAAATTAGCATTTCCTTATGAGGTAAATATACCTTATCTTTTTAGTATCTTCCAGAAGTCTGTTATTTTTAAGTTTAAAATTACAAGAAAATGAGTTAAATCCTTAAAAGGTAAAACATGGCTTCAGCCTGGCTTAACAAGTGTCTGCACAAACATCTGTCACATGTTCTAAATCATAATGCTAAAATGCTGATGCTGAGGAATCAACAAAGTTCAGAGAGCACACTTCACCTTTTCATTCCAGTTTTAACAGTGATTCTCATATCTAACTGTTCATGCCCAGAGTTAATAAAATGCCCTTGAGAACAGTTTATTAGAACTTGGTCTCCCATTCTCCCTCTCAAGTTCAAATAGACCAACAATTTAAATAGTAATGTAAAGAGAGACTAGAAGACTTACTGGCAATATCTCTTTCAATCCACTACGCATAAATTCATTTCTGATGTGAAGCCTAAAATCCAAGTCATCAGGAGATGTAACGAGAGCATTGATGAGCTGCATGCAAGCTACCTGTAACAGAGGAAATATTAAACTATTTTATTTCTTAGAATCCAATATGCATCACAGTCAAAAAGATATAACAAACTACTAATTACATCATGTCAAACTAACAATCTACTGTAACCTTACAATTAAGACAGTTACATTTCTTATTGGCTACCTGAGCTATAAATACCAAACGCTAGTTAACAGATTTCCATAAAAACAAAAGTTTCTCACTCCATTTAATTTTATACAAACAGCAAGTTCCTTTTAGAAAATGAACTTTAGCATCTAGCTGATACATCGATAAGTATAATTCTCAACATATAAAAATCAATGTAAACACACATAAGGTCTGAAGTGATGTTTCCTTGCTGTCGTTTTTTTTTTCCTCACTGCAAGACAGTCTTTATATTTGATGTTAGCAAAGCTTGTAAAAAATTAACAAAAAGCATAAAAAGTTAACAAAAATATTAAGAAAGTAAACAACTTCTAAGGCTAGAAACTGCAAAGCAATGAAATTCTGTTCCTGTCCTTTCTTCGTATTCTTTACAGTGAGATCGATTAGATCATGGCCTAATAAGTAACAGTAAAAAACCCTGCACATTAACAAGGAACAGATAGATAGGGTGTGTTTTCCTTCAGAAAGGTATTGGCACTACATTACCAACAGTCAGTTTTAAATGAGATTAGTTAAATAGGAATATAGGTAACAGAACCACAACCTTGACCATTCTCTCTTAAATATGTTCCCTTGGGACAGATCTTTCAGATTTGGGACTTCTTTAAAGTTATAAATAAGAAACAATCCTATTATTCTTCTCTGAACACCCCACTTGGAAAGCTGCTAAATTTATAGCAATCTGGGGCTTTAACTGTCACAGTGGCTTCTTCATCTTTGTAATGCCTGTCAGAACAATTGTTATGACACTTCTCCCTGGAGTCTGTTATTTCCCTAATTTTATGCAATTTGATTCTACATGCATGTCTACAGCATTTAAAAAAAAACTAAAGGAAAATATGACTTAATTAACTTGCCATTTATTTTCTTTCAAATCCTAGTAAAACCTTTTTATTACTCCTGGAGCCTCTTTTTGTACAGGTATGGTTTCTAAGAGTTACGCTAATATTTCTTTATTACTACTGAAGCATCATCCTACACTAAGTAACAAAAAGTGGTGCTAACACCCAAAAAAAAGGAACCAAGAGATACCAAAATATAAAGAAGAAGAACATACTTAGGCTTATCTACATCTGCACACAACAACAAAAATTTAAACCCACCAAAAATGTTCAGTCCACTCATAAAAAGTGAACTGAATAAAACCAATCTTAACAACACCTAATAAGAAATTAGGACTCTACTGTTGCACAGCCAAGTATTTTTGGAAACCGAAAAAGCTCTTCATATTTAATATTTAACTGTCATGTCCTTTACATTTTTATTTAGAATACATGTCTTTGTAGCTGTTATTTTTTTTAGTAACAGGCTAACATGCTTCCAGACTCATCAGGCTTTATCGAGACTAGGCTCACCTGCCTGTAGCTTTGTTTTGGCTCATTTAGATGCATCAGGATTTGTCTTGTAACAGAATGACTATCACCCTACTAGCTTTAGATTTTGCTTAGCCTTGTACAAGCTTGTGGCACAAAGTTTACTCTTTCCTAACAAAGTTTCCTGTAACTAGAAGATACCCCATATGGCTCTAAGTAAAATGCAGCATAGACAAGTAGAGACATGGGATATCTTCTGTTAGCACTACTGACAGTAATTTGATTAGACATTATGACTTCATTTAGACTAACAACAAATTCTTGCCTTGGTCTAGAAGGTGTATTCTCTAGGCCCTCAACCTGCACAAGTTGCAGGGTCACAATGTGGCAGAGAGTGTGGATGCAACAAATAGTAGAAAATGCAGGCAACCAAAACAGTTAAAATTTAGTGCAACAACACCTTACAGAATATATTCTCTTATTACCTAAATACAGGCTGTATTCTTTATTTTTAAACCTTTTCACACTTCTTTTAGTATGGGTACACTTTACCAAACCATCCATTTTATCGGTATTTTTATTTTTCTACAGCAGCCATGATGAACATTTTTACTTCATCTAATTTTGATCTTTTTTATTTGAAACCTATTATACAACATCATCAATTTACCTCTCTGGAGTGCTTTCACTCAATTCCATTTTCTTGATTGAATTACCTCTGCCATTCAAATCCAGTAATTCAGCACATTGACAGATGCCATAAACACCTGCACTACTGTCAACATCAGTGAGGCATTTCAATAACTGTAGAGTCCATTGCACAACACTATCGTACAGCCAATAATAAGATACAGTACTGCAAGGTTACATTTACATGTCAACGTCAAGACTCCATGTTGTTTGATCACAACGGAATTGGAACCTTTGGCACTGTTATCAGCAGTTTAAAACACAGTATATTCTCATGCAAACCTTTATGTGAATGGAATGCTAAGCAAAGAATCAGCATCTATCACACTTGACTTAAATTATCAACAAGGTAATCAGACACTGAACAAAGTATGCTACTGTGAAAATCCTGATCAAGAGCAATATAGTTTTATCTTTGAGATAGCAATGCAATTTAGATGAAAAGATGTCTACAGACGTAATTCCTGCCAAATAAAAAAAAAAAAGGCATTTTCTTTTAATTTTCCAAATCAACAAGGTACACGTGCAGATTTGCTACTGAAATAGCACAGAGTGAAGATATGACAATGAAAAGAAACACATC
Organism: Neopsephotus bourkii; assembly: GCF_033783945.1. Taxonomy (NCBI): domain Eukaryota; kingdom Metazoa; phylum Chordata; class Aves; order Psittaciformes; family Psittacidae; genus Neopsephotus; species Neopsephotus bourkii. Next base: position 909,828 of record NW_026900600.1, read on the forward strand.
AGTAAAAAAGTACTGCTGTTCCAGTAGTTTAGTCAAATTTGGTCACATGGGAATTCAATTTCAGGTTATAAGCAGAATATACTTTTTGATTTCCTGGAATAAACAAGACAAAAACCTACTGCATTATGTTAACAAACTATTTCTATAATACAAAGACAAAGTAATAGTAAAAGTTCCAAAACAAAAGTCAACAAAAAGCATGGCGAGAAAAGTTTATCCATGACGAAGCAAACACAGATCTAAGCAAGGCATTGTGTATATATCTACCTTTGAACAATTTGCTTTATGAAAACTTATGAAACCATAATTCAGTATCCAGCAGTTGGTATATAATATTTAAACTACACAATTGCAATAATTTCAAATTATTCATTCACATGGAAGTAGAGTGCAGGAAGATAGATCTGTCTAGTGAACCTAAAATCTATAAGGAAAAAATGGGTTAAATTCTACCAAAAGGAGGAAACAAGCTTGTGAACAGTTTAATAACACTGCAGTTTGGAAAGTTAGATTCTGGGGAAACATGTAAAAACCAAGAGGAAAAAAAAAACCAAAAACAACTCTTAAACTTGGTGAACAGCATTAGAGTAGCTTTTAAGAAAATTACTTTAATCAATAACCCAGGGAAGAATTAAAAACAAAGAAACTTTTTGCAATCCTAAACTCTGCAGTTGCAATAACAAAATATTAATACTACCCTATGTTTGACAGTAAGTCAACATTAAAAAGTAACAAGTTTAGTTCAACTAGTGCCCATGTAACAAACAGGAATAAACTTGGAGTTCTCAAGTTTGTCAAGACAACACAGTTCAAGCTCGAGATACCTGCATTTACATGCCTCTATGTAGACAGATATCTGTATGTAGTTATATGCATAGCTAAACTCCCATTCTTGTTAATCAGTACACTACTAGATTAGTCTTTAAAGCTTTTCTTTAAGATCTAAGTTCTAAAATACCTTCTTTACAACATACATGAAGTGACCAAGGCACTCTAAGATCTACTGTCTTTACTGACTAGGGACCGAAGTTATCAGCTTGAACATGAACACATATTGTAGAGAGTACCATTATGGTTGCTGCAATGACCCCCATCTGGGTTACAAATGCTAGCCATTTGTTCCTGATCTACAAAGTGTCGTATTTTACTTCCATCTGTGTCTATTTGTTTAGTGAGAATGTCTCAATCACAAAAAGGCCTCAGAAAAACAAAGTCTGTCATGAGTTTTGTTGGGTTTTTTTGTTTGTTTGGGGTTTTTTTTAACTATGGAGGCACACGACTTTTGCTTAAAAATACCAGATTAGGATCTTGTTACTTTAAAGTACTGATAAATCTGCTTAACAGCATGCTTAAAAATTCTGAAGGAACAGACTGGTATTTAGAATCATTAAATTACCAGAAAGTACTACCCACTTCAGATCTAACACTAATCAAACAACAAGTTTGATTCCTACTTCCAGCGTGCAGCTACTAATCAAAGAAATGCAGTAGAAACAATGGATATAGTAATTTCTTCCACAGAAAGAGACCATCCACTCTCTAGTGGTGCTAATAAAGGGTCATACCAAAGAAAACAGGATCCAAAGAGTTGAAAAAAAATAAATTTAAGGAAGAAAGGAAGCTACAGGTGAGTAATTCTTTTCAAGTGATGGCCTCTATATGCATTCATACTACACACAATTCCAAGAAGTATCCACTCATGATGGCTCATGTTCAATGTTCCTGAGGAAAAAATTAAAGAACAATTATCTCAAATGTAGCATCAGTCCTTGACAAATCTCAAAGCACATAACACTTAAACAAAATGCCTGTGACTCCTCAGTTGACAGCTCTATAAATGTGAACTCTTGGGACACAGAACAATCAGTCATTGCTTGCACTCCAGACTAGTGGGCCCTAACTGCATTCTTTTAAACTCAATTACCTTGGATAAGATTCTGTAAACAGACTGACAGCCTTTAGAATCTTCAGCCACAGACATAAGATAGGAAAGCTGTATCCACATCAAAAAAGATGTTTCATCTTCAATACAAGAAGAGGTACTACTGCTGAGGTAGCATGAAGTATATTAATGATAGGTAAATTAGCTTCCTAGGAATGCACAAGTCATTGTGAGCAAACATGCTGGGCAAACGGTTTATATCTAAAAGCAATTCAGTAAAAGTTGTAGATGATGTAAGTGGAGGTTCTTGTCAGTCTGCACTTGAGAATATGCATGAAGAAATGAAATTATTTTCAGCTATAACAGCAAAAGGCATATGATAATACACAGCTCTCTGGTGTATATTCTAAAATTTTGCTGTGGTGCTGAGGAGTGCAATTTCTAAGTACTCTTTCCAGAACAGCACCTCTAACCCAGACAGTAATTACATTCTGAGAGTATCCTTCTTTTTACAACAGGCATGCAGTGAAGGCATATAGAGACATTTTCTTTTCTTCAGGGACGAGCCAAAAGCAAAGCCTCCTCTTCATGTGGCAGTCCAGTGAGATGCTTCTTTTCCTTCTTCATCCCTAAAGAACTTCAACTAAATATAATCCATCTTGTTAGTTTTCAGAGAGCTTTCAGGTCTGCGAATATATTCCATATGGAATGTTTTTAACACCCTGCTGTTACATGGTACGGAAATCTGCAATATTTGACTTTGTTTATCTAGGAGATGGGCATATACTGATGGACACACATATTTGGTAGTGAATTTTTCATTGGTGATGATACAGTTCACCTGGAAAGTAAAAATTTTGAATACTTTCCTCCATGAGAGACTAGACCAATGAGATCAGATACATCCTCCTATGTGACAAGTTACAGCTTCAAATTCCAGTCCTAACTGATGATGTCTATCCAGTAACAGGATGCATTTTCTGAGGATTCCACAATCTGTACTTTAAACTTGCATTTTTCCCAGTTGACGACCAGGCAAGATATACTTAGTCCTTTTCTGGTGGAAAATGTCAGGTACATACTACTAGCTTTGAACAGCTTTTTTCTTGCATAAACAAGACTATCAATACTATGTGGCAAGTATCTTCTTATAACTTGCTCATTTGAATAAGATGAACCGCAGTAAGATTTGCTACTTCACTTTTCTCACTCTTACTCCAAATATGCTTTTGTAGAAAGGGCTCTAAAGATGCATATTTAAGTTAAATTATGCTTGGCAGTATTAAACTGGCTGTAGATTTGGCTTTAGTACGGAAACTGCATCAGTGTTCACCAATTATTTACTGTTACTAATGACAAAAAATTCTTAGCAATGGTTGAGATGTACCATCCAGATGCATGTATATTTACATGGATCTTGAACACTTATCGGTCTCTACATTTGGATAAGGTGAGCTTTGCTCTAAAATTCATCGTATTACATACTTGGTGATGGAAAGGACCTCATCAGCATAGAGCAACCAAGACTCATCAAGTGAGTCAGCTAACCAAAATATCACAGACTATACCATCTCACATTATTAGATGAAAAAGAAAGATGAAATTTTATTCCCTGACAATGAAAAGCAGTGTGAGGGTAATGCTATCAGTGAATAGAGAAGACCTTTCACTTTGTCACAAAAGCACTTCTACAACAGGCATGAAACATCTGCAGGTTTCCACAGGGATGATCAATGCTCATTTTTTAGGAACTTAATTGGAAAAGGATGAATTGCACCTTTGATTCAACATTGTACCTGTTCTCAGTTATAACTGGAAAAATTAAAAGGAGCTTGCATCTGCAACAAGAACTCTACAGAAAAGCAGCACTCTTCCACTAGTTAAATGGCCTGCTTAGCAGACAGCAATGAAAGATGGTAATTAGAAAGTAGAAGCGTTCATTTGATTCTCCATGAAGAGTAAGAACTGTACAACACAAGACAAAATTTGTTGTTGCTATTGTCTTAAAATATATCAAAATGGGTTGTGTCAGAAGAGCTGTGACATGTGACATAAACAACCGACATATTAGACTTTTTCAGCTGTTACCCTAAGTATAGAAGACACCAGATTGCCCTGTGCACATTTTCTCACGCACAGGCTTAAGATGTTAAACTACGTTTACTTTTAACAAATCCAGAAACTCAGTATTACTCCAGGCTATAGTTACAGCCTCAAACTAAGGTCAAACCAATCTTGTCTTTAACCAAAAATATTAAGGTATGCTTTCCATAGCTTTGGATTTTATAAAAGATAAAAGGGAGGATATAGTTAGGTTTCAACAACAACAACAACAAAGAAGTAGATACACAGAGCTTTCACTAAAAATAAATAATTTAAAAAATCATCATACGGAGGCCTTTTATACACACAGCCTTCAAGTAGCAGAAATGTTAGGCAATTCAAAACTGAAAAGGTCAGTAGTTAGTGTCAAACTGAACTGCCACACAGCAAGCCTACGTATATCAAGCTGGTAATCAAAACAAGTATGCCAAGTAACTGACAACTGTAAACTTTTGTTTCATTAAAACACTGTCAAATTAACCACTAGGTCAATAGCATTGTTATAAAAGTTTACAACTGATTCACATGAGCAATCTTGATTTTTCCAAGAAAAATCCAAAAAAAAAGAAATCTAGCAACCATTTGTGAAGTCTGAAAAAGATAAAGAGCCTTTCAGTGAAAAGAACATGTTCAAATGTAAATTTTAGCTCAAAAAAAGAAAACTTTCAGTAGAAGTTTCTGTGTCTACACAAGATACACCAAACAAAACAGCAAGATGTTACCCATTTTCAGGAGCTTTAGGGTAACACCCTCAGTGAAGCCAAATTAATATATTTAGCTTAAGTATTGCAACTGCAACATTTAGAGTGAATTCTCAATTTTAACAATGTTCTTATCTTCTATTTAAGAGGATAGCAAAATACCAAATGGAGGTATAGCACAAACACAAGAAGGTGTACCTGGTAGAAAAGTACTTTTTTAACATCTGAGTAGTAGTCCCATGAAAATAAAAGCTGTTACTGCACAGTTAAAAACTCAGCTAAAGTTTTCTGTGCTAACTGGGTTATCTAATCAGCAACTTTCACTAATAGACTTGAGCATCACTGTGAACAGTGAGTACGAAAGGACTCATAAAAAAGATCTAAGTGGTTAGAGATAATCAGTCATGACCTTTTTGTCCCTGCATACCAATTGTCTCAACTGCCATTAATACTGCTATCTACCTTTGTCTTAAAGGGGCTTCTTTACCAACAGCTGTTCACAGGGGATTAAAATTTCTAAATTCCCAAAAAGAGCTACTATCTGTTCACCTTCAGCATGATCTACAAGACATAGTCATAGTTCTAGAGAGGCCCTTATATTTTTATTTAATTTTTAAAAAGAAGCAAAGGGGTGAAATGCCCATTTGGGTACCCATCAGGATAAAGTGAGAAGCACATAGGATTAATTTTTTTTACTTACTGCTTCAAACAAAGTAAGGGCCTGCTTTCAAGGCAGTTTTCACATGCTTTCTTAACTCTAAAGCAAACGGAATTTAGTACCAGCTTTTCTACTGGCACTAAAACTATACACTTTTGGAAGCCTTATAACAAAATGTTAATTTCAGAACTCTGAATAACACATAAGCTACTAAAAAATACTCAGAAGTACTGCCCTACATAGTATTAAAATTTACACATTTTATGTAAGTGCAGTGATGGACGTGGAAGTTCTCAAAACTTTTTGCATTTTGGTAGGGAAAGTAACATTTTTCCCTTCTGAATGAAAATTAATTGATAGCCATATTCATGCCAAAGAAAGAATAAAGCTGCTTAACCAATACAAAGAGACACTGAACTACCATTATTCAACACTAAAACTAATTTCTGTATTTGGATTTTATCATTATTTGGTTATATTTAAAATAACATTTTCTTAATATATATTATATAGATTTTTTCCTTATTCATTATACTAAAACAATGGAAATAAGCATAACAGAAAATGAAACTTTTCATGTTTTTATTTCTCAGGTTGATCAAATAGGAACAAAAGTACCAAACAAGTAAACCAAGAAGGACTAAAAAAAAAACCATGTAAAAAAAAAAAAAAAAGTCCTTGATGGAGTGAGACAAATGCTATATTGTCCTGAAAGTCTGACATGCCCAAGCTTGCATGCCTGGCTCAAATTCATGCTGCCTAATATCAAGGATACTAAAATATGAGCCAAAGAAATCATACTGAATAGGAACTTGTTAACTGAACATCATTCACTTCGAAATCTAAATGTAACAGAAACCCCAGTGAGAAGAGAAATATGGAAGGGGGGTTGGAACTTGATGATCTTAAGGTCCTTTCCAACCCTAACTATTCTATGATTCTATGATATATGAGACCCTATATTTAGATTTAATGCTGTAGAACTGCAACGGTTCATGCAAAAATACCTAAGGTAAAGACCTACAATAAATGTACATCAAATCTGGAAAATACAGACTCAAAAGCCTTGGAAAACAAGAAATATGTTGTCTTACAGTCTACACTTCTGCAGTCTCTTTCCAGTCACACTACGACTGTAGCTCAAAGCTTTTTCTTTCTCTCCTTACTGATCTTAATTCTAGGCCGAGCCTTACACAAATCTCTCCAGCCCCAAATTAAAAATGACTACAGTTCTTTCCTGCTGCACTCCAGCCTTGCCAATACAAGGTCTCCTTTTTGATCCCTAATGGCAGTTACTATGATTTTCAGCACATTAAATACATATGCACACAAGGGAGGAAAAAAAAAAAAAAGACAAATCTTTCTGCACTAAGCCAGAACTAACATCATCTGTATGAAGACAATACCAAGCTGATCCACTTTTAAAAACAAAAAACAAATGAAATACAGGAACAAACAAAATATCCTACATTTCACCCCTTGCTGGGGGAGAGCCTACTTGGCCCTGAACTTGATTGTTTAAGGTTCCTAAGCGACTTTGACTATCACTGTAGGTAATAGAGTGCAATATGCATTATAGTAATTTAAAATCTTCAAGGTTGAAGCAAAGGAGGAAACTAGAGAATCCATAAATGATTTGATATTGTTTTCATTCAAAACTTTTTAACTCGGTGCAAAAAGCTTATGCTGAGATAAACAAACATTTACAGAACTTAATGAATAAAGAAGAAAAAAAATTATTTATTTCAATTAGAGGATTATCCTTCCCTCAATTATGAACTCCCTGAGCAAATTACACTATGGCTATGAACTTGTACTGTAAGGCAACTAAGCAGTAACTTAAAGCTGAATTTGTCCTATAATAGCAACTTATCCCAGTTTCAGCTATGACAATAACATTAAGTAAAAATCTATTGGCTCAGGACAGAGACATGTTCGAGGTCAAGTAGGACAGGGCTTTGAGCAGCCTGACCTAGTGAAAGATGCCTCTTCATGGTAGGGGGGTTGGAACCTTTAAAGGTGCCTTTCAAGACAAACCATTCTATGATTACAAGATAGAAGGTGTAAGAAAGGAGGGACAATTTTTCAAAATATATTCCCATCAGTATTGGCATAATTCAGGTACGAATGATTCTCCTCTATCTTCAAGTACTTCTTTATGGTTAGCTTTTCTCCGAGACAGATGAAACAAACAGCAATCTTTACTGTCAGACGTGGACTATTTAATACAAGAGGTGACAGTGAAGTAACACAATCATTTCTTTCTAACTTGAGATTCACCTTCTACTATTTTTGTAGTATTCATAAACAATGGCAATTATGAACAGTGGTCAGTTCAACTGAATTACATGAAAATCAGTACAATGTAAATATTCACACTTTTAGACCAATCATTTATAATGATCACTCTAATACACTATAATACTTCTGTGCCTTTCTGCAGTAAACTCTATCAACTGAAATAAATTGAAAATAAGGTGAAGGATTTCTTTCCTCAGATCCTCTGCTGCAATTTTATGAAATCATCAAGTGGGCATGAGGGTCAGATTTCCCACGGATTTAAACATCGATTATAAAAAGTAGTTACCTAAAAACTTGCTTTTTGACTGTTATTAAGCTTTAAGTTTCAGCAAATATTGCCAGAAGTGAGATAATCTTTTGCAAACAAATATACATACAAATTTAAGTCCCAAAGTCTGCAATATTTAGGAAATAGATATCAACAAAAGAACTTAAAACACTCCACTGTTTCTCAACACTGAATCTTCCCATGACACATTTTTAAAAGATAACATTATATACAACATTTTTAAATTAGACCTTTATTTGAAAAAGTATTCCTCCTTTTTATTGTAATGACATGTTCAGTAAGGAAAAATAATTTAATTTAATTATACTTGTTACAGAGGTCTGTGAAAAAAAAATGTGCTTACTTGCAGCTGAACTGAGTTATCCTGAAGGCCTTCTACGATAGGAGAGAATCTATCAACATTCTTTTCTTCTGCTGCTGCTGTTACAGCTTCCAAAATTTTTTCAAGGCTGTAAGAGAAGAAAAGCATTTCTTTCAGGAGAGAGATACAACCTTGCTGTTCATTTCTTATCTGAAGATCGATGTTGCCAAAATATTCACCTGCCTACATTTCTGGCATTCAAATTTAGGAGGATTAAGCATTACTTGTTTCCTTTGGAGACTTCCATAGCGAAAAAATTACTTACTGGATTACAATGGTTAATGGACCTTTAAAAGTAATGCTAAAAAAAATCAATCAAAAGAATGACTGGATAAATAATTCCATTTAACCAGTAGATCCACATGTCAAAAAGAAAACTCGATATGACCATAATAAAAAAAAAAAAAAAATCAGAGACAAAGGTATTCAGAAAAATGACAATATAGCACAGGTATTAATTTCAATCTGAAGTTGAAAACTTTTGCTTTTCATTCAGGTGTAACTATAATATTGGATATTGTAAAATTATGTTACTATTTCTGGCTAAATACATTACTTACATGTTTTCGTCTCCAACAATGCACATTGCAGACAGGAGTTTAACTATATCCGTCATCATGTTAGTTTGCTTGGGATCAATTGCTTTGATCAACAATAGAAGGCTTCTCTCTTCTCCCAGAATTCTTTCCAATCCATACTAAACAACAGAAGATCAGTTGTAAGGAGAGTTGGATAGAATCCAAATGACTGTATTGAATATCTAGTATAAGACAGCAACGGTTCCCTCAAGTAAATATTTCAAATGACATTCGAGTCCGTCAAACACTCAAGCAAAAATGTTGAAGGAGAGCAAAGTCCCAGTTGGGTCGCTTACTCTGTAATAAGGGCAGACATCAGGATCAAAAATTCACATTATTATCCCAGTATACTTCTGGGGAGAGAAAGCGGCAGCAGAAAGGACTTCAAACAACAGCTGACCAACATACCTCTTTCTCCAGATTAAACATAGGCTTATACCCACTGAACATGTACTTTATCTGATTGAACTATGGTAATTTATATTTCCAGATTAAATAAAATCCCATACCTTGTTATTCATGAAGGCTCTCAAACACTGTATAACCTTATGCTGACTCCTCTTCACAACTTTGTCCTGACTGAATAAATAAATAAAAAAAGTGTAACGAAATGCTGTTTACTTATTAAGAAGAGCCAACAATTTTATCTGAAATAATCCTTACTTTTTTGCATCAACCAATCTTTCCAAAACATCCAACAGCAGCCCTAGACCTTCTCGGCCAAAGTTTTCAACCCAGCTAGGAAGAAAGAAAAAAAAGAAATTATAAAGAATTGACATTTAAAAGGACTAATCACAATGAATGAGAATTGTCAGAATAGGAGCAGTATAACTGGATCATTTTAAAACCCCAAATGGGCTCTCTACTCAACAGAATATTAAGAGGCATTCCATCCACTCACGGATGCAACTAGATAACCCTGAATTAAAAATTTTAAATACTTACATTAGCCATTATATTTTAGTTTTTAAACTGACAATTATACATTCTTTGGCACAGAATTGTAATTAAGAAACCCTTCCAAAGGAAGGGAAGAAAAGCAACATATTTCTACTAAATGCTGTTCTAGGATCTCCTGTAAATGTCAGAATCTAACCGTAAATGGAAGGAAGGAAAAACCTAAAGGAACTGCAGAAGTGGCTGCCTGAAATATTGATCCATAGGAATGTCTCCAAGTGAACACAACAAAAATTTAAAATTTCAGCTATTGCAAAGCTATTTTTTGGTGAGCTTAGACCTTGGCATTTTGTTTCTACATGAGACAGCTGCTTCAGCTGTATTACAGCCTCTGCACTGTTTTCTGTTTCGTCTATTTACACACCATTGTACACATTGGATAAAACTTGCGTAGCACCACTTTTGATTAGTAACCAGAATATTTAGATACTTCTATAATGGTGTGGCCTTACTAGTGACAAATAATAAGCTGTTCTGTTGGAAATAACACAAGAGAGATGCAATAGCTGTTTTAAAATACAAAAGGCTTCTAATCCCATCACAGGATTGGATTAAACAGTTCTTCATACCTGATAGATACAGATCTGGAATGGACTTAAAAGTTATAGGAGGAGAGAATCAGATCAGATGCCTTTATCTGTTTTTTCCCTAAAAGTAAATATATATGAAAATAGATTTTGTCCTTCCTGGATGGATGCTTTGTTCCGAAACTGATTAGGCAAATAACTGTCAATTGGTTTTGATGCAGTCGGCTAAATCTGACCTGAAGATAACCCTACGAGACATTTTTTATCACATTTCAGCTGAGAATGCTGAGAATGATCAAGTGCCTATATCAGTGAATGCATTTTCCCTCTGAGGCTTTCTTTTTATACCAATGGAAAATAAACACTATGCTCTGCAGTAGGCCATAGATTTCAGCACATTTTTCTAAGTACCAGGACCAAGCTATTTAATATCACTTAATTCAGATTTTCTCTGTGAACTAAAAACACATTTTATAAAAATGACTAATTGGAAACAATGCTGTAGAACCAGTTCTTGCATTAGAAACGGAAATGTCAACAAGATTAAAAAGTTAAAGTATAGCAATTGGAAAACCAGCAAAAACCCCTAAATTATATATTGTCAAAACGATTACAGCCCACAAGTGTTAAGATTGCTGGGCTAGATGTAAATATAACTCTCATCCTGTTAAAAAAACCCCATAGATTTATTCTTATTATATGTGCACAAAATAAAATCCCAGAGTCTCATAATTATTTCTTATTGTCCACATGATATGAAGCTGGACTTAAAAATAATCATGGATTTACAGAAGCTGGACTGCAGTTCAGTATTTACGTGTCAAAGCAAGTTCTTACTCAAAGGTCTGGCTGCTAATAGGAAAATCAACGTCACTAATATCTACGTGCAATGAACACCAACTGTTGTTACTCTTCAGAAAGAGGCATGGTTTAAAAATGTTTACGTCACACATTTTTTTATGAAGAACAGTAGGCCATTGTTACATTTTTTGCTATTTTTGTATGTAAGCCCTACAGAAGAACTCAGGTTTTTACTCAGGCAATTTTAAGATGCTCTGTTTAAGCCTAGTGAGGTGTATCTTAACAGTCTTTTCCAGCACCACTCAATGCACCAGAAGACTGTTTCAGAACTGTTCTACTTGCTGCAATCCTGAGCTATTCTTAGGCTATATATCCATTAGCTTAATAACGAGTTTCACTCCAGTCCAACCATTATAGTTCTTTTACACTTCTTTCTCCTTAATGCTTCAAACTGAAGTTAAATTATAAATTGTGGTCACGTTAGAACTTAAATTCACCTGTCAAATTTTCTACCTACCATAGTTAATATTTCACTGAACAAGGGTAAAGCCAGTGTTGCAATCTAGAACTATTTTACCAATACGTTAAAGAAACTGAGCTCTCAAAACTATCAGTGTAATACTTTGATATCAACAATGCATCGTAATCTTTCTAGCATGCTTTGAAGTTTTGACATAAAATAAACTAAGCTTCTGAAAATAAAAACAGAACTAGCACCTCACGATGTTCATGGGCTCGACTTTTTGGGAGGAGGAGGTTTAACTTTTCCTTTGGTGTGTGGGAAAGTGGCAAAGTGGAATCAAATACAAAAAAAGAAAAACTATCCAGTCATATAAACAACAGAGAGAAGAGATTGCTCTAAAACTTCAACTGTCACACCTTTTGTGTTTCTATTTCCAAACACATATTAGCAAGCAAAAGTTTTTGTTAAATCAACATATGTGTAAATAAAATAAAAAAAAATGTCTCTGGGGTTTGAGTTGATTTTGTTTTTTAATTTTACTGGGGGGCTGGGAGGAATGTGGTCTTAGCGAGGTTCATTTGGTTTTCTGTTTTGGGGTTATTTGTGATTTTTTTTTTTGCAAGGTATTTTTGGTTGTTTTTTGCTTTTTAAATAAAAAAGGAAAAACAACGTATACCAAAAATTGGTTTCACATTCCTGGAAGAAGTATATCTTCTGTAAAACCCTCTATCAGAATAATTCTAGTTAATGTAAAGCATGTTTCTTCCTACATGAACCACTGCATATTCCAAATAAGATAATCCAATTCCAAAACAAATTAATAGAAGGAAAGAAGCAACCACCCATACAGAAGACTCACAACAACTCTGCTAGGCCAGATGCAGAAAGAAGTTGTCAAATCCTTTTCTAATCACATTCCACCATAGGCAACCCTGAAATTTCATTTGCATTTTTTTTAACTAAACCCAAAACAGTTTCCAAAAATCTTGTGCTCAACAACTGGCTTAAATAGGAACTCTAAAACAAAAGGTTGAAAAGAGTAGAAAAAAAAAAAATATATATATATATAATTTATTTAAAAAAAAGCCAGCATCTACAAATCAAGCTGCATGGATCAAACCAAAACTTAACATAGATATCAGTCTAACTCTTCAGTAGTTATAACAGATATAACATATCTGTTAGAGCTATCACTACTGAAGAGTTTGACTTCTTTAAAAAAAAAGCACAGGTAAACGAAACTATATTCTGTATAGATAAACCCCACAGATATAGCAAAGATTACTAAAAGGCAGGAAGAAAGAAAGCCTAAAGCTCACTGGACAGAAGGAGAACACAATTAAAAGAAATCAAAAAACAACTTGGAGCTATTTAGCTATTTGAGTATTTGATCAGAAAACAAGGTGAACTGTTCTGCTCTATACCTGCTTTACATTGTCTTCACATTATCTTGTACAGATTAGTGAACTCTACCAAAAAAAAGATCTACAGAAGACACATAATAAAAGTAAAAGCGTACAATCATTCACTAATGCATATACATTCACTAAAATCTTGAAACCTATACATCTACAGATCCATTAATTTTAATTCATTAAGAAATAAAGAATATAATTAATCTTTGCAATGTGTATTAATGACATTACCTGACAGGATTACTAGTCAAGGACACACGAAGAGATTCTAGGCAAGTGACTAGTCTTTCCTCTGTTAGCCCAGATTTTAAGTCTTGAATAAATTCTTGGGGTGAAATCTTCCGACTGCTCTTAAGACTTCCCTAAAACACAGAAAAGACATTCACTTTTTACTTGGCACATAAAGAACTTGAATAGATTACTAATGGCTAAACTTCATTTCTGTTCCTTGAAAAAATGGGGAGGGGGAGAGGGGAGAGAAGATAGGTATATAATTTACCTAAACCTGTAACTGTGTCCATATAACGTATATGCTAAATTCTGACTAAATGTTGTCAATTTATGAACAAATTTATAATCAGTAGTCAAAAGCAGCAGGCATCAAATGTAGAAACGTACCATCAAGCACACTCAGTGAAACGCAATTTTTGTAATGAATGGATTCTGTTTATGAATCTTAATTTTCAGTACTAAACAGAGGAAAAAACAAGTCTGAGGTGCTCTGAAGAGATCACAGGGCACATGTCCAGAAGGGTGACTACAGCCAGAATACAGAGGAAAGAACCAGTGCAACTGAAGAGTACTCAGGATGTTACCACAGTAACTTGAGTCCTTGTGGACACTGGTTTAAAAGGCTCTTCCCTTAAAGGTCCTTCAGATAAGGAGTATATGAGACTGGGATTATAAAAACAGACTAGCTTTGGCTCTAACAGCTAAAGCAAAGTAACTTGAAAATAAAAAATAATAGTAATAAAAAAAGAGACTTCTTCAGAATCACTAAAGTTCCAAAAATAAATCACAACTCCTCAGTTGTATTTGCCATCTGTGAGAATGCAGTACACAAATATGACTATTGATGCAATAACATAAGGACATAACTCAACCTTCGGCCTTGGATTTTGCCTTGCTTTTTCAGTTTTGCTCTTTTTTGCAGAGGGGGAAGCAAATGGGGACATGGAAAACAGCAAGATAGAAATGAAAATGTAACAGCAAGTTAATGCAACACTGCAAAAGTAGTTTATAGCAATACAGGTTGAAAGACTGGCTTTGATTCATCATAGCATCTGTATCGTCAAGTGTTGCTTAAAATAAATGCAAGATCTTAATAACTCTTCTGAAGGAAATATAGTATCCATGGTTGTAAACAAAATAATGGTTGAATTAAACTAAGGAAGCTTTATAATTTGCAATTAAAATGAAGACTTTAAGAAGCACTGACCCTATTATTAAGAGTATCCTCCTCCCCTTAATTTTTAAACATCAGCAAAGACAAAAAATTTGTAGATATATATATATCTAAAATAACATATATATATCTAAAATAAATTTGTAGATATATATATATCTAAAATAACAAGTCTATTCCACCTAATACCCATTTACGACGAGAAGGATAGATATATTTTCTGCAGAATATATTTAAATTCTAAAAATAGAGGCACATAATGGGGTATACAACCTATATTTGACTTTATTCATTGGAATAACTCATTTTTAGAGAAGAGAAGCTCAACTATTCTGTCATACAGCACTGAAGAGAGTTATGAAATAATACTTGATTACCTAGTAGCTTAAGTCAGGAATTGAAAATAATTAGACTTGCAATGCCATAACAATTTGAAGTTATCCACTGTAAATGGTGAGGCAGTCTCATTATGTTATTATACAGAGCTTTATACAGAAGATGCTTTGTCAGTTCGATAGATCCTCAAGAAGCGTTGAAAAAAAGTTCTCATTCTGAAGTAAAAGATGATAAAACTGTTTCTAGCAGAGAAGTCATGTCAAAAACTGCCAAGAGCAGTTGCAACAGCAGGGGCACCTCAATAGACAAGAGAAATGGGCAAGGAATTTCAGGGAATGCTAAATCCTGAACCTGAGAGAAATAATCCCATACAGAAATACGTGTTGGGGCCAGCCAGCTGGAAAGTAGATATGTATATAAAAACCAAACAAAAAAAAAAAAAAAACACAAAAACAAAACAACACAACAAAACACACAAAGGTCCTGGCTGATGACAAGTTGACTACAGGGAAGTGCAGCACTTCAAGGGAGATGACCCTGGTCCTCAGCTCAGTGGTGGTGAGACACATCTAGAGTATTACATCTACTTCTGGGCTCACCCAGGATGGAAGACATGAACACATTGGCATGAATCCAGTAAGGGCTGTGGGCAAGACTAAATGAGCATCTGTTGTACAAGGAGAGGTTGATAGAATTGGGATTATTTAGCTCTAAGGAAAGGCTCAGGGGAACTCTATCAGTGAAAGAATGAGAGCCACAAATTGAAATACAGGAAATCGTTTAAACGTAAGACAAACACAAAGTTTCCCTCTTGTTTTTGTTTAGCTTTTAACCATGAGGTTGGTCAAGCATTGCAACAGGTTGCAGTGTATAGTCTCCTCTATCAGAGGTATTAAGAAATGGACTAGATAAGGGGTTGGGCAAGACAATCTCTGAGATCTCTTCCAGCCTCAATCATTCTTTTCTATGACTATGATAACAGAACAGTGAGGAGCTAATGGAGGCTTCCCTACCTCTCTGCTCCACCTATATTTCCTCAGACTTAGGAAACATAGGTTCCAGTCAACAAAAACAGGCTACTGACAGAAACCACCCTGAAAATACAGCATCTCATGCTATGATCTGGTACACCACAGATCGTACAAGGAATGTGATTCCAAACACGCCTCTGAATTGATGAAGATCCTCATCTACTTACATATGAAAGGCACTTCCAATGTTCCACAAAAGAAAAGATGAGATGGCCAGGAAGGGATGAGGGTTCACAGGAACCTTAGAATAAAAGATTCATAACAACAAATGCTCCCACAGACACACAACAAAAAAAAAGTGGTTTCAGTTTTCTTTCATGTTCTCTGTTAGTTCATACCTACATAATACTCAAGCCAGGCCCTACAGCAAGGGAACATACCCTAACCTCTTTAGATATTCTCTGGGCCCAAAGAGTTAACTGTATGCTCTGGTAATGCCAGGAACAGAACACTACCTCCTCAAAAAACTCAATCTAGGAGGCAAACTTATTCCATAAAGAATTTATGCTCCTCACCAAGATGGTAGAATTGTTTACACTTGCAGAACACAAGAAAGCTCAGCTCCCCTACAGCTTTGACACAACTATATCTACAGAGGAATGAAAAACAAAACAAAACAAACCAAACAAAAAAACCCCACCAAAAAAAAAAACTCCACAGCTGGAGAGCAATCTCAAAGCCAAACGTAGAAGACGCTAAAAAAAACAATAAAGCGTTCATAACAAAGACTGGATAAAACATGAAAAGTAAAAGCTACTACACCATGAGTTGCCCAAAACACTACAAATTCACTGGCTAAGGGGAACTGCTGACAAGGGATTCTGCCTGGTTGTTCAAGAGATTAAATACTGAGCACATCCATCTTGTTACAATAACCCTCAAACATTTTAAGACTAGACAATATATACCCTTGAGGCAGTCAGGAGAATATGAGTTACAGCTGTGATATAAAGAAGAAATTGTAATAACCATGGTGTAACAGGGGCTCAAGGCTGTGCCTGGATGAATATACAGTTCCCCATGCAATCCTGTATCTTCCCAGCTGGTCTCTGCATAGATGAGACTGACTAGAGACAAGATGACCAAACAAATTCTTAGCAGCCCTCGTGACAAAGTATTTAACTAAATATTACAAGAGCTCTCCAGTCAGAAATTTAACAAAGTTCCAGAAATTATCCTGGCAGCTCCTGCTGTACATGGACTAGTTGATAAGCAGTACTTGTATGCCTAAGCATATGTATTAATATCCTGGGTGGACAATCTGTAATTTCCAGTGACTTCCTCCAGCAGTTCTTGCTGTACAATTCACCAAGTTGGATATAACTAAGGTACTTATAAGCAACCAGCAAAATTGCTTTCCTTTGATGCAGAAACAGTCATATAGGATAGTCATATGGACAGGACACATAGTTAAGATGGTCAGAAGATATTTTGGAAGTAATTTAATATAATCAATAGAAATATGTGCAGTAGAAAGGTCCTGTGAGACAAGAGCCTAACCAGGCTAGAAGAATTCACTAGAATGACATTTCAGAGTCTCTTCTGACTTATTTGAAATCTCACAAGCAATGGAGTCTCACATCAATATCTAGACAGTATGAGACATCCTTTTCAGGCTCAGTTGCCCACCCTGTACAAAAGATACCAATGAATTATGAATGTCTGTACAACATACCCACAGTACCAAGTACCACTTACTCATGCTTATGCTAAGGTTCTGCAACATAATAAGAATATGATACATCTGCCAGTGCTTAAATAAAATGACAGCTGCATTTGGTACCAATTGTGAAACTGATTATATTAACTATATTTCACCATGGGAAAAGCTGCTTAAGTTCAAAATGCTTCAGTTAACTGAGAAACAGGAAATATCTTGAGGCATCAGTGCCTCTAGAAATTTAATTGCTCAACTGAAGAACAACTGGTTTGTGAGCAGATGCAATATGAAGTCAGCATTAATTAATTCAGTTAAAACATTACAAGGGAGTAAAAGCTGCAAAACAAAAACAAAGTCTTGTGAAGAAAACTCACTTTAACCACCCAGTTTGTGTGTGTCCAACATACAGAACAGCAAAACTTATGGTAGAGTAACATTACTGGAGTGCTGCTTTTATTCCCACTTGAGTATCAACTCCATAAAATGGACTGTAACATCTTTGTATTTTTATACATCTCTTAACAATGTGGTGCTGTTTCTAACCTCAAATAATCATAATACATACAAACAGGTACAAAACCACAGAAAATACATTGGACATGATCTCCAAAGACAAATGGAATCACACTGCTTTTGGTAGGTGAGAATTCACACTTGCATAGTAGCATTCAAACACAACTGTTGTTCCCTTCTCTAACTGTTCCCTGATAAGTAAGATATGACAATACAGCAGACAGAAATTTCATTCAAAATTTCACAGCCATGATGGTTTACACAATAGGCAATATACATCTCTAAGACAATCTTTTTAAGGGAAGAAATAAGGCTTCACCTAAACACTATACAAGGAAGTACTAACAGAATACTAAAGTACTTGAGCAGAATTCTTCCAAGCATACAACTTTTGCTATCATTTAAATTTTTCATCATGTACTACTAGCATCCCAAACCCCAAGACTGTTTAGTCTTTGCAATTCTTCTACACATTATAAAGAGTGATGGTAACAGCAAGATTACAGGCAAAGATATACAGACATATATACAGAAGCATGCTTTCAGCCAACTGTTAAGAAGTCTCTAAGCAAACTAGAGTATTGGATGATGCATTTCCTGTGAAGTCAGGCTGAGAATTGGGCTTTTTCAACCTGGAAAAAAGAAGGCCCCAGAGAAACCTTAAAGCAGCCTTCCAGTACCTAGAGGGGGACTACAAGAAATCCAGAGAGGGGCTTTTTACAAGGGCCTGTACAAGTGACAGGACAAGGGAGAATGGCTTTGAACTGACAGAGGGCAGGCTTAGATTACACATTGGAAAAAAATTCTTCGCTATGAGGATGATGAGACACTGGCACAGGTTGCCCAGAGAAGTTGTGGCAAGCCCATCCCTGGCAGTGTTCAAGGCCAGGCTGAACAGGACTCTGAGCAACCTGGTCTGGTGGAAGGTGTCCTGCCCATGGCAAGGATGTTGGAAGTAGATCATCTTTAAGGTCCCTTCCAACCCAAACTATTCTATAATTCTCAAAATCTCACCATATAGAGGTAGGTCACAATATTCTGTACCTAAATAAGCACCTGAGTGCAGCCCTACCAAAGCCAGCAGAATTTCTAGATGCATCAATAACAGAGATGTGATTTATTAATATTGTAAAGGAGTTCTGCTTTTCTAAGAAACAAACCCTGACACTGAGGTCAGTGATGAAGATAGTCTGATCGCCAGAGCCTGCTTCCTTTTCAGTGATTTTTAGAGGTGTAGCCTCTGTCTTTCATTCTAACAGTTTTTGTAATAAGTGCTATAAATGAAACCTGCTCGGTACTCTGCATAGCAGTTGCAAATGAAGATATTTGTCCTAACACAATACAGGTTAGTCCCTGTCTGCTTAAAGTTTGACAAGTACCTACTATCAGATGTTACTGCAGCATCACTCATAGAAAGAGAGACTTGAGATGGGATTAGTTGTATGCAGTAGTCAATAGCTTCTTCAGCTCTTCAGAAAAGTATGACACTTCCATCAAGTCAAGGTACACCAAAATTTAGCTGAGTACCCTGGGCATGCAGTGGACTCTTCTCTCTAGACAGAAATCACTCAGACAGTAAAACGTACAGGAGGCATGAAAGAGCATGCCAGGAACAAAGAGTTGCAAGGGCAAGTGAAGGAGTTTTCCCATTCCAGTAGCTCCAGCACTAAGCTGAATTGATCTGGAGCACTACTGTATCAAACAGCTGACTCTATGCATCACAGAAACAGCTCCTCCCAGTTTCACAATGGCTGAATGCCATTTCCAGTAAGAACACAACACTAGAAATAGAGTTCACTGAAGACAAGCGCTTTCCTGCAAAAATTAGTCTTCACTGACCTCCCACAGCAGAAAGTTGTGAGATATATGCACTGGCAGCGGGCAGCGGAGGAGGGGAACAGAAAGGAAAAAATTCTATGGGGGCTTTATGAAAACATACAAGGCAACAGCATGTGGGAACAAATCACTATTTTGAGGGAGGAAACAGACCTGTCCTCTTAGTAGAGTACCTTGTACGGCTGCTTCAGGCATAGCACAAGAAGCTCCATTGCCAAAAAATAAGCGTGATGACAACCAAAGACATAAAAAAAGTATTTATTGCAAACGGCACTCAGAAAGAAGGATCACAGAAATCTACTCTGCTATAGGCTTTAGTTCTTTGCAAGTATTAAGTGCCAGGAACTGAAAACGTGAAAACCTTTCTCTTGAGAAAGGGATTCTTAACATCAACATCATCAGGATGCTAAGATTCCAGCAACAGATGTGGACGCAACCACTCTGCCAAGCCACCGAGGTTTTAGAAGGCATGTGGAGGCCTGCAGTGACAATGACATATAACCCTTGACACACTGTTTTAGGTTAAGAAACTTTAAGAATATTGTGAGATTTACTAGCCTGAAGTTTCCTGATTTCCCAGGAAATCTCTCTAAAAATGAAAAACAGGGTCGACATCCTGATCCTTCCAGTACTGAGGAACTTTTACATTATAGAAGGACTAGCAGTTTTGATGAGCTCAGCTTAACTTAAACAATCTCCAGACAGTTCACTCCTGCACTAGGCACCTACCTTCCTAAAAGTGCATTACACTAATAAGGTACATCATTTAAAACAGACAGTAAGATATAAGTAGACAAGCTCATTTAAATTACTATAGTATATTCTTTTATCAATATTTAGTTATAATTACATATGGGCGTTTTTTTACTGATCTGTCAACATACATGGAGCAGTAAGAGAATCAAATAAAAGAAATTGAAAACGTTCAAAAGAACTGAGGACAGTATGAGCACTGAAGCATTTAGCCTTGGACTCAGTACACACTTTGCAAGAACTAAGCATATTTTTCTTATTCCAATTTAATCTTTAAACTGCCTGATACACAACTCCTTGCACTTCTCTAGAACAACCAGTCATTATCCCTATAAGTAAAAAAATGGACACTAATTGGGTTCATGTGCAAACAATCTCATTAGCAACTATTTCATAGCGTCACAGCATGAACTCTGTACTGAAGTATGAAAAAGAATAACCAGTTAAGTAATTCTCTCCAAACAGTGCTAGAAAATAAAAATGTTCACATCAAGCTTTTTCGAGTTCTATGAAAAATCTTTCCATCTCCACTAATAGCCACACCTTTACCAAAAAGAAGTGCTGTTCTGTAGCAGAGGACACACTCCAAGTACAAGTGAGTATCTCTCACTGGAGCTTACAAAACGAGATAGTGCCCTTTAAAAATGTTTGTGTCTATGAAAAACAGGAGTTAGTCAAATGAATGTGACATGCAGGCATCATTTTTTCTTCTCCAACATGAAAATAACCTAAACATTAAGTAATTTTTGCACTTCAGAAACAT
The DNA here is from genome assembly GCF_033783945.1 of Neopsephotus bourkii. Classification (NCBI taxonomy): domain Eukaryota; kingdom Metazoa; phylum Chordata; class Aves; order Psittaciformes; family Psittacidae; genus Neopsephotus; species Neopsephotus bourkii. The sequence continues at coordinate 931,161 of NW_026900600.1, forward strand.
TTACTTACAGACTTGGAAGCAGTGCTAATATACTGCATCACCATTTCTTTTTTGGTATTAAAATCCTTTTCTCTCAATGGCATCTTCTTGTCTTCATTTAAATTCATATCTTCCTAGAATGGGAAGCAGGAAAAAAACAAACAAACAAACAAAAAGTAGTTTTAAATGTCATCCAGAAACAGTTGTTTAACTATTAGACTAACTTGAAAACAACAGACACAAAAATAAAAACTTGCATGATTGAAAACTGTTACACAAAAAACTTTCCCTAGGTTAGTTAATCAAAATAATGAAATTCCTTATCCATATTCCCTAGCAACTCAGACTAAAAAAACAGCCAACTATGTCACAATAAACAAATGCATCACAAACACTAGCATGAACTCTTAGAAATCACCTGCAGTTTCACACACACCAGAAAAGCATTACTTGCCACTTCCTGAAAGATTTTATAAATGTACTCAAACCAGCCTCTTAGAAAGATTTTAAAAATAATATATTAAATTTGTTCCTTTATTGTGTTCATCAGTTACCAAATACTTAATCCTGGGCAGCAGAATCTGCTTTGCACTGAGTGTAGCTCACAAAATAATACCCTTGCAATAAAAGTAATGCCTGAATTCTTGATGATTTGATCACTAAATCAACACCTTCAACTGCCATCAAAACCCCATCACAATTCATTCATTCCAAAATAAACCAGAGGTCAAAAGGAACATGTGCAGAACTACATTGAAAGCCATACAGCAGCTATTCATTGGCATTTCTGACACAGGAACTTCTACTGTTCCAGCCTAGAAATGCTCTGATCATTGTAATCAGTTCCACATCTGTGAGAAAGGACATTTCCTATTACACTGGAGGTACAGGAAAAAAAAAAAGAGGCTTAAGAAACACACAATTTAGGCACACACACATATGAGCACATACAGCATACTATGGTCACCCAAGCTTAGCAAGAATTACTGTAGTTATTTTCAGCTGAGACTCACAAGGTGAATCCCCACCAGCTTTGGCAGTAGCAATGCTACAAAATCAGTAGGTAAGCATCTTGATAGCAAAGCTATTTCACCTAGTCAGAAATCAAACCCAAACGCAAGCAAACTTATAGCCTTAGAACTCTAAGAAATAAAAAAAAAAAAACCAAAAAACCTAAAGGCCAAAATTTTATACTACACTGAAACTTTAAGTTTTCTTGTCTTTCACTAGTTTTCATATTGAATAGGATGGAACCAAGCACAACTCCTAGAGACAGAGTTTTGCATAAATGCAAGTGAGAAGGCACTGCAGAAAATGCTTGACCCCTTATGCTGAACTTTTTCCAAGTAGGGCAATTTTGTGTAGATTTCCCCCACCAACAAATGTTAGCCTTTTGTTTCCTTAAGGACTAGAAAAAATTCTTAAGTCTAGTATGAATTTAAATTATTACTTATTTATTTAATTATTATTTAGTATTTTATTATTTATTTGATACTATTTAGTAGATTTCTATTATCAGATTTGTATATTTGATACTATATATACAATGTTATTATTTGATATTTTTACTATCAAGCAAGCACAAGGGGCATGTAAAAAATCTTTCATTCAAGCAATAATACAATCATCTGAATCCTTGGCAGCTAGCTTGTATGTTGGTGTTAAACTCCCACATCTCAAGGTAAATGCAAAACACCTTTGTCTAAACAAGCCAGAGCCAACAAGAAAGGAAGCCAAACATGGTCAGCTGAAAACCTAAAAATTTAAACTAGCTACACAACAAACCAACCTATGTATTTTAATGACTGGTCAAGCACTTAGTGTCAATTACATAACGACAGGACTTGGACAATTCATCAGTGAATTCTGGCACTGATACGTGGTTTTGGACATAGAGATTTGGAGACTGTTAAAAGGTATTTTAAATAAGAGCAGATAAGAAAGTTCTTTTCAATTTACTACTTTAAATATATTTTTTCAGTAACAAATTATTTGAAAGCCAGCAAAATACTATAACCTTAAATTCTCAACAACTGCTCAAAAATCTTTATACCTTATGTAAAGCATTTCCTTAGCTTAAAAATGGGAGGGATCAAAATAAAATCAAATTGTCAAGAACACTGTAATGTTAGTGTTCCCTCTGGCCTTCCATTTGTTATCTTACTGCAGGTATTTCTCAATTCATGTAATACTTCAGTTTAATTAACTACCTTACATTAAATTCACAACATCATATTTATGGCTGTTCTTATTAACAGGCAACACATCTGTTGAGATATGTACATGACAACCCATACTATAGATTACTAAAATCAAGTCCAGCTTAACATTACCATATGATTTTTTTTCTGCAAGTTCCAATAAATATCATTGCAAAACTGTGCCTCAGGATTCTTTCCACAGGGATACAATTGTATAGCAATACTGGCTTCAAATGAAAATACACTTTACATGTATATTTAATAAAGGTAGCTGTATTTTATTTAATACTTAAATTGTGTTTTGTAAATCTACATAAAAGTAGGAACACCGAAACCAAAGTATTCAATTTTAAGTTTCACAGAAATACATGGTTAGGTCTTTCTCACTGTTTTCTGAGAGTTATCGTCAATACCCTGCCTCCTGTATGCCAAACAGGTTTTGTTCATAGCAACATTGAAAGATATGTATATCTTATCTAAGAGGGGGAGAAAAACAAACAAACACAAACAAGAAAATTTTTTTCACATTAGCCTGTAGCTACTGTGAAGTTCATTCTTCACTTAAAAGTCCTCCTTTCAGACTACCTTTTTTAAGCTTGTTGAAAAATAACTTCTTAAATAATAAAAAGGTAAAAAAGGGTCTTGTTTTTCCTGCAAAAAATATCTAACTTCTAACCGTGTGAAAAAAAGGATGAGGAGGGGCGGAGGCATTAAGAAGCCTATTAGTAGCCTATAGCCTTTCAGCTATATTCCAGAATCCTAAATGTAACAGCAGGTTTATTTATAAGAAATATTATGTCTGTGTGCAGCAAAAAGTAATTTCTTTGTCGTTGCTTTTAAGAAATGAAACACCATAAAAGCAACCTTCCAGTACCTGAAGGGGGCCTATAAGGATGCTGGGGAGGGACTCTTCATTAGGGACTGTAGCAACACGACAAGGGGTAACAGGTTCAGACTTGAACAGGGGAAGTTTAGATTGGGTATAAGGAGGAAGTTCTTTACTGTGAGAGTGGTGAGGCACTGGAATGGGCTCACCAGGAAGATTATGTATGCTCCATCCCTGGCAGTGTTCAAGGCTGGGCTGGACAGAGCCTTGGGTGACATGGTTTAGTGGGTGGTGTCCCTGCCCATGGCAGGGGGGTTGGAACTAGATGATCTTAAGGTCTTTTCCAACCCTAACTATTCTACGATTCTATGATGCAACTGATATATACAGATTAGAGGTATTCAGCACTACAAGGGGCACATCACACGTGGCTTAGTTTACAAAACCTTCAACTCCATTCTCTTATTTCTTCTTAAATCATTTACAGTTATTCTACAGGTGAGCAATAATAATATTTTTCTCATTGCAAAATAAGAACAAGCAATTTCACATGGATATTTTCCTAATAGCAGTAACAGAAAATAAAGCAGCTTTAATAGTTTTTTCATGAGTTTTTTCACGATTTTTGCTGTCAAAAATCACACAAGAACCCACTGCATAAAATACTGTGAGAAGGAAGCCGCAAGCACCTAGGAAAACCAAAGTATACGATAACACATTCATTGAAACTTCAGAATTCAGAAACTACTCTTTTCAATACTAACCAATTGACTTTCTGTTTTGTGCAAGATCAGTTCTAAAAGCCTGGCTACAACATTGAAGTTGCTCACCACCCCCTAGATCACTTAATTTGATCAGAACAGCAAACCAGAGTTTATATATGCAATATATAATTAGCTATATAATCTACTGTGATTAAACTAGCTTTATTTCACTCCATTCAAGTGTGGATAAACTGAAGAATCCCTTCTGCATTACATGTTATAGCTAAAATAACACTAATAAAGTAGGTTAAGTGCTTTGTTATTCAATGAGAAGAGGAAAACATTGAAATTATCTTGATGTCATCATTAACATGTTTTTGCATAGTAGTTATAAAATTGGAATTAATTGCTTCAGGATCCATGGAAATAAGCCTGGATATAAGCATTTCTTTTTACCTACACACACAGTAGTAGGTTTCTGAGAATTTACCGAAAGTTTGCATTTTTTATGGCATAGTTTCAACATCACACACTATCCTATACCTGTATCCCTGTGGAATGGTAGAGAAATACATCCTACATTTATGTAGCAGGGGATGTGCACAGGGAGGAATACCTTCAATGTTATTTAAGGAAAAACCTCTCCCATTTCCTAACATTTGAGCAACTACCATTCATAGTGAATTTTTTTAAAAGTAGTAAAGTAGCTTAGACACCGAGGTACACCAAGAAAATCAACCATGTAAGAACAAGTACAGATACAAAAGTTGGTAACACAGTAAAGCTGCCCTCTCCCTCAGCTTAATCTGAAAATGAAAATCCTGAATCCTCTCTTTCAGTTATAGCTCTCAACAGTTCTACAAAAGCATCCTCATGACTAAACTAACACTATTGAGACTTGGGAATTAGAAATTCCATTAAGGTATTTCTCTCATAGTGCATTTAATTTCCTCCACATCCCAGCTCCTGGCAGTCCCTTTCTGTTTCAATAGCTACTTGTTACAGGACAGAGAAAGGAATAATAATCTAGATATCACTCTCCTTGTTAATGTCCTCTTATGCTCTTGAGATTGCAGTCACTTTATTCTCTCATGGCCATTCCATGTTTAGTTTTAAATTGCCCAAAATGTCATCGTCACCATGACAAAAAACCTCAACCTATTGGTACCACCAAGAGGCAGTACCAATGTCACATAACCTTTCCGCCAAATGACTACTCTTTTGTAGCACAGTAATGACGACAGCTGGGAAAGCAGCAAATTTGAGACTTGTGCTGACAAATGCTGCTTTGGAGGCAAGAACCTTGAGTCTTTTTTGTGCAAGAATGACAGAGAACGTAATTTCAGACCAAAACCCTGCTGTGATATCCAGAGGTATAAAATCTCTTCGTAAAAGTTTCAGGTCATCTTGAAAGGAAGCAGGATTCTCCATTTCTTGTTTTCCTCAAAATCTGTTGCATAATCTTATTTCTAACAACCAGAAACCTTTAGTTTCCATTTTAAATATATCTAGAGAAAGATCTTACCAAATAATGCAAAGAATTCAGCCCCTGAGAAACACCATGAAAAACACACAATTACAACTCACAATAACAATACTAATAACTCAGGTGAAGATCAGAACACACGAACAAAAGAAGGCCTGTAAGTTAGCCACGTTGTTATTCTTCAAGTAAAGGAAAATAACATAAGACCCTTACCATCATTTTTTCAAACAGGGCTATAATTTCTCTTTCTGACAGGGTCTTTGGAGCAAAATCTTCTGTGTCCATAGGTGTGGATGACCAATCCGTAGAATGAGAATGCTTCATATGTGGCAGAGGAGGTCGTTCCTTTTTACTTCCTGGAATTCTTATACTGGCAAATCTATCCAACTGAAAACAGAAAAGGTAACATCACATACTGCTTCCATTCTACATAACCCTAATAAAGATGAGCATTCTTGAAAACTAAACATCCCTATTTTTCTGTTGTAACTTGCTTATTATTTAACTGCCTTATTCTAGAGGGTTTTCCTATATATGCATGTAACAGTCAGTTGCCCCAGCGATCAAGTTAACAGACCGGAATTCCATTGCATTATGGAGAAATCATGCAGAACATGAGAATTTTGCAGGAAGTTTGGAGGTAAAGATATCTACAAAACCAATTTATGAAGAGTTGTTCCCAACCATTACATGCAACATATGAAAAAGCAGGCTTATTTACCAAAAGCATAGTTCTAAAATGTTTTTTTTCTGCCCTGAAACAGCTGTAAACCTCACATTGTAAGAGAATATACATATATGCATTTTTATACAGAACACAGAGAAGTTACTTCTTATTAAAAGACAAGTTAGCATAACTAAGACATTGCTCTGTTTTTTTTTATTTGTGTTATGCTACCCAAAACTGAGTGCCTTTTTGTGCTCCAGTTATTTAGAAATTCACTTAGGAGAAGCATAAATACCATCAGCTCATTTATTAAAGTTAAACTCATGGTTTCATGGATAACCCTTAGGTCTTATCACCAACATGAGACAGTCACTTGAACTTCACCCTTTCAAGAGCAAACAAAAACAAATTCTTTGGAAAAGTGGTTTGGGTTGGGGGGGGGGTTTGTTGGGTTTTTTTTTTACCTATTAGGTATATATCACCTTTTCAATAAAGGCTTACTAAGTGAAATTTCAGACATTTTCATTTTTAGAGGTTGCGAGTTTAAACGTATATGGGCAAGAGCCAACAGAATAGAAAAGCAGATGACATGATCAATGAGACGTGCTAAATATTAATCAACTCTGTAGCAGCCTTTTGAACAGATGTGAACACCGGTATTACACTTGTCAATACAGAAGGAAGTTGTTTTTACTGTTAGCCTTTTATTAAACAGCTGTCATTTCCCTTTAAAATGCATACATATGTACAAATATACAGACACTTCATATCTACTTTTCAGGTGATGTTTCTTTAGTCTGTGAAGGGGCCTTAAGTATGCTCCAAGAAATTTAAGGAGTTGGGTAGATTGCTTACTACAAAGCTATCAGGCTCTTTCTCCTTATTCCAACATGCAAAACAAATCTAGTGGCTATTATTACAAGTTAGAAAAGTCCAATAGGCTAAGGGAAGGATAAATGTAGTAAGGGATCAAGCCAGCCTGTTTAAAAAAAAAAATGAAAATCCACAGAAACAAACACCAAGATCTTGAACATCCAGGCTTTAACCCTTCCAGGACATGACCAAAATTAAGTTTTGGTTACCACAAAATACTTTGCTTTGAAAGAACTGTGAACATTTCTTCAGCATTTCGAGAAAAAAGCACAAATTTAGAGAATCAAAGTTTTATTATCAACTCATCAGACTCAAATTTCTTAATAACAATTTCCCACACATGGAACTCTGCTAAAGAAATAGCAACAGGTGATTTAAGCTAACCTAGGAATAAGAGGTGGAGGCAACATGCTCAACACAACCACCTTTGCACACCTGATCAGCAGTACTGGTTCCTCAGCTAGGAAACAACAATATTTCTCAGCACAAGCACGTTGCACATTGTTCAGCATAAAACTCTTCTACACTTAAGTTCTCAGTCATGCACAGAATTACTTCAGCAAGAACTGTGTATAGCACTGAAGTTGTAACAGGTGATCTTTAGATACCTACAGAACATTACTTCCTAGATAAATTCAAAGACTGTAAATGATCCACTTTAAGGAAAGCTGTTCTTACCAACAAAAGAGTAATACAGTGAAATAGGTAACTTCAGAAGCAAGAAAAAAAAAAAAAACCTGCTTTGTGATACAGAACACCATCTGCTGTTCAGATGAAGTTTGAGAAACAGCGCTAACATGATATTGAATATACCTACCTAACGCAGCTTGAAACAAGCATTAATGAGTTTTAGAAGCAACTGTTAGTTTGTTAAACATGTTATTTTAAACTAGCCATGCAGCCTAAACAACTTTATGATTAAATATGCAATCACAGATATCTTAACTATACTGCATGTAAATTGGCACAACTACCTGTCAAGCTTTAGCTATGATTACATCATACTTCAAAGCCATCCACAGATTTTTGCTGCTTGCACCAAGTATGCTACAGATAGTTACATTTTAGTGAGACTTTGCCAATTAACTAAATTAACTCCACAATTAAAAGCTTCTTGTATCAATAAGGTTATTTCTATTGCATTAGCAATAAGGTTATTAGCCTAGCATAGCCAAAGAAAAACTTGTCTTACCACATCATCTGTCAGTGTCTTGATATTTAAGTGCTGTAAATCAAACAGGAAACCAGTCATGTCATAATTGTGCAGGAAAAAGAAAAAAAAATAAAAAACCAAATAAAAAAGCAAGTCTCAGTTATAGTTACTGTTACTCAAAGTAAGATGCAAGTTAAGCAGTGTCAAATCATGGAACTTGATGCTTCTTGGCAAATGGTTGGATTACAGTGCACAGGAAGTTACGCCAGGAATACAGTGAGATTCAAAACAATCTGTAGTCTAACCCTTAAGATAGAATAATACCAGAAGAATATAAACCAAGCAGAGCTTCAAGCAAGTTGTGTTTGATTGTATTTTATAGCTAAATATACTAGAAAACATGCTCATAATTCAGCTATAAGACTTATGTCTCCTCAAAATGGCTGTGAGAACACCACCAAGAAATCTGTCCTCAACAGAAAGAGCTCCTCAGCAGTTCAAAACTATCTGCCAAGTGCAGCACTCAAACAACTTTGACTGTTGACTCTCAAGCAATGCCTGCATGGCAAGCAGAACACAAAGTTATGAGCAGAAAGTGACATTAGCATTTATTAGCACTAACATTCAAAAATCTAAAGATTAGTCGCTGTTGTGTAAAACAAGAGTTCCTGAACCAACTCTGACTATTCACTGCACATTTACTAACACAGGAAGCTCTAGAACGTTCAGATCTTGCACAAACCAAAAGAGCAGCACCAAAGAACTGTGGCAGCTGATGAGTCAGTGTTGCAGGCATCCCATTTCTAGTTTTTATGAAAAGGCTACAACAGACTTAGCAAAGATATGAGAAGAACATGAAGTCACATACTCAGCTATGTAGACTCTTAATCTTAGACTCCCCTCACTGCCTCATGTACAAGGCTCATCAGCAGCTACGGCAGCTGTCAGTGCTATTTCCAAATGAATCAGATTTGTAAACTCTTGCTTCATCTTCACCAAGTCAATAATAGTTAAGCATCATTACTTATGTCATCTTCTCTGGCTTCTCCCTCAGGACTGATGATCAATTTCTGTAAGTCAAATATTTCCCCATGGTAGCTCTACTCTGAATATTGTCAAGAAACCGAGGAAGACGCATCTGACGAGTGGCTGTGACGTTAAAAATAAAAAGCTAGTGAAGTGTGAGGAAACATTCAGTACTTGGTGACATAGAATAATTTCTACCATCAAAATAAAATTAAATAAAAATTGGAGCTGGTCACCACTGCACTTTTATGACAATCCCATTCCATGTGCTAATAGATAAGGATTTCTAATAAATGAAAACAACAAAGTGAAAATACTTCAATCCCATCAAGAGACTGAAGATCTGCATGCTAGTCTTTTCATTGGTGTTCTCCTGCTGCACAGCTAGATCAGATTTTTGCCCCAACACTGCTACAGAGCTGGCTTTTACGACTTGTTCTTCTCATTCTGCTAAATAGCTGCAAAGACAGCACGGGCATTAACTTCTATTGCTTGCCAGAGCTCACAACTTCATGTTTAGCAAGTTGTTGCTATAATACTTTTACCCTTAAGTGATCAAAACTGCAGGAGAAAACATTAACATACGGTCTGCAGCTTGGTAGCAAAGAACATAAACATTTATTCCTTTTTCAAACATATCATTTACATCACTAAGCCTGAAGCAATGTACAGATACCACTGTGAAATTCCTCTAACATGGTAAGAGACAGAGTAATCTGCTTAGAATAAAAATCTTCATTGTATGGTTCGAGGTAGAAGTTGGAGACTCATGTCAAACGCATGTACATTCCACTAAACACAGGAAGCACAACATCACTTCCTCTCAGGAACAGATGCTGGATGGTCTGCAACTGCCCTGTACAAGACACCATCATCATGCATGGAATCAAGGCAGTATTTTTCAGATTCAGGTTTTATTCTTTGAAAAAGATAATAGTTAATGGGATAGGTCAAGACACTGTTCTGCTTTGCAATTAAGCTATGAAATTCAGCAATGGAATTTACTGTGATACAGGATAGTAAGTTCCCCATTTAATATATCAGAACATCTCATTGACCCAGGTAAAATCTTACTATCTAGTGAAAAAAAGACCATAATGCAACCAATAAAAGACACCATAATGGTATAAGATATTCAATCTACAGATATGAGCCTCCTAACTCTTCATCTTACTATCCACCTACAGTACAGGAGTCTAAAATTACCAGCATAAGGCCTCTTTCATATAATGTTGTGGGGTCTAGTTCAAAAGTAAGTTCTATAGGGAAGCAGACCTGCTTAACCAGCACTCACCTATCAACACTGGTGACAATGCATTTCAAGATTTCTTTATAAAGCAGGAGAAAACCCATTTAAACTACAACCTAATATCCAGATCTTTTTACCACGCTAATATTAAAGGAAACAACATCTGTCCATAAGTGGAAGTGATGTTGTGCTTTGTGTCTGTTTAGTGGAATGTATGTAAGTTTGAGGTAAGTCCCGAACTTCTACCTCAAAGCACAGAACAAAGAAGATTGTCATTCTAAGCAGATTAGTTGCACTAAAATATGTCAAAAGACTTAATCTGTGAATTTTATATATACTTACATTTTATATAAATTATAATATTTCTCAGTCAGTGGAGCTGGTTAAAACACAAGAACTGGAGTTATCTTTTTTTCCTCTCCCCATCACCAAGTCCTTCTCTTCTGGCAAGACTGTACAAAGTAAAACCAGTTGCCACTTTCCTGGTCTTTAATAGCATTAAAATTAGAGAAGCACTGTGACTCAAGAATCGTAGCATATTTTTATTCTTCCCAGGCCATACAAAACATACACATTCCTAACAAGGGCAAAAAATAACTAGACAACCATTAGGTAGAGGTTGGAGTGCTTTACTAACACAGGAACATATTTTTATTTTTAGGCCTGGATGTATCAGCTCACAAAAGATACTCTGCTCAAGTGAACAGGTTGCCTTAAACTTAGGCCTGCAAGTAAATAAATCTTGCTTAAGTAATATTCCTCCAATATTCAGTTACTGTTAAAAACATGATATAAGCTTACAGAATACTACTCTGCAACGGTTTAGAAGACTAACAAGCTATACTGTGCCTTCCATGAGCTACTCCAGAATAATAAAATTATTGGTTTGGAGAACATAGGAGCTATGTATAATTATCCCTCTAGACTGGTTTTCATGTAGAAAGTAGACGCATGAAATTAAACAGCTTAACAATGTTTTATGTATGCTGACATCCTGTTTTCTAGTCAAAACTATACTAAACCATTAAGAGATTAAAGAGTTAATTAGGATACTTCAAAAGTCCAGAGTTATCAGTAGCACCTACACTCAGAAAAGCAGAATAATCACCATGGCTTTGTTTATAAATGTGTTTGTATAGCTGAAGACAACTAACATTTTGAAGTTAGATCTTCTGTGCTAACTTAGTTTGCAGTCTGGGACATGGAGGAAGAGGTCATTTTGGTTTGCTATTGAGTAAAAGCAGTTTAGTTAAAGTTAAGTCACAATAACAAAGGAGCGTACCTATGTATCATACTTTGATGAAAGCAACCAATCTGAGATAGAATTACCCCTTATTGAAGATTATTTCCCTCAGGCATACTGGTAAATAGCCAATTTCACTGGGTACAGGATCTACACATACATTTGGTGTATGGTAAAATGTCCTTGATAAGCTACCAAAAGGCCTGATCTCAAAACCATCAGAGAGCCTTAGAAACTGCAATGCTCAACAGGACACACATCAGCTGAGGTTCACAACATATGCACAGCAACAAGACTATTTACAGAACAGAAAGAATACTCTCCTGAAAAGGTCGTATATGATGAAGCCATGTGTGATGCAACTTCTGCATCACCCAGCTACAGAAAGTAAGCCAAATACTACTTGGCTTCACATGTATTAACAATAAAATAATCTCATTGTCATGCAGAAAAGAATGATCATCTATTGCATATCCAAATAGTAGCACATACTGATGGTTAATCTGCAAGTTGAGTCACTGTCTACTTAACTGCCCACCAGTCAACTCTGGGTAGAAGCAGTAAAGTGAAGCAAAGAAACGAGAAATGCCACTTAATTGGATCAACAGTACTAGTGTGATCTTTTGTGTCATTACATTTATTTCTTTATCTTTGCATATGTACGTTTATAAACAAAATTCTACCTAAATGTGGTACAAGCAGTCCAGGCAAGCAGAACCAGAATTCAGGAGAGTGACATCTTCTCACACAGTACTTCTGTCTGAACCATTTCAGCATTTTTTCCACCAGCACTACAGCTCACTGTGGCCTGGAATCAATGAGGAATATCCTAGCACAATAAAATGTATATTCTATATCATCTAAAACGTTTGGCACTCTACCAAAAGGGACAGTATCTCCGGTTTCCACAAGTGTTCTTTTCACCACCACTTGAAGACAGAGCAACATTGCTCATCTAATTCTGAATTAAAACAACATGTTTAAAAACAGTATGTTTGGCACATGAACTCAGATCATGCCTGGCAGGGATGGACACGTTTGTATGCCACACGGGTGGACAATGTCCGGTTTGTTGATCTTAAGTGAAATTAGAAGACAGACAAACCATACACCACAGCCTATGTGAGAGGAGTTTTCAGCATGCAAAGTAACAGGTTCTCAGGGAGCTAAACATGAATTTCAACATTCCACTGGACTGAAATACTTCAACTTACCAAAAATAAAATAAATCCCACAGACTGGTATCTAAATCTTTTGATATATTCACTTTTGCCTTCCTTGCAGAAGAAGGCAAAAAAAACAACCCAACAAACAACAGATAACACCCCCTTCAAACGACTGACATATGTGGAACTTCTTGATACAGTTTACAGAGTTTACAGCCTACAGGTGGATGTAGAGAAGAAAAATAATAAAAAATTAGAGGGTTTAAACAAGATGCAATGAAGCGTTTTAGAAGAACTGTCCAACTTAAGCCTGAATACTGAAACTAGATAAAGGCTAAGGATATACATATAATCACATAATCCCCTCTGTGCCTTTATATACTGGAAAGTGAGAAAGAGCTCACAACACACTGCCATTAATTCTACCACCGAAAAAGATTTAACACTAGCTTTTTTTTCCCCAAAGGCTATTCTCCAGCAGAAACACAACCACAAGACTGAAGCAGGGATTGCAAGGAAACATGAAGTCTCAAGAGAGATGCAAATTGGATGATTACAGTGAATGCTATTACTTTAGGATCTCCTTTGTCACAATATTCCTTCAGTAATTTGCTACCTCAGTTTATAAGTGCAATTTAGAAACTGCTGTATAACCCCACAGCGTTTCCTACTTTTAATTTTCAATATACTACTTCAGCATTTATTTAATGGCTTTATCACACACTCTGTTGCTTGGAAAGCAGTCTGAGAAGCAATCAGGAGCAAAATTATCTTAACATGACAGTTTCCACACAGTTATATTCTTTAGACATTGATGAGTTAAACTCAAAATTGGTGCTTACAGGTAAGATTATACAACAAAGTGCTACAACACGACACTAAAATTTAATATCATAACCCACAGTGTTAATTCATGCCAACAAAAATAACAGCATGAGGAATTTACAATTCTACAAAGCTGCAATAAAGTCTTTTAGGTAACATCTGTTCAGCAATCATTTCTTTAAAAGACTAATTTAGATTCAAGGTCTTACACTGCAGTGTAACTGCAGCAATAACTCAGTCACTTTGTAATTAAAGATATTGACACAGATCAGTCTTACCTTTCTACTCTATGCCAAAGAAATTGAAGTGGTTTTGCCCTTAACTACATTTTCTTTGATTTACAGACACTGTTAAATGTAAGTGTTAATTTGTCTATTTTTAACAGATTGGTGCAAACAAGACAGCCATTTTGACTCATAAATTTCATGGAGAACCTAATAAAAAACATAACCTGAAAGTCACTGAAGACAAGTCAATGGTATATTGAAATTAATAGAAGCACCTCTAATTTGAGGTAGAAATTGAAGGTGAATATAAGTCTTTTGAGGACTAGCGTCTACGAGATATAATCCCAGTGAAGAGCAATGGAAGGGGAAGGGGAAGCTTTTTACCCACCTCTCAGCTGATTTCAGAAGTTTCCTGCTCGGTCTGTGTAAACATAGAAAACAGGTATGGTCTCTGCCATTCTTCAATTAATTTCCTTTTTTGACCAAGCCCTAAACCTCAATGTTTAATGTAAGAGCTTTCAGTAAGCCAGTGTACCACAGAATATCTTTTACCCTTTTAAGAGTCCTGCTGAACAAAGCCAAGCTGGTATGTGCTTCAAAATTAACTATCACCCCTTAAACAAAACAAAACAGAAAAATTAGTCTGTAAGACAACTGATGCTTACAACTATTCACTTCTTCTGAGAAGTTTGTGTATTCAGAAAAGCAGTACTTCAAAGCCACCTTTGGCCTCAACCACAACTGTCCCGCCTCCAGATGAAGTGCTTTTTAAATAGAGATACTTACCTCCTGCTGAACAAGCTTGTCTTTGCAAGGAAAAAAAAAATATAAAAAGGAGGTACATGTTAATGATGCCAACTCTGTCAACTAGCAATCCAATTTCACCTCAAGGTTTGTCAGAGAATCAAATTATTTTTCAGATTAGCATATCTGCTGTGACAGCTCAATATGTTGCATTGATTGGAAGGGTCCAACCTGGAACTTACTTTCAAGCCTTTTGCACTGAGGAAAATTAGACTAATACAATCTGGAGAACTTGAGTTCACTGAATCTAACAGCCAACTTCATCCACATTTGACAAACAACCAGAAACATAATTCAAGTCACATGAATAGGTATGGCATTCTAAGTATCCCAAACATTGAAAAGGCTACAGCCTGTATGTAAGACTATATTACATAGAATTCAAGGGCTGAGGTAAGTTGTATGTCTTCTAACACAAAACTAATTTACTAATAAAAGTGTATTGAAGATGTCTTACAGGAAGAAGTAGATTGGAACAACACAGAACAACAGAACAACAGAATAATTTAAATTGGAAAATACCTCTAAGATCATTGAGTCAAACTGCTAACCTAATACTGCCAAATCCACCACTAAACCATGTCCCCAAATGACACATCTACACATTTTTCAAATATCTCCAGGGATGGTCACTGCACCACTTCCCTGGGAAGCCTGTTCCACCCACCCCACTACAACCTCCTTTCAGGTAGTTGTAGAGAGCGATAAGGTCTCCTCTCAGCTTCCTTGTCTCCAGGCTAAACAACCTCAGTTCCCTCAGCTGTTTCTGGTAAGACTTGTGCTCCAGATCCTTCATCTGCTTCACTGCCCGTCTCTGGACACACTGTAGCACCTCAATGTCTTTCTTGTAGGGGGGAGGCCAAAACTGAACACAGGATTTGAGGTGGGGTCTCACCAGTGCTAAATGCAGGGGGATTGTCACTTCCCTGGTCGTGCTGTCTATGCTGTTTCTGATACAGGCCAGGATTCCATTGGCCTTCTTGGGTGCCTGGACACAAGCTGGCTTATGTTCAGCCGGCTGTCAACTGGCTACCAATACCAGCAAGTCCTAAGTCAACCAATACCACCCCCCCCACGTCATTTTCCACCAGGCAGCTTTACAGCCACTCTTCCCCAAACCTGTAGCTTTGCATGGGGTTTTGCATGAGGCCCAAAAGCAGGACTCAGCACGTTGCCTTGTAGAAACTTTTACAACTAGCCTCAGCCCATCCATTCAGCCTGCCCAGATCTCTCTGCAGAGCTTTCCTATCCTCAAGCAGATCAACACTCCCACTGAACTTGGTGTCATCTGCACGGAGGACATACTCGATCCATCCCCCCAGTTTTGGGGGAGAAATATAACCAACTCCTCCTCAAAAAAAACAAACAAACCAGCCCTGTAAGACAACAGGAGGTAGATAGGAAGGAGAGTTTACCAACTTCAGATTTAATAGCAAAGGGATAAATATTCTGTATTGCAATAGCTTAGGGCATAAATTTATAAAGCGATAGAAATAAAAGTGTATCTCATAGTACCCTTCAAGAACCAAAGAAGCTGGCTGATGTCAACAATTATTAAAGTAATTCTACCTCTACCACTGTGTGTTTCTTCACCAGAAATTATTATCCAGAGCACGCCAGGGATTAGACTATAGTTCAAAGGTTATAGTAACTACAGTAACTCCTAAAGTTTTGATGCACAAAGCAGCCTGCTCCTCTTTAGTAACCTCTGAATTCCACGAATGACATTCGTAAACTATACCACTCACAGCAATTTACATGAAGGCAGAAACAAAATCCTAAATTCCATTCAAGAAATATTCACCAATTATACTTCTTAAGGTCATCCAGTGAGCTAATGGCATATCTAGAACACCAGGCTTGCAGAACTATCATTCTTCAGTCCCTATCAACACCCCAGGGCAAAATCTTTACTTTAAGTGATGACTTAAAGATGAAAAAATAGGACTACCATCTACGGTCAAGTTGCAGTTTGACAATTAAGGGTATTCTCAGTCTCCCTGCTTCAAGAGCTTCAGAAACTGGGCAGAAGAGAACAAAACTAAAAACACACACATGATGATCATATACACTACAAAGCTAAGTCAGATACTCAACTGAGCTCCTTTTCTCTTTGGTACCAGGGTCAAAAAAAAAAAAAAAACAAAAAACCACTGTGACCTGAAAAAGCAAGGCAGCCGATGCCCACATCTCCACATGCTCAAAACTACTCTTGCCTATCCTGGGAAGGCTAGACAGATATCAAACAAGATCATTTACACCAAAGAGACTGCCTTCTTTCACTGAAAAGCCAGTAAGACCAAGGAAAAAGCCTTTGCAGTTATACTTCCTGTAAATGATTGTATTACCATTTTAACACATGGTTAGGAAAAAAAGCTGAATACGTTGGCAATACCTATTTCTGTTTTGGCACATAGTTGAGGGGGGGAAAAGTGAAAATGTTCGCAATCCCTTATTTGCATAGGAATTTAGCAATCGAAATTTCAATAATAAGTAAAACCTCTTGACTCAGTGCTCTTGTCAGTCTCAAACACACAAATCCATCTCTCCACCCACCACAGGAATAATCCAACCATCAAGTCATATACTAGTAATGCTATTTAAACTTTTAGACTCGGCAGATCATGCGGTTTTTACCCAGGGATCCTATACTCAGGCATGGCCAGTCAGGGCACTAACATGACAAAAATGCATGTACCCCCAGTAGATACATAGCCATTTATGAGGACAACCAAACAGCTGTCTGTCACAGTTTCATATATGCCCATTCTAACATGCAAAACCAGGCACAATGACTTGGTTGAAACAGCAATATACACAGCCACAATATGAAAAGGATTCCAGGAAAAAGGAATGCCAGGAGCAAGTTGTGACCTCCCAGAACAGGTTTGGCCAGCCTACAATTTGATATCACTCATTGGCTAACTTTTTTGAACCTGTGTTCAAGTGTCAAACACTCAAGTATCAAGTATCACACAAAGACACCTTAGAATCAAGAATCCACTCTATGTTTTGCATTACAGTATCTATTTCATAAGCAGGTGGCCCTAGGGATGGCTGAACAAAGACTAATGTGTATCTCCTAAATATGAATAAGAGATGTATATGCTCTGCATGTGGTGGATATGAGAGTATGTATTTGTCCCAGCTTTAAATATGAGAATTTCATGATGCCCAAACAAAACCTGGCTGGTTGTGAGTGCTTTTTAGTTAGAGCACATCTTACGGACATACTGTCTTGTGGACAATTATTAGTTGCCTCCAGTTCCCTAGCTTATTGGTGCACTACCCAAAAGGCTTGTAAAAGCAGGGCTAGGGAGAACTTTATCCCTTAAATTCAAAGACTCAATTTTTCACCAAAATTAAAAAAAAAAAAAACACAACACCCACAATCCAGTTGTATTAAAGGTAACATCGTTTAAGAGCTAGAAGTCTCTTATGTTTCCCTTACACCTATAGCTGTCAAACCGCCAGAAAAACAATAAAGCTTTATGATGACAAGGAGAGACCCGAAAACTTGCAAAATAAAGCCGTGTCCTGGCAGTCAAGGAAGAGGCAACCTGGGGGGGGGGGGGGGGGGCCCCACCCCTTGAAGCCCAGTCGAAGTCAACAGCTCCGTTTCGTGGCCCGTGTATTCTTATCCGGCGCCCCGGCCTCTCAGGGGGCTCCAGGCCAGTGACCAGCTCCAAGGGGAAGTCAGGCCCTATGGCACGGGCGTAAGAGGTAGGCGTCGCGCTGGGTCAGGCTGGGCCTGGCCGCCCATGAGCCCACACCTCAGGCAGCCCCGCCGCAGTCGAGGAGGGGAGCGGCTGGGATAGACTCGTACTTACGAATTTGGGTTTCCTGCCGTCCGCCACCTCCTCGGGGCCGCCGAGGAGTCCGCTCCCCGAAGGGCCCTTCCGACGGAGTCCCTTGTTCTCCCGCCCACCGCGACCAGGCGGCGAGGACTGAGCGTGGCAACGGGGCCGCTGCCGCCGCGGCTCCATAGCCGTGCTCAGGAAAGGAGAGGAAGGGAAATGAGGGGAAGCGGCCGCCCGCGATCGGGCCCGGGCCTAGGCCCAGCGGAGCTGGCCGCCTGCGATTAGCGCGGCTTAGCTGGACTTGGCCGGGCAGAGCCGCGGGGGGAGAAAGGGGAGGCTCAGGGCTAAAGCCGCCGCCACCACCTCAATGGAACGAAGGATTTATCCAGGAGCCACTAATCCCGGCAGCGGAAGCAACGACTGCTACCGCCCGAGAAACCGCCACATCGCAGCACAGCACGGAAGAAAGAACACGCAACCCCAACGGCCACACTCCACCGCCTGTCAGAAGCTAGGAATGTAGCGCCGTCCGAATAGTCCCGCCACTGCCGGTCCCGCCCGCGGTCTCCCCGCGATAGCCAATCCGTGACGGCAGGGTGGAAATGCCGTTTTCCGGTTGGCTGGCATTCTGCCAATCATCGGTGAATCAGCTGCTCTCAAGCTGATTCGAGCGCCGGCGTGCAGTACAAATTACCGTACCTTGGTTGTGTAACATACCGGTTCCCCTGCCCGGACTACATGTCCCTGGGTGCAGCGCGGCAGAGCCCGCGGAATAAGACAGGGCTGCTCGGTGAGAGGCGCCGAGGTAGTTTTAGCCCCGAATGGGTGGCGACGGAGGGGCAGCTGTGGTCCGCCAGCGTCTGTAGGCACAGACAGGTTTCCTTCAGGATTTGGGCGCAGGAAGCTTTATGCTTTCCTAACAGCAGCCATCCGGAGTAACGCCTCTTGGGCGAGGGGATGTCGTTCACCTCTGGCAGAAGGGATGAGTGGTGCTCCCCCTGCCTCCCTCATCACCTCTTGTCAGAATACCGACAGAAATGGGGTAAATCTCCGTGTTTTGAGGTACGACCTTCTCCATCTAGGGGGTTAAGACGAATCTTGACACCCTCAGGAGTGTTTTATTTTGTTGTCCCGCAGGCCCTGCCTTTGCTTCGAAAAGGATCTGATCACACTCAGCCAAAGGATAGGACAGGTACCCTAGCTGTTTGGCCTACGATAGTGACTTCTAATACCTGGTTTTGTTAATAATTCTCATTTCATGTGTAGAGCCACTGTTTGACAGGTGAAAACTTGTGTATGTGTTTCTATATAACTTTTTTACATCTTTAGAGCCCTGTAAATAGACATTTTTTATGTATTTTATATATATATTCAATATTTTTCTAACATAAATTTGCTGGTACTGGGTTAAGACAGGAGAATAGTACAGGAGAGACAGGCCTTATTCAAAACAGTAGCAGTATTTCCATCCACCTCTTCAGGGCAAGATTTTGGTTTGTGACCAGCAAAGTCTTTACAGACGGGCACGCAAGGCTGCAAAGCATACCTACATCCTGTATTTGTATATTGTAGTCTGTTGTTTTCTGTCACAGAAAGGCCTCCAAGACTCTGGGGAAATACACGGATAGCCAGAGATTTCATTACACTATAGACTAGCAATTTGTATATGCTTAAGAAAGTAATTGAATTCTCATTACTACAATCAATACCTTGCTTTTATCTGTATGTTAAATTAGCACTAGTAAGAATAACAATGCAAATTGGAGTTACACAGGGGAAAATCTATTTCCAAATCTCAATGTTAGGTAATTTTAAGAAAAAAAAGGCTAACACTCAACATTTGTATCTCTATAGAGTATCTTCTAAAACAGAACAAGTTTCCTTTTTTTTCTGTCATTAAGAAAGATGCTCTGTTTTCCATATTGTTTTTATCATTTTGTGCTGTCTTGAATGCAGAAAAAATAAAATGCTGCCTCCAACAGCTGCAGTTGCTTTTTCCACGCAGTTTGAGGGGCTTTCATTCCCATGCAATGACATCAAAAGAATAAAGATCTCAATCCTTCAGCATGACTTACATGGGCAGTGACCAACAAAATGTCATGACTAACTACATGGAGCTCATGGAGCAGAATCTGGGCCCAACTGGACCTTGACAGGACAGGGATTTAACACAAGAGAGCTGTGGGGCTACATAGAGTAGATGCTAGAATTAATTGCATATATGAAACTGTTTGTACTTTGGCATATTTCTATAGATGTTTTGTAAATTTATATTGGAATTCTTTGTGGAGAGTGTAATTAGCACAACACTGTTTAATGTCATGGTTAATGATTTCCTGGAACATTTGATTAGAAAATAAATCAGCCCATGTATGTGTATGATAAAGCTATTTAAACAGGCCTCCTAATTGCACTGTGGTAGAACACAATGGCTTGTGCCAATATTATCACTTTCAAGGTACTGTATTGCAATAATACAGGAAACAGTAAAGGGACTAATTCCTCAGACAGTTTTACTAAGCCAAAAGTAAATGTTAGTACTTCTGATCAATTATTTTTATTTTATACTACCCCTCTTGTGCTTTTTAGGTGCTTCATAGCCCTAAATACATTTTTCCAGCAGCTTAGTTAGCCAAGATTAATCATGACTGAGGAAAAATATGTGAGAAAGAAATGAATCTAATGCTATAATTGTGCAGAGATTATACTTGGGCATAGCATATGTATTGTCTGGGGCATCTGTGTAGCTGACAAAAGTCTGGATTTAATTAGGCTCTTCCCATTCTGTTCCTTTGTTTTGTTTTTTTTTTTTTTGTAATATACTGTGATTCAGGTCTTAAACCAAAAAATAATTAAAAAAATAAAATAAAAAAAAGAAACAACCAAACACAAACACCCTCCTAATATTCATTGTGCTAGGGAGGGAGTATTTCAAATAAATTCCTGTGCACAGTGTTTGTAAGCTGGCTTTTGACAGAGCTTAGGCAGCTCTCCATATTTCAGTTGGAGATACCTAGTCCTTTCCTATGAGAAGATAAAACAGTTAATTAACTGTTCTTTAATTAGGTTCACCCTCTTAAACTCGCATAAAAGTTACTAAGAATTTTGTGAGCAATGTTGTTGCTTTTATACAGCAAGCATACAAATTTAATACTTATACTATGTAAGTATTCTCACAGTCAGAACCTTCCAGAGCCGCTGTTGCCATAGAATCATAGAATAGTTAGGGTTGAAAAGGACCTTAAGATCATCGAGTTCCAACCCCCCTGCAATGGGCAGGGACACCTCTCTCTAAACCATATTACCCAAGACCTCATCCAACCTGGCCTTGAACACCACCAGGGATGAAGCACTCACAACCTCCCTGGACAACCCATTCCGGTGCCTCACCACCCTCACAGGAAAGAATTTCCTCCTTATATCCAATCTAATCTTCCCCTGTTTAAGTTTTAACCCATTACCCCTTGTCCTACCACTACAGTCCCTAATGAAGAGTCCATCACCAGCATCCCTATATGCCCCCTTCAGATACTGGAAGGCTGCTATGAGGTCTCCACGCAGCCTTCTCTTCTCAGCTTGGCAGAAGCAAGGCAAACGGCAGATAGATGTGTCTTTTCAGGAAAATGGTTTCTTCTTTCTCTCATGAGAAGCACCAAACAGGTCATTCCATTACCAAGTCCCTTAACCCTGAATAGCTGTTCATAAGTCATAGCAATTGAATATGTATCTTATACATTTCCTAATATCTTATCCAAACATTTAATAAAAAGTGCTTACACCAAGTTATAGGATTGTTAACTCATAATGCTGGTAAAAATTATGTTGGAAAACATGCCCTGTCTTCATGTCTTACACAGGCAGTTGATGTTGTTTTATCTAAGAGACTCTTTAACAGGTACACTTTCATATTGCAATAGAAATCATTAATAATTTAAATGTATTGCAATATAATACCCTTAAATGTAAGCTATGGGTAAGATATTACTTAATTTTCACAGCATGGGTGGTTCAAGAAGCACATTATTCCATTATTAATATAATGGGTAGATAAGAACTCAAGTCGTTCATCTAGTCTGTTAACTCTCCTAAGGAACCTGGCTGTTAGCAAGTTTATCATACTAATGAATGAACTAATTTATGTTACAGTTATGAGAGAATTCGTGTTCTATCCAAATAATAAAGTTTTATTGAAGAAAATTTAATATGTTTCTCCTATAAAACAAACATCTGGAATTCTTATGGATTTTTTAACATCATTTGATTGAAGTTTCATCAATATCACTGCCATTATACTAGTATATGTAATCTCTGCTGTCTGTTTGGGGCATAGACTAGGAAAAATGAAAATCCATAGCTATAACTCTGTGCCAAAAGATCATGGTTATCAGTCAGAGAAAGGACACAACTAGAAATTTGCAGCCTCATAAGACACTACTCTGAAGTTTTTATAAGGGGAACGTTATTAGACGTTTTCTGATGTACAGTTATAGTTACAAACTTAGTTATGAACAATTAGTTGAAAGTCTACTGAAATGTGATAAAAAGGAGTTTGGGGTTTTGTAGTCTTTTCATAAAGGATTGAATTTTTCCTTTGCTTAAGCTCTTTATCAAAAAAGCTTCTGTTTGTCATGAATTTCCTTAAAGGAAATCCAAGAACTGAGTTTAGGCTGAACGGTAAAAAAAATCTCATCTTCTTTGAGATTCCTTGGGTTCTATTTTGGTAACAAGGTCGTTTTACTCATACGATATTTTAAGAATGTCTTAAGAATTTAAGAATATTTAAGAGTGGTGTTACTTGTCTTATGCTTCTTTTTTAAGCCTCTGCTCTTACTTTCTTCTGTCTGACTGCCCAGTGCACTACATGCAGTTGGAAGTACTCAAACCACTTATTTAGTATCATTCACTGGCACCCTGGTAGACTAAGTGTGAACTGTGCTAGTTACTATTTGTCTAATAATTTTGAATATTTTAGGTGGAATTAAGGCCCTATGACAGGACAGATAATTAAAGAAAATGCTGTCTTGCTTGGTATGCTGAATTGTCTTTAGAGACAAACAAGCAGCTTTGAGCCGTTTGGATCATGGACTTGGTACAGCTGAACTAGGTCACACCTCTTGGCATGTACACTTCTTGTTTTTTAAAAGTCTCTGAACCAGTATCTTCTAAACCCAGTTGTTTTCTTTCTTTTCTGAAAAAAAAAAAAAAAAGTATTATTGTTGTGCTGCTTGTAATTAATTTCTGTTATCTACAGAAGTAGTTTTGGAAATCAGAATCTTGCTGACTTTGATCCTAATTCTTTACTGCTAGGTGTCTTGATCAGTCACACCTGCACAGTGCTAAGTATCAGTGTTAAGTATCAATGCAATATATATCTTGCACCAGTTATAAAAAATGCTCAGGTTTTTGAGAAACACAAAGGATACTAGGGCTCAATTTCTATTCTGCATGGCAGTAAATTCCAGGCACTTAAAAAGATGTAATCAAAGGATTCAAGCTGAAATGAAGCTTTCACTGAGATTTGTCTTTAAAATACTTTCATACATTTTTAATTATTATATGGGAGTTGTTACAGAAGAAAACAGCAAAGCAAATGGTTTTAGCAGATTCTGAAGTTATAGCTGTATAGCTGCCTTTACTCAAGAATGTACAGATGAGGAAGGCATCCCTGATGACATCATATGTAACAATCCTGTTATTGATTTTGTATCAGTTATAGCTTTTGGAAATGTCAAAATTTTTCATGCAGGAGATTTATTTTCTCTCTTTTCTAGCTAGAAATTAAATTAAGGGCTTTCAGAAGTAGTTGTAGTCTGAATAGCACCATTGTCCTTTTGGAAGCTTTCAAAGTCACCCTGTTAAAAATGAGGATATAAGAAATGGGAAAGTAGTTTGCTTCCTCAATTTATTGTGGATTACATGTTGCTAATAATTTCTCACAAAATATTTTAGGCTGGCCTCTCATTCAGCTGAGGAAATTTAATATACCTCTTTCAAGATACTGCCTAGATGGGGAAAATATCAGTAAAGAAGTCCATTATACAGTTCATCAAATGGATCTTTATGAGGATACTGGAGATGTGATTTGTGGCACTATTTATGATACATTGCATACTACATTATTATAAAGTTCAGGTTTGTAATTTAATTATGGTCCAAATTATCTTCAGTTCTAAGTTTAGTCAAAGTGACAAGGCTAAGCCTGACAGCTGGTATAAATTACAAATTGTAAGTGGTCTGAGTGTCACGGGCTGCAATAAAGACTGTGTTACATAATTTTATACTTTGTGTGGGATTTTCAGAGCCGCCTAAAGAATTAAATGAGCTGTTCAAACCTTGCTTGCTCTGCCATTGCTCTATTAAATGTTCCTAGCAAAATTATTGCAAACAGTTAACTTTTCCCAAAAGAAAATGAGGATGTTCTGAGAGGAAAAAAATTGTGATGAAGTTTCCTATGAATATAAGGGTCTGTAGTGGTGTTGATCAAGCACAGACATTTCTCAGGGCATTTACTATAAAGGTTTTTAGGCTTATGTCAGAATTCTGGGATGTGATTATCTTTCATTACTTCTTGATAATTCTCTGAATTCCTCATAACTTTCCTTTTTTAATATACTTCTGTCTTTTTTCATGATTCAGTTTCCAAATTTCCTTCAAAGATTCTTTCTTTCATTTTTACTTCTGATAATTCATATTACTTTCTACAAGGGCATGATACTGTCTGCTTTCAAAAATCCCATTTTCTTTTTGACAGATGTATCATTTTGTTATATATATATAAACACATCTATGTATGTGCATATATAATGCTTTTTATGAGTTAGTTATATATTGAGGAAGTCTGAAAATTGACTGTAATTTATGTAGCTTTTATTTGTCTCTGATCCATCTTTAAGTTTCTCACTCCAATTTTTCCTCTTGCAAGAATAACAGATATAATCATATCATGGTTACTGCAACTTGATATTCAGCTACACTAAGTACTGTACAAGTACATAAAGAAAAAATGCTTCCTGTCATTTAAACATATTGTCCTGGGTTCAGCTGTAACAGTTATTTTTCTCCTTCTTAGTAGCTGGTGCAGTGAAAGTCCTGACACCTGCAGCCATGGTCTTCCGACTCACAAGCCCAGGGAGCCCAGGTCTACCATGCAGATGGGGCAAAAGCGCATAAAATGCCTCTGTCTTTTCTTCATGCCCAATTTTTAGAGACCATCGAAGTATCAGTCCGATACTTTCCTTAGACCTCCTATTCTTATATGCATACTTCAAAAAGCCTTTTGTTGTTGTCTGGCAGAACACTGGCTTCTGTTTCTTGGATTACAGGAAGTAGTAACATCCTCTGTTCTTTCCTTGTCAAGACCTTTTCTTGGCTGCAAGTGTCTCCTCAGGTTTCTTAGGAGAAAAAACAAATTTCTTGGGAAAAAGCAAAGGCTCATAAAAGTGCAACCATTGCATGACCTTTTTCTCTTCTTGGACAACTAAGTATCAGAGAGAGAAATGAAACCCAGAGAAGAAGAGAGGAATAAAAAGAGACTTATCCAAATATAGAGACTGGCCAGATAGTCTATTTGACACTTTATTTCTCTGTGTGTAAATGGTAAGAAAATTCAGGAAGGCATACATATGAAGAAGTGCTGAGAACTGCAGGCAGTCCATACAGTGTATGGGGAGGTGTCCCTGCCCATGGCAGGGCAGTTGGAACTAGATGATTTTAAGGTACTTTCCAACCCTAGCTGTTCTATGATTCTATGATTCTATTCCAGCAAACACAAGGGCAATACACATGTATCAGTCATTCAGCCCCATTACAAACAAATCACCCTGTTGGTACTCGGATTTGAGACAGCTTTGTTTGTAGATGCATGCCTGCTATTTCCCAATGGCATTTAAATAGCCTTCTGTTCATAAAGTATCACAATATACACTGGACATCTAAGGTAGATCACACTAAGAGCTTGAGATATGATGTTTTCCCTCTTGAGTGCATACAGAAATGAGGGATTTTTTTCTTTTTCTTTTTCCCAGAAAATAATTTAGGTAAAGGTTTTTGTGGGTTTTTTTCTTTTTTATTTCTCTTTTGTGGTTTTTGTTTGTTTGGTTGGTTGGTTTGGTTTGGTTTGGTTTGGTTTGGATTTTTTTCAGTTCATTTTTTCTTGGCATTTTTTGTTGGGTTGGTTTGGATTTCAGGTTTTTTTCAGCATCTCTCTGCACAGAATGAGTAGCTGTAAGTAAAGCCATCTGTCATTTCTTTCTTAATAATAGACTCTCTCAGTGTACTTTCTTCCCCGTTTTGTATTCTGCAAGATGCAGATGGCAAGGTAGAGAGATATGGCTTTTGTGATTCTTCTACTCTTTTCCTAATAGAGCTGAAAAGTCACTCTAAGACTAGTCTCGTGAAATCACATCAAGTTACCACAAGTCCTTTCCAACCCTAACTATCCTATGATACTATGAAATAACTACTGCCTAAATTGTAAACCCACTAAACCAGAACTCCTACCATTATAACTATATTGGTTTAAGGGGAGGAAAGGGAGCTAAGACACTGCTTTTGCAACTTATCCTGTAACATGTTTCCTAAAATATATCCTGATAAATAAACATAGCAATAAACACAGTAACAAACATGGTAACAAATGTAGTAATAAGTGCAGTAATAAACATGCAGCCCAGCATAAGTGTTACCACCACTGTCCCCCTCAGAGGCTCTTCAGGGCCATTTGTAAGGGGAAGTCCAGAGGCCAGCTCCCCACTTCAGGTGCCAGTGGATAGGCATTTGCTGGTGGAGCTGAGGAGGGAGCTAACAAGGCCCCCTGGGGGCTGAGATGCGTCTGAGGGTGCTGCTCTGGCTCCAGGACAAGCTGGTGGAACCTTCTGGCCAGAGCAGAAGGACACGGTGATGCTGTCGTCACCCCTGCTGAGGTGGTTCTGGGGCTGCAGGATGGAACTGGAAGCCCAGGCAGCAGATCTCATCCAGGGAATCCAAGCAGCACAAGGAAATAGTCACCTACAGGGGCAGAGTCAGAAAGCGCTGATGAAACCATGAGAGCAGGAGCAGGCGGGACTTGACCGCTGGCTTCTTTGGAAGTATGCTGTAAAAAGGGTCGTTCCTAGCACAGGGGAGAAGCTCCTTACTGGCACCTACAGTGTTCCTCTGGTCCCTTCTCAATGCAAGTGATACCCTCAGAGCACCGCAAGTTGACAGAGATGTGCAGTGTCCCCTTGCTAGGCAGCAGGGTTTGGCAGGGAGCCTTGGGAAGCTGAGATACGGTTCTTTCCAACACCCAAGCAGCATCATCCCTTGCTCTGCCATACTAAAATCACAGGTTGGCAGGCAAAGCACACCTTTTTTTTTGTTATTATTGTTTTGGGATTTTTTTTTTATTTGGTTGCTTGTTTGTTTTGACACACACACACACACTAGTTATCTCAGGTAAAGTAAAAACTGCCAGTATCTCAGCACCTACAGATACTTGGAACAACTTGCATGTCTCTGGGGTTCAGACAACACCAGCAAGCACTTGGATTGTCCCCTGGCATGAGCAGAACAGCAAGAACTCAAACTGTGAGTCTGCTGATCATGCTGGGGTGTCTGCTCAGACTTACACAAGCAGAGCTTCTACAGGGGCAAAATGACCCCTGCCAACACTGCAGTGGTATGTTTCTCCTGACATACATGCTCCCCCAAGGGCAGGTACATGCCTCCTGTCTAGGGCCATCCTGTGCACCTCAGGAATATTTCCTATATTCAGAGCTTGAAAAGATGGAAAACAGGGTCTGCTACATACCCAGGCTCCTCCTTCTTCTTTCCCTGCTTGGAATTCCTTAATTGCCCGTCCCTGAGAGCTCGCTTGACAACCTGCTCCTTTTCCTGCAGGATGGCCCGTCACTGCCATCTTCAGTGCTTACTCGTTGCTTTCTGCTCTGTTGTGCAGAGCCTGGGAACCTTTTCATTCAGTAGTTTTGTTAGATAGGTGAAGCCATGGTTACCTTGAACCAAGCAAAGCTAGGCAGTTTCACCTTTTCTCCCCAGAAAAGCTTCTCTGGTGTTCGCTCTCAGGAGCGGCAGGAGGCACCTGCAATGGAGATGTGCAAGTTAGCAGGGGGCAAGGAACTCCCTCCCCCATTGCTACACTAGCTCTGAAAGGCACATCTCTTGGACAGGTTTGCTCAGCTCAGCTGAGCCAGCTGTGGTGTGGGATCACCACCCAAAGCATGATGGCCAACCTGCATCAGCCTCGCTGTGCACTTTGGCAGAGCTGCAGGCTGGTGGCTGACAGTGCTTATACCGGCGGCAGCAGCCCCAGCTTCTGAGGGGGGAGGCTTTTGTTGTCACACTGCTCGTGCACTTCACATACCTCTGCTGTTTCTGGCTCTGCCGGCAATGCTGGTGGCTCTTCGTCCCCCTCACTGGCCAGCCTGGCCACCTCCTCCCCAAGGAGTTCCTCATGCTGGTCAATGAGGAGCTCCACGAGCTGCGTCACTTGCACACAGCAAACCACTGGTTTCACTGGGGTGGTTGATAAGGGCTCAAACAGCCTTTCCCAGCCTGACCCGCACTTCTGTGCAGGAAGGTGCAGCCGTGGGGCTGCTCTTCCCAGCTGCTGCCCCATGGCTTTGCTGACGGGAGGAGGCAGCAAGGACCCTCTGAGCAGCAAAGCTGGGGTGGGCTGGGGATGCTGTAGCTGGGTGGTGAACACAGGGTACCTCCCTATCTCCTAATCCAGGACGTCCAGGGGCAGCTCCTGGGGCGAGGGGGCTGAGCAGGTTCGATGCCAAACAGATGGCCAGGTTGCCAGCAGTCATTTTGCTGGCAGCCACATTCCTGCTCATGTCACTGAGCAGGGACATTAAGTGCTGGAGCAGGAGCAGGTTGGGCTCAGGTAACTTGCTGGCCACCATGGGGGAACAGGAACACAAAGCTGAGGAAGTCGGTGTTAAAAACACAGGTCACCCAGGCTGATCTCACCCAAGGCCATTGCCTGTTCTACAGCGGAGGGACTGCCTTTGCTGAGCTACGGCCACCTCCCTCCCTCCCTGCCCTTCTCAAAGAGGCGCTTGTTGGAGCAAGCCCCAATGCCTGCAGGAAGTGCTCCCTGGAGAGAAATGCTTTTCTGTGCCCCTTTCCCCCTAAACATAAACCCCACAGCAGCAGGTGGTGCCTTGCAGAAACAATGGCTATTTCAGACAGGCCATTGCTTTGCAGGTGAGTCCCAGCCTGTGACAGTCCCTGTGGAGCAAGCAGGCTGCTGCCACACTTACTCTTTCAGTGCTGCCAGCCTCTCCTGCTTGCTGGTCATCTGTAGGGTGCTCATCCGCTCCTTGTAAAGGTGGTTGTCGAGGAGCTTGGAGGGGATCTTGCAGAGGAGGTCCTGCAGTGCCAAGGGCTCAGCCTGTTATCATTACAGATATTATGCTACTTCCAAAACTGTGGAAGTCTTAAGCTGCCAATATACTTTTCCTGTTTTATGGTCTTACTAGAATGGTGATTAAAAGGATTAATGCTGCTACCAAGCTAAATATTCTAGCACATTTTATTGACAAAATCTATCCGATTTTTCTGTTTAATATTTTTTCTTAATTATTTTTCCCTTTTCCTGTTACAATATATTTTTCTTTCTCATTTGTAAAACTTCCTCTTCAACATTGAAAACTTGCAATGTGAAGAAATGATGTCTCTAATCAGTGCATGACAGCAGTCCCATCATTAATTTGTTAGATTTTTAAACAGGTACTTGTGTGCCATTCTCCCCAGATGGCAGTACTCTATGAAGAACTAATCTGTAAGCATCGATGAGCACCCTGATTATTCTTTTTTGAATCTTTCTTTAGATTCCTCCTTTGCCAGTATGCCCATGGAAATGTAGATTTTAATTACAGCCTCCCTCACTGTTAGGTGCTGCTTCTGATTTGGTCTGTATCTCCTGTCTCTATTCTACAAAAGGACAGCAACCTTTTGGGGCATTACCTTGTTTTCATTCAAAACACAGCTGCAGGACCCTGGCATTTTACAGTAATAAACACTTTGATTAATACACAGAGCTCGGTACTTATATTACATGCAAGAACCAGAACACCTAAATTTCTAGACTTTCTGAGTTTCTGCCTGCATTTACAGAGTAAAATTCACCACAACAGATTTATCAGAATAAAATACACTTTCTTTCCAAACTTAACATTCCACTCTTCAAATAGGACAAAAAAGTCATTAAGTGCCTGTTGTCATTTGTCAGTGTTCACCATATTTACAAAATAACTCACATTTTACTGTTGGTTTTGTTCAACAAAGCTTTCAGACTTGTGATATTTTATAGCTTTGAACAATATATGTGCACAGTTTCAGAACTGTTTATCCCTGTGTCTGTTAATATAACTTGTGAGTTGGGGGTGGATGTAATTATCCATTTATGTTTTAGGTGGAAACAGAGGAAAACTTTGCCTGTTTGTCTAGAACTGAAGTCTGTCATTGTACAACCATTTCTTTCGTACAATTTTGTACAATTGGGAGATGATACAGGATATATTCTTTCAGATTCAGTCTCATGTAAATCATATTAATCTACATTGACAGTGTTCAGCAGAGTCTAGAAAGTTGTTTGATTTTACACTTTGTAAATGACAGTTCTTGATTTCCTGTAATATTTTGGATCACAGACAAAACTGGTTTTCAGTAACTACGTATTAGGTGGACAGTGACAGATGAAATGCAGAATTGTGGCTGGATGATATGATCAACATTCATCACAAGCTAATAACAATGATTTTGAACAACTTAATTGGAGATCATACAACGCTGTGCAGTGTGAAATAAGATGTCTGGATGATTGCAAAGATTTTGACTGGTCCTTGTGCTGATAGCCAGCAGGAGATTTTAATATTTTGAAGTCACACCACATGCACAATCTGTATGTACGTTGGCTCAGTTTTAAGCTGCAAGGGTTTGGTATCTGATGTTACCTCAAGGGAAAAATAATAAGCAGATGGACTAATGACATTTTTTCATCTCTGTACTCTTGATTTACCTAGGCTTTGATTGGTGCAATAGTCAGCGTAAGACAACTGTACAAAGGCACAAGCCTTCTACAACACCAACATATAAAAATGCATAAGGGGATCAGAAATGGAATGTGGAAAAAAAAAAAACAAGTATTATTCAACTGCTCTATGCCCGCCTTCTAATCCTCTGTGGAAAATTTAACTGTTGTTGCAAAACAGGTTTGGAAAAGCATACAGATATAAGAAAAACATGGCAGAGTAATCACAGTTTTAAAATGTGCATTGTAAAAGCATACAGCTAAGATTTTGATTCATTTTTATAGCTTCAAGAAATGCAGTCAGTTTTCTGGATCAATGGACTTACTTATTCTGGGAGTAAACAGATAGCAGTACCAGCAGTCCCCTACTTCAAGGTTTTGCTGTATAAATTCTTTCATAGAATATTCCACGGAAAACAACCTGAGTATGTGAATTCTGTAGCCCTTGATCGCAGTCCCCAGAATTGGTCTTTTGTCCATTTTGATACTGGACAATTCCTGGATTTAGGTGTTTCATGGTGATGAGTATCTATCTATTTCAGTGGGGAATTTCAGGACAAAAAAAAAGACTCATAATGTATGGTTCATCAGTTGGGTGAGTCTGACCAATAGGTTATTCAGTTAATATGAAATACAGGATATATTCAATGTTTTGATCTGCTGTTGGTTTTGGTTTTGTTTGTTGTTGTTTGGTGGTTTTTTTAAACCAATTGCTTCAGACTATATAGCAAATCTGTCATGCTAAAAGAAAGAGAAAAATGTGAGGAATTAGGAGCTGTTGTGGTAAATGTCTGGCTTTGAATTACGGAACCAAAGAAGGAACTACAATAACTTGTATTCTATCATGCTGAGGCATTTAGAACTGGTCACTGAACCAAAAAAGACCTAATTGAAGTGCTTTGCCCTACTGTGGCTGCTCAGAAATTAGTAAATGGTAAAGGAAATAGTCTGAGTTGAAAAGTAGGACAGGTAAAAGATAAATAGAACTTTCACCTGGATTGTGAAGGGAAAACAAAAAAAAGGTAAGGAATGTTTACATTTGAAATCTAAGCAGTGAATGAGGAGGAAGACAGTCCAAAGGTCCCTGATTCCTGACTCTGTCTGCTTGTGTGTCACTTACTATGCTTTGTAGTTTTTAATTAACTGAATCTAATTGTTAAATAACTTCATCGTGATAATAAACTATGAATCCTCACTGAGAATGGGGCCTTCCACACAAGAATAAAATGCCTGAAGGATGCATTAAAAAACCCCAATGGAGATATGTAAGAGACCATGAGTGATACAGGAGCCAAACGTATAATGCCAAGAAAGAACAGACGTCTGATGAAAGTCCAGATTGAAATTAGAATGGAATGTGTGGAATACACAACTGAAGATACAGAATTAACACATAAAAGTATAACACAGCCAACGTTTGCCTGGATACTCTATTCAGGGAGGGCCATAAATAGGCTTAAGGAGGGTCAACAGTGTATCATTACAGGCGGGAAGGACAAAAAAGATGATAGGCATATGTTTAGAGACACAAGGGTTCAAATTTGGATAGAGATCTCTTCATGCTCTGGTAACCAGGACAATTACCAGCCTGCTAACTAAAATACAAAATTGACCCCACTACTTTGCAGACCTTAGAAGTTATTTCAGTCTGCATACATCAGAAAATAATTGTGCCAGTCTGTCCTGGTTTCAACTGTAACAGTTATATTTTTCTCCTTCCTAGCAGCTGGTATCTGAGAACAATGCTGGTAACACCGATGTTTTAGTTGTTGCTAAGTAATGCTTACCCTGATCAAGGACTTCTCAGTCTCATGCTCTGCCAGTGAGGAGGGACATGGGAAGCTGGGAGGAAGCAGAGACAGGACACCTGACCCAAACTATCAAAGAGGTATTCCATACCACAGCACATCATGCCCAGTATATAAACTGGGGTGAGTTACCTGGAAGGCCCAGATCGTTGCTTGGGTTGGGCTAAGTGTCGGTCAGTGGGTGGTGAGCAATTGTATTGTGCATCACTGCTATTTTGTTGGGTTTTTTTCCCTTTCCTTTTTAGTTTTACATTCTCTCCCCTTGATATTTTGCTTATTATTATTAGTGGCAGTAGTAATGGTTTTGGATTATACGTTAGTTATTTGACTGTTCTTATCTCTACATTCTTTTCATTCTCCTCCCATCCTGCCCAGGTCAGGGGGCGAGAGGGGATGGGATGAGTGAGTGGCTGCATGGTTCTGAGTTACCACCTGGGCTTAAACCATGACACTGTTCCATCACTGATCCCAGTTAGTCTATCGGTACAGTAATATATAAAATTCTCTGGAGTAATGGGGCATTCAGGCTGGCCTTTTCGCTCTTCCAGAGAGTCAAGCTATATCAAAACCTGACACTGGGACAGGCAGGGAATTGCTGGAAAGCTGTTGTGTAGTTCCAATCTATTTCATGTACATCAGGTTAGGAGACTAAACTCTGAAGTTGGGACAAGATGCTGACAGAGCTCGATACTCTTTGCAGTTTTCAGAAAAAGTCTTTCCACCTTCTGCCTCTGTCATTAAAAACCTTTTTGATTTTTATTCATTAAGAATCCTAGAAATTGAGCTAGAATTAAGAAGAAAAGTTGCACAGGACTCTACTGTAGCATGTTATGGGATAACTTACATTTAACTTGCCATGAATACACTGAAAGGTCAGACAGGTGGTGATTTGTTTTTAAAGTGTGATTTGCTGAAACATGTTTCTTCTGTTGGAAAAGCCACAGATAAACCAATTACACTAACTCTGGAGAAGATGACTTCAAACTGCTTAACACAAAGACCTAAAGTGTATTATGATAGACAAGGCTGCCTTATGTCTGAGGTCTGCTCAAGAGCAAGTGATGCCAGGTGCTACACACCTCTGAAGTACTGATGAATGAACAAAACCCTTCCTAGAACAAGGGGTCTAAAGGTCTCCTTTTAAGCAAGGATGTATTTTTTCATTGGGATGCACAGTACATTACAATGAATTAAAGGCATTTTGGAGTTTTGTAGCTGAATGTCATTCCCTTTAAATGAGACCCTGGCAGTTAGATGGCTTTGATTGCTGCCAGCTGTCAATACCCCTAAGGCAACCAGAGATATTTCTGTGATGGAAGATGAACAAGAAGCCTGCTGATCAAACACATCACAAGTTTTGTCAGAGGATTACTGAGTTAAATAAAATAGATGCATGTTTACACTCTTCTAGTCATAAACAAGCTGTCTGTGTTTCCTTTTTTTTTTTTTCCCTTTTCCTACAAAAAGTATTCCATACCCCAGTAAGTTAATTATTTTTTGTAGCCTCTGTTCTTGCATTTCTTGTATACGTATCCATAGATGGAGCTAAACCAGCCATTTAGAAGTGTCTGTCTACTGCCCTTGGATAAGCATCATTTAAACAGACAACAAGAGTAAAAATTATTTACTAGTTGCAGTGACTTGTTGTAGTAATAGATACTCACAACTTGAAATATGCAGTTAATTCATGGATCTAATACCTGCTGTGCAGTACAAGTCAGGCGTTGGTGTTCCACACAGTTAAGTTACCTACTATTAGCTTCTATGGGCATAATTCAGAAACACACACTAAATTATGCCTGATTATGAAATATGTAATCCATATGTTTTATGAGTCCTATTTCTTCTCATTACACCTGCTTAATCTGTGTTCAGCAAAAAATTAGCTGAAACCAGTAAAAGAGGAAGTGAACACTAGCAATGCATTTTTGAAAGTATAAAAAAAAGTATTTTAAAGTTTAAATCTGTCTTTATACCTCTGCATTACCAAGTGTTTGAGAAAAAGAGTTTCTGTTGAGTTGGCATGTTTAAAACCTTCAGTGCTAGCCAGGTGACACATTTTAAAGGTCCATGGAGCTAATTAACTGTTGGGTGTAGGTAAGTTATCTTAATAGAGATACCTAATGGAAGGACATGTCCAACCGTAACAATCTCAATAAAGAAACAAAGAGTATCTGATTATTGTATGTGGTGAGGGAATTTAAAGTTTCTGTACATTTTATTCCTCAAATAAAAAATACTTTCCTGATAAAGGGCTAGATTTAATGGAAATTAGCCTAAATTAATATAAGAACATATCTGAGTGTTGTATGAACATCAAGGTTTCCAAAGTCTGCAAAAAATTCTTTATAAAACTGCTGTGCCTTCCAGGGCACCAACCACTGCAGAGAATTTTCTGAGTTTCCTGAAAGCTTCAAGAAGTTTTTCATGACAGGCAGTCATTATGTAGCAGACTCGGAAAGAAGTCCAGTAGTGTTATACATCTTATTTGTCAATTGTCTTTCCACTTGGAGATTTATACTGCCTAATTTGGGAGGCTGATCACCAAAGCCCCCTATGCCCTCATGAGGCAGTCTTTAAATCTCTTTCAAGGGATAGAGAAATCCTAGAGAATTCACAAACTGAAAAACAAAGATCAGACTGAACAGTCAGTCAACAGCAATCATATTGAAGGGAACGAGAGAAGGGTTAAGAGCCATGGGTGTTAGTGTATCTCCTGTTCTTCAGAAGCAGACTGTGTGCCTTTTCCAGTGATCCTAACTTAGACTTACCTATGTGCACAGACCAAGGCAACAGTTCTTAGGCAAGAGTTCTTAGAAGTTTTTTGTTTTCTTAGTTATTCTGGTGTGAAGGATACAAATACATTACTGGAATGCGATTTAGGACCCAAGTTCAGTTTTTGCTCAGATACAGATTCATGGTGACTATGAAAAAAACAAGTGGAGGCTGTGGAAACCAGTCATTAAAGCTGTGTTTATACTTCTCATTTTAATATTATCACCAGCCTTCTAGATAAGAAAGCAACTAAAATGTGCTGTGGCTGTCTTCCCCAAATGTGCATTCCTTTTCTATGAATGCCCAATGATAGCTGGGAGGTTGGTATGTGCAGTAAGTCTAGCCCTGATAGAGAGCCAGCCTATGCCTCAACAAGGGGAAACCTCTACTGCTGATGTGGCCAAAGAAGTGCCTTTAAGAAGTAACAACACATAACATAAATTTCTTTCTGAACATTATGTAGGTTAGTTTTCTTTTATCTCTATGACAGCCTGCTAATGCATGCACCTGACTCAGGCTGTGTACCCTCCTTCCCTTTTGTGCTTTGAACCTCTTAGGTGAGATAGATACATTTTTCAATCTTCCATATTCTTTTCTTTTACTTTGAAGCCAGCTTTCATTCAGTATCTTCATAAAGGTATTCTGGGGGGGATTTTTTAGGCCTTTTGAATCGAATGTCTGACCACCTCAAAACTTGAGTGTTCTGATCTTTAGAACAGCCCTGTGAAGTGGGCAGGCCCACCACCATCTCAGAGAAAAAGGAACTGAGGACTAAAGTAGTTCGAATGACTTCTCAGCAGCCACACACTCAGTATGTGATTGAGCAAAAACTCCAGTCCTAGATGCTGTACCTTCCTCAAACAGGATGTATGGGAGGTGTGCCTGTGGGTTCACTGGCATACTCCAAGCTGGACCAGCTGGGGAGCCAGAGGCAATGGATCTGGGCAGGGGTATCAGGCAGGTGGAGGATCTGTGCTGGTAGTAAGAGGGATCCACAAGTGTGGGGTGCTGTGAGACAATTTTTTGTAAAAAGGTGTCATGTTGGCCAACTTCTAATCCTCTGGGACCTGCCCACTAGACCACGACTGCTGACAGATGATGGAGGGTGCCTTGGCAAGCTCCTCTGCCGGCAACTTCAACACTCTTGCGTGTAACCCATTCGGCCCCATAGGCTTGTATATATCTAAGTGGAGCAGGAGGTCTCTAACCTTTCTTCCTGAATATTGGGGACTTCAGTCAGCTCCCCATCTCTGCCATCCAACTCAGGTAACTAAGTAGCCTGAGAATGGCTTGTATGACAGTTAAAAACTGAGGCAAAGGCAGCATTAAATATCTCAGCCTTTTCCTCATCCTCAGTCACTAGTTTTCTCCTGGTATCCAGCAGAGGATGGAGTTCTCCTTGGCCCTCCTTTTATTGCTAATATATTTGTAAAAGTACTTTTTATTATTTTTTATGCCAGTGGTCAGGTTTAGTTCCATCTGTGCCTTTCTAACTTGCTCCCTACATAGCCTAGCAACATCTTTTACTTTTCATGGGGTGACTGTCCCTTCTTCCACAGGTGATAAATGCTCTTTTTTTTTTTTTTTCCTGAGTTCAAGCAATATCTTTTTGTTCAGCCAGGTTTGATTTTCAGTACATAGGGACCACCTGCTCCTGCACCTTAAAGATTTAATTCTTGAAGAGTGTCCAAACTTCCTGGACCTCTTTATCCTTCAGTAATGTTTCCCAAGGAGTTCTGCCAACCAGCATCCTAAACAAGTCAAAGTCAGTCCTCCAGAAGTCTAAGGTGGAGGTTTTGCTGACCTTCTTCCTGACTTCTCCGAGGACTGAAAATTCAATCATTTCTTGATTGCTTTGCCCAAGATGGCCTCCAACCCACACCTCCTTCTCTGTTTGCGAGCAGCAGATCTAGCCAGGCATCGCCCTAGTTGGCTCACTCACCAGGTGGGTTAGGAAGTTGTCTTCCACACCCCCCAAGGACCTCCTGGATTGTTTCCTCTCTGCTGTGTGGTACTTCCATCAGACATCTGGTAGGTTGAAGTCCCCCATGAGAACAAGGGTAAGCGATCATGAAACTTCTCCCAGTTGTTTGAAGATCATTTCATCTGCAGCTTCATCCTGGCTGGGTGGTCTATAACAGACTCCTACCAGGATATATGCTTGGTTGGCTTTCCCCCTGATCTTCACCCACAAACATTCAGCCTTCTCACTCACAACATCGAGTTCAAGGCAGTCAATGCACTCCCTGACATGCAACACAACCCCACCACCTCCTTTTCCCTGCCTGTCCCTTCTGAAGAGCCTGTAGCCATCCATTGCAGCACTCCAATCTTTGTCATTCCACCACATTTCTGTGATGGTGATTATGTAATGATTTCCCTGCTGCACAATGGCTTCTGTCTCCTCCTGTTTGTTGCCCATGCTGCGGACATTGTTATAAATGCACTGAAGTTGCCCTATAGATCTGGACTCCAAAGGCAGCACAGTACCCCACAGCTTATTTCTAGCGCGCCTGGTGCTGTCCCCTTCCTCCTTGAAACCTAGTTTAAAGCCCTGTCTATGAGGCCAGTTAGCTCCTTGGCTAGACTCCTTTTCCCACTTTGGGACGGGCATACCCCATCTGCCACCAGCAGTGGTGCCGTACAGACTGAGCCATGGTCAAAACCCCCAAAACTCTGACACCTACACCAGTCAGGGAGCCAGGAATTAATAACTGAGATTTTTCTGATGTAACCATTGACACTGATTGTGACTGGCATGAGGGACAAGAACACTACTTGAGCTCCTGAGCCCTGAACCAGTTGCCCCAAGGCCCTGAAGTTCTTAGAATCATAGAATCTTCTTGAGTCCCCTCAGGCTTGAAGAGATTTCCTCCTTGCCCACCTGGAAGGCTAATAAAGGATAGTAGTCACAGGGCCATACCAGACGAGCGAGTTTCCTGATGAAGTCCCTTACCCTGGCCCCAGGGAGGCAGCAGACTTCCCTGTGTGTCTGGTCATATCGACATATCTGTTGAGAGATCAACCCTCTGTTCCCCATGTGGGTGCTGCTGGAGGCAGCGCATTGTCTGTGGCCATCTATGTGACCAGCTATGTCAGTGTCCTCTGTGTGACTGGCCATGTGTATGTCTCTGTGTCTCTGTGATATGTACTCAGCTTTGCTGCTGGTTGAACTTGCCAACAGGAAAGCATCAGCCACGTCTCTCAGCCTGGGCAGAGAACCTGGGTCCCTGGTCACTGGCTTGGGTTTCAGCTGCCAGGTCCACAGGCCTTGGAACAGTTCATTTTGCTTTTGTATCACTGTGTTACCTGGGTACTTCCCAAACCTGAAAAATTTGATTTCTTATGCTGTCTTTCAAAGTTATGAAGGCATTATGCTTATGGAGGTACAGACCAAAGAGAGTAACAGTAATATTTTCAGTGACCAGTCCTTTTTAGCTCCCCCACTTATAAAAAAAAAAAAAAATGTCCAGCTTAAATTTAAAAAAAAAATGAGGGATGAAAAATCGTTTGACATTTTTGAAAATTTGGCTTCTGACATGGTTAATATGACACAGCAGATGTACTGTGCCACAGAGGCCACAGCTCACTGCCTGAGGTGAGCTAACTGAGCAGAAACCACAAGGAGAGATTATACTCACAGAAACAGTTTATTACAAGCAAGCTGAAGGGCACTGGCTGTGAATAAGCTAGAGAAATTTATGCACTAGTTTAACCATCACTTTAAACTCCTGAAGCTGCCAAAAGAGGCATTTCAGCCTTCCCCAGATGAGTTTTCCTGCTGCTGTGCTCACACAGACAGTTGTGCTGGACAAAGGGAGGTGATGGCAGAGGGGCAAGCAAAATAAATATTCCATTTTTAACTTGGACCAGTTTCTCTGCCTAGTTTACCACCTGGAAGCACAAGCTTTTGCGTTGGCACAAGTGAGGAGTTCATATAAGGATGGGAATTGAATCGCAGAGTAAGGGAATAGGAATGGCTCTCTTTATTCAGCTGGTCTATGGTGCATAAAAATGACTGCAGAATTACGGCATTGTAATTGCTCTATGGACAAGTGGGAAAATGGATTCCCTTATAGTTCCTAGCATAATTCAGGTTGGAAAAGACCTCTGAACGTTGCCTAGTCCCAAGTCCTGATAAGAGCAGAGCTTGCTTCAGCAGTAGTTGAAGTCGATCAAGGCCTTCCTCATTTGGGTTTGGATGTTTCCGTGGTGGAAATGACACAACCCCTTTGGACATCCTGTTCCAACTCTTAACCCCTCTTTGGAAATACTTTTGTTCCTTATGTCCAATTGGAATTCATTTTGACAACATCTCTTGTCTTGGTGAGCCCTGACCCAATCACTGTATTTCAAATGCAGCTTCCATAATGCTGAATAAAGGGAAATAATCAGCTCTCTTGACCTGCTGGCTAAGCTTTTGCTAATGCAGCTCAGTATGTGGTTAACCTTTGTCACAACAGGGTACATTGCTGACTTGTGTTGAACTTAAGGGCCATCAAGACAGCTTCATTTTTGCTTGTTTTCAGAAACGCTGTTTTCTAGCCCTGCCTGTACTGTTGCATGGAATTTTTCCTCTTACCTTGCAGATCGCCAGCATGTGACTGTGTGAGGTGAAATAGCAAAATGATTCAGAAAACTCTGGCAAAAGCCCATGTTGCAAACCATTTCCTAAGTGATGTCTTAGCCTTTTTGGGTCTTCAGAAATCTTCAGTTTGTTCTTTCCATACTTCTCCCTCATTTTACTGAGATTCACCTTCCCACTCTTGCTTTCTACCCATACATCAAAAACATCCAGCAAAAAATTTAAAAATTCAGAATATAGATGATAAAGGAAAAGGAGAAACATGTGATGCTTAGTTTTGCAATTATTAGGACTGTGGCAGAGATATAGGTTGTATAAACAATCAAAACAGAGGCTATGAAACTAACGTAAGTTACTAACGTTGAAATAGTGTAGCCATGTCAGATAAAGCTCTTGTAAGAGTACATTTTGTTCCCTTTGTAATGATTTTGCTTTTGAAATTACACTGCATGAAACTGTGTTTAATCATTACAAGTGTGACTATCCCTAACTGTGTTCAAATGCCTTCTCTTACTTCACTTTATTTCTTATCAGGAACAGCACTCCAAACAGTTGTCTCAGTATTCATATCAAAGCAGACAAAATTCAGACCTCTAAAGGACTGAATTGCCTCATGCATTTTTGCTCACCACAGAGAACAAAACCCATACTTTCAAGTACACTAAGTGTATTTGTAGTGCCTTGCCCTTGCAAGGAAATTTTTCTATTCTAACATTCTGCTTTGCTCACTCTTTCCTCCTTTGTTAAAACTGAATTCATAAAACAGTTCTCTATTTTTTTGTCTCACGTTCTTCAGGAGCAGAACAAGAATGTGTGCACAGAAATCACTGAAGAGTCACCTCCATTGGAAAAAAACCTCTTAACTTTCAATAGTATTATAAGTAGATGTAATAAATGATGACAAATATATGACAAAGATACCTTTATTGTTTGCTCACCTTAAAAATATCAAGTGTCACCAAGCAAAATAGTTTGGGAATAATTTATTTAATACTATTGTTCTTCCAGAATAATTTAAAGATAGAGACACACCTAATTAAGGTGTCATTTTATGGGGGAAGAAAAGTGTTGTAAGGTTCAAGTGAAGATTAGATTCAGTAGAATCTGCTCTATATTCTATAATACAGTAGTTACAATGCAGTAGCTCTGAGAAAAAGATCTAATGTGTCCCTTTTTTCAAGTTCGTGCAGCCTGCTAAGTTTATTTTGCTGTTCTATTTCAAACACGCTAAGAGACTACTTTGTCATTATATCCATCCCAAACAAAGAAGATTATTAGACTTGTATTTGACAAGGTGAGATTAAGCCACACCAATTTGAGAAATGGTGACAGCTAGAAAAGTTCTTGTGGTTTGGGTTATTTGTCTGTGAAGATCTCCCATACATTTTGCTCCGCTTTTTTTTTTGTTCTTTGCAGTTATATAGAATAATAGGTGAAAAATAATACATGCAAAATTTTTCAGTATAAGTATGGCCGGCTTTATGAATAATTCATTTCCGTCTTGTATGACTTCATTATGTCATGTATAACTAGCACTTTGTACTGTCAGACTGAAAAGATACAAAAAATGTTTAACCTTGCAGTATAAATTCATAACTTGTAATTTGAAAAGTGACATGATATTGCACAAGCCCTAGCACTCTCAAATGTGCTTTCTGAGATACCTTATTTAAGATAAAAAATACCAGTCTTTGAGCTGTTTTTTCTACTCACTGAAGTCTGGTTTTTACAAAAACAGATCATATATTCAATAATCTTCACTGGCCTAAAAGCTCTCATAAAGGAATTACTGTCAACTATTGGTCTTAATTGTCCAGAATAGCTAAAGCCATAGCTAAATATTTCATCAGTTATGTCAGATAACACAGCATAATATTACACCCAACTTCTAAGTGAGGAACCTGTGGCACTACTCAGGAACTAATGAATATTGTTCCCTAATTGCCTAGAGAAGCAGTCAACCACACAGCTGTGAGGCTGCTGTGGTTTGAAGCCCAGAGAGTGATGTGGCCCATCTGGTACCTGCACGATTGTTTAATTGATTGTTCCAGTGGGAAGAAGATAAAGGTTTCATTCAAGACTGTATTTGCAACTACAACTGTTTGGTTGTGTTCCTGGAGAAAATGTTCCCAGAAGGACGGTAAATTGTGTATAAGTTTAGCTTTGGATGTCCTCCTGCAGAAAAAGGAAAGAAAGAAAACCAGCTTTCCTCTTCTTGCATCTCACAAGCTATGGAAAATGAGTTGCAAGGTCGTACCTATTATTAGGACCTATTAGGGTATTATTACCTTTAATAATAATGTAATCCACACATGGTGATGAAATACTTCTAAGCACTTAGTTTTAGACACTGTACCTTATATTTCCCTTTAGAAGTGTTTTGAAGCCCAGGCTTTTCTCCATTGAATATAGAACTAACATACTTTAGTGTTGCTTCATTATGACTTTAAGGTTGTGACAGATGCAAATCTCATACTTAGTTAGGTTTTCT
This sequence comes from Neopsephotus bourkii, assembly GCF_033783945.1. Classification (NCBI taxonomy): domain Eukaryota; kingdom Metazoa; phylum Chordata; class Aves; order Psittaciformes; family Psittacidae; genus Neopsephotus; species Neopsephotus bourkii. The sequence goes on from NW_026900600.1 coordinate 974,082, forward strand.
TTTTTTCACTGTGTGAAATATTGTTTTCTAAAATCACTATCCATGGTTACCAACAGTTACTCCTCAGCAGTATTTAGAAGAAGCTGCGTTTGGGGTCAACAATTTCATTACCTTGTCATAAATCCATTTAAGAGCTGTGTGTACAGATGTTAACTGGCTTGCCAATTTGCCCAGTAAGGAACAGAATCAGTATTAATCGGTAAGTCTTACCGCTCTAGTGCCCTTCAGTCTCAATGCTCCGAGCAGACTTAAAAAAAAACTTCCTGGTTTTAATTTCTTCATTTTTCCATCACAATCTGGAAGTGAGAAGAATCACAGGGATTGATACGGATTTCTTCTGGGGGTAAATAAGCTTTGCTTTGCATTTTAAACTGTTGAATATTTTAGTTTTTCTTTCAAATATGTATTTTTCCTTTCAAGCATGCCATCATGTATATATCTCATGTATGCAGAGAAAAGATCACTGTGCAGAAATGGAACATGAATGACATTTTGCTATCGTGTATCATCGTGGCTTTAAAAATAATGCTTGTTTAGTTTTCTCTCATCACAAACTGTGATCCAAGAGCAAGGCAACCTCATGACAACTAACAATTACAGGCAAAGCATCTCAGAAATAGTCTTTAAAGGATGAAGCCTCAGGCAAATTCTGTTGCCTGTAAAGCCAGAAGAAAAGTTAATACAAAGTGAGTCTTCAAATGAACGGAAACTAATTTGATACTTGGCAGTAGCTATGGAAAAACTTCTTTCTTCTCTAACTTTTCATTTCATTTTGTTTTTCCTCTGTGCAGAGAGATTTTGCAGCTTTTCATACCTCTAAATCAAATCTTTAAGGCAGAAGTGTCTAGATAAAGCAAGTGATTCATTGAGCTGGACTTCACAGGTGAAAAGTGTCTGTTAAAATTGCATATGAAGAATGCAGATAGGAAATTCATATTCAACTATTCCCCACAAAAGCCTGGCATGTGAAATTATGTGGGGATGCAGATTTGTTCACTGAATTTCATTTTTACAGTCTTTGAACCAGCAATAATGCAACTATTGCTCTTCTGTGCAGGTCACTGTAAAACTGCTGGTTCAGAAGCTCCTCCTCTGGCCTGCTGTCACCTTTTCACAACAAAAAAAGTTGCTAAAGACATCAGTTCTAAACCCAAAGAGGACAAATAGATGACTCTGCCATCCTCCCTTTGTGGAGGGGCTAGCGCAATGCTTTCTTAGGACACCTGACCTTACAATGTCATTGCAACAAATTAATTATAGCCTGTAGGTAACTTATTTGTGTAGAAGTTTGCAGAAATTGGATGATTTATCAATCTTGTCCTTCATTTGCAATTGTAAATAGAGTATTGAGTAGGCAAGTTCTATTTTCATCATACAAATTGACTATCTGGTGCAGAATTATTCAAATACTAATCCTAATTTGCAGCCAGCAAAATACTATTAAAGTCAAGGGGTAAAGCAGACTTTTTGACCTTACACAACAATTGACCCATTTATTTTTCATTGTGCTCTGTTTGATGCCTAATTTATTTGGTAGTAAGGACTGTATATGATGTGCAATTGTATTCCCATAGATGAAGAAAATTTAAGGCCCTTTTCTGGGATAGCATTAGGTATTTGAGTACCATGATCTCCACTGCCGAGGCATGGTTGTCACCAATTAATTGATCTTCTTCTGAAGTTTTAAAGCAGTGATAGCTGCATGTGGTCAATACAGATCTTACAGCCTCCTTCCCTTTACTGTGTTGCTGGAAGGATTTCTGGCATTAAGGATGTAACTGCATAAAGAGTTTGGAATTGACTAGTGGGTTTTTTTTGCAGAAAATGTAACTTGTTACGGAATCTTCTTTTCTATAACCTTGGTTATGCTCCCTCAGAGGTTTTCTAATCTTTAACAATACCTGTATTCATTATTTACTTTAAAAGTTTTCAAGCAAGCACCTTTGTGTTTTCTTTCAGGTCTCATCTCAGGATATCTTGGGAGTAACACTTGGAAATTTAGCTCTTTATCCTTCCTTAATTTCTCCACAGACTAATATTTTTTACTGTTAAGTCTACACAGTTTTAGGTATTGTTGGACAGCTTGTCTCTTAGAACCCCACTGCTCTGGTTGACAAAACAGTGTTTGATTAGTTTCAAAGTCCTAATGCAACAAACTCCTTATCCACCCATGTCCCCTTTTTTAAAGCCTTTGATGACATTTTTTTCAGGGATTTTTTTTCTTTTTTTGTTTAATACTTTTCTGTAGTGTCTTTTCCAGTGTGATACCATGATAATCTGTGACTCTGTATAATAGTCAATTAGAAAAACACAAATTCAGGTAGCTGATTTTTATAATGTCAGCAACATGATTGACTAATCCTACTCTGTATACTCACTTTTACAAGCAAGAAGAAGTAATAAAAATAATTGGCAGATTTTATATGTAGTTCAAAGATTAATCCTTATCCCAACCGCTAAAATGCAATTCGATAAGGTGACAGGAGACATACAAGCAAAATGACTAAGGTGAAGCCTGACATCTTAATTCCTTTTTTTTCTTTCCTGTTACTTTATCTGGTTTGTCTTACAGCCTGTCCTCTAAACCAGTGTCCTGCTCCCCCACCTGCTGTCTTCATTATGGATTTTGATTTGAACTATAATATACAGGGACTCACTGTCATGAAGCAAATAAATGGAATCCTATAAAGCACTTGCCTACACACTTTACAACTTTTCTTGTTCATGAATTTGTATCTCAAATTTATTGTTTTAATATCTCAAAGTCCAACAGCTTATTAACTGCTCAGACACTCAGAATACACTTTTTCTGATCATGTGCCACTCATTCTAATGGCTTTGTTTTTTGAAGGACCACTAAATCTTATAAGCAGAGGTTTAATTTCCTCCTTTGACAGAAAAAGGAAAAAATGATGAAACTACTTGATGTTGGCTGTATAGCAATGAGGTATTCATCTCTATTTCTGTCTGTTGAGATGCTTTTCAGTCTAATAATTGGGAATTGATCATTGTAAAAAGCTATATTACAGCAACAAAGAATGACATATGCATTGCACTGATAGGATTTTAATATTGAAATCAATTTTTCAGAATAATATTGTATTGGGAAGCATGAACTTTTCACTCTAAAAATGTATTTAAAGAGTTTCAAGAATACTTTGTTTCTCTAATTATTTAATATAAATTTCAATTCCCCTACTTGTATTGTTTAGTTAATAAGTACTGGAATTTTAAGTTGTTGTGCTCTTACATTTTCTCATTATTGTGATGAGAATTTTATCTTCTTTGGGCATTTATATTTCCATAGGTAATAAGCACCGTCAGTTGTTGCAAGTTTCCTAATTCTGAACTGTTTTCTGCAGGTTTTCTTTCTGCAAAATTAATTAATGTAGTTCACTAGTAGAATAGTTGATGAGCATTGGAGTGGGGTGAGGGGCAGAATGGAGATGGGGAAATTTTAAATGTGGAGAATTACTTGAAGGAGGAGAACCTAAAGAAGGACCTGAGCCACACAGATTTAAATAATATTTCCTGTAGTCCCAGATGTAAGCATTCCAGTTTGAGCAGAAGAACATGACAAGGTGGGCTTTGTGGTTCCAAACTGACTTTTGTCACACTGGACCTCTGCAAACAGCTTGGAGCAGCTGCTGCTCCTTGATTTACATGAACCAAAGCTGTGCTTCTTTCTCAGTTCAGGTAGAAGTTTTGAAACAGGAGGATAAATTCAACCCTCCCTAAAGTTTTGGTGCTCAAGAAAAAGAGGTGGAACTAGGATGACCCTCTGATAAGGGTACCTTGACAAGCAGGTTCTGAATCTAGTCAGGACAGGCTTTACATTTTGATTCTCTTGCCTGTTTTTCTCCTGCCTATACAATTAGATGCCATGGATCCTACCAAGGAATGGGAGTTGAGAGACCTGTTTCTTCCTTTCCACTTGAGCAGAGATGCTCACTGCGTATGCTGGTGTCATTCTGTACTGGATGTCCACAGTGAGGTGCTGGCAGTGGAAACTGCAGGGTGACCTCTGTGAGAGGACAGGGCTGCCCCATGCAGAACACAGTTCCAGAAGGCTTCAGCCAACCCACTGCAGAGCACAGCTGAGCCCCGCAGACAAGAGCTGGCACCTCAGAGAAAACATAGTTAAGAAAGGTCAAAATACTGCGTGCAGTGAGGATTGAGGGGAATATGTGAGGAACTGTCTTGCAGACATCAAAGTGAGAGAAGGAGAGCAAAGAGGTGCTCCAGGGAAGAGAGCAGTCCCTGGAGGAGACTTTCTTTCCTTCAAAGATCTACTGCAGAGATCCCTACTTCAGAGATCTTTACTTCAGAGATCTGCCTATAAAGTGATGCATCCTTGTTACTCTTCACAATTATGCAGTGAGTTAATAGTACATAGCAAGGGTGTGAGGAGGAAGGAATGGCAGATTTTAACTGTCAATAAATGAAATTAGTTTTTCCCAAGTTGAACCTGTTCTTCCTATGATAGTAATTGGTAAGTGACCCCCTGTTCTCATCTCAACCCATGAACTTTTTCATAGAATCATATAATAGTTAGGTTTGGAAAGGACCTTAAGATCATCCAGTCCCAACCCCCCTGCCATGGGCAGGGACACCTCACCCAAGGCTCTGTCCAGCCCGGCCCTGAGCACTGCCAGGGATGAATCATTCTCAGCCTCATCGGGCAGCCCATTCCCGTGCCTCACCACCCTCACAGTAAGGAACTTCTGCCTTATCTCTAATATAAACTTCCCCAGTTTGAGTTTGAACCTGTTACCCCTGTGCTATTGCTACAGTCCTTGATGAAGAGTCACTTTCATCCTGTTTTCTCCCCCATCCCACTGAGGAAGGGGGTAACTCAGCAGCTGGGTGGGAGTTTGGCTGTTAGCCATGGATAACCCACCACACCTGCAACACAGACTTATACATGGTCTCTAGTTCTCTTGCTGACTGACTATCCATAACTTTTTCTTCTGAGTGAAAGAGATTCAATGATACTTCTCTTGCAGGAGTACCACAGGCAGTAAGTAGTTCTACTGCCTATAAAGTGATGCATCCTTGTTATTCTTCATAATTACGCAGTGAGTAGAGAGTAAATAGCAAGGGTAATAGTGAGTAGAATGTATTTTGTTAAACAATCAGCGATATTACAAATACAGACTTCAGAAAGAAACTATTTCAAGTGCCACGATGTGCCCTTTGGTTAAAGCCTTTTATTTTAATATTGACAAAATTATTAGCCACCTAAAAGCAGTACGACTATCTTACTAATAAGAATTGATACCAGGTATTGATACTAATTAATTGATGCCATTACATTTCTGACAATCTCTCTTCCTTTTTAATGATCAGCTTAGCCATTATTTTCATGGCATTTTTAGACACACACAAGATTAATTGTATTTAGGTGCAGTTGCTATTTGTTCTGGGTAGTAATGGCCTATCGACTTTCTGAGATGAAGACATGAGATCAATGGGGATTTAGAGAAGATGAGTAAAGTAAGTCCACAAACACTGATGTCTTGAGGGACATAAATATCTCCACCTTTGCTTCTTTGCTTTATGCAGTCAGAATTAGACAAAAGCAGTTGCTGGTCAGTGTTTTCTAATTAGCCTTTGTGAAATGAAAAGGGGAGAGCTCAGTCTGCTTTGAACACAGTACTAACCCACTAACTGATTAGTAGCAGGTTAGCCTTTTTCGTGGGCACTTTCTGAAAATAATGGGGGCAGCAGCCACTTTAGTCCTTTATACCCATGCAACTGGGAAAAGTGTAGGCTGCTATGCCAGGGCAACATATTTCCTCATCCAGTGTGGATTTCTGGTCTTGGTGTATATGGTGTGTCCTATTCTGATGTGGGCCTTGATTCTGACATATGTGCTGTATTTTGTGCAGCAAGGAAATAAGCATCAAAGATTTTATGGAAGGTTTTAATGTTCTGGAAATGAATCCTTCTACCCAAGGTAAAAGCCACTCTTGCATAGGGGTGATTTCTTCTGTAGTCACTAATGTGTATGATATACTCCATAGACCCAGGGCACCTGCACAGTTGATTGATAGGTATCTTTTTCCTTTCTTTCTTTTTTCATCTTGAGTCTTGCTCACCTGTAAATTTCCTCCAAGTTAGAGTTCTGAAAATAAAAAAGTATATTAAAAATGTAAATGGTATATTTTTGAATTTACTTATTTTTAATACATTTTTTTCTGAAATCATCTACCTCAAAATATCTCAAAAAATAAGTTGGAATTATTGGTACAAAAAATAATTTGGAATATTTTCTCATGCACAATGCATTCTGCCTTCCTTATTTAATTAAGAAAATACTTGTTTTTTTCATTTACTGCCTTTTGGATTTACATGTTTGGCGTGTTTGCAGAGGATATTACATGTAGATCTGTTGTAGGATATTACATGTACATCTGATGTAGGATATTACAGGTAGTTTTACGGTTCTGCAAGTGGTGCTGTAGTTTCTGTGTCTCCTGTAAATTCTGGTTCAGAAACTGATAATCTTTTTCTTTTCTCAGATACATAGGAAAGTTTCTGGTTTCAAATGACAGCGAATTATTCAGAAGGTCTGCTTACATCTTGAAATGTGTAAACTGCATTGACCTGAACAGATCTGCAAAAGGGCACTGAGAAGTAAGCCAGCCAGAAAACCTGGTGGCTTTTGGAAGTCCTGTCAGCTACTTAGCCAAGGTCTGATGAATATGACAATCTAGTGAGGTGGAGTAAGTATGGTTTTCATGATTTTACTGGAAATTGCTGACTAGAGCAATTTAAGTAAATAGCTCCTCTGTTCTCCAGAAAACCTGTGGAAAAAAAAAGGAAAGCTGAGATTTCAGACCTGTTTGTCAAATGCTTCTCATCATTTGATATAAGCATATAGTCATATTAGTTGTAGATCAAGTATTTATTTACTTACAGAAGCAAAGGGATTTTTACATGAAAAATGCCCATGTATTCCAGTGGACCTATTCACATCATTACAGTTATTTCTGGGAACTTGTATAGAACTGGAGCCCTGTAATCTCATCTATATACATATGCAGAACAGTCACAGGTTCCACTATGCGGGGCTTTGAGTTGAATGAGTATGTGACAAAGGAAAATATCTTCCTTTAGGACAGTCAATCATATGCATTTTATGTAACATGCGGCAACTCTCTTTCACAACAGAGTAGCCACCCTTGTCGTCAGTTGAATGATACAGTTTTAGTGTGGCCATACATAGAAGTAAAGTACATGCCTTGATGACCTGCTGGGTTTGCTAGTCTATCATGAAACTTGGGACACTGGCACCAATACCAGCAGTATTAACAGAAGTATCATTAAGAGTGTCTTTGTTTCAAACCCACCTTAATTTTTCTTCACAAATACCTGAGAATTACCTCATTTGCTATCTGAGATTTAAAACAAAGGCAATGAATGATTGTGAGCAAGTTATTTCTTGCGTGAGACATTTTTTTTCAATATCTGTGTTTAGTTTCTCCAAAGTCCTGTGAAAAATAATGCAAAACATTTATTTGCTTGGGATTCCTTCTGTCTTTCCACCATCCCTTGCACCCTATACCTTAAGAAACAGAGGTGCATACTCCTTCAGTATGAAGAAGTTCAGGTTAGCTATAAGGAAGAAGTTCTGTACTGTGAGGGTGGTGAGGAACTGGAATGGGTTGTCCAAAGAAGTGGTAGATGCTCCATTCCTGGCAGTGTGCAAGGCCAGTTGGACAGAGCCTTGGGTGACATGGTTTAATGTGAGGTGCCCCTGCCCATGGCAGGGGGATTGGAAGGTGATCTTAAGATCCTTTCGAACCCCAGCTATTCTATGGTTCTAAGAAATAATGCCTATTAGCCATAACTGTAATGAAGGTTTCTGACTCTGACTATTGCAAAGTGATGTCGCTGGCAGGATGCACTTTACAAATCTGGGACCACTCCCAGGATCAAGCTTTCCAATATTTTTATCTATCTTTACACAAGATCAATTACATTTGAAGAGCTGTCATGTTTCCCTCTTATAGTGTAAATTATTAAGCTGCTCCAGTACATAGGTACAGTTTTGGGTATGTAAAATTGGGAATTATTAAAGCAAAAGGATTTTTGGACATCAGCTGCAAAACTGAATGTAAGCTTATTAACCACTTCTGAAGCTGAAGTATGGGAAGTACCAGAGAGTACATCCATATTATTGGGGAGCCTATAAAAGCAGCACTGTGAAGACATCCGAAAGACAAATGACAAGGATAGGGAATAGTGTCGTGCTAAGGAGACAACAGGTGAAGGTACAGAGATAGTATGAAAAGAAGCCCATGGTCACCACTGTGACAGTTTCACATCTAAAAATCCTGCAGAAAGGAGAAAAGGATTCCTAGAACCCATGCATTTCTTCTGTATCATCTGCTTCCACAACTTATCTGTCCCCACTGCCATTGCATTCCCCTGGCCTCAGTCTACAGAAATCCCTTCTCTGCCACCCACAGCTCCCTGGCAAAGCTCTTGTTCCTGAACTTTTAACCTGTGAAGCATTTTCCAGGATGTGCCTCTCCATGTGAGATCCATCGGGTAGGTGGTATAAGAGGCACTGGAGCATATTCAAAGTGGAAAAACAGGGAAACAGGGAATATGTAGAGCTCTCCTGTCCACTATAAAGGAACTGCTTATTTAAAGCAGTGAAGCTGTATTAGCAAGTTATTTGCCCTCATCTTGTTTTGAGCTAGTTAGGAATCCCCCTGTGCTGCTGCACTGTATTACCTGGGCATACTTTGCCTAATCCCTCAACTGAGGACAGGGAGAGTCTCAGTGTGCTGTGTACACACTGTGCAATAGCCATGATTAGCTCAATCCTGCTATTATCAAGTGGGTCTTCCTTGTTACATTAGCTGAGCAAAAAGGAAGAGAGGCATCAACAGACTATTTGAATTTGTATAGCTCTCTTCTAGGCATAAAAAGCATTTGACATGTCTATTAGCAACAGGGTTCAAACCTATTTGATGTTTGCTAGTCCAGTATTTGACAATAAAATAAAGTGCACAAAAAAAGCGAAGGCAAAAAGGAAACATGAAATTTTGTCTGAAGCAAAGTTATTCCCTTAATCACTTGTGATTATGCACCTAGCAAATAATTCAAACAATAATAGGCTGGGAATTGAGAGCTGTGTAAAGGTTATTTGCAATGAAAAATGTTTATAAACACTGTGGATTTAAAAGTATGAATGTATTTAAATGAAAGATATGCTCTTACAGTCTCAATGTCACTAAAGTTTGCCTCGTAAAAATAAACACCCAGTTGCAATGTGTCAAGCACATAAATGAGAAGGATTGTCATGCATGTGAAAAAAACTCCATTGTTCTGCTCTTTCTGAAGTAAATGACAAAAATCGGAGTAATTTGCATAACTTGGAGATTAGAAATGTATCCCTTTATCCTTATTAATATATTTGCCCTTCTTAATTATAAAGATTTGAATCTTATTTTAAAATCCTTTCCTATGAAATATTATTGGGGATAGAAGCTGCATGTTAATTCTGAATGGATTATTTGCTTAACCTCACAAAAGAGATAAATTGCTTCTATTTGATAATAGCAAATTAAAAAAAAAAATAAAAGATTTATGGTATCTGGCCAACAGTTGATACCTGTGTAGGAAAAGTGTTCTCACCATAACTTTAGCTATTTTCATTTGTCATAGACTTCTACCCACAAAAGTTACATTTCTGTTTATGTCAATTTCCTGTATATAAGAAGTTATACATTACAGAATTTCAGATAAACTTTTGCCTATGTTTGCAAAACTTTTAATTGAACTCAGTGTCAGTTCTCCTGTATGTCAGTCTGTAATACAAGGTTCTTTACTTATTCACAGAATTACAGAATCTTTTGGGTAGGAAGGGACCCCTGGAGATCATCTAGCTCAGACCCTGGCTGAGGCCAGCAGTAGCTACAGCAAGTAGCCTAGACCCATGTCCAGTCACATTGTAAGTATCTCCACAGGTGGAGACCTCACAACCTCTATGGGCCATCTGTGCCAGTGTTTGATCAGCCTCACAGCAAAAAGAGAAGTCTTCTGTTCAGATGGAATTTCATATGTTTCACCTTATGCCCAGTTCCTCTTGTCGTGGTCAGTACTGGGAAGAATCTGTGTCTTCTCCATTTCCTCCATCAGGTATTTATATACATTGATAAGAACCCTCTGATCCATCTCTTCTTCAACCTGAACAGTCCCACCTCTCCCAGAATCTCCTCATATGAAAGATGCTCTAGTCCCTTAATCATATTTGTGGCCTTTTGCTGGACTCATTCCAGGAAATCTCTATCTTGCACTGGGGATCCCAGAGCAGGACTCAGTACTCCAGATGTGGCCTCGCCAGTATTGAGTAGCATGCACAAGAGATTCATTGGGAGATTCATATGATGAATTCGAAGTGGTTGCAGATAAATGGGGACAGTATTCTGGATTTGGGAGGAAATCTAACCGCTGCTTTGAGAGAAGAAACGTACTGCTTTGAAGGGATGGAAGCAGGACACATCAAAACACTGGTGGAACAAAATAGGATGAACTCAACCATACAAGTGAAGGAAATGGGTGGCAAACAAAGCTTCTGTGGAGGGTTCCCTTCTCCCATGAAGCCCCAGCTTCCACACAAAGAAAGACATTTTACTAGTCTAGATGATCAATAAAAACAGTACATGTGTCGCAGCATATATCAAAAGGTAAGCACAGATATGGTGTAGAAGACGACTGTTCTTTCAATAGAACCATTTCTGCTCCGTTCCCCACACAGAGCTCTGTGAACACTACACCCTAACTAGACCTTTTTTCTGTGAACCCCAGTACAATTGTTCTTTATAATTTTGAGCTCAGTATTTTCCATCACTGTATGATTTGAATCATGACAGTGTCTCTGAATTCCAGAAAAGCAGAAAACTGGGGTAGGAGATATATCATTCACCTCCTGGCCAGGGAGAGCTTGTTGCGCATGTGGAGTGCTGTAGTAGATGGAAAGCTGTTATGAGAAACCTAACCACATATGAAATGCAGGCTAGAAATCAGAATGAATGACTGCTAAGTTTGTCATTCTTAGGAAAAAAAAAAAAAGCCAAACAACAAGTACACAACATTTGCAAGCAACAGTTTTACTCAGAGTCCCCAGGGTACAGTAGCACTATTGAAAGCATCTCGCTTGGGCAAGCTTCACTGCTTTTAAAAGGCAGAAAAAGTCAGTGAACATCTGGCTGAGATCTATTGTCAACATAATCCTAGCACTGTTTTTGTCCGCTCATTCAGTTATCTGGAGACTCCATCTTTTTAGCAGTATTTCTTTATCTTTGGTCTCCATAGGCTTTTCCATCTTTCAGTGATAAAAAAACCCTGGCTTCAAATGCCACTATTCAATGATAAGAACTAAGTGTGGGTGACATCTGTACATCCTCTGAATTTCAATGTGCCTGACAGTTAGAAACTGGAATGTCAGAAATAACTATGGGAATCTGGAGATTAGTAGTAATCTAATTTAGTGGATTTTATTATCTTAACTTACCCAGGTTTTACAGAAGCACCTATATACTGACGATTAAACAGATCTTTGCTGTTTTTTCAGAAGTAGGTACTTTGTATTTACAGATAGTATTTATTTAGTATGGGTGTTGGGGGTTTGTAGCTGGTAAGTCCTCATGTTTTTCCTCAAAATAATCGTTTCTTCACAAAAGAAAATACTCATGATCTAGTGGTTTCTACACAATCAAATTTTAATATAGCTACTTTAGTTTATTCAGCTATTTTAGCGTATCAAAAGTAGAGAAACTGGGAAGGAAGGGGATCTAGCTTTTAGAAAGTGATATTGCCTATATTCTATTTGTTATTGAGACTTTTAAGTAGCTTTTGGCATCTTCCTGGACTTGACAAGCACAGATATGAATCAAGTAACATAAGAAATAATATCCCTATTTGAGGGAGGTAAGAAAGCCAGAATAGCTACAATTAATTCCTAAAGAACAACATTAGCAATCTGTAGTCTTTTTGCCTGGGGGGGGGGGGGGTGGCGTAAAATGTTCCTCCTCTTGCAATTATTTGCATTCACAGTTTGAAATCATTGGGGATTACTGGGTAGCACTCGTTCAGAATGAACCAATACAGTGGCACATGTTTGTGTGAGCTAACCTGCTCTTTGCTAGCTGTACCTCATGCTCCCAGGCCCTTGCTAGCCATGCTTGCCTGGTGCTGCCAAGGCTAGCTGCTAGCACCCTATACTTGCCACTTTTTCCTCACCAGCTGCTCTCAGCCAACCTTACCTTGCTCTGAGACCTGCTTCCCTGCCTGTTCTCTCCACCCCTCAGCCCTTCAGCTCTGGCCTTCACCTATACCCAGCACCACTGCTCAGTCCTGCCTTTCCCACAGCCATACCCGGAGCTGCTCCTCTCCCCACAAGCCCCCGAAGTCCCTTTATCTACCTAAGAAATGATTTATTGCCTTGGAACAATGCTTTATACAACAACTTGTGTCCACTGCAATGGAACATGAACATAAATGAGCAAGTGAAACATGAGCACGGTGTAATTAATAAGATTCACACCAAGGCTGAGACTAACTATGGAGACTATTGCATTTAGAGCAGAACATTTGAAAAAATAAGTCGTTTACATAATTTTTCTGTTATAATCTTTCATACAGGTAGGTGCATAAAACAGGGATACAGAGCGGAAAAAAACCCAAATTTAAGTGTTTAACAATTACATACAAATTTATGTATTACATACAAATTTAAGTGTTTAGGAGGTTGTTGGATAAAATGATGGCAGAAGCCACATAATCACACAGACACAAAAGGCAAAATTAAATTAATGTAAAAAATGAACAAGGGACAACAGTATGAATTTTGGGTCTTTCACAGACTTCAACTTTCACAATTTTTATTCAGTATGGTCATTGGATAGATTTATCCTGTATCTGTATTCCTAATGATACTTTTTGTGGACTGCTCTTGCTTTTCTGAGGAAAGAAAATTTCGTTCTAGTATTTTAGGAAGGCAAATCCTTGTTAATGGTACCTACAGGGTCTTAAAGTTTTTACATTATTGGCAAAATTGTGTATGGCTTAAGATGTGAAACACTTTTATTTGAACACTTTTTTCTCTGCTGGATTTTGTACTCATCACCCTTCACTGTACCACTATTTTGTGTGATATGTTACAGCATTGCTTTCCCTGACAAAGCAAAAGAAATCAAAAACCAGCAAATATGTCACATCCTTGAGGCAGAGCTGAAGGAAACCTTTCAGAAACAAGTTGGTAGCATTTAATTATTCTAGGCCCTTCAAGATAAAATCCATCATATTGCTGTGTTATGAGGTTATCACTGTCTATTTCTTGAGTGCACATGAAAAGGTAACTTTAGGATTTAGCATCAAAGGACAGAGATTTAAGAACGTCCTGATCGATGTGCTGAGGTTGGTTGATGCAAGTCCAGAAAAAACACCAGCTGTACAATTGATGATGCCCGTACAGTGACTGGTGAGACAAATTGTTCTTCTGGCAAAAGAGAAGTTTGGGTCATAAAGGTCTACTGCAGACATACTTTCTTGTGATATTTCATTTCCAGCTTTACCAGCCACTTGACAAGTTAAATTCCCTTTGTGCTGTTATAAAATGGTGAGTGCAAAATGAAGATCTCAAGTTACAGGCAAATCTGGGCAATTATGTAAAGTATTAAAATCTTGCAGTCTCATAGCCTGTTGTAACATACTGAGGTCAAATGGTTTTCATGAAGACAAATGGTTGTCCCCATCACACATGCCTTGCACAGTGGTAGGTGCCACAATTTTCAGTTCTAGATGACATCTATAAAATACTTGTACTGTGATGCATTTTTTGGGCTAATTCCAGTTGGAAAAGATTGAAGTCAGCTGAAAGCAGTTACAATATAATTGCAAATAGACTTTGTACTTAGTGGTAATTTTTGTGTGCTTTCTGGCTGCTATCTCTCCTGCTTCTGCTTATCAGATGCAGATTATGTGAGGACAGAGATCTCTTCTCACACATCACAGGGTGACTACATGGGTCTTCCTGGCTCCTTGTATCTGTGGGTGAAAACTGTTTTACCTTCTCAGATGTGTTTTGGTACCTTTCCTTTGCCAAACGGAAAACAGGGGAGAGAAAACAGAGAAGAGATTAGAGATGATTGGTCCTCCTCCAAATGGGATTGTCTATAATGTTAGCATTTAGGTAAGGTAAATTGGTTCCTGCTGATCTCCAGTCTCTTAGGGTTTTAGGGTCATGATACCTAACACCCTGACTGCACTAGACTTTGGTTTCAAATTTAGATTTCCTTCCTACACATTCAGGAACCTTCATACCCTTCTATATTTATATTTATTGGCTCTTATGTTACTTTCTTCTCTCTGGCTTTGCTATTAGCAGTATCTATATTCCCACTTCCCTCTCAGCCTAACTTTATGCCAAACCCCATGTTATTCACAGCATACTTTTTGAAATGGGTGAGAAGGCTCTGATGACCTTCTCTTCCTCCTGTTCAGCTCTCTCATGGGTCATAACAAAAATTAGCAGATATCTAATGCCTAGACACAATAGCAGTTAGAGAAATATCTTATTCAATAATTTAAACTAAGAAAAGTGTCAGGAAATATTTTTTTCCACCACTCACTTTCGTCTGTTAATCTTTGGTTCATCTTTGCTGCAGAGATCTGTCTTGTCCTCTGTTTAGTGCCTACTGCATGTTGAGGTCTCTTGTGATCACCCAAATGGCAGAGCCGCCATTGTGCCATTGTGCTTCCCCATGTGCCTACCTCCATGTTGTCACAGCAGTAAGAGATGTGGTAACTCAGCCCTTGAGGAAAGTGTCCCTGGCACTTGGTACCTTGCCATTTAAAACTATTTTGGAATTAGCTGCTACTGGACATTGGAGCATCCTCCTTTCCCTTCTAGGACCTTATGTGAAGATTTCCTCATTGGGCAGTACATTTATTGAACTTGGGTTCTTCCTGCTCTTATGCTGTGCATGGTGCAACAAGGTCCAACAATCATGAACTGTGAATGGATGAGCCCTTTCTTTTTGTGTTTCTGCTATTTCTACAGTATGGGTAACAGGTTGTATAGTGACAAGGTTTATGAGCAGCAGGGAAATGTGACATTATTACAGACCCTTTACCAGAATTAACATGGTTTTTTACTAGAAGTAATTCTGAGATTTTGTGCATCTACTGGTATTCAGAGAGTGGAAAAGGGGGTAATATTCCCATGTTACCTGCATATAAGACAGCATCAGAAATAGATCCTAATTATTTTGCAGTAGGAGCAGGTAGACAGTAAGTTGTCAAGCTTAGGTGCCTGTCACAGGGTGAGTTAAATAGACCAGTTACCGTTGACTGGATTAATTGATCCATTTGCTTACATGTAGGCATGCAGTGTCCTTTGAGACACTGTACAGTACTACCCTAATACCAGTTATTGTTCCTAATATCAGCTGCAGTTGACGATCTCCTGTAAGTTCTGTATACATCTGTTAACATCTGGCTGATGTCTTTGGGACCTTAGGCTATCCATCTGAAATGAAACTGAGCAGCCATGTGTGGGCACCAAATTAATCTTTGTTGACTGCAGGGAGACCTTGTGTATCTTGTGTAGTGCATAGGCAGTCCCCCGTATTTAGGTATCTATGGCCTGGACCTTAATCCTGCCCCATATGACTTTTAGTTAACTTATATGTCAATTGAAAGATTGCCTTTAAAAATTATGCTGTCTAAATCTGTGTTTGCGCATCCAAAAGGCTCAATATAAGACAGCAAAGCTAAGAGAGAGAAGCAGAAGCAAGAACAGTCATGCACTCTTACGGACTTGCCCATCTCCATGCTGCTGTGTGAAAGCTGAGTCCAAAGGCAGAGCAACGCTGGTCTGCGTGGAGGCAGGCAGTGGTGCAAACAGTTGACCATGCATGTGTCCTGGAGCTACAAAACCCCTAAAACACATTGGGAAGTGTGGGGATGGTTGTGCCTTCCTCCAATACAACTAATTTTGCCCCTTGATAGGACTTCAATGGTATATTTGGCTAATTCTTCCCACTCTCCACTGGGGCAAGCAAATGTGCTGTTGCATCTACTTAAATAAACACAATTGCAGTAAGACAAGAAAGAGGGGTTATTTACGTTGGGTTATTTTTTCTTTTTTTCTTATTTCATAGTGTGCAATGGCAATGCAGGCACATATAGTGTCTTTATTTTCCAGGTTGAACTGTACAGCATAGGTTTGCTAGCCCTACCATTGGTTTCTTCAGGCTGCCATTTCCAGGTGATGGTCTAGTAGCCACTCTTCTGCCACCAGACCACTAGCTGTATTTCAGTATTTAGCATTTTTGTTATATATAGCACTGAGGTTTAATGTATCCAGGGTGTTTATAAGCTGCTGAAATCACATATTATTCTTCCTACATGAACTCTGATCATTCTTTTAGACAGTACATTTTCAGATGCCATCTTTAATTTGTGATACTAATACTGAACTTGATCACTGTTCAGTGGTTTTACTGAAGTATTTACATATAGATTAGTGAAGTAATTTTTTCAAGACTATTGAAAGCTCTCCAGGCCTAATTGGAATCATAAACTTAACCACAGTATCTCTATGACATGAATAGGATTTTTGCTTATGAAGTGGCCTTGGAGGTTTACTTTCAAAACAAATTGAGTGTATTTCTTCTGTCTCATACATTTAGCTCTGACTACTTGGGGAATGATTTGGCAAGTGAGTGTTTTGAATGAGCAGCAATGAGTGTATTCTGATAATTGTTTGTTTCCACATCAGCACCCTCTTAAGTAAGATGAACTATCTCAGTGAGTTTTACCCAAAATTACATTTTAAAATAATGAACTAATTAGTTAAGACATATATCACTTTATTGTGTAAAAAAAAAAACAACCTTTCCAGGAGTGACAGCTTAGTTACATAAAGTGCCTTCTCATTGTATACTAAAATGGAAAGATGGACCTGTTATAGAACACTTGGATCAGTACTATTAATTATCTGATTTAAAGATCGCCTCTGGCTATTACAAAGATTTCTATTAATCTGTACTTGATAGATTTAGAAGGATTAAAGGAGTGAAGGAGAGCGAATAAAAAGAGAACATCTTCCTGGCTTCATTGTTAGATGACCTTGTGCCATGGTACGTTTAAATTGCTTACTTCCTCTAACTCTATAAAGTTCTGTGTTTTCATTTCTGGGTTAGATTGAAGTGTCAACTGCTTTTGATGAATTACACTAGTAATATATGTTCATGTTCTTCTTTGCTCTTTTCTTTTTTATTTATATATGGCCAGTGTAATTTAGTTCACCTAAAAAAGCTTTCGGGAAAAAAAGCTTTTTTTTTTTTTTTTTTTTTTAATTAAGTTTTAGCAAAGTATATACATTTAAATGTCTTTAACTTTGTTCTGAAGAAATAAAATATATGTTCAGCTGTTTAAAAAAAGCTCAAATGAAAAGTTTATTCCAAATGTCCTCATTTTCCACATCCTGAAACTCAGCATGATTTGTAGAAAAAAGAGAATTATAGAAATAAAATGGACAAGTTATTGCAATTAGTGATTTAAACCTTTACCCTTTACTTTGATCTGTGTGAAATACTGCTGAAATCAGAAGGTCTCCTTGCAAAAGCAAGGGTTTAGCCTTACCTTCAAGATTGGGGTCTTATTTATTTATTGCTGAAAGGTGCAGAGGGAAGCAGAGGGCTTTAAGTGTTTTATTTCTGTTATTGAAGAGTCTCATTGATGCAGAACCTGAAAGAACAGCAAATAAAATCAAGACACGTTTATATACAGTATGTGTGCTGCCGGCCGGAATTATAAAGGGCTGTACATACATACTTTGTTTTATAGCCATAGCCTCACATCAGATGGGACAGAGATATCTTTAGTCAAGTGTATTTTGTGCTGATCAAGTGCAAGCAATAGAAATAAATTATACTATTGAATCTATATTTTTTCATGTTAAAGTAGTATAAAGAGCAGCAGCTTCTCTGTACATTAGTCCCCATGTGTTAAACTGCAGTGAATAAGTTTTATGTATAAGCAAATGAACAGTCATTTAGTGTACCCATCATTAAAGTAGACATTTTGACTTTTCCTTAACATTGCAATTTAAAATCATTGTAAAACCTGGTCTAGTAGAAGTTAGATGAAGGCAGGTAGGTTGGAGCTAGGTGATCTTTAAGGTCTCTTCCAACACAAAACCATTCCATGATTCTATGAAAATGAAGAACTTCGGGTTGTTTTCAGGTTTTGTCTTGTCTTTAAGAAAACTCCAGTCTGAGACAAATGCTGATTTTTCTAAAGGAGCAGGGTGGACTTGGAGATGTCTGAGACAGGAAATCTGTTGCTGCAACTTTGAGCAGTGTCACAAATACTAAACAAAACTAATAAAATACATACAAATATTTTATCCATATTTTACGTATTTCCTTGTGTCAGAAGCTGTCATGAGGGAATTAATTGCACTATACAGTACAGGGGAAGTGGTACATTGTAGTATCTGGTGCATACAGTTCTCATATTTTTCCCCAGTGGATGTTTCCACGAGCTCTATTCTACGTAAGAGCGTGCACATACACTGACTAGAGGGAGAATAAAAACAACCCTAAGTTATAAAGGGTTAAGCATCAGAAGAAGTTTTTTATCAGAGCTTACTGAATCTCATGAATATCAAGGGCTCTTTGTCTCTTTGTTAAACCAAACCATGATTTCTCTTGTGGCTTTAAGCGGCATCTCTGACTATTATTTTTCTGTATCCCACTGTGTGCTGCACCATCTCAAACAGAACTGGAGCTGGAGTTGTACTTCCACTATGAACAGTGATAAGCAAGTACATGCCCTTCTATCTGTTGTTTCCAAATGCAACATTTGATTGAGTGGAACAGTTTCTCAAATTATATAATCTTGCTCCTAGTGCCACCTGTTATTTAACATTGTTGTTGCTGGCTTTGGGCTATGTTGTATTTTGCTTTCCAAAACAGTACAGGATTTTGAATGAAAAAACTCAGAGAAAATCTTCTCAACAAAATGAGACATCTGAACAGAAGGGATTATAGTAACCACACTGTCCTCCACAGTTTATTACTTTAGTTCAAATATAGGAGTAATTAGGAGATGTAGTTTTCTGCTCTTAGCAAAGATTTTCTGTTGTTGGCTTCACTGATTAATACAAGGTAGTGTGATTTTGCTCTCTGTTTGTCTATGGCTTTTATGCTTCTTCCGTTTGCTTTTACATTACAGCTGAAGTTTTTGGGCAGAAATATATTGCCACAGAGAAAACACATTTACATAGGAAGTGATAGCTCTAGGAACATCACTTTACGCAGCTCAAAAGCCAATTGCTCTGTTCCTAGGAAATGAGTTAATAAAGTCCTATAAAACTCTACCAAGTAGATGTGAAAGGCTGTAGATCCTGATGCTGTAAGTTATACTTCTACAAAATTACAAGTCCTCTGACCTGAAACATCCTGCCTTGCCTTCTTTTGGTAGTAGGAGCTTTGATGTTAGCGGGGGGGTGGGGAGAAGGAAAGAGGCCAAAGGGTGGCTTGGTGAGGAAGGTCTCTATAGATTTCCTCAGCTGTTAGTGGAAAGACAGAAAGAGAAGTGTCTCTAGAAGGCCCTTCACAAGGGCCTGTGATAACAATCTCAGTCTCAAGCAATACTGAGGAACAATCCCTGGCATGGCAGCTTAGCTGTAGATATGTATCATTTTTCAGGATGCTTCTTGGAATGTTTCTGGCCCAGGCAAGCTAATCGCCTCTCCAAAAATTCCCAGGCACTGTTCAAAAGCTATGGGACCATTTTCAATAGAGAGTTCACATGCAGCTATCCTGATTTTGAGGGTCAAATAAATAGTTTTAAGAGCATGAAGGCAGACCCTTCTGCACTAGGTCTCAGTGTCAAAAAATGCTTGCAGAATAAATTATATATTCACTTAGATGTAGCCTAAGCTGCCTCCTGGACTAAATAAAAGGCATCTGAAAAACAGAAGTGTTAAATCACTAAGCAGTAAATACTGCTTAGCTATGGTGATGGCAGCACAGGGCAAGAACAAACCTCTGGAGTCATCTTCATGTCAAGCTGTATGAGAGCTCCTGAGTAGAAGCTTAGACTTTTAGGAGTGATGAAGGCTGTAAGTCAATAGAACAGATTCACCAATGCTAGCAAGGCTCTAAAATGTCAGCCATAGTAAAGAAACAACCCCAGTGGAAATATAAATACCATGACTTGAGATCCACAAGAAGCTAAGCATAATTATACCCGAAGTACATTTCCCACTTACTGATGACTGTAATGCCTGAAAGTGCAAGTGTATCCTGTCTAGAACTGTAAATATCTCTTCAAACTCAGCACTTCCTATATTTTCCAGTGTCCAGCTTGAGCAAAACAGAGGTGGAATGGCAGTGGAATAGGCAACTGCTGGAGCATAGCACCATAGACTGGTTAGAATTGGATGGGACCTTAAAGATTTCAACCCCCCCACCGCATCTTGCAGCATCTGCTAAGGATGATAGACAGTTACTTCTATCTAAGGATGATATGTAGCTAATTTTTATTCATGTGGGTCACTCTGGGAAAGATAGAAGGTTGTGAGGAAAAGGTGGAAGGTTGTGGAAGGACACTGTGAGCTCACCTTCTTGACGGCAGCTGAGGCTGTGAAACAGAGAAAGCAGGATTGTCTTTTTCCCAGCATACTACAAATAGAGAAAACTTTGTCTAAAGCCAAGTGTTGCAAATTGCTCCAATGTTTTAAACCTTTCAGTAATAGTAAAATCAGCCATAAGGAATGGGGTTTGAAGCAGCTCATGCTATCATGCTGGCTTGGTTTCACCCTGAAAACCTGCTGCTTTCTTTGCAGAGTTTTTCTTACACATGCCAGGGGTATACTCTGATATTAGTCTGTTTCTATCTTCATTTCATTATCTGCTTTCAGTTTTTGTATCTTTACTTTCTTTTACCTTGAATTAATTGTGTACATTTTCTGTTCTCCCTAGACACCTGAAATTTTATGCTGCTTATGTATCTTTTATATTCATCTCTCAATATCTTTTTCAATTCCGTGTTTATTTGCTATGCTCTTTTTCTCCTTCTAGTGTACATATTGTTGGATAATATTCATCACCCTTGGATATACAGTAATAGCTTTCTGAACAGTTCCTATTTCCTCTGTGTCCTTCCCTCCTCCTACTCCTCCCATGAGACGCTTAACCCACTGCTCCAGCACTTCCCCATTCTTCTGTGTTCAAAGTCCTTGGGTGTTTTTTGTTTCTCTTGCAGGTACAGTCTGCAGTAATGAATCCAACTGGATTGTGGTCATTAAGGACTCCTCTACCTCTGCCTCCTAACAGCTGCACTGTTGAAAGTCAGAACTTTTGTCTTCCTTGCCACCTTTTAATACATTGAAGCTATAGTACATGACTGTTGCTTGATTTATTTCTCTCACTGTGTCCCTGTTTCTTTGTGTTTGAGTAGCTGAGATCTCCTCTTATTAGTTTTGACATTTTGCTGTATCTCATCATCTCCTTGTTCTTTCTGATCCTATCTTTTCTGGTTTATATCCAGTCTGTACTGCCACTACATCCAAAAAACTTTTGTCTTCTTCAAAGTTTGGTCCTGTTGGAAGGAAGAGTTTTGAACTAAGCCATTACAACCTGAGCAGTGTCTGCTTAGCAGAATGCCTTCCTCCACCTGCGGCTCGCGGCCACAGCATTCTCAGCACACTGGCCCCAGATCAAGCAATTAAGTACACCCTTCAGTTCAATCATGTGAGGAGCACCGTTAACTCAACAGGACTACTTACATGCTTGAAAGTTGGCACAGGATTAAACACTTTGCTAAATCAAAATATTGGAGCTGTGATTTTAATGCAGCTTGATTAATGAAGATTATACATCCCCGTGACATGAAAGGTGCCCAGTAACTCATTCTGGTAGACAGTCGAGTGTGAAGACAGAGAATTCAATCCCACGTTTAGGTCTTAATAGCTCCTGTGTCTGTGTGCATTTGCATACACACACACAATTGCAGGGAGGACAGCACCATATTTGAGAATATCAAGCAGATAGTAAAAGCAAATGTAAAAAATATGAGACTTATTCATTGCCTATAGATGCAGTAAGAAATTCCCATTGACTTTAATAGCACAGTATGGGGACTAAGACAAGCACTGCAACAGTATTTATCAAACAGCTCCATACCATGGACACATTTCTCATTGCAGTTTAACTTTACCGTGTCTTATACCTTATGTACAAATTTTAGAGAGCAGTAGGTTGAGTTAGCATCCTTCTCTTGGATCGTGTTAATGCCTGACAAAATATTGAATGAAGCGTGTATAAATCATCTAATTTTCTTACCCTTTATCCTGGCTCATGATCAGAGTCTTTAAACATTCGAGTGATAATCCTACTGAGCATTTAAGTAATTATGTATCAACCCCTTTCATCATAGGTGACTAAGCAAATAGTGGATTTGCCTATTGTATTTCAGTGCTAGGGTGAACATTGCCAAAATTAATATCCATATGAGACAAGGATATTTATTCTAATATGGTCATGTAGTTTTCAATAATGTTTTAAGGAAAATTAAATCACCTCTGAAAACTGAATTCTCAGGGTGAAATTACATATCGTCATAGCCATGATATGTCACATTCATTTTGTTACAAATGAATATATCAGCTTAGATATATTTTAGCATGGCTTATGCTTTCCAAATTCAGGTTTTAAAGGTTCACTCTGACTAGGGTTTCAGCAAAATGCATCTGGAGAGACAGTTGGATCTCATTTATAAGCATCTCTCACTTTCTGCCTTATGCTGTAATAAATGTTCTTGACTGTAAGATTTTAGATGAGATCCTGCTTATCCCCTTCTTTACTGGCAAATATGAAAAAAGGACAATTTCTTTTTCACAGCCATTACAGAAGGAGACTCACTTGACTCCGTTTTTAAAGCAGACCACTTAATATTTTTGGAATTACTGCTTGAATTCCATCTGCAGGGTGGCATTTATTATAACAAGCAAACGAAGAGAACTGCTCACATCACAGCTTCTTTCTTTCACTGCCAAGAACTATTTGCCATATCAAAGAAATTCATCTCCAAAGTTTTCTTTTTTTAATATGTTCTATTTTTAATGGTTATCTTTGACAGGTGACTGCAAAAACTGGATTCCCAAAATGCATGAAGAGCCCTAGATCCAGAATGTCCTTTTATAGTCTTTGCAAACAGTCCTAGCTTGGGGGAAAAAATTAAATCCTTGCCTTCAGATTAAATTGCTTAAAGTATGGGCCATTCTTTTAAAAACTGAAGTAATTTGTGCCTCATGGCATAGTGAATAAAAAAATTGGGATGCAGATATTTGATGCTTGCCAGCTTTAGTTAAATTTATAACAGAAGGAGCCCACTGTAGTGGGTCTGGCTGGGATTGAGTTACCTTTCTTTATAGCAGCCCTTATGGCACTGTGCTTGCATCTGTGGTTAAAACTGTGCTAACACACCAGTGTATTGGCTACTGCTGAGTGGTCCTCCCACAGAACCAAGCCTGTCTCGTCTCTCGCCTCTTCCCCATTCCCCCAAAGGCCAGTAGGTTTAGGGTGGGCAACAGGTTGGGACGGGACACACCTGAGACAGCTGACCCCAACTGATCAAACTGACCATAACAAAATGGAAAATTATGAAAGACCACATTTTTTTGCGATGCTCATGTAATTCCATGGAAACTCATACAAGAGTTGTAATAAAATAAAATAATCTTTGAATGGAAGGTGGCAAAAAGAGGCAGACAGAGATTCACGGTGTCAGCTTTTTATTCAAACACCAGTGCACAATATATATACTCCTCAATTTCCAATATTGCCATTACATGAAAATATTTATCGATAAAGTATTACATGATAGTAAAGGGAGAAAAGTGAGAGATTTTATAAATTACATCCAAGAATAAGTCTCCCAATGACTGAAAAGTGTTGATGCTTAGCATGTGATGCTATCACTGATAGATTGTACTTTGTAAATTAGAAGTGATACGCCAAGAGATACATAAATTAAACAATATATTTTCTAAAAGAAAACTGGGGGGGGGGGGGGTAGGACATGACACACACTATTACATGATGACAGGGTTCATTCTCACAGGCAGAGTTTGAATTCTCTTCAGCTGTCCTAGCAAGCATCCAAGTTCCTGTTTGCCACATTCACCCCAGGAGGACTCTGCCTGAGCCAGCAAAGCTCCAGTTTGCCATAAAAGAGGAAGGGATTTTGTCCAGCTCTGCCAAAGTGTTAGCTGAGAGGTAGCGTGCGGTGCCACTTGATGATGAATTGAATGGTGCAGTTGCCAGCTGTCTTAAGGAAAAGTCTGAGGTCTTGCCACACAACAAGATACACAGACATACAATATAGCTATGTGAAGAGGGGACAATCAAGTTTCTTCATTCTTAGGTCTAAGCACTTTCCTTCTGCACATACATAAATAAGGAATCTCTCTCCTGCAGATGAGTACCGTAATGGAAACACATTTCACAGTATTTCGCCCTAATCAGATAAATCAGTAAAACAGACACCTCCGTAGGCTGAAATGTCTTCTTTCTGCAAAATCAAATCTATTCCATGTTTCTGATCGTACTACAAAATTAATATAACTGCATGTCAGTGAGACTGAAAACATGAAATGACTCCCATCTAACAGAACCATAGTCACAGTTTTTAAGGAAGATTCAGCAGAAGTAAATGTCATAAATGTAATGGTGGAGTCATAATAACCTCCAGCAGGTGGTCTAGAGAAGGAACTGCAGGGCATGGAGGAAGCTACTAAATTCCCATCCTTTTAAATGAGAAAAAAACAAGAAACGATATCAGGAAGAGGCATCTCACAGGCAGGTATCTTTCTGTTGGAAAGTGCTGCCAGTATTTCTATTAAACTTGCTACCAGCAGCTGCAGTAAATGCAAGTGCTGGAGAGACCACGATGAATGGGGAGAAAGTTTTTTGTTACAGGAACACCTTACATTTAAGTGGAATTATTTGATGTTAAATTATTTAGTGTAAGAAAGCGTAGAAGCAGTTTCTGCTTAGATTAAAAATTACTGAGCAGATCATGGGAATACCCCTTGATAAGATCTTACAACATATGTCCCTAATTTTCCTTCATGCAAGGCTATATGACCTGGCATCTGCTGGTAAAAAGACAAATGAGTGTAAGTGGAGGGTGTTCATGAGGCCATTAATCACTTTTACAGAATGATTCAAATATGACTTATTTGTTAAGAAAAGGTGGAAAGACTTTTGCCACCTCTTTGGCCTGGGATTTGCATGTCACCGAGACATTTAACCCCTGATAATTATGGGTGAGTGTCCAGCCAGTGGGTTACCTGGACAGGGAGAGAGGGGCACGGTAGCTGATTTTGTGCAGGTCTTGGTCAGATGATTCAGGCACATCTTTCCATGAACACAACTGCACTGCTTCCAGGGTCAGCACTAGTAAGTCAAAAGCAGTTTTAGCTACTTCTCCATGGCCAAGTGATCTATTAATGACTCCTACAAGCCTGAGCCTGCTCCTTACAGTGAACCGTGAGTCCTGGGGTGCATGTTTCAAAGGCAATTAACTGTCCCTCAGCTGAATCCACTGGGCTCATTTGCTCTGGCTCGGTCCCAGCACCCCGCTGAGCACCGCAGAGCTGCACTCACAACTTCACATTATTCCTTGCAGGGCTGTGAATTCCGGGAGGTTTATTAACTTCCTCAGCAGCACTCTGGAAGCAGACAGAGCCAGCTTGGATCTGGGGCTGCGTGCCAGGAACTGTTGATCAGAGGGTGCTAGAGAGCACAGCAAGGAGACTAAATCTGTTCTCAGCTCCATCTCCTGCTGAACGCTGGGTGACCCCTGTGGTGCTTCTTCAATGTCTCTGCGCTGTATTCTCTACTAAACATGCTTTGGGGGATTGGCATTAGTTTGGCTTTTTATACCACAGATAATGGAGAATTTACCTGTAACATTTTTGGAGCTTACCTCACTGGCAGATGGAAGAGGGAATTTTCCCAAGGGTGCTTCCTGTGTGGCTTAGTGACCCCACAGTGATCTCAGCCCTAAAGTATATCAACTGGGAAAGGACTGGATTATGTTAACTGTATGTACGACATGCAACCCAGTATTAAGGTTGAGATATTTAATCCGATATTTAAGAAGCACAGCACTTTTATCAGACTTCATACAAGAGAATCACTTCCAGAGGTGATCAAAGGCACTCATAACATGGATATGTAGCTTGTTAACTAAAACAGATAAAAGAAGTGTCACTCCCTCCTCTTGGATACTGTACCCTCTGCAAGAGGAGGTGAGAACTGGCTGACCTTACTATGGCAGCTAGACAAATCTGCTGCTTTCTATTATCTGTCCACCTCCTTGTTGGTGAGAACAAGGTCCAGCATAGCCACTCTCCTCGTTGGCTCCACTATCACTTGGAGAAGGCATTTATCATCACTCCATTCTGGGAATCTCCTGGATTGCTCATGCCCTGCTGTCTTGTCCCTCCAACAGATACTGGGGGGGTTGAATCCTCCATGAGGACCAGGGCTTGTGACCATGAGGTGGCTCCTATCTGTCCATAGAGGGCCTCGTCCACTCAGCCTTCCTGGCTTGTAGCAGACCAGGCAGTTCCTCATCCATTCCCAGGCAGAGCTGCATGCCCTCCAGCTGGTCACTGACAGAGAAGGTGACACCCCTTCCTCGTCTCCCCTGCCTGTCCTTAATAAAGATGCACACAGGTGTCCAAAAATTTAAGCAGACTCCTGTGTCAGCTATTCTTCTGCCAGTGCATGAAAGCACAAACAGTGGATTCATGCGCTTCTGAAAATACACGTCTGATAATGCTTTCTGAAACCCTAAAATCAGTTCCCAAATTGGTCTTTTATGGTAGTAAGTGCTACCAAAGTTACAAAAGTGCTTTCTGGAGCAACTGTTGTGTGTAGAAACCTGTTGCAGTAAACACTCTTCTGTTTTATTTCTGTTGCCTCGTTTTCAAGTTGTTATGTGCAATAGGGAAGGTAATAAGAGCAGCAAAAGAATAGCTACTAGAATAACTGTGACATATAAAGAAAATTGAAAACAGCAGTGAAATTGTAGCTAAGAAAGCCTACTTGGTGTCTGTACTTCGTTGAGAATATCCAGGCTATGCATAACTGTGAAAGCAGTCATGACAGTTGGACCACTGTCAGAAAATCCCTACTGCTGTGGGGAAAAAAAAAAGGAACAAAATAGTTGTATTAAACTGAGATACAACAACAATTTCTTTCATAATACAGGGCTATAAAAAAAACAGGTTTTTCTTCTTTCAGCCTCATAACTGGGAAAACTGGGCCTGACTCCTACTTGGATTATTTTGATAATCTAAATCAAACCGCCATGTACTTGCTGATTTTATTCACAACAGTATTTTTAATTTGATCGTTGTAATATCTGAGATTTAGTTTAATAGGTTATGGTCTTTCAGTCTTAACTGCTTTGTTAAGTCCTTATATTTGCCATCTAAATTTCTTATAATGTGCAATAAGGAAAACTGTACAGAATAATTTGTTCTTTCAAACTGCATCTGTTTCAGCATGTCAAGAGAGAAAGTAATATCAGCTGTAGTGTTTATGTACCGGTTATTTCTCATGCTTCTAAAGGAAATGTTTGGAAAGAAAGGAACTGTCAGGAAGAAAATATCTGTCTGTTGAGAAGTTTCCAGCGAAAAAATTAAGAGATCATTAGACAAAAATAGTTAATAGTGATGCCTTCAGGGGAAATTCCCTCTCATGGAAAACAGATGATATATTTGGGGCCAGTGAGATGACAGAACTCGATTTGCCATGGTGCAGAATGAGGATTGAATTCACCCCACAACTTTCATGTCTTAGTTTTGAAAACTGACTGCCCTCGTGGCTTCATTCTTCTACTTCTGTGGACCCTGAAATATTGTTGTGAACACTCAGCCCCTGATTACTCTCCAGTAGTCAAGACTGTTAATGCCTTGTCCTCCCGTCTCCTTCCTCCCCATGATTCAGGAAGCAACATGTACTGAACCTTTCCTTTTCCTGAACTGCTACTTTCCAGGTTGCTGTGGTTTTATACAAAGGAAGATTCTGACTAAACAGGTCTCAAAAGATGTACCAGAATCTGTTGGGTGTCAATGCTGTATGCAGTTAAGGTATTTAAGCTGAGGTGCACTGAAAACAGAGTTAGAAAAGGACTTTTCCTCGTAGTTAGCATGAGTTTGTTATCATTAACTTAGGCAGTACTGATGACAGCTATTAATTGGCAGATAGCTCTGAAGAATGCACTTTTATTTATGGTTTGCAAAGGGTTACCCATGCACAATTTCTTGCAGCTAGCGCTAGTAGATTGTGGCTCTGTGCCTGCTGCTGCTGTCAGAAATTACATCTCATGTTTTGGATTATCAGATGGGTTTTAGAGAATTGCCCCCAGGCTTTTCAGTGACTCTCCTTATTACTGACACAAGTGAATCAGCTGTTAGCCAAGCTTTGCTAATGTGGACCTATAATTGGTACCACAGTGCTGCTCACTGCTCAGTACTTACTGGCACCTCCCGCATTTCTGCTCTTGGTCATTTAGAGCCCTTGCATAAGTCATGGAAATGGTAGAAACCTATTACTTACTGATCATAGCTGCCTTCAGTTCTCATAAAGAGGACTTCCCTTGCAAGTAACTTCAGTTTCCTTCAAATCCACAGCATCCAGTATTGGAGAGCATCAGACTTTTTTAAAAATTGGAGATTTGAGTGGGGTGAAGAAGGGTTTGAAAAGCCAAGGAGAGTAACTGAATGAAAGGAGAGGCAGGAGAAGGTTGTTTGAGAGACAGCCATAAGGAAACCTCTCTCCTTTTCTGAAGGTGTGTTTTATAACCTGGTTCTCTGAGTAAAGCTGAGGGGTTTTCTGTTTGTTTTCTCTCCTCTAGGCTAAAGGTCAATCATTTAATGATCTCTGCAGAAGCTTTGTCTGCCTTCACCTTCCTCTAAATCCAGACTATTAAAATGATGTGTCTGATAGTAGTTTCTTTGTATATAGAAATGACCAGGTCAGTTGCTATTATATACCAAAGGATTGTAATTAAAGTAAAATTGAAACAAAGGAAAAGCAGGAAGTGGAGGCTACATTAACCTGCCTTGCTAGCCCAGATCCAGAATGCAATCTTAAAAAAAAAAAAAAAAAAGGCATTTGTCTGGCTGTAATGATATATGACTAATAGCGGAAATTTATTCTAGGTCTCATTCATTTTGGATTATCCTTACTTGTAAGATAAGCAATTGAAAGGACCTTGATCAAGGAGTATATTTAAATTGCTCACCATTTAATGGAAGAGAGAACAGAGATCAAGAGATAAGTTGTACCTAAGAGAAATGAAGCAGTTAAGGGAGTGCAATGATTAGTGAGATTTTTTTCTCTGGAGAGCAGAGAAATCTAAACCTCCTTATTCAGATTACAGTCCACTTTACCTGTTCCACTTAGCTTCATTTTAAATTTGTATACAGGAAAAATCTGCATTCATTTAGCGTGGGCCACATTTCCAAATGCAAACCCAAGGCTCTCTGTTGGGCAGCACGTTCACATCAGTCTTTAGTTGGAGACTTGGGAACGGCAGGGCTGATACATTCACAGAAGTAATAACCCCCTTGCAAGTGACAGCAGAAAAAAGCCCTGAATGCATACTACAACCCTGCTGCTTATCCTGTCTTTAAGACTTATTCAAGGTATTTTTCTGAACAAAGCCAGCCTGGAGGAAAAGTTATTTAAAAGTTTTTCAATACATTTATATAGAAATATATATAAAGGTATAAGTTTATAGGCACACATACTTTCAATTTACATTTAAACACTTCTGTGATTACAAGAATAAATATGTCACATTCCTGCATTCTCCTCTTCCACCTCCTGACATTTCAACACAATTGGTTTTGTACATAACCTTTGCCACCTGCTAGAATTCACTCTGATAGCTGTAGTTGATTTTTTCCAATAAAGACACTGCAGCAATTTAGAAGTAGTAGTAGAAGGTACAGCTGTAGAATGGCTGTTGAAAAATGGGCCCCATTAGGAGTTCTACTTTTAGTACTCCAAATTTGAAATGAAGGTTTTTATCACAACAAAAAAAGAAGAACCAACCAAACTCCCAAACTCTCAAACAGGCCCTGAGACTGGTGGTAAGTTCGTTGTTAAATTTGAAGAAAATTAATCAAGTCAATGTGGCCTCACAGGTCAAACAGCATGTTCCAAACAGTCCTACTTATTTGGGTATCTATAGCTTAAACTTAAATAAAAATTTGGGTTTCTAAGACTTTGTTAATTGAACCAAATAATCAGCAGTAGCTAAAATGCAGCTGGAACAGTGAAATGGGAAACTGCAGTTTACTGACTCAGCTTCCCAGGGTGAAGGAAAGGTATTAAGTCATTAGATCCAAGTGTCGTGGGTGACAGGATGTGACATATTCAGTTTACCTTATATCCAAATGCTGTTGCCAAATCTTCTGTTCTCCAAACCCATCTCTTCTACGAGCTAAGGCAGTTACAGTGAAACTATTCCACCTCAAAACCCCCTTGTGTTGAGTTAGGTAACTTCACTATTTGAGCATCTGGAGAGCAGCCCATGAGTGAATATCCTTCCTTACCGTGAAAATAAATGGAAAGAAGAGTCTTGAAATACCACCACTTGCTTATTGCCTGGATCTGAGCTAGAATCTGTGTCAAGATGCATCTCACCTAAGGCTATTTATTTGACTCATCAGATAGCCAGTCCACTCTAAATGTGATCTAAAAATTCATTATCTCACCTTTTCTTTGTGTGGTAGAACACCCAAATCACTAATTTGTTAGTCAAGTTTCTTGTTTTCATTGATCCTCTGATAAAAAAGCTATTTTTCTGCTATGTCACACCCCAAATCTATGGTTTTCTGAAGGGTCACGTATATTACCCGATTTTCAATTAGTAGTCTATAAAAGCTGATAACAGTATACCTTTGGGAGACATAGGCAAGAAAAAAAAAGTTCTACCAGCTGAGCTGGCTAAGCTGACTAAAAGTGCATAGTGGGGCAGTTTTCTGTTTTCTCTGTTGTTTATTATATATTCCTTATTGGGTCAGATTTACCCAATTATGTCTGAGCAAATGATCAGTTAAGTATGTTCCAATAAAAAGAGCAGAATATTCTCAGTCTTCTACCTGCACGTGCAGCTAGGTGGGCAGTTGGTACTTTATCATGTGAGTGGTTGCCTTACAGGAACATCAAATGTTGAAATCTCCATTTTGACTTAACATGGCTTTGAGCAGCTCACCTAGAGACAGAGCTCTGTATTCCCCTGAACCACTCTTGCATATATCTTTAATATCATCCCTCTCCATAATATGCTTCTACGGTATGTTATGTTTTATGAGTAAATCTTCCAGCCATGGGAATTTATAATTAAAATAACCTTCACATTGAGGACATTTCTGATATTAGCTCTGTCCCTTATTATCCTACTTCTGCTCATCCCCTTGGATGTGAAATTGAAATGTTTAGTTGTACATGGTAAAACAAGAAAACCCTATTTCCATTTTCAAAAGATGACACTTTCTGGTGCATTGGCTAGGACTAAACTCGAGGGCAGTAAATTTTCAGTATGGTACGTAGGGAGTTAGCTACACGACTCATTAACGTCAATTCCCATCTGTAAATAATTTTGAAATACTTTAACTAGCAGGGGAGCTATTTCATCTTTTATACTTAGCTGATTGTAAAAATGTATGCTGAAACCATCTGGCCTTAGTGTTTTGTCGGACTTCAGACTTTTAATAGCCAGTCTGATTTCCTTCACTGAATTGGGGTTTTCTAATCCCTAGCTCAATTCTCCTTCCAAACTAGGTAATACCGTGTTGCTATTTGCTTGTCAATCAATCCCTATCTCACCAATTGAGATGAATAACAGAGTTGCTATAAAAACTCAGGAAGGCTTTGGGCCTAATTCTCATTCATGCTAAAGTTGCTTTACACTACTCCGGTTGCTCATTTACTGGGTGTAAATGCAATTTACTGCCTGGGCAATATAAAGCAACTGTAACATAAATGAGAAGCAGATCCCCTATGTTCAGAACAGCTAACAATTTCAAATTGCCAAGTACTATTTTCCCACAGGAGTTAGTGTACTAGGGTTTCAGTACGTATAAAGAATGCAACAAGCCAATTAAAATGGAGATATTAAATGAGAAATTGAATGGTTATTTCTAAGGTCTGTTTAGAGCTGATTTTTCCTAACAATGGGGCTGATTAAGCCTGGCTGTTATGAACATGCCAGCTTCATCTAAAGTTCAACCCTGCGTGAAGCTTGGATATTTGCCACAGTACATGGAAGGAACTCTCTATATTACTTGGAGAAGGAGAATTGTATTTCAGAGTGCACACAGGGCTCCCTGACTCACCTGATAGCACTTCTTTCCCAGGAAATCACTGAGATTCAACAGTTATGAAGCAGTGATGCACAATGGCATGTTTTGATAATAGGTGAGTGGGGGGATAATGGCAAAAGTAATATGAAACTGTAGTTACCACAGATCATAGAATCATAGAATAGTTAGGGTTGGAAAGGACCTTAAGATCATCAAGTTCCAACCCCCCTGCCATGGGCAGGGACACCTCGCTCTAAACCATATCACCCAAGGCCTCGTCCAACCTGGCCTTGAACACAGCCAGGGATGGAGCATTCACAACCTCCCTGGGCAACCTATTCCAGTGCCTCACCA
Organism: Neopsephotus bourkii; assembly: GCF_033783945.1. Classification (NCBI taxonomy): domain Eukaryota; kingdom Metazoa; phylum Chordata; class Aves; order Psittaciformes; family Psittacidae; genus Neopsephotus; species Neopsephotus bourkii. The sequence goes on from NW_026900600.1 coordinate 1,006,870, forward strand.
CCCTAACAGGAAAGAATTTCCTCAAAGACATTGATACCTCACACCATTTCCCATTCCTGAAGTCATGTTTTTATTGCCTAAAGACTTAAATAATAGTTTTCATTATAATTCCCCATAATGACTGAAGATCTAACCTTGGTGTTCTGTACTAAGAAGGCATTTCATAGAAAGTAGATTGTGGAACGGGCTATTCTAGTTTAGACAGAAGTCAGTCATCCCCATGTTTTTCTTACACCTCCATTATATCAGCATGAATACCCACTTTGATGTGAAGTCCACATTCCTCCCCCCCTCCTCTTTCTCTTTTGGTCTGCTGAAGACACTTCAACAACCCACATGCTAATAAAAAATTGTTCTACCTCAAACCACAGACACAGGAAGACTGATTTGCTAATACATGAATCCTTATATGCTGTAAGTAAATTGTCCTCTGTGCTGTTCACTGCTTCAGACCTATAAATCTTGTGCCTATTCTTCTCTCACCAGCTCCTAGTCAGCTGATTTCAATCCTGCCTTCACCTTGCTGAAGAACATAGGGAATGTAGTGTGTATATCATCTTAAACAGAGATTAATAGCCTTCTGTGGTTGCTGAATAACAGCCTGGTTGTCTAACCTAGGTCTGCGTTAAGTTGTAGTCCAAATCCCCCATCTGCTATAGCAGCATTCTTAGACAGGGTGGTGTGTTTGTAGTATTCCTCATGCTAACTAGCTCTTGAGGCTGGATTATGTAAAGAAAATACCAAGCATTTCCCCTCCTGAAGGATCAGGAATGTTCCTTCCGCACAAAAACCAACGTATCAGCAGGCTTTGTGTCCATCTGAAAGTGACTTTTGCACTGTCCTAAGGGAGACTTATGTTTACAATGACTTTGCTGATTTTTAAACAAAAGGTAAAAATAATCCTACTGCTCCCATGTAAGTACACAACAGGCTTTATTGGTGCTTATAAACAGAATCCTTTTCTTATTCTTTGGCATTGAACATTGTGATTTACACCAATGTAATTAAGAGTGGAATATTTTCCTTCCTCCTAATTCAGATAAATCATTGTAAGTACTAAAATCTTTTTGAGATGTTGCTCCTGCTATCATAACTGTTTTGCTATGAGGAAAAATCTATATCAATGTTTTAGAGCAGAGTTGATCATCATATATTTCTTACGCAGTTATGATTAGATCTGCATATGTTACAACACTATAACATTATTTAATGCTGTGGTGAAAGCAGGAATTACTAGTGCCATCTATTGTTGACAAATGTATCCCTGTAAACGCTAATTTGCATATTCTGTGGTAAAAGAGCATTAAAAATTTAATATTTTACTGAGTTTTATTGCAAAATGAAATAGTTTATGTAATTGCATGTTTGGAATATTTGCACTTTGCATTCTTTGAGATTTGTTTGTCTTCAGAAACAGTATCCCTGGGTTTTATATTCATTACAATATTTCATCTGAAACAAAAATGTATTTTAGGTTTTTGGACACTGAAAAAAATCTTGTAGGCATCTACTGTAAAATATGAGAGAAACCACATTTTCACTTGCTGGACACAGCTAATTTTGGGTTGAAGTACCTTCAAAAATTCACTGCAATCCAAGCCTGGGTGTCATACTCCAAGGCAGAGCTCTGATTCAGAAGTCTCCATCACACTGACTGAGAAACTTAGAGCCAGATTTAGACTATTTCTTTTACATCTTCAGGGTGTTTGAAAAGCAGAGGCCCAGCCTCTACTTACGGCAGAGAGCTGAGGCAGGCGAGATGTCTGTGCTGCTAACTCAGGGAGGAAGTGAGTGGCTTCAAATAGACCTAATGTTGTTCTTACCTGTCAGCACTGATGCAAAAGAAAACCTCTGATGGGCAAAGGTCATAAAGCGGAAATAAAGAGACATGGATTTTCTCAGTGTTAGCTTGCTTGGGAGCTGTTGCCTTGGGAGTTGCAGTGGTAAATTTTTTCCTGAGGGAAAGGTAAGAGCGGTTTCCCTGCCACCAGAAGCAGCACAGAAGTATTGCTACAGCATATCCAGAACTCTGTGGTCTCCTGATGCCAAACCAGGTGACATTTGCCTTGGTGACATTTGAAACAATGAAGTCTCAGTATTATTTTTCTGTATTGTAACAGTTCACTGTGGCTTCTGCATGGAAAAAGGGCAGTGATCACCTACATCAACCAGTGTATCTGAAGGACAGTTACATAGAATCATAGAATAGTTAGGGTTGGAAAGAACCTTAAGATCACCTAGTTCCAACCCCCCTGCAGGGGGGGCACCTCACACTAAACCATATGTCACCCAAGGCTCTGTCCAACCTGGCCTTGAACACCTCCGTGGATGGAGCATTCACAACTTCCTTGGGCAACCCATTCCAGTGCCTCACCACCCTCAGAGGAAAGAACTTCTTCCTGTCAAATCCTTTTTAAATCAGGCTAAAACTCAGCTTCAGCACCCACAGCACTCCATTTCACCTTGTCTAATCCTCTAGGAAGTTAAATTTGTTGGTGGTGGGCCTGACACTTCATGCTCCACTGCAACCCCCACGTAGGCAGGCATTCCTTTGACTCAACACAAATGCCCTAAATATACCCTGATTTTCAGACATGATGACATCACGACTAATGTAACATTTTATAGATAGGAATACAAGGATCATGTGAAAGAACAGAGAAGCAAAGACTAAATAAAGGTTTGTAGTTAAGGCAGTCACACAAGAGGGAAGAGAACTCTGATTTCCAGATCAGGCTTCTCAAACATGTATGTTTTACATTAGACCATCTTTGATTAAAAATACTAGCAACCTTGAGAGCAAGGACTGAGGCTTTGCCCCCACCATATTCTAGCAGACTGCCCTGTACACTTCATACTCTATCTTTAGAAGCTTGGGTGGTTTGTGGTTTTCTTTTTTTAACATGTTCATTTGATAAGAAGGGAAACATAAACTTTGAAGTTATTCTATTCCTTTATCTCTGACAGGATTAGTTTTAACAATTGAAAAATAATCATGTAAGAAGGAATAGCTGTATCATAGAACAATCAAGATAACACTAAGTGAAAAATATTCCATTTCTGCATGGCAAAATGGCTTTCTTATGACAAATCAGTTTTGCTGTTTTGCTTGGGGGAAATCAAAAGAAAAATATAACATTTAAGTGCAGAACAATTTACTTTTCAGTTACAAACTGTATGTTTTGGCTTTAAATGAATGTGCAATAGCCCCTTACTGCCCCACAAATATCTATATATTTTTTCCTTTAACTTGTAAGACACAAACTATAACATTTTGGAAATTACACTTTGTTTTCTCTTACTAGTCTACAATAAGAAGAATAGCAAGATGATACAATGCTATATAGGCATATCTTGAGAAGTTACGCAACTTGAGACTTCTCAGATTGTTTATTTTAACCCTGAAATTGATTTTGCAAACAGGTACGCCTTTGCGATGATCTTGTTTATCTTGGAAAGATGTCCATGAAATCCTGTTTTGCTGAATATGGTGGAAAATAAGAAAAAGAAGACATAACTTTCACTGGATAACATTTAACTTCAAGTTCTCTGGTTTGGATTGCTCTCTGACTTATACAACTAATTCTCTTGCGGTTTTGTGTTTTTCTTCTGATGGATACACATGCATACATAGTAATTTCAACTCAAGTCATATATTACCACTTAATCTTGGAACACTTTGAACGCAGTTCCTACAAGGAGCAGCTAAGGACTTCGGGTTTGTCCAGCTCACTGCTCTCTAAAGCTTCCTGAGGAAGGGAAGTAGAAAAGAAAGTGCTGATCCCTTCTCCCTGCTATCCACTGACAGAGCATGTGGGAATTGTTCAACATTACACCAGAGGAGGAAGGATTTCTTTACCAAGAGGGCTGTCAAACATTGGAACAGGCTTCCTAGAGAGATGGTTGATTCCCCAAGCGTGTCAGTGTTCAAGAGGCATTTGTACAATAGCCATGCTTTAATGTTTGGTCAGCCTGAATTGTTCAGGCAGTTGGACTAGATGATCATTGTAGGTCTTTTCCAACTGAAATAGTCTAAGTTTCTATTGCTGTTTGCCATTAGTAAAACAATCAGAAATTAAACAGTTTCCTTGTTTGGCTTGAATGAAAAAGTTGACCTTGCAAACCAAACCAGCTTTTGAAAATCTGTGACCTTATTTCAGGTAAAGACTAAACAGTTATAATCCATTCATCTTCCTGAATAATAGCTGAATTGTGAACAAAATATTTCATTTAAGCTTTTCAATTGAAGTATTTACCTCCTATAGTTTTATGGCACTTGGGGCAATGGAAAAGATAGAATCTTGAGTGTGTACAGATTATTAATAATATAATAGTTTTCATGCTGAGTTTCAGAAAGAAAAAACTATCACAGGCAAACATGAATTTTTAAACCTGAAATACAAAGACATGGGGAGTACTCTAATCTAGAAATCAGAACCTTTTTTTTTAAGGAACTCATCTACAAACGTTAACTTCATTTTTAGCATTGTGTTGAACTTTTTAACTTTTTGGATTTGGTTGGTGTCAACAGATGAGCCACTACCATAAACACATAAGAACTGCTTTTCAAAATCCTTACGGACAGCCACAGGCAGTTTCAAAAGTATAAACCCCAGCTGTTTTGATAAACACATCTTGGCAGATTTTCAGGTGCCAGATTTGTTTAATACTATTCTGAGACTGCATAGAAGCTTAATGGAGCTGATTCTTCACTCAAGATAAAATTAAAATCTATTAAGTTGCTCTCTAGATCTGGTAGCTGAAGTAATTAGGTGTCACTAGGCAAAACACAGGTCACATACAAGGTCAGTCTGGCACCTGAGTTTTTATGGATCAGATGTGCTCGTAACAGCTACGTGGGCATTCCACTTGACTGAACACCACATGTGTCTCAGATTCATTAGAAGCACTTCCAGATACTGTAAATATTTTTGGAAGGTTTAAAGACACTTAGGGTAGATGTTGTCAACATGTCTAATACCACTTGCAGCATTCCTTGCATTATCTTATATAGCTTGTATTGGCTCCAAAGTTTAAGCCATGCTACCTTTAACATATTGATTCTTGGATCTAAGAGCTCAGTTTAAATTTATCACTATCTGATGTCTTGAACTGTCAGAATGCCAGGTGGATCCATGTATGTAATCATGCTCAATTGGAGGAAATAATGGCAGACAGCCTGAGCTGCAGGAAGCTACAGAAGACTGCCTTAGCTCTGCTTGGCAAGTGATGCTCCAGCAACATTTCAGAGACAAAGGGACAAGATATTAATGTCATTGTGGTTACATATTCACATCTTGATAAATACTACCTTATGCATACATTTTATAAACCGAACAAGAACAGTTATTCAAAAGTTATTCAGAGTAATGGGATTTATTTCTACCCCAGACCTGTAATGAAATATGAGAAACAAGGGAAACTACTGAGGATAACCTTTGAGAAATTAAAAAGTCATAAGGCTTATAGATGTGTCTTTTGCTAGAGTCTCCAGTTTTACCCACAAAATGTCAGTGAAATATTTCATGGGACAATCTGAAGTTGCATGCACATATTTTTTATAATTGTGACTTTCTGAATGGATTATTTGATAGAGATAAAATTAGGGATGATAAAGAGATGATACACTGGTGTGGTGGGTTAGCCATGGCTAACTGTGGAGACCCAGAAGGAAAGACATTTCAGTCTGTGAGAAAAAGACTTATGTTGGAAATTGGATAAGGAGATGATTATCAGCTTGAAGACTTACATAAATGAGTAAATAATTATTTATGGCCTTCAAAGATGGCCAGTCAGAGGTTTGGAAGTGTACACTGTTCATGTAAAGGTGTTTCTGCTAGATCAGCAATGGCCATTTGTTCAGTGTGGGATGGCTGTGATTATGCTGTTGCTTTCTCTATTGACTTAAAATTAATTTGGAAAATTATTTTAACCAGAAATGTGATGGTGCATAAGTGCCGAAGAGTCAGAATCAGACTGAGGTTTCTTCTCTTGCCAGCAGAGATTTGTCTCGTTGCATGACCATTCATTTCTTTTCATAAGTGGTGGTGTCTCATGAAATCCATGCAACAGCCCTTGTGGAATTATGAGTATTATCCTCCCTTTCCTGTATTTCAGAGTATGCAGCAACAACACTGCCGTCACTGAGGTACTGGCAATGGGTATCTGCTATGGATATATTCTATAGAATAGAAGATAAGATGATTTAAAATTTGTAAGCAATCTGCCAGGTTGTAGAACTTAATTTGCAAGACCAAACTTCCGCAATATTGTGTTTATGTTGCAGTGTCATTTACTCTATAATAGAAACATTCACAAAGCCCTAGTTCCATCTGTTGTAAATAGTGAAGGCTGATAAACACTATGCAAACACAAGATGCAGCTTTCTGGCAAATTATGCTTACTACAGCCCCCAAAATAAAGCAGGATTTATAATATTTGCATCTCTTTTTTTTTTTTTCTTCCTTTTACTCTGCAGTAATTACTCCAGAGCTTTGAGTAGATACATAAATAAAACACAAAGTTTTACATTAAATTATTGTTTGAGAAGTATATGCACACACACATACATACATTTCAGAGCTTCAGTGATACTGCAGTTACAAATCTTGTTATGGCTGCAGAATTTTTGATTCAACTATTTGCACATACTTTTTTTGTCAGATACAGTGGAAAGGCAAGCCCACACTTCAAGCCCATACAATCATGCATTGTATGAACAAAACTCAGTTTTCAATTAAAAAAATGGATGTGAACCAAACAAGTAGCAATAGACTTGCAGAGGACTTTCAGATGAATAACCAAAGATGAAACCACTGCTGTTCCCTGCTCTCAGCAGAAAGAGAGGAATTGTGTAGCAGTAGGGTAAGTGAGTCACTGAACAAGACGCCGAAGGTGTGGATAAGGTGTGGTAGCGAAGTTTCCTAGCAATTCTGTTTGGGTGTGATCGCTTTATCATCTGCCAAGCCTGAAAAGCTGCTCTACACAGTTAAAGAAAAACTTACTTGCAACCTGAAACACCTGAGACAGCCTGCAGAAACACTCAAAAAGACAAAGTTTTAAGTAAGTTTATGTCTGTTGCTCAAGCCAGATGCTGGCAGGTGAATCACACTTCCCCTAAAAAAGGGGAAGAAAGATTTTTTTGTTTGGTTTATTTTTGAAACCAATATATTTCAAAGGAATTATCTTGACAAACCTCACTGTAGTCACTGCTGATAATCTTTAAAGTTAGTAGATATTTCTTCTTTTGAATAAAATACTTGTTTTTCCAGTTGAATTGCCTGACTTTGACTTAACTGAACACTTCCCAGAGCATCACTGAACCACTTAAAACATCCTGGTTGTGTGAGCAGAACATGTTATTATAGTCTCGACTTTCTGAATGCTAAGCTAAAGCACTTGCTTTTGGAAAAAGAAGGTGTAAAAAGCTCTGAGTTTTGCACATCCATTTGCTCAATTATATTTGATCTTGGAGTAATTAGCAGAAGGAGACATATTTAAGGCAAAAAGTATGACGGAAAACAACTGCTTCTCAGGCTGTCACCCCAGTATAAGACACTTCTTCCATATCCACAGCCTTTGATGAGCAACCCGCAGTGCTCATACATGCCTGGTTTCATCTTCTGTTTTTCCACGTTTTGAGTGTTGGCTTCTGAAGTCTTCTGTCGGTAGGGAAATGACTCTGACATGAGCCTCAGACTGGAGAGGAAAATGGGGAGGAAGATGTGTACACTTGCAACACACTGGCCAATGTAGCTGTAGTTTAATTCATTAACGTGTTTATTTCTGGTGTTTTGCTGCAACACAGTATGTTTGGTTTCTGCAATAAAAGTGCAGTATTTTAGGTATATCTAGTCAGAACATACAACCAAAAAGTGACCTTAACCTGAAATACGGTAAAGTGCCAAGTGAAAGGATTTTCATCAGAAAGACATAAGCTTACAGAAAATGCAGGTCCCTTATCACTGTGGCCATTATTTCTTTATATTTTGGAATTTTTAAATGTGCATTCTTCCCATTCTTTGTTTGTGACCTTTCTTGTAAGAACAGGCATTTTCTTATCTTTTTCTTCCCAGAGTCAAGTTAATTTAATTTATTGATCATATCAAAAGCATAATTCTTATGTACGTGTATTTCACTGGATTAGTTTAACTGGGTGTAAAAGAATGTTAAGATAATAGGGTGATTCATTTGAACACAACAGGTACAAATTAGGTTGTTAACTGTATTATATACATTCCATTGCTTATCATGTCTGATAAGCAAGCTCAATAACATTTAGCTTTGGCACATCTTGTACTTTTGTCAAGTACGTAACTTTTTGTACCAATTTTTAGTTGCAATGAAAGTAAAAAAGAAGGCTCCTGATTGAGGAACTGGTTTTGCCTGTGCTTCCTTTTCCTCTCATCCATCTGCCCTCCACTTGGTATGGGGAGAAGTCAGTGTTTTATGCAGCAGCTACTACTACGTTGCTGGAAATTACAGCATTGTCTTATATGGTCTATTGTGAAGAACTGAAACTAATGCTAGCTTACTATAACAGCTTGGGGTGTCAAATGAAGTAGTTTAGTTCATACAGGAGAAACAAGGAGGTCCAAGAGAAGTACAGTGGATAGATGAGACGGCTATTCAGCTTTTGTCCCCAGAACAGCCTTTTGTCTGTACTAATCAGCACCCTGAAAAAAATCCCTGTTCCTATCATGTAAGGTCTGGAGAGAAAGGTCTGCATTTCAAGCTTAAATTACAGCATCACTTCAGTTCCACCACTAAATAATATTAGCAGAGCTAATAAATTAATCACAGAGTCAGAACCCTTTAGGCTGAAAAGAACATCTCTCTGGATGGACCCTGGTCCAATCCACCGTTCACAGTTGGTCTGGCTGGTTATTCAGGGCATCCAGTGACTTAGTATTTTTAAGGGCAGAGATTCCTCAGCCTCCCCAGGAACCTGTGGGTGCCTACCCTCAATAGGAGTGTGGGTTTTTTTTTTCTCTTTATGTTTTATCTGAACTTCCTTTGTAGCAGTTTGCACTCATTCTATCTCAAGCTTTACTGTGCACCAGCAAGGAGAGTCCAGCTTCATCTTCCCTATACTCCTCAACAGGCATTTGTATTCAACATCTTCTCCCCAAGCCATCGCAAGGCTAAACAAACTCTGTCTTTTTAAGCTTCTCTTCATAAGTCATGTACTTCAGGTCCTAATCACCCAGAGTAGATAAACAATTTATCTAAACTTGCACATTAAACACCGTAGTGTTCAGCTCTTGAAACTCAAGTCCTAGACATACAGCAAACTTATCTTTGTGTTCAGGAGACAGAACAGCCAAAACAAATTACAAGATTTATCCTAGATACATTTAAATTGGCAGGATAACCTAATATCTAAAGTGTCTGAATTAATTGCTGTGATTCTTAGATAAATTAACAAGCAAACTGAAGGGTGTATTTGTGTGCTTATATATGGTATTAATGCAGAGATGAGTAAGAGATGACATTATTTTCTTCTGTCTGTTTTTTTTTTAAATATAAAGCAAGTAGTTGCAGCTTTCTTCTGAATCTTTTTTAATTTGGTAAAGTTTGGAAATTATACCTTAAAGTCAGAAAATAGGTTAATGAGTTTCATTTCACAAGTTTAGCCAACAGGAAACTCAGTGGTTATTTGATCGTAGTCTATCAGTACGTACACTGGGATATGACCTATCAGAGAACCATGGAATCAGTAAGACAACACATACAAGTCCTGCAGCTGCAAGACAAACATACCAGCTTAAGCTAAAATAATGTACATCATTTTTGCATGATGGCAATTTGCAATCAAAACAGCTCACATTAGGAATGAATTAATGTATCACTATCAGAAGCCTTTAAGTTAAGATTTTGTGTCTTTTTAAGAGATGTCCTCCAGCCCAGTCAGAAATTATAGGTCAGGAATTACTGGGTGAGGTATTGTGACCTCTATTATGCAAAAGCTCATTGACTGCATAGTTATTTCAATTTTCAACTCTGTGGATATATAAAGTAGAACCAGAGTGATGTGCTACCATAAGTTAGATTGTCTTCTTTTGATATTTAAGGTATCTTAGGTTGTATCTCCTATTGCAAATAACTTAACTTTTTTAGGGCAATTTCTGACCACTAAGCATAGTGAAAAGGAAACCCATTAAATAATCTAGGTGGATTAATATCCCTAATAACATTTCACTTTCAGATCTTTTGAACTTACATTTTATATCTTGACCCTACTGCATATGAAATTCTATAAAACAAATAAAACCAATGCATGTAACTTCAGAATAGAACAGAGACGAGCATTCCAAACCTAAGAAATAAAGTTTCTCCTTTTGGCTACATATGGAAGCAGAGGAACATTTAAATCACACATGGAAAGCTATTAAAACAAGTATAGAATCATAGAATCATAGAATAGTTAGGGTTGGAAAGGACCTTAAGATCGTCTAGTTCCAACCCCCCTGCCATGGGCAGGGACATCTCACACTAAACCATGTCACCCAAGGCTCTGTCCAACCTGGTCTTGAACACTGCCAGGGATGGAGCATTCACAGCTTCCCTGGACAACCCATTCCAGTGCCTCACCACCCTAACAGTAGAGAACTTCTTCCTTATATCCAATCTAAACTTCCCCTGTTTAAGTTTTAACCTGTTACCTTTGTCCTATCACTACAGTTCCTAATTTCCCAGCATCCCTATAGCTCCCCTTCAGATACTGGAAGGCTGCTGTGAGCTCTCCACACAACCTTCTCTTCTCCAGGCTGAACAGCCCCAGCTGTCTCAGCTGATCTTCATACAGGAGGTGCTCCAGTCCCCTGATCATCATCGTGGCCCTCCTCTGGACTTGTTCCAACAGTTCCATGTCCTTTTTATGTTGAGGACACCAGAACTGTACACAATACTCCAAGTGAGGTCTCACGAGAGCAGAATAAAGGGGCAGGATCACCTCCTTCGACCTGCTGGTCACGCTCCTTTTGATCCAGCCCAGGATACAGTTGGCTTTCTGGGCTGCAAGTGCACACTGAAGCCGGCTCATGTTCTTTTTCTCATCAACCAACACCCCTAAGTCCTTCTCCACAGGGCTGCTCTGAATCTCTTTAGCTCTATGAGCTAAAATATCTGCATGTCATCTTTCTGTGATGTTCCCAGTCAGAAAAGCATTAGGCTTCAATTTTCTGTGATTTCCTCTAGAAAGCTCTCTCTTCTGCCCTGGGACTCCTCCCACTTTTCATGACTGGGCTCGTTATCCTTGGAGCTATTCCATCACTTCTGTATTAGCATACTATGTGCATCCCTCAGCTTTCTTACTCAACAGATTGTAGTAAATCTTCAATTTAATACCCTAAACCTTTTTTTTATGAGGCATAGGAATAAGCTTTCTTTCAGTAAGTGCTACTTGCTCAGCTTTCCAAAAGCACAACCTAACTTGAAAAACCTAAAATGAATTGTATGCGTGTTCTGTAGAAATCCTCTAAACAAATAAACCAGAGACATTTTATAGCAGTAATAATTTCTAACTTGCAAGTGTTTCAAAAGACTCCCACAGCAGCAGGTGTTAAGGAAGTATCCATCTGTTCTTGTTTCTCTGCACAGAAGTATATTGAACAGACAGAGATCCTAAATGTTCAGGGTTGTCATTAAAATGGGTTAGCTGTCATCGTCACTTAAGGCATTCCTGATATTGAAATTAAAATGAAGACTATCTCTGGTTCTGTTGCAGTCTGAGAATGCAGTCAATGGTTCCCTGAAGAAACATCCTGTCAACTGAGTATTTTTTAAATAATCTTCTGAAAACTGCTTCCATATTCCTGTGACTGAACTGGAAACGCTGTATCAGCAGCATTGCTGTTCTCTGAAAGTTTGCATCAAAACCCAGCTGTTGCAGGTATGTTAACTGATGAATAAGGTTAAGAAATCTGAAACCTTTATACTAGAAACTTACGTTTGCATTTAAATATTGAAGGCTTTTCAGCTTTCCCCTCCACTGCAAAAAGTTATTTGAGTCTTTTCTAAGCAAGGCTTCAGAGTCTCTAAACTTGAGTTCTATGCTATAAAGACTGAAGGACTGGAACTTCATCAGTGCAGCGGTGAAATCATTGTGAGAAAGGAGAGATGCACACAAGCTGAGAAACACCTCAGTGTTTTCAGAGATGAAAGAGAAAATGTGTTGGGCAACAGCATAAATGAATCTATGAAATGTGTAGGAAACATCTACACAGTCCAGGGTGGTTTTATACCTTAAGTGTTTGTAATTAAGCTACTACATTGTTGTAATTTCACATCAGAAAACAAATCTTGGCAAGCAGTGTGAAAATGTTAAGAAGAAAAATTCATTTGCTCTTTAGCATTGTATCCCACTGAACATGAAGGTACAAGGGTTTTGCATGTAGCACATGTAACAATTATAGTATCTTTAGAATTAAAGCTAAAATACCAACCAAAGTATTAAGGTTTTGTATTAGTTTTGTATTAGTTGTGATTTACAATGACTGGTAGCTTCCCTCTAAAAACCTGCTAGCAGTACCTTGCTTAAATGTCAAAGTTTGATATGCCCATTATGTTTTCACTTTTCTTTCCATATTCTTCCACTTTGTCATTTCACAAAGTCACATTGCTTTGAGCCCTATAGAATGTGTTGCAATTTGTATGTGAATGACTTGCTCTGGATACCTAGTAGCATTGTCACACCATGATGGAGTGATTCTAGTATTGTCAGTCACAACTGTTTACAGTGGAACCTATCTGCAGATCTTCAGGATTTTACCTTTGAAACCATCAGTTAAAAAATTGTAATATATAATGCAACTTCCAAAAGATCGTCTCAAACAAGTAAAAGCTGGCCAGCCTCCAGCTAGTAGGGGATCTTTCCAGATTTAAAGTCCAATCTTAAATGCAGTTGTAAATATAAGTATTACATTGGCCTTTTGTGGTTTATGGAAGGCTTTTCTTTCCCCCCTCCCCTCCTGATTGTTGACTTTCATAAGATTTTTAGATCTACAAAAATGTGAGTAGAGGTATTTTGTTAGTAATTTTGTTGTTGATGGGTGGCAAAATTACAATACTACCTTTTTTTTTTTTTTTAATCCAGGAAAAAAAAACAACAATCAAAAAAAAAAAAAAAAAAAAAAAAAAAAAAAAACCAACAAACCCACCCTGTCTTACCACAATCTGGACAACAGAGCATGCTATATAGTAATTTGTTTTATGGAAAAGTATAGATTGTATGCTAGAATTGTTTCAGCACTAGGCATTTTGCTAAGCCACCTGCTAGGTTAAGCCACTCTAATAATGTAACCATGGTAATACTGCTGGCGTCAGTGAAAGAAAGATTTGTGCAGCCAGTGAGGATTGGGCACCTTAACGCATTAACTGGAGCTGTCAGGAAATGTTTGGAAATAAATATGTAAAATAGGTATAAAAGGTTTTTTCAGAGTGTTCAGTGTTTTGCTTCGAGCAATATTTGTTAACAGCAGGCCACCCTGTTTACAGGGCTATGCGCATGTGGTTGTGAGCACTGAAACAGATAACAAACTGCTGGTAGATTCTGCTCTGCTGCTTTGCTTTCTGTGCTTTGATGGGAAACAACCGTTTCATTTTTAGCAGTAAAACTGTGTTAGCCCATGCTTGTGTTCTGCTGATGAAAACCTGAGACTTACAGCAGTAATTGCAGAAAATCTGAAAATAAACATACCCAACAGAACTCTATAAAAATGGTCAGTGAGTTAGTCAAGATGTTGCTACCACATTTTATTTCTCCCCTCCCCATCCCTCTGTTTTACATATGCTTTTTCCCCACGCACATTTCCTGTCCCTCTCACATTTGCCTTTCATATGCCCCTCAGTCATGTGTTCTCCTCACACCCATAATTTACAACTACACTGCTCCACAAATAATAGGTTTGGTTTTTTCCAGAGAGGCAATGATCTGATGATATACCGTCTCCAGCATCAGTGCTAACTTAATTAATTTCTACTTCTATGTCAACACAAGTGGTGCAGGAGGGTAATGTGAATCAGATCAGAAAAGAGATCCACTTTAAAGTAAAAACCCTAGCACCTCTTCAACTCCCCTGTTTTTCAGCTGGGCACCTGGTTCACATGGTAGCCCCACAGCATAAACATATGTAAATATAATTAAAGGAATGTTTCAGTGAATTTTATAGAGAGTGGAACAGAGTACTGATTATCTCGAATTTCATAGCAAGATGAAGGAAAAATATAAACTTATATAAACTGCATTCACCCTCCGTGCCAAAAGGCAATTTGGGTAAGAAGATAAAAGGGAGCCCTTAATGACCTCTCTGTGCATTTTTATGTTGTGTCTACTTTGGTTTGCTTACTACCAGCATTACTCAATGCATCATTGTTTCATGGTAAGAAATGATTTTCATTCATTGCATCTCATTTTGCTGCTCTGAATACCAGTTGTCACAGGTAGCCAAAACTGTTGCTCTGAGCTGTGGCCTAGTTGTTGCAAACTTTTCTTTATTCTCACATTTTTTTACTGTTTTGCTCTAGAACTTTTTCTTCTTATCTCTTATTTCTCTTTTTCCCCCCCTGTTGCTCTTTTTTCATGGTGAGTGTAATTTGTCAATGGTTCTCTAATTTGCCAGACTGCACTGTGTTTTCTGGAGCATATTCATGTCCCCCAGGCTGTCAGCTGCTGGATTCTGCATGGAGTACTTGCTGAATTACCATGTATATTTGCTTCTGAACTGAATCAGGAATGTTTTTCTTTCTGTTGGCTGTGGAAAAGTGAACCTGTGCTTCCATGCTCTATAAATTAATTGCAGCTTTTAAAACAACTGTGGAAACAGAAGCCTGCTTGAGGATTTAGGGCTATGCAACTTTTTTGGTCTCTGGAGGTATTCCCTTTGCTTTTATGGCCCACTGCTGTACGGACTCCATTTGAAATATTTTAGGCACTCAGAATAAATATCCAAGCCAAGGAAGTTCAAAGTGTATACTCATGAACAATGAGAAATAGCTTGGGGCTCTAGCATTTCTGCTTCTTTTCATTCTTCATCTTTGAGAACATCAGAATTTAAACTAAAAGCTGAAACGTAGAGTTGGAAAGAGAATATTTTGCTTTTAATAACTTAAAATGTGTAAGGCTGCTTCAAGGATGATTCTCCAATTCTGTAATTCCCTTCATAATTCTGTAGTTAACTTGGTATATAGGGCCCAATTCTCTATCGAAACAATAAAAACCTACTATGAAGATCAAGATGATTCTTTCACTTTCCTTTGGTTTCTTATGTTTTGCTAGCAGGCAGGAAACAAGGCGCACTGAGGACAGAATAACAACTTAAATCAACAGTCAGAAAAATATATATAAAAAAAAAGCAGAATCAGAAAGGAAAGAAACTGAATCATTCATAAGTGAAGGTCAGCAAATAGCATGGCCAGTTATTGCACTTGATTGCCAGAAGTGTTGATTTTGCTGCTTATTGAAAGTTCTTAAAGAATTCATTTATTTTTCCCAGCTGCACTGGTTTGGGCCTGCAGACTGTGGGGGAAAAGCAGTAGCAGGCAAAATCTGCCACATCTGAATAGGAAAGATGCATGACAGAGTATATTTTCACTGCCAGGAAATAACACAGAAACATTCTTGCCTGTTTAGTGTGTATTCAATCATGGATAGAAAATCAACTGCTTAGCTGGAGCCTGGCATAGATTTCCAATAACTTGCTTTTCCTCAAGCAGATACGACAGCACTTGAGGAAAACCAGAGAGTGAATCTTCTGTAATTCAAAAATAATCTTTTTAGATTTCCATGAGAAAACAATATTTATTTATTCGATTTATTTTACTCACACCTTACAATTAAGTGCTGACACAGATTGCTGGATCATTTATGCCTGAAATTGTTCATATGGGGATGATGTCTTCTGGTCTTGTGGATATACAAAATTAAACCTTTATGGTTTTTAATACTAATAATATCAAACTCAATATATAGAGTTACTACACAGCCATGCATATTGCTACATAATAGGTAGTCCCTGTTTTTGTGCACAGCTGTGCTCTCCAATCTAATCCATGTTTATAGTTAAGGTCATATTCTGTTTGTGTATTATGCAGGTGCCTATGCTGTATTGCTCTGATGGGTTGATCTACAAGCTTCCATCTTCTGCAGTGTTTTGGGTGTTGCTGCCCTACCCCAGAGGAAAGGGCTTAGCTTTAACGTGGACATCCGTGGGGCTGGACAGGCAACTCTGAGGTGTTCCATCCATGCCCACACTGCAGGTCAGCCTCAGAGCTATGTGACACTGTGTGAGGCACATTCTTGCACAACACCAACTCCACAAGGTCTTTATCACACCTGGAAGGCCCTACCAGTGTTTTCCCTAACTCATCTCTCAATCTTCTTATGCATACGCCACGATTTCACCATGCAGCCCTTCATGAGCAGTTCAGCCCAACAATGTTCATTAGTATCATGGAGACAAACTAGTGATAAATTCAACTTGAAAGGCAGGGGAATAATGAGGGAAGCAGAAATCTGCAGAGAGGACCAGGCATTCCTTACCTGTTTTTCTATATGAGGGCACTGTTGCTGTCTTGTACATTAAGTGACTGTATGGATAGCAGATAGCCTTCAGCAGTGTCTCCACTGTTACTAAGTTTTGTTCAGTTACATCATGTATACTGATTTCAGACATGAATTGACTGGCAATGGGACACTAATTTGTTGTCGTAACAGACCACACTCATAGCTCTGGGGCAGGAGCTGTCAGAAAGCAGCAAGCCCTGACTGCCCTAAAACGGAAGGAAGCCAGGAGGTCAGGGCAACAGCAAGGCAGGTAGGGCAATGATCCCACCCAGGCAGGCACAATCCCACAATACCTGAGTGGGTACCATGCTGGTGAGCCAATATTCAAGATTACTAGACATAGCTGCAGCAATGAAGCAGGTGCAAGGTCAAACCTGCAAGTCACATCAGTGGTTCAGGCACAGGCAAAACACATAGCCAGGCACAGGCATACCTCAGGCAAGTCTCAAGGGTGGAGGCCTCAGCTTCAACACAGCTCCCAAGCAAAGGACAAGAAATCTCCATGAGGCTTCCCGCAGCTGCTTCTCATACAGCTCTATTCCCAGCAGCCTGATCCAAGACTGCAGCTGCATGATATCAGAGTTGGAATGGAGCATGGGCAGCCAAACCCCAAGGAGGGAGGAAGAGACTGCAGAGCCTCTTAGTGCACTCAGAGCCCTGACAACAGCATGCTTATTTCCATCCAGTCCAGAAGGTATCAGTCTCTTAAAAGTAATCTTGTTAGAGACAAGGCACAGCTGTTTAGGGCTGGGATGTTTACTGCAGCCCAGTGGACGTCTGCAAAGCCATATGCTGTTTGATCCTCTGCTCCCTGGCTATTTACCAATTTGGTGTCCAGAGGACCAGTAGGCTGAGCTTTGCCAGTATCACAGCCCTTCTGCTGGCCCTGGAGGGGCCCCCTCCAGCATCATGATTAAAAGGCATTACGTTCTGCTGTACTTAGCGATTCCTCGTACCTTAGTGATCATTGCAGCGGTTCAGTCATGCTTTCAGAGCTGAACTGTTCACATTTTGATAAGCTGTCATGCACACACCTGGCAATAGCATCATGTCATATATAAATGCCCCCACCCTGACAACCATAGTGCCTCAGTAATTGTCTTGACAGCAGTGATGCCATCTCTGTGACTAACATAATGCCAGCCTGGATACCTTCAAGATTACCATGGCCTTCTATGCACTTAGTTATTTGCAGGAGAAAGTGGAGAGTGTGGTCAAACTGAAGGGTTCTAGAAGTGGACAGGCAGGTGAAAAAATCAATCAGATCAGCCTGCCAAAAATGTTAGCCTTGGCCAGATTGGTACTAACATGGTAGTATTATGTGTAAGACTTCATTATTCTTAACAATTTCCAAGCTTCAGAATGTGCCTCCTGTTTGTCTCTTCCAGTCATCCTGCTATTTTCCAAGCCTCTCTCCTTCCTCTCCCCAAGTAAAAATCACTACTTCTGTAATTTTCATTTCTTCACCCTATGAAAAGTCAATTCATTCTCCAGTTGCCATAATGGATGAGAGCCACTTGATTACATCAAGTCAGAACAGGTCAGGCTTCATCCCGCATCCCCAGTAAACACCTTCCCAGTGTAAAATAACCAGCCATCTTTGCTTTTTGTCTACAATTTAGGGAAGTCCATAATAGAAGAAGAATAAGGAGGAAGAGTACTGACTACTGTCCTTCCCCTTCTGATAAAACAAAGAAAACATTCCCAATATTTGGTTGAAGTGAGACAATACATGCAGTAAAGCTGATCTTTCTGACTGCAGCCAAATCAGATCAGGACCTGGTCCATTACAGGGTGTCAAGAGATGGACACTTTTGTTGAAACCACAGCACACTCCTACACATGCAGTGACCAGAAGTTAAGGTGCAGTTTCTTTCTGTTACAGATCCAGAGTAAAGATCATCTGCTTTTGCATTCAGTAAGAGGACCTGATATCTGTATTCAGATAATGCAATGAAGAAAGCATATTCTACCAAAATGAAAAAAAAAAAAATTGAGACCCAAGCAGTATTCTTGTCCCTGTGAGACCTCCCATTGAACCAATGGGAATTTCTGTTCTTGCCTAGTTCTGGTAGGTGCCATGAAGTTTCAGCTCTCCAGGTCTGTGAGCCCACTGCTGAACTAAGATGACTGAGGCTGGAGTTGACAGGAGACCAAAGAAACAAGGATGAATCAAGCCACAGGTGGAACCTGTAAGGCCACTCCTAAAAACTGGCTTTTGCTGTCTTGCCCTGTGAGTTAGTTCTGTCTGTTCACTGCCTCACCAGTGCCCTAACAAAGGTGCTCAAGTAGACCAAATATTTTAGGTTCTTACAATTACAGAGCATTGTGGAAATAAACTTTCTGCCATAGATCCAGTTGTCCCAGGTTGCACTGGCTACAATAAAGGGGAACTGCTTTTCAGGCACAACTTTACATGCCTAGCATTACCTGGCACTCTAGAGGAGGGGCTGCCTCCCTTAGTCTCTCGACAAGGTGGTGTACATGTTGTGGATTTTGTGAAGAAGTCCAGTTCTTCTTTGCTAAAATAAACAACAGGAGGTAGTTGCTGCCTAAATTCAATTTCTTGGCCTCTTGTGTTTCTAACAAATAAAGCAGAAAATACAGGATATGCAAGCAAAATAGTTAATGGTTAACTAGAAATACTTTAATCTTTTTTGGTTAATAATCTGAATAGAATAGAAAAACAGGCTGTACTACATAATTAAATACAGCTTAGAAGCAGAGCACAGCACGGGAGTCCTTACTACTTACCTTGGTCTGAACTTACATTATTGGGTATTACTGTTGCATACTTGCACTTAGCATGCATAGGATGACATATTAAGCAATTTTTCCCATTTACCCCCTCTACCTTTTTAAATAGCCATGCCATATATTGAACATACATATGATATCTAAACAGTAAATTTAATAGATCTAAAACTTAATTAAATAATCATATTAAGAAGATCTTATTAAAACGTAAATAGCTCCATGCATAGCACTTTGAGGATATAAAGTACTAGATACATTTTATTTCTTTGAAGACAAATATCAATACAGATAACTCTCCAGTTTTTCTTGAAAGCTGAAATCCTTTGTAAAAGATCTTTCAGAGTAAGCTGTTAAGTCTCATGCCCTGGTTTTGGATGATTCAGATTACCATTAAGCCCCTTTCTGGTTAAAACACTCAGAAACCTATTTGCAGGGACAAATTGTTGATAAATGATTGTTTTGCTCATCAGATCTGCTCACACATTAATACAGCAGCAGAACTGTGTTGTTCCCAGGGCCTGGAACACATTCTCCTTCTAGCAGATTAGTTATCTGCATCAGTGAGTTTAGCTGGCCAAGTTCATGGTCAGTTTTCTTGCCAGTGAGACCTATTGTGAAGAAGCTAAAAGTGAGATCCTGCCTCTCCCTTCCCATGAGAGCTACATTTAATCAGTGGCTGTAACACCAGCCCTCACCTGAGCTATAATGTAGCCCTGTCACAGCTATGTCTGTGCTTGGGCTTGTACCTTCTCCATCCTCACCTGGACTCAGACATGGCTTTCTGGCTGAGCTTGGACTTGCTCTGCTGCACTGGCTGTGCTGGGTCATCACTGGGCTGTGTCTGACTCTGGCCACTATCTCTGGCCCTGATCTTGATCTAGACATGCCATCCTGGCTCCTTATGGTGAGGTTACTGTTCCTGCCTGGCAGGTTGCCATGCCTCACGCCTATCTTGCCTTGCCCTGAGATGCAGCTGGCCCTCACTGCTCCACGACACTTCTCTGTGACATCTGTAGAATAACTGGGTGAGGCATTTCTTAAAACTTAACATAGCTTATTCACATAAGTAGCATTTTTAAACAGGACTGTCAACAAGTCATGCATGGAGGTGCCTTTGTGCAAACCATAACAATGACTAAAATGTTGGGTATTTTTGTTTTGGTTTTTTTTTTTTTGGGGGGGGGGGGTTGGTTTTTGTTTTTTAAGTTTTTTTTGACCAGTATTGACATCTCTTGAAGGTACCGCAAAAAGTGATTTTGTATCACAAGTTATCCTGAAGCTATATATGAAACTTAGGAGTGCTATTTCCTCACAGACCTTTTTTTTTACCCTCATACTTTTCTGCAGCTAACACTTTGAAACAGATGCATAGAAAGAGAAATAGGAATGAGCCTTTCAGCTTCAGTGAAGTATATCAAATTAGACTATGATTAGTCCACATGAATTTTGTGAACAGGGATGCACTGTTTTATCCTGACTAACATGCGTTTTTTCAGAGAAAGCTATGGAGGCACAGAGCCCCTTCAAAGCATGCTGGTGTCTAGGCTCAGCCCTTGCCTAGGCTCAGGTATTCTGATGCTCATTAGCGTCAGCCATGTTGTTCATTCTAAAGGCAATGGAGATATACTCTAAGAATGTTTTATCATTACAGAGGTACAGAGGGTCTTATCCATCCAATTTGTGGATTTCTGACTGGCTTGTAGGCATTGTATCATGTCATGGTTTACAGTGGAACTAATTATTTAACTCACTGCAGCACAGCTAACAGCAGCTAGAAACTGCAAAGATTGGGCTGTGCTCTCTGTGAGCAGAGAAACATGTACTAATGGGAACTTCTCATGTACAGAAGGATGTGGTGTGTGTATAAATATATATATATATATATAAGCCTGCATATATTGAATTTGTTAGAACAGATGCCTGCAGACCTTTAAAAAGGACAGCACTGAGTACTATGTTTTCTTTATAGATGGTGCTTTGTGCCATGAGGTGCAACAGCTAGCCTTATGCTGGTGTAAATTGCTGGTATAATTGCCTGGTGATTTTGATGAAGACGTAAGTAAGCAAAAGCTTCCATGTCTTAAATTAATATGATGTACTGCACAAAGTCCATCATTTGCATTATCTTCTCCTAGGTCACACTTCATCCCTTGCTAATTGGTTCTATGGGCAGCCCCTTTCAAGTTACAATAATGTTTACAACCTTTTCTCGATCATCTGATGTGCAGCCAGGTCAGATTCCAAATGCAAGGTGTTTTTATTCCCATTTATTTTGCATAGTAACTGTCCGAACTAGCACTACACTTCTACCTATCTGCTGGTGCTTCTCCATGTCAGCAGCTGCTACGGTTGGGACTTGACAACATTTCACTGGGGCTCTTCGGCTTAACTTTATGGCATTCCTCAGCAGTAATTTAAGAGTTTCTTTGGTACAAGACATTCAGTAGGTCTATTTCAGGGCTCTTACATTAGTTAGTTCTCCTTGATATTATTCCTTTGGTAGCTCATATTCATAGGGAGCCTTATCATGATATGGGACTCCACAACCTTTGAAAATCCAAACAAGTGATATGATCACTCAGTCCATAAACTATATGGCTGGCTGGGTTGGCTCAGTTTACTGAACTCTGTATAGATAGTTCTTGCAATTGCTTTTTATGAGCTTGCATTAAAAAAATGCACTGTTGCACTTTCCCTATTAATAAAGCTGCCTCTGCTATTTTTTATTTTTTAATAACCAGCACAAGGATTAAATTCCCCTGAGTGTAAGTCATTGTGCATGTGTCTGTCTTCTACTTTAAGTGGAAATTCATTATTTTAGGGCTAGAGTACGCTCTTTCTGTTAAGACTCCATATCAGAAAAGGGTATGTGTAATGTTAGACACTGCTCAGACTAACCTGAACAATACGGGGCTTGTTTCCTTCTTCTCTCTTAAGCTTTTTATAATTATTGCTTCTAAAAAAAGATACGTACTTTCTTGAAAAGCCGCAGCTACACAGGACACCGTATGCACTGGTGACAAAGCCTTCCTTCTAGAGTATACAATCTATAGATACAAAAGAGAATAGTGTTGACCAGCACAGCTTGTTGTGTGCAAGGCTCCTGAGTGATTTCTACTTGGTATAGCAAAGAACAGTTTTTCAAGGAGGGGTCAAAAGAAACCCACCCCCAAACCTGCACACTGTGACTTGACTATGCTGCACAGAAACTGACCCATGAAAAGTGCATCTTTAATAGACAAATATAGCACGTAGCTGAGTTTTGAAACCTCAGTGCAGTAAAAGGGTTAACATCAGTGGGTTAAAGAAATAGCCAGATGTGACTCACTAATGTGAATGGTGTCTTCTGGAGGGCAGCTGCCCTCACCTGCAGAGCCTTGCACAACAAGGCTCAGGAAGGCATTTTATTAACTCCTGACCTGCTCACAGTCACCTCCTGGCAGTTTTCCCAAACGCAGGAAGAAGAACGGAGGAGGGAGGAAAGCACTCTCACCCTGCCCAGTACCTGAACCTGAGGTAACTGTACACTTAAAGAACCAGTAACTAAACAGTGCTATTCTGAACTGTATTAAAAAGGTATAAAAAAAGGTAGATCACAAACATTCACATCAGTGCCTTGCATTTGGGGGCAAAGTATTAAACAAAGAAAAGACATTGAAGAAATACAGGAAGAGCTTTTTACATCTCATCACTCTAAAGGCTATAAACGTGGGGGGGGCCCCCCCCCCATTTTGAGAGCATGGAGAAGACTCTTCCTACAGGCCATCATCATGGCTGGAGTTTGCAAACGAAGATTTGGGAAGGGCTTTACCCACGCTTACTGCAAGTGCGCTGATGACTAAGAAGGCCAATGTGAGATAGGTAAATCCTGCTGCAAAAAGCACAGCAAAAGGTCTCCTTGGGTGATACAGGTGGGGTGCGATTCTTTCTACATTGTCTTTTCTCCTCGAGACTAGTGCTGCGTGAGTTCTCAAAGGAGTCAAAGGCATTATGTATGGTGTGTCTCCAAGTCTCCTGATTGGAGGCCAAGGTGGACCACTATGGCCAAGGCTAAGGTATTGTTTCAGGGAGTCCTTATATCTCTTCTTTGGGGCACTTCTCTTGCGGCTACCGGTGGCAAGTTCACCATAAAACACGATCTTGGGGAGGCGGTGATCCTTCATCCTAGAGACGTGCCCTGCCCAGCGCAGCTGCAATTTCAGCAATATGGCCTCAATACTGGTGACCCCTGCCTGTTCGAGGACAGTGACATTAGACACATAGTCAGTCCAATGGATGTTTAGAATTGTACGGAGGCAGCGCTGATGAAAGCGTTCCAGGAGTCGCAGGTGATGACGGTAGATGACCCATGATTCAGACCCCTATAAAAGAGCAGACAATTCAATGGCTCTATAGACACTGATCTTTGTACGTTTCTTCAGGTGTTTATTGCACCAGACTCTTTTATGGAGTTTTCCGAAGGCTCTATATGCCTTTCCTATTCTGTTGTCTATCTCTTTGTTGATCATGGGTTCCGAAGAAATAATGCTTCCGAGATAGCTGAACTGCTGAACTGACTTGAGCTCTGACTCGCCAATGATAATGTGGGGATGATGGTAATCTTGTGGTGCAGGTTGGTAGAGAACTACTGTCTTCTTCAAGCTGACTTCCAGCCCAAAAACCTCAGCCACCTCCGCAAAGCAAGATGTTAAACGCTGCAGAGCTGCTTCTGTGTGGGCAACAAGGGCAGCATCGTCAGCAAAAAGCAGTTCAGACAAGATGATTTAGGGTCTTAGTGTGGGCCTTCAGTTGCCTTAGATTGAATAGGCTACCATCGGTACGATATCGAATATAAATGCCGTCTTGTTCGTCGAGGTCTGCTGTAGCCCTTTGGAGCATCATGCTGAAGAAGATTGTGAATAAAGTTGGTGCGAGAACGCAACCTTGTTTCACACCATTGGTTATTGGGAAGGGCTCAGAGAGTGCATCGCCATACCTGACTTGGCCTTGCTGATCCTCATGTAACAGAATAATCATTTTGAGGAACTTGGGGGGACAACCTAATCCAAGATCAGCCACAGGCCTTTTCTGATCACAGTGTCAAAAGCTTTGGTGAGGTCAACGACAGTTACATAGAGCCCCTTATTCTGCTCTCTACACTTTTCTTGCAGTTGTCTGAGAACAAACCATGTCTGTGGTACTTCTATTAGCTCTGACACCACACTGACTTTCAGGTGGAAGTTCTTCTGCAATAGCAGGTACTAATCTGTTCAACAGTATTCTTGCAAGAATTTTTCCAGCAGTGGAGAGCAGAGTTACACCTCAGTAGCTTGAGCAGTCTGACTTGACACCTTTTTTCTTATACACATTGATGATGATTGCATCACGAAAATCTGATGGTAATTTACCTTGTTTCCAACAGCACACAACTAGTTCATGAAATTTAGCATGAAGCGCTTGGCCTCCGTGCGTCCAGATTCAGTTGACCCCAGCTGCCTGGCCAGTTTTCACCTGCTGTATAGCCTTAAGAGTCTCTTCCATGGTAGGGGCTAAATCCAATTCATTTTTCACCGGACGTTGTAGAACGTGCTGGATTCCTTTGCCTTGGACTACACAGTTAGCACTAAAGACTGTTTGAAAATATTCAGACCAATCATTCATGATAGAGATTTTATCTGTAAGAAGCGTTTGGCCATCTGCACCAAGGTGGTTTGAACCTGAAATGTGGGTCCATACACTGCCTTCAGAGCCTCATAGAATCCTGTGGTCACCCAGATCGGCACATAGTTGAGTCTTTTCTGCTAGGTTTAGCCACCACTTGTTCTGGATATCTCCAAGTTTCTGTTGGAGTTTGCTACATGCAAGACTAAAGGCTTCTTTTCTTACATGGCAAAGTAAGCATCAAACCAGTCTTTGTTTTTCTTTGAGGAGAACCCAATGGATTCTACGGAGGACTGAAGGATGCTATTTTTAATATGTTGCCAAAGCGCTTCAGGAGAAGAATCTGTAAGATGGTCCTCAAGCCTAGTTTGAAGGTTAGCCTGAAAGCTGTCCCTCAATGCAGCTATTTGGAGATTATTAACATTGAGCCTCCTCCTCAGAATGCCGCCCCGCTTAGGTTTGGGCTTGAAGTGGAAATTGAGTTTGCAACTCACAAGGTGGTGATCTGTTTGACATTCCGCACTAGGCATCACTCGGGTGTGACAGACATCACGAATGTTTCTCTGGCGCACTAAGACATAATCAATAAGTTGCCAATGTTTAGATCGAGGACGCATCCAGGTTGTCAACAGTTAATATTATGTATAGATGAAACTCCTTTAAAACAAACTTCCTGCCTCTACAAGGAGGCAAACCGCCAGAGACTTTTCCGAGGTCGTTATGAGGCGCTCCGCAGCCGAACAGAGCAGCCCCAGCCTGAGGGAACACAGCCTATACTGCACCTCCTCTGCCCTCACTCCTTCCCTTTCTCGCTATGGCGCTACCAACTTCCCCGACCGCCTCCCCTGGTCCCGTAATAGCCGGTCGCGGGCTTTGTTCGTCTCTGCCGGCGCCGCCTCCGCCCCTTCCTCCCTTCCCTCCCTCCCTTCCCCCTCCGCCGGATCGCTAGCTGGGCCAAGTGCCCAGAGAGGGCCTGAGGGGCGGGGGAACCAGCGGGCCCCGCTTCCTTCTCCGAGCGCCGGGGCTCCCCGCAGCGTCTGGCGGCCCCGTGTTCGCCCGACCCCGCGTCCCCTAGCTGTGCGGGTGAGCGGCGGCGGGAGGCGCCATGGCCGACAAGGCGAGGGCGGTGCTCTGCGAGGCGGGCTGGTAAGTCCTGGCGTCCTCGGCTGCACCGCGGCCTGCCCTGCTCCGGGACCGCGCCGCCAGGCCCCGGGGAGCGGGACACGGTCGGCCGCAAGCGCATCTCTGCGGGCAACTCTCAGTAGCTGTTCGGGGTTTATGAGTTCTCTAGTTTCTGAAATGTGCAGCGGTAAGGGAACATCCACGTCCGAGTGTCCGAGTCCCGGCGTGCAGCCGGTCGAGGCGCCTACGGGAAGGGTGTAACGCCCCCCGGCGCGCTTGAAGCGGGAGCGGCTTGTGCTCGTTGCTGGAGTTAGCTCTCGACCTCTCCTGACGGCCCTGCGGAGGGGGTGACCCCGGCTCCTCACCCGGGGCAGGATGTCCACCGGCAGGGCCATGGGCCTTCCCAGGAGCTGCGGGGCTGGTGGTCCTGAGGGGACCGGCGGAGGCTGCGCTGCGGCCTGCCTGGTTGCCTTCCCTTTTTTCTGCTTCACTCCCTTTCTGGCTGCCTTCTCCCGGGGCCTGCCTCGGCTAAGTGCCGGTGATAGCAGATGCCAGGAGGCCTGGTATGTGCTGATACTGTTATTACTTTTAATTGCACCGTACTCCCTTTCAGAAAGTGAGATAAGATGGAGAAGGTGGAGTTAAAGTAGGGGAAAGACACATGTGAGGCTTGAACCCAGGTGTTTTCGGTACGGTACCAATCATTGGACGCAGCCTGTCTGTTTTGGAACAATGTGTGTCAGTAAGTTGTGCTGTTCAGGTATGTAGGGCAACCTCTGATTTGTTAGCCTAGAGGTGTTTTGGCACTGTTGGAGATTGACTTATTTTTCTGTTATTGGCACTTGGGTAATAGTGTTATTTCTTTAAGTACTTAGAAATTTTTCACCAAAACAATATGTCAGTGCTAACTGTTAAAACACGAAATGACTTACTTTGGCTGTAATTGAGGAAAAACTATTCAAGTGACCAGAAGCTTCATTACTTCCAGTGGCATTTTGGGGATATTTCTGTTCTGCTGTTTAACTTACTGGTTCTTCCAGGATGTGATTTGATGTATGTCTAAGTTAGAAAATATTAGAACTGAAGTCCCATGGTTTAGAGTAGGATAGTTCAGTTGGAAGGGACCCACAGTCTTCATCAGTCCATCTGCCTGACCACTCCAGGGCTAACCAAAAAAGCTAAAAAAAAAAAAAAAAAAAACAAAAAACCCCAAAACAGTTAGAGCATGTTACTAAAGGCATTTTCCAAATGACTCCTAAACACTGGCATGAACATTGACCACCTCTCTAGAAAGCCTGTTCCAGTGTTTGACCACCCTCTTGGTGAAAAAATGCTTCCTAAAGTCCAGTGTGAACCTCCCCTGATGCAGCTCTGAACCATTCCCATGTGTCCTGTCCCTGGATGCTAGAGAGACACGACAACCTCCCTCTCCATTTTTCTTCCTCAGAAAGTTATAGAGAGCAATTAAATCACCCCTTAGTCTTCTTTTCTCTAACCTACCGAAGTCTTTAGCTGCTCCTCCATAGGATATGCCTTCCAGCCCCTTCATCAGCTTTGCTGCCCTCCTCCGGACGCTTTTGAGTACTTCCATCCTGTGATTTCTGGCTGTTGCTGAATTGAAAGGATCATAATTTTATGCTAATTTTCATAGCACCAGCTTATTTAAAGGGAACTTCTGCCTGTAACTTGAAATTCATCTCCTTCCTCTTCCACACTTACGCCTTTCTGAAAAAGAGAAACCTTTCCATAAAAGTAATTTTTATTTTCATAGTTTTCGTCTCTTGCTTTCTATTGCGTATCCGAAGTGTTATCACATGGTTTTCAATTCTTAGTTGCTTTTCTTCCTTGTCAGTTGAGCTAGTGCCACTGGTAAATGGCTTTCAGGTTTTGGTGGTAGAAATATGAGGCACCTCTGAAATGAGCTGTTATTCTGCAGTGTTTGCCTCTCTCCTTGGGGGAATATACTCTAAATAGCTATAAACTTGTATGCTTGCAGTACTGCAGGGTGTGAGCCAAAGACAGAGACTGAAAGATGATTGGCCAAGTAATGGGCTGATTATCAGGTCCACCGGAATTTATGCTTTGACCTAGTTGCATTGGGAAGGGTAGTGTGAAAGAGGGGGAAATGAATGTGTATACTTTTGAGGAATGTGAGGTGGAGAGGAAAGAGTTTTGTTTCAGAAATCTTGTTTAAGTGTTCGTGCACTTTAAAAAGAATAATGACCTAGACATCGATGCTTTTAACTTTTGCTGTTGGTCTTATGACTTTTCTCATATTATTATTAGATCTTAAAGTCATTTAATACATGTATGAGTAAGCCTTCAGCAGTATTTAATGTAGTATATTTTTGACTATACTTGATTACACTGGTGGTTAAATCATGTTCTGTACCAACTTGGTTGTCACTGTTGCTGCCACCTCATGTCAGAATGGTAAGTTTTCTCATACAAAGATGAAGCTGAGTTTATATGTTAAAATCTGATCCCACTTAAACTGCAGAAGTACCATTTGGCCTTTCAAACCAAGTAAGAAACTGTTTTCCTTCTGTAGTAGCAAATCTACAAGCTTGTAAGATACTGCCTGTACTGACTGAATTTTACTATAGCTTTCTTAAATCTTTAAAGATAAGAGAGTTAATATATACACTCATTTATGTGAATTTCTGCAATTTTTTTTCTTTATGATTCTGAATTCAAAATAAAGTTATTTTTCAAGTAAAGAAATAACACAGTGTAGTTAATGTAGAATAGTAGTTAGATGCATATTTTTTTTTTTCCCAGCTAGATTTTGCGAGAGAGTCACCATTTGTAAAATTGCCTGGAAGTTTATAATGTTTGCCTTTTAAGCTTGTTTCAGTATATCAATTACGTTTTTACCAGCTTTTGAAAGATGAAGTGGCCCTACTTAGTAAATGTAACAGTGGTAGCTAAAGCTGAGAATGTGTTTCTTTCTGGGTGGTATTTCATGATATAAGGAAGAAATTCTTTACTCTAGAGGTGGTGAGACACTGGAACAGTTTGCCCAGAGAAGCTGTGGTCACCCCATCCCTGGCAGCGTTCAGGGGCAGGTTGGACAGAACCTTGGGTGACATGGTCTAGTGGAAGGTGTCCCTGCCTCTGGCAGAGGGGCTGGAACTAGATGAGATTTAAGGTCCACTCCAACCCAAATAATTCCACGCTTCTATGTAGATGAGTAAAAGACTCATGTAGTTTGTGTACAGAGCTGCAGTTTTTCTGAAGAGGTGTCCTTGCACTCTCTTTAAAAGTGTGCATTTTTTTTGCTTAGTTCTCTTTATTAAGCACTGCACAGTACTTTGGAATGGGAGATTGACTTGAGATAAAGTGTGTTTGTATTATACTGCAGTGAAAAAGATATTCTGTCTTGGAGCAGAAGTTCTGTGTTAACTTCTTATTTAATTACCTGATGCTCATGAGGAGGAAGGCTAAAGGGCAGAGAGAGTTACCTTTTTGTGTTGTTATAGTTACTTTCATTAATTTTGGAACCATTGTTCCCATTAAAATATAGACCTTAATAGAACCCGAGTTGTTGAATTGAGTTTTCTAACTGGAAGTGAAGTCCAGAAGGACTGCAGAATACATCTTCCTTGTGTAAACAGTGAGAATGGCACAGTGCTTCTCACTCATTTGCAGCAGAATTATTTGTTTGGTGTTTTGGAAGTCAAGTGGCATTTCACAAGAGAATATGACAAGCATGACCTCTTCAGTGTTCTGGGTCTTTGCTGAACTTGGGAATTACCTGGAAATGTCTATGTCAGAAGTTAACAGCATACTGTGTCCTACAGCAGGTTTAGTTTGTGATCCTGATCTTGGATCTGGTTGATTTCTGAATGTGGGAAAGCAAGATGTGCAAACTGGATAACTAAAAAATCTATTAGTACAACTGAATGTGCATGTGAGTTCCTTGCAAGTAGTACAGATTTTTATTTTTTTTTTACTGCAGTGTATAATGCCATTAAACAGTCTATAGCAAAAAAATACATAGTCTTGTAAAACTTCACATATTTGGCAAATCATGTAAACAATGTTCCAAGTATGATAACTTATTCCCAGAGATGAAGAGGGTTTGAAATTTGGCTTGTTGCTTGGAAAGAGAAGAATACTGCTAGTAATCCATGAGAAAACCCTTAAATCTGTGCAATTTTGGTTTTATATACTTTGTAAGTGAAAAATAGATGGCTGGTAAATACCAAACTTTTAAACTGAATTTTGGGTGTTTCAGCAAGTAATGTGCTGCATACTGGGTAACTTTAGATTGATGATTGGTCTGTTTGGACTTGCTTTCTTGTAGGACTAAACATGTGATGTGATCCAGGCAAGAGCAGGTGCCTGCCTGGGAACACAAGGAAGTGCCCACAGGGGTGAATCTAACACCTCTAAGAGTGCATCAGGCATTTGGCAAAGTAGTCAGCTCCAGGATCCTGCAAGATGATCTACATGTTCTTTTGCTGTTCCACTGAAATGTCTTTGGAAAACTCAGCTGAAATTGGTTCCTGCATGTGGAGGAAGCCCAGGCTGGATACAAGATGTTCCTTAAACACAGGAAAACAGTGATTCACAGGAGAGATGCGTCTGTTTTGAGGTTCTTGATGCTCCTTTTGTGGTGGCTGTCATTTCAAGAAGTTTGGTTGGTACCCTGAAATCTCAAAGTGCCAGTACAAACTAAAATGTTGCATCATTGCATTTCTTGTTTATTAAAGTGTATCCTTTACTGGCTGCTCTGATTGGTTTGCACTCTTGCTGGATCATCAATAATGGGTAGTTAGAACCTGAGTTCTTTATATCATTTTTCACTCTGGAGAAGCAGAAAAGTTTCAGCATTTTACCTTTTGTTAAGAAAAACTGTTCCAAAAAACTAATACAGACACCTATTTATTTATTTATTATGTTTAAGAAGGTGAAAGGTGTTAAAAATGACTGGTATCAGGTGGAATTGACTCAGCCTTTACAAGAAATAGATATATGGCTACAATTTAAAATTAAAAAGGTGCAAGGAAGGATAGCTAAAACAAGGTGTTGGAAGGAAGTAGGGGGTTAGCATGTTTGCAGAATAGAAAGCTGAAGAGGCAGAACTTAGTGAGCTCTATGTTGTCTTCAGGCAGTACATAAGATGAAAGTAGAACTCTTACTCACCAAATCCTGCAAGATTATTGCTCACTGCATGCTACAACACTAAAATTATACAGCACTTACCAAAGCTAGTAACAGCGTGGTTTGAAAATGGGTGAAATATTTGACCAATGACCAAACCCAAAGCTTATTTGCCAAGCACAAAAGGTTAGCCTGTGGATTGGTACAGTTGATTAAAAGATGAGAAACTAGACAAATAAATGATTGTTTCATGATGGAAAAATGTTACCAGTAGATTTCTGCTGGGATCCAGGAGTTCATTGTGTTAAATAATAGTCTTAAGGAATGATAATGTTGTGGCACCATAGCAGTTTGTTGATACGGACCTGTTGTAGAGAGTCAAGAAGGGAGCCACAAAAGTGATCAGATGGATGGAACATCTCTCCTATAAGGAAAGGCTGAGAGAGTTGGGGTTATTCAGCCTGGAGAAGACACCAGGGAAACCTTATTGCAGCCTGTCAGTACTTAAAAGGGGCCTGTAAGAAAGATGGGGAAAGACTTTTTAGCAGGGTTTGTTGTGATAGTACAAGGGGTAGTGGTTTTAAACTAAAAGTGGGGAGATTCAGGCTGTGAATTCTTCACGTTCAGGATGTGAAGAAGTTTCTTACAATGAGGGTTGTAAAACACTGGCACAGGTTGCTCACAGAGGTGGTGGACGCACCATCCCTGGAGACATTCAAAGCCAGGCTGGATGTGGTTCCGGGCAAGTTGATCTAGTTGAAGGTGTCCCTGTTCCTTGCAGGGGGGTAGGACCAGATGACGTTTGAAGGTCCATTCCCACCCAAACTATTCTATGCTTCTGTGATATGGCGATGGGTAAAATCTAAATTGATTGTGTAGTTGCAGTGAAATCTTATGATAGTGTTGCCCAGTGCTTTCACATGCAAATGTAATTCAGTTTTGGTGAATGTCAAATGATGGTCGTGCAGGGGAGAATAATGCTAACCTGTCTACACAGTGATGAGGTCTAAATTTGCTAATGTTACTTACTCGGAGAAGGGGTCAGAAAGTTGGGAAATGTTCACAAAGAATAAAATAATTGCTAGAGAATTATGTGTATCAATGGTGTGTCTAAATCATTAACAGTGTGTGTTACTGTAATCACCCCAGCACAGTGAGGGTTTCGTAATGAAAAAGTAGGTGAGTGATGTGGAAGATTCTCTGTGTTGGGAAGATTATGATATTTAGTCTGGAAGACAGAATAATAGGAAGAGAGGTGATAGAGGTCTGTAAAATCTGTAGATCATACAGAAATGATGGCTAGAAAGCAAGAGTAGCTATTTTTCTTAACACAAGAATTAGGCCACCCAGTGAATTAAACCTGCTACCTGATGAAAACTCAGGTAGCTTTACAGGCAATGTGTAATTAAGTTGTGGAATTTAATTGTTGCATGATATTGTGGAACAGAATGATGTAAGTGGGTTAAAACTGCAATTAGGCGAAGTCAGGTAGGGATGGATGCACTGAATACTGAACTTCAGAGTTGAGTTGGACTACCAGCTCTGAAATGGTGGAAGGCTAGGTATTATTCCAGACGCTTCTGGATATATGCTGTTTTACACTGTTGGCCTGAATCATCTGTTTCTGGCCACCTTGAGAGAAGGACATTGTGTTAAATAGACCTGGACAGCTAAGTAAAAGCACCATTTATATTCTTATTTTTACATTAAGTATCTTCACACTGCAGTTCTGCCAAAGAAAGGATTTCTTCTCTTGATTAGAGGTGGGGAAAAGTGAGTGGGAATTTGGAGAGAAATGCACAGGTCTATTGAAAACAGGTCAGAGAAAAGACAAGTGTGACAGTGCCCTATGCACTCAGCATCAGTTATGATTTCCACTGCTTTACTGCAACTCAGCCTTCAGGTTTCCGTTAGTAGCTGGGAGAGACTCTCCTCCTCTTGTTATGCCAGTCTCAAATTGATTTATGCATCATCTTTGGGGAAACAGACTTCACCTTCTGGTTTCTCAGAATAATAAGGTAGGAAGCTGAAGTACTAGTGCTAGTTGTCCTTGATTTATAGAATTGTTGCAACTTAGAGTGAAGATGTTGCTACTGTGAACTTTTTACTCAACAACAGAAAGAAGGAAAAAGGCTTAGTTTACTTGTAACACACCTAAAAGTGAAAGTCCTTTAAATTGTTACAAACCTTTTTTTTAACACCCACCTTTTCAGTGGCCTTACTTTTCTTGATATATCTTGTGTTGATTCTCTCCAGTCAATGAGTTCTGTGAGAGTGTGTAGGCTTTCCATAGCTGCTCTCATTTTTTGAGTCCTTGGAAATTTGGAATGTATTGAGTCTTGTTTCAGAAGTTATTTACTTTCTGAGATGCAAATACTTATTAGGACAAGTGTCACTTAATGGGTTGATGTGGTAGTTTTCCTCTTTCTTCCTCTTGCTCACATGCTCTTTGACTCTTCTGCTCTTTGAGACAGTGCACATTATCTTTGAGATGGAGATGTCTGCTGAGTTTCAGAATATTTTCTATCAATTTGTCTATTGGAAAACTAACAGATATCATTGCCTAAACAAAGTGATTGGGTAGAGTTTTGAACAATATTGTGACTAACTGTTTTGTGCTGATTTGCTTCTTCCCTCCCACAGATTTTGCTTCTGAGTATAGTGTAAGCTGATCGTGTAAGAAAGTGATTTTGGTAGATAATTGAGAGGACTTGGGCAGGATGGAATAGCAACATGCTTGATTATTATTTTTCTTTTCCAACAAACCCATATGAACTTCACAATGGAAGAGTGGGTTAATAAAACCAACAGTGTGTTCAAGAAATCTATGATTTCCTGGTGGTCAGTATCTCTTACAATTTGAGCAAAAGTTAAAGGAGATATCTTAAACTTGTGTGTTCTTTGAGATCTAAATTAGTAGTCAGAAGGACTGTACATTCTAGACAGTGGAAATCTGAGGCATTTGGAGTAGATGCTGGATATAGATGAATCAGCTTGTGGGAGAAAGCCCTTTGCAAAGATTTTGCATTCTGAAATCATGTTATGAGATTCTGAGACAGATGGGGTTTTTATTCTCTCTTCAAGTCTCTGTGTGCTCACACTCCCCAGACCCTCAATCCATGAGGAGCAAGCTGGTGGCAGGGTAGCTGGTGATTTTGGAGCGAGGTTTGTTTGTCATTCATACCTGTAACAAATTGATACTCAGTAGGTTTTTACCTGTGCATATTTTACATAAGTGTTACTGTTGGATAAAATACAGCTTAGTGTAAACAATATGTAGAAGCTGTCCAGAAGCTTCACTTCAGTGGAAATACACTTAGAAACGTTGGATTTTAAATATCCCATTCACTGGCTAATTTTTCATAGTTTACTTATTCTGTGATAGTCATAACAACATAATTAAAAGAAATTTAAGACTGATTCTTCAAGATGTGCATATTGTTCATGTTTTCAGGAGAACATTTTCTACTTCTCTAGAGCAAAAGAAAGGGTATTTAATTCCAATAACAGTGAGTCTAATACAGCTGACAGAAAGAAGGAAAGGCTCTCTGGGGGATGAATGGATATGTGAAAGTTTTTAATTACATTTTATGTACTTAATATAATGCCTAGTTGTGAGCTGTCAGAATTTAAGAATGCTGGACAACTCTGGGATTCATGCAGCCTTTGAGATGTTTCACCCATTTAAAGAACTGGTTTAAGTAATTGAAGAACAATGGGCATTCTTGCATTGGCATAATTTTGAGCCGTTCACTTTGAGAAATGTGGAATAGGTATTAGAAATGGGAGCGTTGACATTAACTGACAGCAAGCAGAGACTTACTCTTTAGTTAGAAAACAGACTGCCGAAGTTGCTGCTTTGTGACAGAGCACTGCCTGGGGAGAGTGTTCAAGACAGGCTTTTTCTTTCCTATTGCTTGTTTTATAGTGCTCCAGGAATGGCTAGGAGCTTCTTGTGCTGTGTCATGTCTGAGCCGTTGAGGAAAGCCAGAGGAGAAAAAGCCATGGTATGTTCAGACAGCTACAAGGTACTCTCAGTGGCATGTAGCTGTGTCTTTGGCATGGCCCCAGCCTTGCAATATTTGTTTTCGCTTTAACACTTTAGGGTGCCTGCCAATGTTTTCCTGGAGAAATGTGGGTGAGAAACAGTACTCACAGCCTGTATCTTAGTAAGAAGAATAATGAATTTCATTGGATGAAGAAAAAAGCTCTCAAAATACTTTTGTATTTTGAATTGCTGTGGCCTGTTATATGTCATGGAGTAACAAATCTTCTCAAGGAGCAAAGCACGCAAGAGCTCGTCAGGTTTTCTGACTGCAGGGGCTGTTTCTAACATCTGCTGTATTAGAACAGTGCTGCTTGCTGAAAGCTTATCTTATCAAAGCTTAGACTTAGTGAGGTTATCTTGGGCACATCTCTGTGTTACCTGGAAAAGTTTGACATTTTTGCATCACTGCTGTTACTGCTAGATACCGCTGTGTTTACTTATCACTAGATCTCTTCTATTAAGTAGTTGTAAAGACTCATGTTAACATTTTGCAATCTCTTAAAGTTTCACTCTGTTTTGGTGTGGATTTTTTTTTTTTTTTTGGTATAATATAGTATGTTACCTCAACATTTAAATACTTGTATAGATGAGGAGGGGTTGCGGGAGCTGAACTTGTTTAGGCTAGAGAAGACTGATCGTGGATCTCATTAATGCGTATAAATATCTCAAAGGCGGGTGCCAGACTCTTTTCAGTGGTGCCCAGTGACAGGACAAGGAGCAGTGGCCATAAACTAAAACACAAGAAGTATCACCTCAACTTGAGGGAGAATGTCTTTTCATGAGGGTGACAGGGCACTGGATCAGGCTGCTGAGGGGGCTTGTGGAGTCTACCACTCTGGAAACATTCAGCTAACTTTGAAAAAGTGTATTTTCTAGTAACACATTGCTGCTATGGCTACAAGCAGTGTAGCAAAAAATACTACCAGTTAGGAAGAGTATGCCTCTGGTTCCATGTTCAAACTGCACTTACGGATACCTAGCTTGGTTTTGTGGTAGTTTGGCTGCTCACCTTCATGTTTGTTTTTTTTTTTTTTTTTTTACAGACCTATATTTGTATGTAGGTCAGTGGTTGAATCAGACTTCCATAGCTCATGTGCAGCTGATTGTCCTGATTTCAGCTGGGATAGAGTTAGTTTTCTTACCTAGTAGCTGGTATAGTGCTGTGGTTTGGATTTAGGATGAGAATAACGGTGATGACCTGGATGTTTTAGTAGTTGCTAAACAGTGTTTACACTAAGGCAAGGACTTGTCAGCTTCTCGCACCACCCCACCAGCGAGTTGGCAGTGAGGTGCAAGAAGCTCAGAG
This sequence comes from Neopsephotus bourkii, assembly GCF_033783945.1. Taxonomy (NCBI): domain Eukaryota; kingdom Metazoa; phylum Chordata; class Aves; order Psittaciformes; family Psittacidae; genus Neopsephotus; species Neopsephotus bourkii. The sequence continues at coordinate 1,043,416 of NW_026900600.1, forward strand.
AACACAGGCAGGCAGCTGACCTCAACTGACCAAAGGGTTATTCCATGCCTTATGGCATCATGCTCAGCATATAAACTAGGGGGAAGGCTGGCCCTTGACTGCTGTTCGGGAATTGGGTGGACATTGATCAATGGGTGATGAGCAATTGCATTCTGCATCACTTGGTTTGTATATTCTAATTATTATTACCATGTGGTTACCTTCACTTCCTTTTCTGTTCTGTTAAACTATCTTCTGTGGTTTATCTTAAGCTACAATTTTTATTCTCTTCTCTCCCATCCCACTGGGAAGGGAGGTTAGGAGGGAGCAAGTAAGTGGCTGTTGTGTTACCTGCTGGGTTAAACCATGATGGGCCTTTTTGGTACCCAACATGGGGCATGAAGGGTTGACATATCAGATATGACCAGAGTGAGTTAAACCAAATTTATTATAGACATTCATTGTCTTAGTTTAATAGTTGCTGGTCACAATGTTGATTTATTTGCTCTCAGAGTTGTTGTGCTTGTACTTAGGGTTGTAGCACCTAACTTGTTGTTTATGTTCCCTGTTGTGTTGTTTGTCGCCTCTGAGGGCTGGGTTAAGGTTATAATTTTGTCGTACTTTGTAACACTGGCTTATGATAAAGTTCCTTTTGGTGCGACAAGTCTGGTATTTGTGCTCGGCGTTGCAGTCATCTCCGTACTTCGGGAGCCATCTATCGGGAACTAGTAATAATTACATCTTTTACGTTTATTCTTACGAGAGACAGTCAACGGGGGAGACGTCTTCCTACATCTTCCCTCTCTCCTCCAGGCTAATTACAATTGCTCCTGATTATTCTGAATATCTGTGGGAAGTTGAAACCAACCTATTGCTATGTCTCCTGGATGCATTTCAAGTCGTGCTTAGGGTTAAGCAATTATTTAAGAATACTATCCAGAAATCTGCCCTTAAGCTGGGTAGTTACAAGTGGCAGGATGCGTGGGATAGTATGGGCAAATGCCTAGGACAGCTGACACCTCCAGTGGTTTGGAACAAATGCAGAATCTGGAAAAAACAGTTAAATATTTGGAAAAAGGATGCTGTTGTCCTGGCAATTTGAGAGACACAAGTCACTGCAATGTGCTGGGGCCTGGCTCATGCTCAACATTGCTCAGTACCCTCAAGAAGAGGAAAGGTCTCCGGATCTGATGACAAAACTACAGCTATTCCCACCCTAGCAACAGGCATTGCATCTGAACCAAAGAACTAGCTCAAGCCATTATCAGTTGCCCCTATGCACAAGAAGATACATTGGAAACTCATTTATAAGGGATGAAGGAGCATCTAAGAGAGAGCAGGAGGAAGAAGTGGAAGAGGCAGACTACTACTAGGGATAGAGGCAGCTGCTGACTGGGGAGGAGGAAGAATTCCTAAATGAGTGATTATCCAAATGATCCCTATCCCTGACTGAGCTGCAAGATATGTAAAAAGATTTTGCCATCATCCAGATGAGCACATTGTCACTTCTCTGTGCCAGTGTTGGGATAATGGAGCCAGTAGTCTGAAATTAGAGGGTAGGGAAGCCAAATCAATGGGATCCCTTTTTAGGGAAGGGGGCATTGACAAGGCGATTGGAAAAAGGGTACAAGCCCTCAGCCACTGGAGGCGACTCCTGTCAGGCATGAAGGGAAAGTATCCCTTTCAAGGGAGATGTTTTATGTGACCTGGGCAGGTGGACCACCTACCTTCAGCCAGGTGGAGGAGAGGGACAACTCGCATTATTGAACTGTGTGGATTAGGTGGCCTGGCATGTCACAACCACAGGAGTGTAAGGCTCTAGTAGACACCAGTGTACAGTGTACCCTGATGCCATTAAGCTATCAAGGGGCAGAACCCTTTTTTATTTCTGGAGTGACAGGAGGATCCCACAGCTGCAGAGCTTTTAAAATTAATTGTGAACATGTCTTAGTTTACTGTGTTCTTTTATGTGGCAAGGGTGTGCATGCTTTCATGCTGCTTGTTTTGAGTGCTTTTTTGTAAATATGCTATAAATCTAGTTTTAAAGGTTTGTAGAAATGGCTGTTTCTTAGCATAAGATAGAATAAAAATAAGCCTGCCACTTCTGCAGGGTTGAATATAACTTTTCTAAATGGAAAAATATGCTGTACTGTGTTAAAATTATGCAATAATAGTAATAGGGACATGTGTATTAAGCACAGTTTAGTATTTTGATCACAGCTATTAAAAATATTTTCTGCTTGTCATTTTCAGTTATGCATTTTTTTGTTTCAGTAGCAGGTACTCATCTCTCATCCTTGTCTTCTGAACAGGTTGTAACTTCTTTTTTTGTTTGTTTTTGTCAGTTTTGGTATGTAGGAGGGAAGTATGTTCATGGGGTGTCTTCAAAAGTTGGCATTATTTTAGCTGAAACACTCAAACCAATTCTGTAAGAACAGTGCTTACCAGCTATTCTTGGCAACTTTGTGTTGGTGATAAAATCCTGTTTTAAATATTTCAAGTAAAGCTGAAGGCATTTACTTAACATCATGCTTTGTGAGTCAGCAAGCACTGGGGATGTTAAGCTTCTCTTATTTCTGAAATTAATACAAAGTGTCTTGAAGCAGTACTGGTGCAGCTCTTTGACACTGATATGGAAGACATGCTTTAATAACAAAACACCAGTTAATAATGTTTCCAAGTTTCATTTTGTAGTTTTATGGTTCAGTGCTGTTTCTCTGTGCTAGGAAAGTGAGTTTCTACAGCTTGAATTGAGAAATACTGAGAAATTGTTCCCTTCATGAGTACAGCTGATAAGCTAAATAAGGTGATTACAAATTGTCAGATTATACTTGATCTACTAAAGATACTATCTTTTGTTACTTATATGTGTGAATATTACATACTACATTTTCCAGTCTCAATAAACTGACCTTTAAGTATCTGTACAGAACAAAAAAAAGCACATAATGTTCCTTTGAGAACGCGTTTGGGGAGTTAGTTCTTACAAAGATAACAGGTTTTGCTTTGGTTTTGAGATACTCAAGATTTAATTAAAGAAAAAACAGTTTTCCTGGACAACTTCTGGAGGGGCCATCCTAGTCCCAGCCCTTGCTCAAAGCGGAGCTGACTTTGAAGTTAGGAGGCCTTGCCTAGCTGAGCTTTGAATATCAGCAAGGTGGCCTGCTCTGGTGCTTAGACATTCTTTGTTAACTTTTCATCTCCCTTATGTGCAGTTGAGATTTCCCGTGCTTCAGCCTGTGTCTCTTGCACTTTATTGTTTTAGTCCATGGCTCTCAGAATTGGCTTTGTGTTCTTAAACCACTTTCAGATAGTGGGGACAAGTGGAGGGGAATGAGTACCCCCTTTGGCCTTCCCTTCTTCAGCCTGAGCAAACTTGACAGACAAAATGATGCTCTCAGTGTCTCCTGTGATATGGGCTCCTGCCGCCAAAGCATCTTAGTAGCCTGTCTTCAGTTTGTGGGTCTTTTTTCATAAAATAGACCCCTGAAACCAGACATGGTATTTTAGACATGTTTTTGTGCTGGGAGGGAGGGAATAACTACATCTCCTGATTTGCTGGCTACAGTCTTGGTAATGCAGCCTATTGTGTTACTCTTTACACCTTGCTCTTTGCCATGAGCCATTGAAGCTGCTTTCTGTCCAGCCACTTCCCAACCTCAGTGGTTACAAGGGGTATGAAGCAGTGCTTATCTTTGAGCTTTGTGATGGTCCTTTTGGCCAAGGAACTGCTATGGTGGTGCTTCTTACCTAGTTCAGTACTTACTAGAATGTTATCTCCTGCACCTGCCTTCCCCAAAAGAAAATTTGGAAATATGTTGTGCATCTCTTTTAAAAAAAGAAAAGTTGTGCATTTCTTTTAAACTGTAAAGTGGTTATGTTAATACAGTTTTGATGTGCTTATGCTAGCACAAGCTATGCTGATGTGTTGTGGAAAAGATTGTAATGTACTAATGTACTACTTGGTTATAGAAAATGTGATATATAGGAAGTACTTAATAAGAACCATTACTAGAATGCCTTTTTTAGTCTGGCAGCTACTTAAACTTCTGATTTTTCAAATTTATGAACTGGAGACTAACATGAATGATGAAAGATCTTTTCATTTTATGTGGAAGCGGTATTTTGAGTTAACTTTCTATATATCCAAGAAACTTAAATTGTTCTGTTCCCCAGCCACATCTTTCCTTGTTCATTTTCTACAGTGAATGATCTTGTGCTTTTTTTGCTGTGTTGATCAAAGTTTCTGTCCCAGTACTGTGCCTTTAATCAAGTCCAATAACTGATGTCTGCAGAGAAGCCAGAGAGTGTGACAATATGCAGAGGCGATGTTTCAGAGCGTTTCCCCAGTTTTTAAATATTGAGTTATTGGAGGGGGGGTGTGTTGTGGTGGTTTTGTTTGTTTGTTTGTTTGTTTGTTCCCCCACCCCCCCCACCCCCCCCACCCCCCCCCGAGCCATTTTCTCATCTGGACATTTTCCTATAGTTTCTGGATCTGTGCAGTATTTTTTTGCACCTATGTAAAATTTTAGCAGCTACAGAGCACTGAATAACAACTTAATATGCTGTATGATGCACCCTTTTCCTAAGTTTGCTGAGATTCCCACTTGCTAATTTTCAGACAGTGAATAGCTTGGCCCTTCTTATGTCTTTAATGTCACTTGCAACCATATAAATATGTTAAATCCCTTCTTCAATCTTTGTCACGGTGAATAAGCCTATTCTTTGTAGTTAATCTTCAGAAGCAAGGTGTTCCGTATGCTTGCTCAGCTTTATTACTGTCAAAAAAAGAGGGGCAGACAGAAGGCAGAGGGAGGGAGAGTTTAGGAAAAGAATTGATCTGATGAGGACAAGCAAAAAAGAGAAAAATGAAGAGAGATACCTTGTAGGTATGTATCATTCCGTCTCTGTCATTACTCAGTACCAAATCACTGAGAAAAGGTGATGTAATGGAGATGTGGTATTATTCAACTTTTCCCCTGCAAGTTAACAAATTATTAGGCTAAATATAATGCATGATAAATTACATGCAAGTGTAAGAGTGTGAACGAGTCTTTTGCAGTTACAGGAGGTACAGCTTGGCTTGCATAGGCTTCTGTGAGACTTGGTGACTGGGTGTGGGTATGTTTCTATGTTGTTAAGCATGCAGAATAAAAAAAGTTTAGCTTGGTGATATACCTGGTCTACTACTTGTAACTGATGACACTTCATCTGACTGCTCAGCTGAGAGGTGGTTATTTCTTGAGATGTCTTACTTCAGGGGATTCTTGTCCGCCTGCATCCATTGGAGTCCTGACCCTATCACATACTGTGAATTCTTTTTTTCTGCATAATGAAGATGTCTATTTCAGTGTGTATTTTTCTAGCTTAATACTATTCCTAAATGTTGTGACACACATTTGATTTCACTGTTACTTAATGGGAATATCAGGACATAAACTTGCATTAAAGTAGCTTGCGTTAAAGAAAGTCTGGTTATCAGTCATAGCATCGAATGATTACGTGACTCTGAAATGAAAAACTACCCCAAAACAAGCTTTTGATAGCTATGGAAATATGAAAATGTGGCTGTCTTCAAGCTTGTGCCCTCAGCTCCCGAAGTGGACTCATACTAAACTTTCTGCTTTGACTCCTGTGACCACCTTTGCAGTGTCCATGGTGCTCTCTTAATGCCTGTGTATTATCATGCCTTCATTCCCTTCTTGTGGTCTGTCCTACTGCAGAACACATTTGGCTTCTTCTCACATCTCTCTCCATTTGGCAAGCACCAGCATGTGTTATGGCTGGTTTGGAGCTAGGCGAGTGCCTCAATTGACCAGTTGATTGCTGCTGCTCAAAACGGATGAAAGCCAAGTTCTGTTTCCCTTTTCCACAATGTAACTGCTAATTTGTATGTCTTGCTTCTAGCCAGCAGCCCATTTCTGTGAAACTTAGAAGAACTCGGTGTCTTTGAGACCTCTGTTTCTCTGTCAAATTTGGCTGAAATTGGCCTGCATGATTAGAATTCATCAGTGTGACAGGGCTGCCAGATAGACTGCATAATGTATAATCATTGCTTTCTAAGGGTAATTGAATTCAACTGCATGTAAGAAACTTCTGGTTTTGTCTGCTGAAACAAAAATGAAGAAATCGGACTTTGTATGAAATGATTTATTTAACCTGTGAAGTGTTTGCTTTTTCCAAGTACTGAATACAAAAATGAGGCAGGATGAAGATGGCAAAAGTGCCTGTCTTCTCTTTCTTATGCTTAATTAGCTCAGCAGTGAGATTGTTTCAGCATAGGTGAAATGGATACCAGCTTGTGCCCTGGGGACTTGAACTATGCATTCTGCCTCCTCTGTGAGAGTGCTTTGTCTGTAAATCCCTAATATACACATGGTGAAAGTCTCTTCTTTGATTCATTCAATGTTTTATAAATAACCAAACTTCCTTTAGAGTTGCCGTAGCATCTCGGGCAAATTGTTTCTTAGGCTCAGTGAGTCAGTCAGTCTAGTTTGGTGGTTGTTTTTTTTTCTTTCCTTTGTGTGTATTTTAACATTTGGAAAAACTTAAACAGGAGGAGTTGACAAAGGCTCAGATACCTAGCACTGAAACTGTGGAGAGATGCTAACGTTCATGCAGTGCTGTGATTTGAATTCTTATTTTTATACACGATGTTATTTGTTGTACAATTACCCACTGCAGTTATTCTTTTCTAGGAAAATGTGCAGCTGCAGTAAAGTGCTTTTAATCCTTTCATGTCTTCAGAAGCAGAAACTAAGCTCATAATTCCACTTCAGCTTGGAAGTGACTATTTCTTGAAAGGCTTGTGAGGTAGATAAAATTTCAGCAGGTGCAGAAAAGATTTTATCAGAACTTGTCCAAAACAAAAAGGGCTGAGGAGGATGTTCTTCTTTTATGATTTAGTTTATAGGGTTTATATTAGTTATGGGTGGATGATTATCCTTCAAAGCATAAGAGAATAATTTTTGAAGGACATTCACTTCATAGAAAATTGAAGTTTCAGCACATCTTATCTTGATTTGAGGCAGTGTCTTCAAAATAAGGAAGATGATGGTCCTAAACACTGCTTTGCAGATTTCACTTTTTCATCACATTATGAGGCACCGTGACTTGTCCTAACTTGAATTAGTAATGTGGCTCTCCTCTCCCTGGGAACCGGAACACAGAACTTAACTTCTGTGTTTATCCTGATGCATTAGTTTTATTCACTGTCACCTCCTCCCTTAATTTGTCAGAGATCAACAGTAAGTGCATACTGAGGTGTTTAGCTTTTAATACTGCAGGCAGAAGTAGACTGGAATTTTCCTGTCTGAAAATTGTAAGGCCAAAGAACCTGAAATATCAAGATGAGGGGCAGGTATTAATGAAGGATGACAGAATTGTAAGACAGTCAAATTTCAAATGACATGGATATTGGCAAAACACATAGTAAAGGGTTTGTACTGGTTGTGGAAGAATAAGATGATGCCTAGTTCAGGAAAGAATCTGTGAGTAAAAAGGGAGTTCTATGATCAAATTTGTATGGACAAAGCACTGTGAGTCATGGCTGTTTGACCAGTCTTCCGAAACCCCAGATTTTCTGCTGTCAAATCACTAACTTAACTTCTCAGTAGTAAATAGTGTAATAGTCATGCCAAGTGCAGGCAGTGACTCTTGATCTTTCAAAGAGTTGTCAGTAATGTCAAAGAGATGGGGGCAGTCATATTTGTGGAGAGGGATATGAAAATGGTCTTCCGAAGAATATATATATATATTTTTATTTTATTTTTGAGTAGACATTGGCTGGATTCTTAAATCTGTAGAGACAAAATAAATAGTTGGTTGTAAGGGGTAAGCATAGTCTGAGTGTATGGCAAGACAGAAGCCTTTAGTGAGTTGTTTAGGTAGGCATTTACAGCTTGTCAGTGGAAAACAGAGAGGGGAAAAGGGTATGCCTTCTATTTAATCTCTTGGTTGACTATATAAAAAAACCCTGTATTCAATGTGAATTAAAGATGTATCAAAAATATTTCTTTAAGGTCGTGAGGAAGTTTTGTAGCATGTATATAGCTGGCATCATGACATAAGTAAAATTGTGGAATCTTAGGATAATTTATGCTGCAAGGGACCTTTAAAGTTCATCTAGTCCAGCCCCCCTGCAATAAGCTGGGCCATGTTTACCTAGATCTGGTTGTGCAGAGCCCCATCCAACCTTATCTTGAATGTTTCCAGGGATGGGGCTCCCACCACCTCTCTGGGCAATTTGTGCCAGTATTGCACCACCCTCATAGTAGAAAATGTCTTCCTTCTTTCTAGTTTGAGTTTACCTGCTTTTTGTTTTAAAGCATTCCCCTTTGTTCTGTTGCAACCGGCCCTACTAAAAAGACTATCCCCCTCTTTCTTAAAGCTGTTTTTAACTACTGAAAGGCTGCTATAAGGTCTCTCTGGAGCCTTCTCTTCTCCAGGCTGAACAAACCCAACTCACTCAGCCTGTCACCTTCTAGGCCATTTCTGTGCCCCTCCTCTGGACCTGCTCCAGCTGGTTTAGCCGATCTATGTTTTTCCTGTACTGACTCCAGAGGTGAGTTGCAGTACTGCAGGTACTTACCAGAGCAGAGGGGTGGAATCGCTTCCCTTGACCTGCTGGTCATGCTCCTTTTGATGCAGCCCAGTATACAGTTGGCGTTCTGGGATGTGAGCACACACTGCTGGGTCATGTCCAGTTTTTCATTCACCAGTAGCACCAGGTCCTTCTCCATGGGGCTGCCTTCAATCCCTTCTGTCCCTCACCCGTACTGATAAGGAGGTTGCCCTGACCCCATCTGCAGGACCTCGCATGAGGTTCACACTGGCCCACTCATCTTGGCCCCGTCTGATGGCATCCCTTCCCTTAGGTGTGTCAACCACACCACTTAGCTTTGTATTGCCAGAATAGAAAAATGGCAAGCCAAATGTTAATTGCTTTGTCTGAGCATACTTAGAGCAGTACTCTTTACCTGTTTCCCCATAATTGAGTCTCTATGTAACACTTTGGTGATGATCTGCTTATTTCTGGACAGTGATTGAGAGAAGACTGCTTTGCATCATATGCAGAAGGCTGAGAAGTGAAAGGGTAGAAGGAAAAGCTGTATGAGGAGAGCTGGAGTTGGGATTTTTCAGAAGTGTGGAGCTTATGACTATTGCACATTTGTTGCTTACTTCTAAATTTGTATGAAAATGCTAATTACTCAGACAAAAAAGAAAGTGTGATTGCTTCAAGGAGGGCATTCAGAGGTAATGGCTGTCCATGTGATGCTTTAAACTAAAATCTAACTGCACTTAATTCATACTGTAAAAGGAAGATAATGTCATCTCACCTTACTGAAGCCTTTGAAAGCAGTCTGAGGTATTTCATACTGTTCACTTGGATTCTCTGGTGACAATATCCTAACAATAATAACCACCACCAAAAAAATCTTAAGGGTAGCATAATTTTGTATTTATTGTGGATTGCAAATAGTAGTTTTTGAAAATGAATGTGCATGTTATGGTGTTGCCTGTGCCTGAAGTGGAGTATATAAATACACATAAAAAGACTGTTTATGAAACCTCAGTGTGACTTCTAATGTTTATGTTTTCTCTCTCTTCTGGTATTGTTTTTGAAACCTTCATGTGTCTTTAATATAATTTTTGTGTAGTAATATATAGATTTTGAAAGAAACCTGCAGTTTTTCAATATAGCCCATTGGATAAGTTATTGAGAGCTTTATTTTTCTATTGCTGAATTATATGAAAGTACAGTTGTAAAATCAACTGGAGAAAGAGGAATTTTCTTGTGGTGCACATGGGATGAAACAGAGTAGCGATTTGTAAGAATTTGCCTTATCACTACTGTTAACTGGCTGCATACTGCTTATGGCAAACCTGAGTTACACAGAGTAGAAATTTAGGTTGGTGTCTCTTAGTGAAAAAATAGTTTTTTTTTTCTTTTTCTGACAAGACGCATTAGTGGACATTCAGAGATACTACAGTTACGTGCATTATTTGCTTTTCATAGGTTTCTTTAATGTTGAGGCAGTCATTTACATTCTGGTGGTAAATATTCACGACTGGAGTATGCAAGCATAAGAGTTGCAGAGTTCTGTGTGCTTGGAGATGGTGATTTCCAGAAAGGATGTCATTCAGTCATCTCGACTTTCACTGTCTGCCTTCTGCATGCTTCTGGAATTTATTGCAGCCATCAGTGCTGTAGGTGTAAAAGTAACATAAAGTTTGAAATAGCAGTTTCCCTGAAATCATCCAGATCTGTCTGGATTATTCTTGGTGAGCCGACAAGTTCAGTCATTGGTGGAGGGTGGCAAAATTATTTGTTAGCTTCTCGGGCAAGTCTACAAGTCTGACTGTGTAGTATCTGCTTCTGTCTTTTTGTTGGAGAAAAGAGTAGGAAGCACATGTATAGTTGCTTCTAAGATGAACTTGTTCTTGTACAGTCAGGAAATGGGAGAATTTCTTGGGATTCTCAGAAGACTTTGATTTTATGTGTATATGTATTTATATATACAAACGCGCGCGCGCACACACACACACTTCAAATTGTTATTTCTCAGGAAAGAATTTTCCCTAGCATTATGATTCTGCATATTTTGCAGAGACTTTATCTCTTCTGGGATACTTAAGGCTTATTTTAGAGTTGTGTTCGATATTGGGTGTATCTTAGCCTGTGGTTCAGGAAGTACAGCTCTTGTCTTGATGCCTGTTGTCAAGGATTTGTAGTCCAGTAGTTATGCTCCAACAATAGCAACAAGTTTAGTTCTCTGTCCAAATTTAGTTGTCTGAAATGTAGATGCTTCTGTTGAGCTGATTGCTGTCAAGTCTCCATTAAATTTACAGGAATAATCACTTCTAGAAGGCCATTCATCTCTTTCTAAGCTAGGAGCCCAAGATAAGGAAGACAGATCACTGTGGTGAATACAAATGGAACAGAGTGACTTGTTCACATTCAAACACCTAGCTTAACCTGTGCAGTGAGGATCACTCAATCTCATCAGAACTGTTCGTATGGCACCTGTTCAGTTGTAGATTGCTTTTACCTGTGTCTAGCTGTGTAGATTTTGCATATCTATGTATATTAAAAAATACACACACACACATACACATACACACACATTGGGCCATGTCTAAAGAAGAGCAGCGAAACTGGTGAAGGGTTCAGAGCACAAGTCGTATGAGTAGCAGCTGAGGAACTGGGGTTGTATAGTCTGTTGAAAAGGAGGCTCAGGGCAGACCTTGCCACTCTCTACCACTACCTGAAAGGAGGCTGTAGTGAGGTGGGTGTTGGTCTCTTCCCAGCTAATAAACAATAGGACAGCAGGTAATGGTCTCAGGTTGTTCCAGGAGAGGTTTAGGCTGGATACTAGGAAAAATTTCTTCATCAAAAGGGTTGACAAGCACTGGAACAGGCTGCCCAGGACAGTGCTGGAGTGACCATCCTTGGAGGTATTTTAAAGAATATGTGTAGATATGTCACTTAGGAGCATGGTTTAGTGATGGACTTGGCAGTGTTAGGTTAACGGCTGGACTTGGTCTTAAAGGTCTTTTCCAGCCTAAATGTTTACATATAAATGTTTCCTTTTTAATTTTAAGTAGGCCCTTATTATGTGCCCTTGAGGCTCTGGAGGTTTGGATGAGTTAGTGGTGTGTGCTTCATCTTTTGGCTCTGGAGGCCCAGTTCAGGGGGTCTGTGATGATTCATAAAATGTCCCTCTACAACTGAGTTTTTTTAAAGGAGTATTCGTTTTCTGGGTTATTTAGCCATAGTTAAGATGGATGTGTAATACAGTCCAGTGGTTCTTATATTTTTACTTTTTTTTTTCCATGGTAGACAATATTAATTGGTTTTGCTTTTTAATTATGTTTCTAATTACAGCAACAGATGTAATAAATCACTTTATATAAAACAAATGTGCTTTTTCATGTGCTTTTTTTTCATGTGCTTTTTCCTTGGACATAGAGGAAGCTAACAGAGGAAGGAGCATGGTTTTGTGTGTGTGATCTTTGCAGTATTTCTGAACATGAGGTGTAGCAACTGTGTTGCTTCGAATGTTGAACTGTTGATTGAGAGACTCCAAATTTGCTCATGAAAATATCCACTTTTTGTCTCTGAATGCATCATACCACAAATTCAATTTTCCTGTCAGTGCTTTTGTGAGGTAGAGGAATTTTGCTATCGCTCTTCTACGGATGGCAGCTGTGGCAGAGGCTTTGTTTTCTGATTGTAAGTGAAGAGGGCAGTGTGCCCATGTGAGCTGAGTGCCAAATCCTGTAGGCACGAGGGCTCAGTTATATTACCTGACAGGCAGGTGTCTAATGCTGGCTGAGCCTAAGGGCTGGCAGGTAGGACACACAATGTACAGGAATCTGGTCTGCATCCGAGCTGGAATCTGTTGGTGTCTCAGTACTACTAGGTACCTTAATAGAGAGCTCTTTAAATTAACCACATGGAGATTTCAAAATTTGTGTTACTGCAATACCTCAACTTTTGGCATATTCTTGTAATGTTTTGATGCTACAGTTGCCTGGGGAATATAAAATCTTCAGTCTGAACTGAGATATTTCACATGAATTCTTCATACCATTATCTGGTAAATGAATTTATTTTCAGCATAGGCTTTTTAATTTGGTAAAAACCATGCAGCATCCCCTGTTGAAGTTCTTGTTTGTTTGACTTAAAGTATGACAACTTGTGTATTGGTTTTCCATGCCAAGGTTTTGGTAGCTGGAAGGCTACAGGGGTGGCTTCTGTGAGAAGGTGCCAGAAGCTTCCCCCGTGTCTGAATAGAGCCAATGCCAGATGGCTCCAAGGGGCCCACTGCTGGCCAAGGCTGAGCCCATTAGTGATGGTTGTAACACCTCTGGGATAACATAGTTAAGAAGAGGGGAAAAAAAATCCTACACAATGGCAACTCAACTGCAGCTTGAGAGAGGAGTGAGAACATGGGATAGAAACGACTCTACAGGCATCAGGGAGATGTTCCAGGCACCAGAGCAGAGATTCCCCTGCAGCCTGCAGTGCAGACCATGCTGCGGCAGGCTGTGCCCTGCAGCCCATGGAGGTCCATGGTGGAGCAGGTCTCCACCTGCAGCCCATGGAGAGCCCCATGCCAGTGCAGGGGGATACCTGGAAAAGGCTGTGACCCCATTGGAAGCCTGTGCTGGATCAGGCTCTTGACAGGACCTGTGGCCTTGTGGAGAAAGGAGCCCACGCTGGAGCAGGTTTGCTGCAGAACTTGTGACACCATGGGGGACTCAAGCTGAAGCAGTCTGTTCCTGGAGGACTGCACCTGGTGGAAGAGGACACAGGCTGGCAGAGCTTGTGAACTGCAGCCTGTGGCCAAGATTTGCACTGAAAAAGTTCACGGAGGACTGTCTCCCGTGGGAGGGACCCCACATGGGAACAGAAGAGTGTGAGGAGTCCTTTCCCTGAGAGGGAAGGAGAGGAAAAGACAGGTGTGTGATGAACTGAGCACAACTTTCATTCCCTGTCTTCCTGCACTGCTGGGGTGGGGAGGAGGTAAAGAATTTGGGAGTAAAACTAATCCCAGGAAGAAGGGAGAGGTGGGGGAAGGTGTTTTAAAATTTCATTTATATTTTCTCATTATCCTACTCTTATTTGATTGGTAATAAATTAAACTGATTTCTCCCAAGTCCAAGTCTGGTTTGCCCATGATGGTAACTGGTGAGTGATCTCTCCCTGTCTTTATCTCAGCCCACAAGCATTTTGTTATATTTTGTTTCCCCTGTACAGCTGAGGAGGGCAGTGATAAAGCAGCTTTGGTGACACCCACCACAGCTTAGTGCCAAATTTTTCTGTAGCTCACTGAGTTGTCTGCATTGTGCTCATTATGCTGTGAGTTGTCATGAGTGACATTACAGGTAAATGTAGTAGCAGATATGTAGGTATATTTAATGGGAAATTGAATGTATACTTATGTTTATGTATTGCAGTTCATTCTTACTGCTTAGATTTTTTTTTTTTGTTTTGCTTCTCTCCTGTAGTTATAGAAAAGAATGTAAGACTAAACTAAATATGAAAGTTTCAGTCCTAGTTAAGCAGGCATAATTGTAGTTCTAAACCTTCTGGATGTTTTGTACCTGAATTAGGGTTGTGACAGGTGGAAGCAGGGTCACAACAGTGAGCAAAAATATCTTTTTGTTAATTTCGTAATAGCTTTCAACAGTGCTCTGAATTATCTCAGCTGTAATTATATAAAATGAACTGGATTTCATACTGAATGCTGGATGTGATGCTGAAAGTTAGTTAGCAGTATTAAAATGTCAGAGGAGAATTAAAGCTGAGAAACGCACTTATTCCGAGCTTGTAAAAGCTGCTCTGGTGCTGGGACACCCATTTGTGTCTCTTCCCCATACCACAGCATATTTGCAGGGGAGCTCAGGTGAAGATAAGTGTTGACTTAAAAATCTTTGTTTCTCACTAAAAGATATCTAACATTTTACAGTCTCTGTTTTGAGGCATCAAATTTGGTGTACACTGTACATCCCTTCCTATAGAGGGGATTGTTTCTTATGTACTGCCACTGAAAAAACTCTTCTTCCTGGGTGGCAGTAACAGTAAGGGCCTTTTGCTTTATGGTATTTTCTCCTGGTTTTGGATCCATCCCAGTGTAAGTTCTGAGTAGAAAGGAGCTATGTTTATTTTTGTTCATCCTGTATGATTTTTACTTAATGCTCTGAAACCTTATTTTGTTACCATCCAGATGTATATGTGTGTGTATATATATAATTAATTTTTTTTTTAATGTGTATTAATTTTAGTCATCACAGACGTTTTCACATCAGGAGAGATAAGTGTCTTCAACAACACTTACAGTAACCTGTAAGTAGGTGGAGGGGGTAATGGAATAGAGGAATTAAAGGAAGAGGTAATGAATTTGGAAAAAGTAAAAATACTTTTGGGCTTGGAATCTGTTCAGTTTTTAACAGTAAGCAAAATGTAAGGTAAACCCAGACCAATACAGTTTTTCTGGTTCAGCAGCTAAGCTTGTGTACTTCTTATCTCTTTGGTGGAGGGAAAGGGAATTTAGCACCAAGTACACAAGGAGAGGAAAAGGCGGCAGCAGGGGCACTCTTTCCTTGAAGATTGTGCCTGAGACTTAAGGGTGTGTTACTTGATTCATGAAAAATGATTTTTTTCTTGGTGAGTGGGAGTTTTGTTTATTGATTATTTGAATTGCTTCTGTGGTAGAGGAGCTTATGTTTGTCTGGGGAGTTTTTCTCTAGATGTTGAGCCTCTCAAATGTGAATACTCCTATGCTTAGCGTGTCCTGGTCTTAGGAATCTTATAAATCTTCATGAGTGCTACATCTGTGTTTAAAATTGAGAAATTATGGTCTGAAATGTTTTGCCATGGCATGATATTATCTTGTACTTAGCAGAGGGAGGTAAACATCAGTATACAGGTGCATATCAAGCAATGCAAAGCTGTTCCAGTATGCTGAAAATTAACTTGCTTTTAGTTTATTGCATTCTATTTTTAGTAGGATGAGAATAGGAATAGCCCTTTGCTCTTACTTAACTTGGGCTCGCAAGTCAGCATTTTTCTTTATGGGCTGTAAGAGGGCAGGTTAGAACCAGCATATTTCATACATCTTGATTAAAAAGCTTGATAAATGTGCCTTAAGAAGGTTGTCAAACCCCTATACTTCCAGTGAAATCCAGTTACCTCCTGGGAACTTGTAGGAACTGGGATTGGGGAAATGTTCTGAGTTGTTGAACAAGCTTGAAGAGTGTTTTTACAAGCTAATGTATTTTACAGTGCAAATATAGCACTTTGTTAAATGAAGGGAGTGGATTTACCTTTTGTAGTTAAAGGTGGTTGTAGCTGCTTGAGCTACCTGCAAGCTGCTCTTTTGATGGCAAAGCCTGCTGCATCTCCATATAAAGGATTTGGACTGCCACTGAGAGGTTCCAGATAATCTGTGTCCTGAATTTTACTACTATGGATAGGCATCGTTTCCTTTTCCCCCTCCTCCTGCCCCCTGGTAAGGTATATTTGTTAGTTCTTACTGTGCTGGTGCAGCCACCTGCATTCGTCATAGCAACAATTTTGCTGTAAGGTGCTGCCAGCAACCACTTGGCTGACATCCCACAACAAGAATAGCCTGCATGCAAGTTCTGATGCCAAATCATGCGTAGGTTAACCTTTGTAACCCATCTCAAATCAGTGTACGTTGTCTCTGGGGAACAAATCTGGCCTATTTACAGGAATACTCTGCCTGTATTAGGTGGCTTGCATCAAAACTACGCAATTAATGCCTCCAGCAGTTGTTGCCGAGAAGCTTCCCTGCTGTGAGGCAATGCCTGTGAGAAACTGCCCTTGTAGAAAGTAAATCGGTTTTCCCCTTAAGACACCTCATGACTGAGTCATTGAATATGGAAGTACCAGTAAGATGTCTATCAGTGAAATAGTGTCATGTGCAAGAACAACTTACAGTTCATGTTCACTTTCATCTGACATATGACATGAGTGGTACTAGCAACATTTAAACGAAAGATGTTGTGGCCTGTGATCCAGGATGTCATGGGAGGACTGTAAATACTGCAAGACATTCTGTAAGCTGTCATCAGTTACATTTCAGATGCCATACTTGAATGCTAGCACTTAACATAGTATGATGGTCCAGCCACTAGCAATTAGCACAGAGGAAAGTTTAGATGGCCAGATATTCTCCAAAATTTGAACAGTGGGACAAATCTTTAGAGACAAAAGGTGGTAAATGTTTTCTGGTTGTTTTTTCTTTTTTGTTCTCTTCCTTTCCCTCCCCTCCAAGTTGCTTTAATTATGTGAAAATAGTCTTTTCTTCCCAGAAGAAGAAAATTCTTTGTCTCCCCTTATAATAACTAAGTGTACAAGGAACAGGTTAAAATATTACTGAATGAATTACTCTTCCTTTCTCACTTTGTCTTTGATCTATTCATCTGGATTGTCTTCATCCATGATTAGGTAAAAATTGTTGGCCTATAGTTGGGTAACAAGATGACCTTCAAAATACCTACTTTTACCTATATGTAAAATTGCATGATTCACACTTCTGTAATGGGGCAGTGGAAGAACACTGGTCAAAAGGATTAATGAGCTTTAGCCATTGTTACTATTCCCTTAGATACTTTCTTTCCTGCAAAAATGAGGATCTTAAAACACTCAGGCTCGTATTGTGCTCTGTAAACAGCTTAATGGTTTTCCAGTGTTTTTTTTATTAAACAAATGTAATAGGATGGCAAGGTACCACAAGCAGATTTAAGAAACTAGGCATGACAAGTTTAGACAAGGAAAGAACAGTACTGTCTTGTATCTTTAATGAAGCTTTTCAGGTTTTTAGGTACTTAAGAGAAAATGTAGTTTATATACAGCAGACACAGTTGCTTGTAAAATGGGGGATTACTTGAAGTATAAGACAATATCTAACTTGAAGGGTTGCAAGTGCTTCAGCAAGTTTTTAGAATTTAAAATGAACTTGGAAAAAAGCGTGGAATGGAAGGAAACAAAAGCAATGTATTTCAGTAGGTTTAACACAGGTTATTTTGTGAGTGTAGGTAGGACTAGTGACCTGCACATCACAGGGTTCAGAAGAAGTAGTTCTGCAGAAAAGTACTTTCAGCTTTTTCTCAAGTTTTTTATACACCACTCAGAGCATGATGCAGTATCATGCTGTTAATTGGGGTATAGAAAGCAACTGTTCAGTCATAAATTAAGCATAGCATTTGTAAGATACCTGATATTTCACTTTGGCCAGCATCTCAAGGCATTAGCTGGAGTCTGTGAAGTCTGGGTGCAGCAGGATATAAAGGCGTGTTGTTGAGGAGGTTGGAAGAGAGGAAAAGAAGACCTAAGTAGAGAACTAGAACACAACATGACCTTTTAGGGAAGGCTAAAAGAGTTGAGGTAGTTTAGTTTAAAATGAGAAGTCTGGCAAAGTCAAACCTTTAAAGATTTAAAAACCATGCTCTCTTCTCATAGCTGTCTATAATACTATAAGGACAGTAATGGTCATGGTGTGGTCAAGGAATGTACACCTGACTGCTATAGCTACTTCTGGACCTACCTCTACGAAGTATGTTTGAGTAAATTTATTTTGCTTGTAAGATTAATGTGTGACCAATACTGAAAAGAAAAAGGTTGTTCAGTAGATAAATCACTATAGGATTTATAGTCTAGCACATAAATCCTGTATATGAGAGTGTAATAATACTGCAGTAACGTGGAGAATGGTGTGTACTTTCAAGGAAGTGTTTTTGTATCATGGATTTTTTTCTTTGAGAATATTGTGAACTGTCCGTCTGAAAGCTGTCTTGTCATATCTCAGTCATAAAGCCCTGGTATCTTACATGCCTTCTTGTATATCATTACATGAGATCAGCTTACATATTTTATGCAGTCCTTCAGTTTGAGAGTAAGAACGGTTTAGATCCATGGGGAGAAGGAAGATAGGGAAGGACAAGAAGTAGAAGTGAACCCTTTTGATGTTAAAAGTGCTATGCATGCTTATCTTATGGCTTTAGTTATTTTAGATAAATGAGGAAACATATCGCCCCCGTGGGTTATTTAATGTTGACAAATAGTGGCTATACCTACAATGTCACTACTTGAAGACAAAATGAACAAAAAGCAGGCAGGATAGAAAGGAGAATATCTACAGAGATCCTTGCCTTTGTAGCTGTCATTGGTAAGGTGAAATCTCAAAGCATATAGTAAGGTTTTGCAGAATTTTTTAGCCGGTGCTAGTGATAAACTCAGTTACTTTCGCAGTATAAGCTTTGAGGTTCAGAAGACTGAAAGAAAAAAGTTGATTTTTGATAATTAGGAAGTATATCTAAAGCAGGTCATGGACTTCAGCAAGAACAAATACTTCAGTGATTATTTTATGAGGTTAAAAATTGGTGATTAACTCATGTTTGTGGTGTTGTTGGAGCTGTTTTTTTCATTATCTGAATTTTGGTATGGTTAATGCAATATACTTTTTGCTGCCATGCTTAGTGCTTCAAGCTTTTAAATATTTCTTTTTGGCAGAGAACTAGTTGTTTGATGGTAGACTTGGCTTTTCTATGCACTGGAATGCCAGAGGCATCACAGCCTCACTTTGTACCTTGCAATAATAATTTAACATAAACACTATAATTGCTATATTTACTTTCATTTTACAAGCTGGGAAAACATAGTTATAAATTATATGAATTTAGAAGGCAGTAGCATCAGCTTGAGTGCAGGAGGAATAGAGAAACAGTACTAAATTGATTTAAAAATGAAATAACCAAGGTGGTTCTGGAACTACATATTGAAAAGTATATGCTTATGAAACTGCAACCCAAAATTTGTCAGCAAGATAATGACTTAAAATTCATGCTGTTTTACACCCAATCAAGGTGTGGGCTTTTGGGGGGGGGTTGGGGTTTTTTGGTCATTTTTATGTCATCAGGTTACTGCTGGTAATTCTTAATTACTCAATAGCCTTATTTTTCTCCACATCCTAATTTTAATCCTTTCTTTTGTGCCTGTCTTGAATAAGAGAATAGTTTCTGTGGCTGAAGGGCTTATGTCTGGACAAGATTTCCAGTGCTGAAGTCCAATTAAAGCCATCAAAGATGATGGTTTTAGGGGTGCTGTTTGTTATCAAACTGCAGACTTACATCATTTAGTCAACTAAGTCTTGGTGGTATCTTAACTTTGGGGTGATTGGTGGTGTAGGTAGATTGGAATGAATTGCTGTATTCCCACCAGGTATTGAGCAAAGCATCCTTAAAAAAAATCCAGCCAAAGAAAATCTCTAAATACCAATTCCAAAACTGCATTTGCATGCTTAAAAGTGGCTATATAACACTTAGAACTTGTAGTTGTGACTGTTTGGGGGGGACAACAAATCAATAAGTAACATGAAGATTCAATTGCCTGCATTTATGTATGCGATAGCTTCTCACAGATCTGTTTCAGCATAGGGGGCATTATTGATTCTCAACTCCTCCTCAAGTCATCAGCTGATGAAAATACATCCTGAGTTCCTGTACAGTAAATTACTACTTCATTAGTTGTGTTGTATATGCTCAGAGCTGGTCTTGGTTAATTCTTTTCCGGCTTTTTATAAAGCTGAGCTCTGTAAACTGTCATGTAATCAGCTTGGTTACACAGAGGTCTGCATCAGCTGTTTAGTGCATATCTTACAAATTTTAGTAAATTATGGTATTAAATTGTAAAAGAATTTTAACATTTGAAGGCGTATTTCTTGAACCTATGCTGATGCAGCAGTACAAACTGCAACAGTTTATACTCTCAGAAAGGTAGAAAACCTACCACATACAGTATTAGATGTATTCTGAACTGGGATTTGGTAACTATCTCTTTTCCACCAGTATTAGCAACTGACCTGAAATTTCTCTTGTACTTAAGTGTAAAATGTATGTGTTAATTATTTACTAAAGGATAACAGAATCAATTTATAGAAGCTAAATAGCTTTTGCTCTATGGTATGAAAGGAAGCAAATAGGACACTCACCTGAAGGGCCAACAGCAACATCTGTGGATTTGTGCTGTAGTTCCAGTTAAGAATTTAAAGCCATGGAAGTAAAAGTAATATATATTTATATGTATATAAACCCAACATGGAAATACAAGTAAAGTACATTACCTAAAGGAGGCATAACTTTAGGTTATTTAAAACTAAGTCTGTATGTTTGCATTTTAAAATGTAATGTTCAGGTACAGTTCAAATTGTACTGAGTTATTGAAATAACAGAAAGGTTGATTTGAAGACATCTTAATTAAAGCTTTTGCTCCAAAAAGGACTCTAGATCAGGTCAGCTGTAGCTTTGCCTAGCTGTATCTTGAAGAAGTCCGAGGACTTCTCCAGCCCCTCAAGGGAACCTGTTTCTGTGCTTCACTGCATGGCCTGTAGTAGGAGTCTACATTAAAAATTAAACAACTCATAATTTTCAGCTTTTTTAACCAAAACTTACGTACAGCAGCACTATTGCTTAGTAATTCTGTTTTAAGTTGCATTGTTCTATAATGTTGTCTTATATTGTTTAGAAAATGGATCTTAGTATTCTTTGTGTATTTTGGACTGCTACTGAGCCATGGGTTAGTGTCCAGAAAATAACCATGTGACTGCATACTTTTTCATAAAGGACAACTGAGCTAAAGCTCAGTTGTTTTCCTTGAGCAGTAGTTTGTGTTTTTTAATGCTGAAATTCACTTGATGTCTTATCCTATGGTCACAGGGGGCAGTGATTTTTGGTGTCATCTAGAACCATGGATAATCATCACCAGTTGGCACCTTGCTATCCAGGCTTTTGTCTTAATGTTTGGTGTATGGAATGGAAACCCGTGGGATAATCGCTGTTAACTAATCCTCTAGAAGAGGAACCACTCTATTGATATTCCTTCTTACTGTGTCTTAATATGTGAGGAAAAAGGATTCTTCTTTCTTCTTGTGCCTTAACAATTCCGTTTCTTTAAGAACCTTTGGTGAAGGATCTTACCAGAACTATTTCAACACCATTATTTCCACCCCCTACTCCCCGCCTCCTTTCCTTTTTCACACACTTTTCTTCATCTTTCAGAGAACTATAATAGCATGGGTGGGACATTTTATATCTGCCAGAAGTATCTTCACCTGCAAGCTCATAGGGTTCTCACAAGCCTACAGATTCTGATCTCTCTTATAATCTCTCTCATGATTTTTTTTTTCATATGGGTCTAGGGAGCTCTTAGGATTTAATGTAATTACTCCTTTTAAAAATATTGTATGTTTTACTGTTTTCCATTCTTCTGGAAGAAATGTTTATTTAAAGCATGTCAACAGTTTTGTATTTTGGCTTTTCTAGAACTCTTGGGTGAATACTCGGTGTTCCCAGTGGGTTTTGTTGTTATTGTTGTATTTATTCTAAGACCTTTTTGTATTGTGCAATCAGCTTGAGAACTTTGCTTAGATGTGGGGAATAACTTCAACAATAACTGAAGTTTGGAAACTTTCCAGTCTCTGTAGAGATTTATTTTTTTGAAATAAATGTTAAAAAAAAAAAAAGAAGCTTGTGTATTACAGCTTTTTCTTTATTAATCCTTCTGCATCTTGGTCCTTTATCAGCCTTGTCATCTGTGAGGTTTCTTGCATATGCTTTGAAATGTCTTCATTATTAGCTTTTATCAAATTAATCCTTCAGAATACTTTTGCTCAGTCTTTTAATTTTTTGTTGTTGTTGTTTGGTCAGCATAATTAACCTAATTTTTCATTTGAAGCATGTCCATAAATTTTTGGCTTTTAAATGTAATGTTTGACACCCTTTTACTGTTTTGTCTATGTCATCAGTAATAATGGCTTTGTGACTTCCCAGGAGCTTTATTCCAAAGTCAAGAAACATAAGGTTTTTTAATCATTAAATAATAATTCCTCACAGTTAAAAAAAATAATTTATAGTGTCTTAAGTGTCTAATTTTTCCTGAGCTTTGGAGTGTTTTCTTGAACTTGGTAGCAACTCATTCTGCTCTCTAAGATTCTCTGTGTGTAACTATCTAAATGGTGAATGGGAGCTGTATAGAATTTTAATCTCCACAGTAAAAAGATGGTATGTGGCCACTGAAGTGGAGTTCTCTGCTTGACTCCAACACTCCTGGTCTCACACGCATGGTGGTGAAATAAGTGATTCCTGTGTCTGCATTTTAATGGGATTGATGATTATCTCTGGGTCATGGAACCTGGTTAGTTACTTCCAGTAGAGAAATTTACCCTCTCTGTCTGCTGTGTTCATACAGGACTAGGAAGTGCACTCATAGGTGAGATGGGTAGAACTTCCTTATAGACTGATGTTAAGCAGCTGGTGATTATGGTCATTCATTTGGTGAAAATTCTGTTTTCTTTCATCCTTTCAATCCATTTCCTTCGGTACTTCCTAACAAGTACTTCAGATTCTGACGTCTTTCCTGTGAAAAATTTATACTTTGTAAGATAATTCTTGAATATAAACCACCTCGTCGAAGTATTTATCAGTAGCTTTTGGAATGGTTTTAAAGTTGAAGATATATAAGCCTTGTGGGTAGTTATCTTTGCATATGGCTGCTAATGCAATTTAAAAGTATATCACAAACAATACCCTGAAAGTGCAGCTGTAGAATTTATTAAAGCCTGCCACATGCACATCTGACAACTTAATTTGCAGCTTTTATCCTGTCCTTCAGTGATTTCTTACCTTGTTTACAGATGCCAGTGAAGAGAGATGAGCATTACAACATTCAGTGAAGGCCATCTAATTTGAGCTTTTTTAAAGCATAGGGAAGTAAATTCAACAGATGCACAGCCCTTTCAGAGAGTACCCTGCTTACTAGTAACTCATCTTGTCTATTCAAGTGAGGCTTCTCCACACGCATTTCTGACTTTCGTAGTCTCTTGCTTGGAAAACGGTGGGTTTCCTGAAGCCAGCATCTTGGAGACCTGTGTGATAAGACAATCTTTGATTTACAGGATTTCTGACTCTGAGCCTGGGTTTACAAGTGATTATTTTCTCTTCTTCTGTTGAGAACTTAGGTTAACAAATGAGGTTTATTCTGGTTTTTAGTGCTTTTTAAATAGTTTAGGTAAAGCACTTGGTGAGTAAAATATATTACATTTAGGGAAGAGCATAGAGGCTGAGATTTTTGGTGGTTGCATTATTGGAGAAGGATAATGTGGCTGTAAAGGTGTTACAAGTTTTATGTTTGGTTCAAGCACAAAGTTTATCTTAATTTTTCTGTTGTGAAATGCCTGTGAAAGATAAGTTGCCAGTCTCATGATACAGTTTCAAACCTTTTTGTGTTAAAAGAAGCCCAAAGAATTGCATTCCCGGCAACAGGAATTTTTTAGAAGAAAGCAGACTTGCAAAAAGCCATGTCACACTACATACCACACTATGGGAGGTACTACTATAAACACCTCCCTAAAAAAAGTGTTAAAATATCTAAAAATGCGTGTTCTCTTTGTAAGAACTTGATGAAGAATATGCTGAAAACTTGCTTTTGATGCGTGATTTCTGGAACAGAGTAATTTCAGGGAGGCTGGGGGGGTGGGGGAGAAAAAAGCAATACATTGTGCCAGTAATGAAAAAAGAGTGGTGTGTGGGTCTAGGGAGGTGTAAGAGAGAATGATGGTCTGTCAGGCTCACCTAATAATAGACTTATACTTCTGTTTGCATGTCAAATGTGTTAAAGAATAATTCTAAAACTATCGCTGGTTGCTCAAGCTTTTGTATAAAAGTAGTTCTTGTCTTGTGAAAATGGATAAGAAGCTGGGTTAGTAAAGGTGTCTGGAAAATCATAACAGTAATACAGACTTTGAAACACTTGGAGTACTACAGGGAGTGCTGGGGTGCCCTCTCCCTCTGACCCCTAGCAGAAGCCTTCTCACCACCAAATCCTGACTCAGGACCCTACTGACCCACCTATAAGGCAGGTCTCCTTTCCTGTGTTATTGCAGGAGAGGGGAAAACTACTGCTTATTGGGGAAAGCAGGTATTTCGAGACCCTTCACCTCTCCAGTGTTGGTAGAAGGGGGAAGGACTCGGCTCTGCAGCAAGGTGGGGTGGGCTGAGTGCAGAGTAGGATGTCCTGAAGGAGAAGCACAGTGGCTGTTTATGTTGGACCTCACTGTCAGTTGCTGAAATAGTAATACTTACACAATAAAATAATTTTTGTAGTGTTTGGTGTTGTATATGCTTAAGACTGTAATTTTGCTACATTACTGGTCTTTATCCCATTCCTATTGAAAGTTTCAAGTAGAAGTAACCTAGGAAGAAGCTAAGGTTTCGTTGAAAGCACCACATTTATATTTTTCTTCCCCTTGACTGAGTGTTTGCTGTGCTTTCTTTCCTTAGGTCATGATTTCACTGACAAAACAGATTTTACTGCTAGATAATTAACTTCCCTACATTTAAAAAAGGGAGGAGGGGCACTAATGACAGCCATTCTGCTTTTACCATGTAATGTACAATCCTGCTGTTTTTGTTTGTTCTAAAATACAGTGGCTTTCTTAGCTGGTATTTCTAATGAAAGTCAAGTGTCATAGGCATCTCAGGGAGGCTTAGGCCTTAGATTTCGTCAGCTAAACATGTGAGAATATGAGCTTGGGAATGCACGTTTTATGAATTCCTTTCTGGGGTTTCAGTTTGACCTGGGTTGGAGGTTGCATTTAAGGAAGTGGTGTATCCCCAGCAGTGAAGGTTTAGGTAGCTGGGATGCAAGTTTAGCTGCACAGGTAACTGAGGTGCTGTAGTGGCTGTGCACCAGTTTTAGGAATGTCAGTAACACTTTAAAGTACCGTCATGTCCATCTAGATGCGTAACTAGTTACAGCCAAAATTCTGTAATTCTCAGTGTGTTTTCTGAATGGTGCAAATAGTTTTTTGCTAGCATAACATCCCAATATTTAAAGGATAGTTACAAAGAAGATGGAGACTTCGTTTTACAAGGAGACATGGAAAAGAAAGGGGGAGAGGGGTAATGGTTGCAAATTACTCCTGGTAAGATTCCAATTGAACACTAGAGGGGAATTTTTTGCTATGAGAGGAATCAGCCCTAAAGGGGGTCTGCAAGAAAGCTGAAGAGGCATTTGTTACAAGGGCATGTAGAGATAGGACAAGGGGGAATGGCTTTAATCTGAAAGAGCGGGGATTTAGACTAGATATTAGGAAGAAGTTCTTTACTGTGGGGGTGGTGAGACAATGGCACAGGTTGCCCACAGAAGTTATGACTGCCCCATGTGTTCAACGCCAGGTTGGATGGGGCTTTGAGCAACCTGGTCTAGTGGAAGGTGTCCCTGCCCGTAAGGGGAGTTGGAACTGGATGATCGTAAGGTCCTTTCCAACCCAAACCGTTCTATGATTTATTGGAATAATCTCTGGGAAGTGGTGGATTCCTCAGTTTTGGACACTTAAGATTCAGCTGGACAGGGTGCTGGGAGAGCTAGTCTAGGTCATGCCTTGCCAAGAAAAGTTGGACCAAATGATACTTAAGTTCCCTTCTAACCTGGTGTTCTATGATAATTCCACTTAAAACATAGTGAGTTTTGAATAGCGATACAATACAGTGCATTTTCTTAATTAAACATTTTGGGTTTGCATATTTAAGGGTTTAAATACTGAAAAAGTTTAGGTTAAGTTCATATAAGCAATTATGAAATTGGTTTGACTGCACTAGAAAAATGAATACGGATTGTTCACTGTCAGAATCTGAGGCTGTGTGAAGGCATCTTCTAGGTCAAATTTTATTTGATGCTGTCATTATACACCTGGGTGATGGAGTGTGAAGTACCCAGGGGAAGCACAAGACAAAGCTCCTTGGAAATGCAAAGCTGTGAGTGCTGAGGGTCAGAGTTCAAAGTTTCTTAGCAAGATGGAAAAGCGATAGGAGAACAAGAATACATTTGGATAGCAATAATCATTGGTATTAAGTGCAAGATACAGAGGAAGATACACCAAATGTACAAGATACAAAGGAAGATACACCAAATGTACAAGATACAGAGCAAGATATGCAAGATGTAGGAATTAAGTCTTTAAATGTGATTGTAAAAAGGAAAGGCATGGTCTCTTCTCCATGGATGTGCAGAAAACAAGAGGCAAGAGGAGGCAATGTAGTGAGGTTGGATGTTAAGAAAAACATCACTTTTCTGAGTGTGTGAATATTAATAAAATTTCCAAGAATATCACTGAATCTACATTTATCATTCCTTACAGACAGTTGCATTGTGGATAAAGGCACAGTTGGCCCTAATTTTGGCAGGGCTCTTGAATCTGTCTAAAATCTTCTCTATTCTTTTTCACCCTTAAGATCCATCCATATTTTATTTTGTCTGGTAGTCTGTATAATACTGCATTATTCTTTAATCTTAGAATTCATTGTTAGGATGAACAATGTCAGCTGCCTTCCCAGTATTGTTATGCAGTTTATAGGGTATGAAGAAACCTTCATAAAAATCTGATTTTCATGTTTATCATAATAATGTTTTAAAATGCGGGGGCTTTTTTTGATTGGTTTGTGTTTTTTTTTTTTTATTTTTTTTAACAGTTTTAATGATAGCCCTTCAATAACGTTTGTAACATTGCAGTTTAAATCCTTTATACGACTGAAAATCAGCGGAACATTTTGAAACCCTAGTAAGAGAACTCCTGAGTTTTTAAAATAGCTAACATAGAAGATAGAGTGGCTCTGCTATGGAACAATACTGACATCCAGTGGTGGTCTCGTACTAGTGCTTTCTTTGAAGTTGCACTTTGCTTTATTGTTAAAATTGTTCTCTCTTCTTTTGTGGAGTTACAAAATATGATAAATTTGAAAGCTCTCTGCGATTTCCTGCCCCCCTTCCATTTTGTATGGCATAATTGCATAAATGTGCTTTCTTAGCAAAGTAATAGTAGAAACATTCTGATTTCTACATACACACATTGAAAAATAGCTATATAAAGTCTGCTGTAAGATGTAGGCTGGCACTGAATTACAAAAAGTACTGTTATCACAGTTTGTGTTCTCTGCTAATATCAGTGATTCTGTGAAGAGCTGTGAATCTTAAATGTGTAAATTTTACAGAGCATGCTTATTAATATTAATTTCTTTTATTGTTTCCTTAAAGGAAGCTTCTCCTTAATAAAATGTGAGTTGTAGAGATGACAGGAGAAAATTACTGAGGACTGCTGAAGGCTAGAAGATTGAACATTTCTGTTTGTGCATGAACTGTTAATTACAACTAGAGGAAAACATGCTTGTGACAAATAAACATTATTAGGAAAGTTTTTTACGTGGTGGATTTAATTCTAGTGTAAAGCTCTTATTTTAAACCTATTAAAGTGTATGTGTGTGTGTACATGTGCATGTTTGTCTGCAGATCAAGTATTTGATCCGGCAGTATAGAGTAGGCAAGAAAAAAAATGTATGTACTCTTGATATCACTGATTTTCTTCAGTGTTTCAGACATAGGTGGTAATGGTATAATAGTACAGAAATCTGTCTGTACAGATTTAGGGCATGTCAGGTATAGTCTGTTCTTGATGAAGTAAAGCAGAAAATAAAATGAGGTAAGTAGAGGTGCAGCAGAGATTGGTGGTACAGAATTACAGCCCTTAGCAATGGCAAATACAGGAAAGGAGAATGTGCACACCTATAATGTGCAAAAGTGGGTTATTAAATTGATATCATACTTTATCTGAAGGAGCAGTGGGAAAACACCTCTGCCTGTCACTGATGCAATATGTGTATTACAAAGGAAAAATTACTGAAATCTGTTTATCACAGAAGCTTATTGAGAACATTTTGACAGAAAAATTGCAGATTGGGATTTTTGTGTGAATGGTTCACATAGAAAATGCTGATTCATTACTAATGGCTTTGTTTTAATGTTTCATTTGAAGGTAAGGTAAGAATCTAGGTACTTTGTAGGAGATGTTCTTCTGACAAAAGCTGTTGCTAAGAGGATTGTACTGCTACATGTCTCGGATGAGCAGAGCTGGAGGGGGGGGGGAATAGGTGAGCTATCCCTCCAGGCTTCAGCAAACGTAATGTGGAAGAACTGCAGTAGAAGCATTTATTTTTCTCTCCCTACCAGTCTCTCTCAAGAGGATGCACCACAAATAACCACCTCAACCGTCTGAGGCAGCTTTCTGTCCATTTGGTTGTAAACTGTTGCATTGGGGTTTTTTGGTGTTTTTTTTGTTTGTTTGTTTGTTTTTTAATTTGTATTAATATACTAAGGCCACAAATTCCCTATGTGACTCATGCAGCATTACTTGCTGTAATTCCTTAAAAATCAATTGAATTATCTACATTACTTTGATTTATAGCTTTTGAGATTGTTTTAAAACCTATGCAAGAAACAAGTCTAGTGAATACTGTTTTTCTTGGAAACCAAAGGTGACTGCAGTACATGTTACCGTAGTTACCAGTCCTCCTAGAAAGAAGTTCTTTGTCAGTTTGTGTGGGTGCTGGTGGTTCGGTTTGTCATTCTAAAATGCTTGTTTATGGAAAGGGCAAAGGGAAATTTGAGGGTTTTGGTCTCAGCATTTTTATTCCAGGTTATTCCCTATTGCCCTGGCTTTCAGAGAGAAGGTGTAGACAGCTTGGGATGGAGGTCTGCAGAGCAAGAATTGATGAGGACACTGCTTGTACAGCACTGCCTGGTAGCTTGTGGCAATGGGGAGCTTGTGAGCTGCTTCCAGCAGTGTGATCTGGTTCATGGGTGGTTTAGGATTGCTTCCTGCCTCTTGGCAGTAGGAAATATATTGGGTTAACATACCAGAATCGAATTGTAGTTCACCTTTCATTATCTGAGGTTGTGATGTTTTGCAAAATGAGCAGAATGGGGAATGTAGATGTTGTTAGGCACTCACATGAATAGAACAGACATAGCTGTATGGCTGTTCTCTCTGACTCCAGAAGAGGTTTTTGCTGTCTTCTGTTTTTTTTCAGGGCCAGATTTTTTTCTTTCCTTCATCTAATATAGAGAACGTAAAGATTGAGTGGCTTTATGCTGTAAAGTTCCTATCTTCGGCATATCATGTACTGTAATTAAAAGTGGATGGATAAGGGGCCTCTGTTACCTTCAGAGCCTGGAAGAAGAATTTCAGGCTTAATCTGTGTGGTGTGGAGGAAAGGATTATGTCATCTGAAGAGTTAATTTTGCCTGTTGCAACTCCCTTTTCATACTTGAGAGATATAGATGTTGGGTCTGTTTTTTCTTTTTTCCCCCCCCCCATGTAAATGCATCTATTTAAAAAGAAATACTGTTATGTTTTGGTGGTTTGGTTTGTGGGTTGGTTTGGGGTTTTTTATGTGTTTGGGTTTTCCTCTTCAAATATGTGAGCCTGTTGCAAGAAATATACAAAACTAAAGCCTAGGTAGTCCTAATAAGAGACTGTACAGACAATGAGAGGGGGGAAAAAAAAGAACTTTCTGTAATGTTGTAAAGAAATTCTAAACACGTATTTGGAGTACTTGTTGCTGTATAAAATAGTCTAAGACAGTTATTAGGGCAAAATGGAAAGAGGGACTGGATGTACATTGCTTCCAAGCTTCTTTTAAAGAAGGAGAAATCTGTGCTTTGTCCATTTCTGGTGTAAAGTGTTTCTTGGTTGCAGTTTGTTCTATGATCAATTTCTGACCATTTCTAATGAAATCTACATTTCTGCATCCTGTTGCACCAAAAGTAGCACCTGATGTATTGCTGGAAAGCTCTGCTAGCTTTGCTTTTTTTTTTTCCTCTGTTGAAGTTGTTTAGCATAGTTTTGCTAACTCGGTTGTTGATTTGATCTTTTTTCTTGAAAGTAATTTTGATCCTGCTCTTATGCATTTAAGTAATTTATGCTTTCATGTAATGAATATCTATAAAAACCAAACCAACCAACCCCAAGCTATAAAATATCCCTCCCACTTTGTTCACAGATTTTGCTTTTTTTGAAGACTGCTTTAACAACCATGTTAATCAGTCTTCTGCTGAAAAGCTTTAGTGTTTGCTTAAATCAAAGTAATAGATGTCCCCAGTGGCATTTCGTGATTGGTGCCTCTGTTACATTGGCAGAGATCTCAGTCAGCAGTGTTTCTGCTAAGTGCTGTTGCTTATATTAGCATAAGTCAAAAATGAATAGTCTTTTCCAGTGGGTTTTTCTTTATCTTTCTGTCTCAAAAAAAATTCCAAAGTAGTGAGACAAACAACAATGAAAATTTATCTATAAATTCATACATATAAATTTATAGACTGTTTAACTGTCTTTTTTATTTTTTTTTTATTAAAACGGAGTGGAATTTTGACAACTGTGACTGCATCTTCACTTTGCAGTGATAAAGTAAAACATGACTGGTCTAGTGGAAGGTGTCCCTGCCTATGGCAGAGGGTTTGGAACTAGGTGATCTTTATTGTCCATTCCAGCCCAAACCATTCTATGATTCTGTGACTCAACAGCGAATTTTGTGGTAGCAGAATTAGTTTTATCCTGTATAAGAGGAATTTAATTCTTGGGCAGATTGTTGATTTTGTTCAGTCTTTAAAAACTTTTTTTTTTTCTTCTTGCTGTAAAATGGTAATCTAAAATCTAAATCCTAGGCTAAGTAACTGTAGGAGAGCTACAGTCCTGTTAGTTTCAGCAGAGTTAAGAATGACTTCATTTACATTAGGAGCAGAAGAGGAGGAATCTTCCCATGCCTTGCCTGACAGTCTAAATCTCACCTTATGGATTTCTGTAGTCCCCCTAACCCCTGCTGTTGAACTGACATTCAGTTTTACGCTGAAGATGGCAGAAGGGAAACCTGTACAGTTTATGGTATTGCTCTTTCTAGGAAGTCTTCTGGCATAATTAAACCACAGTTGAAGCCTTGAGAACAGGATAGTACCTGTGGGATGTTATCTGTTCTAGTTTCCTCTGGCACAGAGTGGGAATGCTGTCCTACTTTACCTTCTGACTCCAGTTAAGCAGATCTGCTAATTTACAGTAGTTACCTGAATTGTAGTACTTGAGCTGAGAGCCACTCAGCTGGGAAATCCTGCACTCCCATGCAAGCCGCCAAATCTTACCACCTTATTCTTCTCAAGCATCTGCCTTTTATATAAAAAATAGCATTGTTTCTTCTTATGAATGCGTTTTTTTTTCCCATTCAGTGCATCTGGGGTTTGGGTTGTTTTGGGTTTGGTTCTGTTGTTTTGTTTGGTTTTTTTTTTTGCTTGTTTGCTTGTTTGTGATTTTTTTTTTTATGATGGTGGTCTGTTCCCTCAGGATTTGATAGATGTCAGTGTTTGACTTGAACACTTATATCCCATCAAGTATCAGGTTAGAGCACAACTGGGATTGTTCATTAGTCTGGGAACACTGGCAGGGCTGGAGAGGGTGATGTTCAGCATCAAAAAGGCCTGTTAAGTGCGCTTTCCTTCAAATCAATTGCCTTGTTTGTATGTTACATTGTGGATGTTACTTTCTTTAACAAGAAGTATTTCTTGACACACACAGGAATATTTGGTTTTAATATTCATTAATGTATATTAAGATTTCTTAAATCATTCTTCTATTTGTTGGGGAATGGTGATTTCTCGGTAGATAGTCATTTAAATGTTATTTGGGCAAGTACTGTGTTTCAGACAGAATATTTAGGAAACATCAGTTATTTAGTGATTGCTGTCATGTATTTAAATAAAATGAAGAGCTGTGCAGAGAAGGCAGATTGCCAGCTACGTAAAAATTAAAACTTGGGCTTTGAATAGAAAATATTAGTCAAAATGAATAACAAGTATCACAATTTCTGAGTACTTAAGTTAAAATTCTTACTATTTTAAAAAATTGTTTCAGAGGTTCAAATACATCGACCCTTTTGAATTGATTAGCTGAATCCTTATAAAGCTAACACTGTTTAGAGGAACAAATTTATTTTATTCTCAGAACTTATGTCTGAACAGAATTTTTGCAAGAAGAAACTGGTTCCAGGCTACCAGCATGAGGATCACAAATGCCATTTCCAAATGTAGTTGTGGGGGAGATTTTCTATTCTTGTTTAAGATTTTTCACCATGTTTGAAGGTTGATGCTCTGTAATAAGCTTTCATTTTTATCACGTTCTTTGTAGCCCAGGCAGGCAAGAATATATTCTATAGGATGTATTATTTTTAAGGAATACAGTGTTATATGTTATGTGCCCCAGCCCTTTAAAGCTTAACCGTACATCCTTGCTCTTTAGAAACAGATGTTTTCTGTGTTGTGTGTGGGATGGGTGTTTTTTAGTTTAGTTTGGTTTGTTTTCTTGCTTACAAGTGAAATGAAAGAAAGTATGCTACTTAAATCAAGTAAAGACCAAATGGTTTATTTTGAAACCAGGTTCCCTTAATTCTAGGATGTGGGCGTGAGGAGTGTAGTTCAGAATAATTGGTATGATGGGGGATTGTTACTTTTTAAGTAGAGATTTGGTTTGGCTTCCTTTATTTAGAAACTATGGAAGAAGAAATCTTAATCTTATCTCAGTGTAAGGAGACTGATTACATGAAGCCATTTCCCATGTATTTTTAAATCTATGCTCCACGAGCACAAAAGATACAAACTAAAGACAATAATCATATATACAGGAAAAATGTTTGCCTAATAGATACATCATGTGATATTCTAATACTGTATTTTGTCTTTAACAGGTATCTTTCAGATGAAGGAATTGAAGCTTGCATAAGTTCCTCTGAAAAAGTTAATACAAATGACATTATCCTGGTTGCCCTTAATGTAAGTTATGATTGTGAAAACATTTTTCCTGACAAATCATGCTAAAAATGTTATATTTAATGGCTGAAGTGTAGGTTTGTGTGGCTAATTAAGTGTGCAGTTACCTGTGTGACTAATGTATAGGATAGTACTCATCTCTCGCCTTGCATATATGGTTGTGAATTTTACTTTGAAATAGCACCTATTCTGAACTGTGAAACCTGGAGGAAGAAAAAATGAACATAATTTGCAGTAGGAAAATATGCTTATGAACTGTAAATGTAAAGTCAAAGTACAAGCAGTAATGTAATCAGAACTGTTGTGTACTAACATCACTGGTAAACATTAGTAAGCCTGCTCCCTTTCAGTAACAATGAAACAAGGGCAGCGACTTAATCTGTGTATTTGTTCTTCAAAAAAAAAATTATTCTATCACAAGGCAGAGTTTTGAGAATTTTACATTTCTTTTGTTTCAAACCTCTCAGTCATCTGTACTCAGAAGTTTTAAGGCTTATGCACTGTATATAGATTTATGTGAACTTCACCCTTTCTACTAACTATAGGTAGTTCTAATGGGAAAAGCAGTGTATAGGTTACTTAAGAGAAAAGTATTCTTTCTTAATGAAATTGTGAATGAGAATTCTTAAGGGACTATTTTGTCCATCTTTAAGATTTAACCATTTTTCATTCAAGAAAAATGGTTGAATCTTATTTCCTCCTTTCACTTATTCTTTAAAGCATGTGTCTGATCACTCATATGTATGCATGCACCATTTCATGTAATGAATTTGAAAAGAAAAGCAAAATTATGATGCAGAAATGTAAAGAATGTAATACAAGACATGCAGAGGATAAGCATTTGTTTCTGGACTGTAGTAGCACATTCATATGTATCTGAGAATGCATTACTGTTTTAGAAAAATAACCCCAAACAAACAAAACCAAATACTTCTGACTTGTTGGGTATTACCCCGCGTGTAATTAAATGCTGGAACAAGTACTAACATAGTCATTTGTGCACACACGTGCTTGCTTGGTAGATAATAAAATAACTCCAAAGCCAGTTTTAATTGCTTATCAATGTTTTTGTCATTAAGTCAGTTGTTTTGATGCCTAGAAGATTAAGTTGCTTGTTGGGTAAGTAGAGAATAGCAGTGTGGCTTGAACAGCAGGATAACAGAGAATTTAGATTCCACTTCTTATAAACTCACAAATTCTTTCCTTGACTGCTAGAGACATGTTTTAGGCAGAAGAAACCAAGAAGTCAATTGACCTTTTTTTGTGTGTGAATTGCATAAATAAGTATGAAATAGACATAAATGTACCTTCAGTGCTTTAAATGTTTTTATTTGGGTAGGATTTTGCAAAGAGTTTGTAAAAGTTGTGCCTCCTTGTTGCTGCTATGATTGCAAACCACTTTGCTGGAGACTTGTCAATTATATGGATATGGAATATGTGGGAACAGTTTACAGGAGCTTGTGTGCTCTTCAGAGATAAATAACTGACTGATCAGTTCCCTCAGGTGGGCTTAGATTGAAAACTGAATGTGCTTTCTTGTCTCTATCTATGGCTATCTTGAAAGTGGGTTGTGTTTATCCACTCTATATACTTGGAGTAAATACACTGAAAGAGCATCCCTACAATTAAATGCTTTGTTTGTAGGATGCTGATGTTTCTTGCTAAAAACAGAACAAACTACTTGTTTACAGTGTTTTGCATGCTAAACTATAGAGCTGCTCAGTTCTGGATTACAGTGCCAGAGCAATACTCCATTGGCATGTATTAATGGCGAGTTAGTGTAGAAGTTCCAGTAGTAATTACATTTAGCCCTTCTATTGGAAGTTTTTATGACCATAATAAATAAGGATGGTTTTCAGCTTCAATACAGTAATCCGCACCAGCATGTTCTATTTAAAACCAATAGGCTTATTTCAAACAGTGGAGTTTAGAAAGCATAGCTGTTTTAGGCTGCACTGCTGTGCTGTGTTTATTTTGTTCACATGTGTAAATGCACTAAAAACCTAATATGAAAAGTTTAATTAGTTTTAATTCCACTTCCTATGTTCACATGTTGCACCTTCTATCCATCCAGTGCATCCTGTTGTCAGACATCACCCTGATTGATACACTTGTCCAAACAGTGTTAGGTGAGGAAAGTGCTTTTGTGGACATTTGTTCCTTTGATCATACAAATTCTTTAGTTTAATGTTGTCAGGGGCCATGTTGCACAGTTGCTGAATAATGTCATGCAGCTGTCTACCTCACTTCCAAAAGCATTAATTGGGTATTTATGTTAAAAAAGCATTTAAGAAAAATAAAAGGTAAGCTTTTACTCTAGATATAATTGCGAAAATCATCTCAACCTTTCATGAAGGATTTGTGCATGTAAGAACAGACAAACTAAAAACTCTTTTCTCTGAAGTGCCAGATTGAGAGTGAAGAAAGATGTTTACCTCTGTTAAATCTCAGAGGTAGTAATTTTGTTTCATCTGTTCAAAGCATTTTAATCATATCTGAAAATGTGCTTACACCAAGAATATAATTTAAAACCAAAAGGATTTCTTCTGTGAACACTTAGTTGTTAATTTTTTTTCATCATATGCAGCTATTGGGTTGTTTTTCTTAGTCTGTATATAGTGGAAGAAACATAGAAGAAACACCCTTCTTTTTCCTACTCCAAAATGATTATTTTTTTAAACAAGATGTTTTAGGTTAACATTCTCTTCTGTATTAATTTCAGACAGATTTAAGAACGATTGGCAAGAAATTCCTTCCCAATGACATCAATGGTGGAAAGGTGGAAAAGGTATAATATTTTTATTTCACTATTTCTGTGTGATGACAGCCTTTTGTTGTGCATTATTCTGATTGTGTCATTATTTCACATACAAAAGAACTCAGTATTTGAGCATACTACAGGATAAATATATGGATATCTCAGTTTGCCCAGTAGGCTTCAAGAGGACTCTTTCTTCTTTTTATTTCTCAACTTTGAAATGCTTAAGTAAATGTGGACAATCCTAGTAACTTAATTTCATATAATAGAATCCTAGAATAGTTAGGGTTGGAAAGGACCTTAAGATCATCAAATTCCAACCCCACAGCCATGGGCAGGGACACCTCACACAAAACCATATCACACAAGGCCTCGTCCAACCTGGTCTTGAACACTGCCAGGGATGGAGCATTCACAACCTTCCTGGGCAGCCCATTCACAGTATCACAGTATGTTAGAGATTGGAAGGGACCTCAAAAGATCATCTAGTCCAATCCCCCTGCCGGAGCAGGAACACCTAGATAAGGTTACACAGGAATGTGTCCAGGTGGGTTTTGAATGTCTCCAAAGAAGGAGATTCCACAACCTCCCTGGGCAGCCTGTTCCAGTGTTCCATCACCCTCACTGAGAAGAAGTTTCTTCTCAGGTTTAAGTGGAACCTCTTGTGTTCCAATTTGTACCCATTTCCCCTTGTCCTTTCATTGCTTGCCACTGAGAAGAGCCTGGCCCATCCTCGTGACACTCCCCCTTTATATATTTATATACACTAATAAGGTCAGTGCCTCACCACCCTAACAGGAAATAATTTCCTCCTTATATCCAATCTAAACTTCCCCTGTTTAAGTTTGAACCTGTTACCCCTTGTCCTGTCTCTACAGCCCCAAATGAAGAGTCCTCCCCAACATCCTTACAGACCCCCTCAGATACTGGAACGCTGCTATGAGGTCTCCACGCAGCCTTCTCTTTTCCAGGCTAAACAGCCCCAACTTTATCAGCCTGTCTTCATACGGGAGGTGCTCCAGTCCCCTGATCATCCTCGTGGCCCTCCTCTGGACTTGTTCCAACAGTTCTTCTACTTTTTATGTTGAGGACACCAGAACTGTACACAATACTCCAGGTGAGGTCTCACAAGAGCAGAGTAGGGAGGCAGGATCACCTCCTTCGACCTGCTGGTCACACTCGTTTTGATGCAGCCCAGGATACGGTTGGCTTTCTGAGCTGCAAGCGCACACTGCTGGCTCATGTTCATTTTCTCATCAACCAGCACCCCCAAGTCCTTCTCTGCAGGGCTTCTCTAAATCTCTTCTTTGCCCAGCCTGTAGCTGTGCCTAGGATTGCTCCGACCCAAGTGTAGGACCTTGCACTTGGCATGGTTAAACTTCATGAGGTTGGCATCAGCCCACCTCACAAGCGTGTCAAGGTCCCTCTGGATGGCATTCCTTCCCTCCAGTGTATCAACCGAACCACACAGCTTGGTGTCATCGGCAGACTTGCTGAGGGCACACTCAATCCCACTGTCCATGTCAGGGATGAAGATGTTAAAGAAGGCTGGTCCCAACATGGATCCCTGAGGGACACCACTTGTTACTGCTCTCCAGCTGGACATAGAGCCATTGACTACAACTCTTTGCGTGCAGCCCTCCAGCCAGTTCTTTATCCACTGAGTGGTCCATTCATCAAATTGATATCTCTCCAATTTAGAGACAAGAATGTCGTGTGGGACAGTGTTAAACGCTTTACACAAATCCAGGTAGATGACATCAACTGCTCTACCCCTGTCCATCAGTTCTGTAGCCCCATCATAGAAGGCCACCAAACTGGTCAGGCAGGATTTCCCCTTAGTGAAGCCATGCTGGCTGTCACCAAGCACCTTGTTTATTTTCATGTGCCTTAGCATGCCTTCCAGGAGAATCTGCTCCAAGATTTTGCCAGGCACAGAGGTGAGATTGTCTGGTCTGTAATTCTTCAGGTCATCCATTTTCCCCTTCTCAAAAATGGGGGTTATATTTCCCTTTTTCCAGTTGTCAGGACCTTCACCTGACTGCCATGATTTTTCAAATATGATGGCCAGTGGCTTAGCAACTTCTTTTGCCAGCTCCTTCAGGACCTGTGGATGGATTTCGTCAGGTCCCGTGGACTTGTGCATGTTCAGATTTTTAAGATGGTCTTGAACCAGTTCCTCTTCTACAGTGGGGCTAAGCTCTTCATTCTCACATTCCCTGCATCTGCCTCCCAAGACTTGGGTGGTGTGGTCAGAGCCTTTGCCAGTGAAGACTGAAGCAAAGAAGTCATTCAGAACCTCAGCTTTCTCCAAATCCTGTGTAGCTAGTTCTCCCGAGAGCTTCCCGAGGGGGCCTACGTTCTCCCTAGTCTGTTTTTTATTTTCAGTGTACCTGTTCTCACTCAGAAGTCATTTACCCTGTTTTGTCTTGACACAGGATCAGAAGTTAGTTTTTTCCCCACCTTTATTCTTCTGAGAACAATAAAGCAGGTTTAGGGGTAAAGCAAAGCAGCTGTATGATTATGATATATAGTAATACATGTTGATACTGTATTGCTCACTAATATGCATCATTATAGCTAGCCACTCTGTGTAATTTTCCTGTGACTGTGTATCCTAGAGATTATGTGGATAAAGTTGTGTTAGATAGTATTTCATATGCTGCAGAACAATATTATATTCAAAACTTGGATGTGCTGGATTTTTAACATATGTTGTACGTTCAGATAAAAATTAAGTTTGTCCCCTTCAGTGCACCCTTCTTGCTTTCTTCCTTACATGCAGTTAAGAGAGGGGATAAATGAAGGAATTTTATTTTAAACTCAGTAGTAGTTCTCAAGTCAAACCATTTTCTTTAACTTTCAAATATTGACTGTCTATCACTGATGTGAAAGTTCTGGGGAAGCAGAGTTCATTACTCTAGGAATTCAAACAGTGATAAATCAAGATGGGTTTGGCTTCTTCTAAGAAAGCAAGATTTATGAGAGAGGCTGTTAAGAGCTGTTGGGATTTGTTTTTTCTGCTGATGCTATTGTCTAAATGGAATTGTGACTGCTGTAAACATTGGCTTCTCCAGGAACAACAGCCTGAACATTATTGTCAGGTATGAAAAGAACACTTGAGAGATAGTGTATTGCAAGATCATAGTTTTTAGCCAGGCAGCAGTCTGTGCATGCAGCATATTACTGATTAACTTTCTGGGTAAAATTTTATTAACTTTATTTCTTATTATGTGGACCTATGTTTTTTTGCAGATATAACTTAAATAAAAAAGGTGGTATTCTATGGCACTGATTGTTTGCCTCTTTAGGTTTCTGGATACAATGCTGTTCAACCTTCTACAGTGCTTAAATAATTTTTTACCACCTAAAAAAAATTGATTTAACTGTTTCTAGTATCTACGATTTTAATATTTTTCTTCCTCTTCTGTATGCTGTTTTTGAAATATGGAAAACAAGCAAAATGGATTTGAACTGGTCATTTCTTAGTTGCTTAATTGGAGTATTACTGAATTCTGTGTTTCAGATCATGTAATATTAACAAGGTCCAAATGTATTTGGTTAAATGTAAATCTCCAGATTACTGAGGTTTTATGTATGGCCTTATTTTGTTTTGCTGTTAGAACATGATTTCAGTTCAAAGTGATTTGAATAGTACTGTGGTTTTTTTCAGTTTTCATAGTAGGATTTCTTTAGAGGTAGATGTTCAGTTTTCAGTCATAACTTGAGAATATACCTAGAAACATCACCATTTTCTTTAGAGGTAATGTTTCCTGTATTGTTATTGTGTAGTTCAAGTGATCAGTTAAAGGTGAAAGTGTCATTAATTTCCTCAAATCTTTGGTGGACTTATATATGAGAATATACTTACATGCTTTAAAATGTTTGCTTCTAGTTTAGCTGCTTGAGTCATGTTCTTCGTGTTTCTCAGCTCAAACTAGAGAAGGTGCAGTTGCGCCATTTGTTTCCACAAAGTACAAAACCTCTGCACAAAAACAAGGGATGTGTGCTTGAGAGCTGTGGTGGTTAGTGCTTTGAAGTACCTGGGAGATAACAGCTACCTTTCCATGGGAAAAGCCTTCTGCACCTGTTCACACACAAATACTACGTCTATATTATGTAAAACTGAACATCTCAGAAAATGAAAAGGTGAGAAAAATGTAGTTCTAGTTTAATTTTCAAGGATCCCCTTTAGCCTGTTGCTCTTCCCTCAGTATATGTTCTGCTTTGTGTTAACTGCGTGTCCTTTTGAAGATTCTCAGTTTCGTTACTGGCAGTACAAAACAGTATATACGTCGGGTCCTAAATAAAGGAACTGTTAACTGAATGGAGCTTGGTAAATTTACGCATGACTTACAGTCAGAAGTGGGGGACTGGATAATGGAATCAAAATGCTGCCGGAATCAGTCCGATCCAAATTTTTTTTCTGAAAGTTTGCTTGATTCAAGCTATTTCTGTTTCTGAGATTGTCACATAGTTGAGAGAGATCAGTGTTTACAGAATTCTGCTGGTTTTAATGATGAAAGAGTGAAAATAGAGAGGAACAGGGTATTTTTTTTTTTTTTTTTCCTCTTGGGTAATGACTGCTGACAACACCAGAAGGAATTCTGAGAAGCTGGAGGAAACAGGCTGGACAGAGAAAACTGTGGCCCCTAATGGCCTTTGATAAAGGCAGGTGTTTGTTTAACAGATGGAGCTTGTTAAATCCTAGGGACTTAGTTCTGTCAGCATTGTTAAGGAGCCAAGATTTTTTACATGTGAACTTTTAGTAAAATTTAATTTGATCTTACTTTAATCAACTGTCTTTATTTGAATCATAGACCTGGGAAAATTATTCTAAAAAGAATAAACAAAAAAAAACAGCCAAACAAACCCCAAACAAACCAAAACCAAACACGTACTGATCATTTCCTGGGAGATGATGATCTTTTGGGTTCTGAAAGGAAGTAGCATTTATGCATAAAAAGTCTGTTTGTGAATGACCTCTAACTATAGTTTTTAGTCCAGTGTACTGAATCTTTGCTTAACTGTAGTATTTACTTTTTTTTTTTTTGAGTAACGTAAAGCAAATCTGACTAATTAGTAAGTGCTCCTACTTAGCTTGCAATATATAAAAACATTTTATGATACAGAAGTACATGTTTACAAAGACATGTATTTGCTTTAGGCAAGTAAAGAACACAGTTGGGGCAGGAGAGACTTCTTAACAATCTGTAAGTAGAAAGTAGTCATTCAGAAACGCTTCAGGAAACAGAGATTATACATTACTATTGTTCCTCTCATCCAAGACCAGGATCAGTATTATATATGTGTATCTTGAGAACATATGATGTATTTCCATCTTGCATAAAAATAACTTTATTTTGTAGTGTAAGTGTAATAGGCAAGTATTTGTGTAAAATTTGCATCTGCATACTCCAGAGGGACCTTGACACGCCTGTGAGGTGGGCGGATGCCAACCTCATGAAGTTTAACCATGCCAAGTGCAAGGTCCTAC
This sequence comes from Neopsephotus bourkii, assembly GCF_033783945.1. NCBI lineage: Eukaryota > Metazoa > Chordata > Aves > Psittaciformes > Psittacidae > Neopsephotus > Neopsephotus bourkii. The sequence goes on from NW_026900600.1 coordinate 1,084,873, forward strand.
ACCTAGGCCAGAGCAATCCCAGGCACAGCTACAGGTTGGGCAGAAAAGAGATTCAGAACAGCCCTGCGGAGAAGGACCTGGGGGTGCTGGTTGATGAGAAACTGAACGTGAGCCAGCTTCAGTGTGTGCTCACAGCCAAGAAAGCCAAGCGTATCCTGGGCTGCATCAAAAGGAGTGTGACCAGCAGGTTGAAGGAGGTGGTCCTGCCCCTCTGCTCTGCTCTCCTGAGACGTCACTTGGAATATTGTGTACGCTTCTGGTGTCCTCAACATAAGAAAGACATGGAACTGTTGGAACAAGTTCAGAGGAAGCCCATGAGGATGATCAGGGGACTGGAGCGCCTCCTGTATGAAGATCGGCTGGTAAAGTTGTGGCTGTTTAGCCTGGAGAAGAGAAGGCTGTGTGGAGACCTCATAGCAGCCTTCCAGTATCTGAAGGGGCCTATAAGGATGCTGGGGAGGAACTCTTCATTAGAGACTGTAGTGATAGGACAAAGGTAATGAGTTAAAACTTAAACAGGGGAAGTTTACACTGAATATAAGGAGGAAGTTCTTTATTGTTAAGGTGGTGAGGCACAGGAATGGGTTGCCCAGGGAAGCTGTGAATGCCCCATCCCTGGCAGTGTTCAAGGCCAGGTTGGATGAAGCCTTGAGTGGCATGGTTTTATGTGAGGTGTCCCTGCCCGTGGCAGGGAGGTTGGAACTAGGATGATCTTAAGGTCCTTTCCAAACCTAAGTGTTCTATGATTCTATGATTCTTAAAGGTGGCATAGTGACCTAGTCTGACACAATATGGGTATTTAACCATTATAGGTGGTTATCAGTTTCAGTCATTAATACACAGAATTGTTTAATTAACTCCTTTATCGACGTGTTTTCTGCTGATTTAAGAAAAAAAACTACTACCAGCATTAACCACAAGATGGCCACATTTGCATAGAAATTGAGAAATCTCTAGTTTCCCATTTTCATCTAGATGACTATATACCAGAAACGTATGTTAAGTATTAATAGAATAAAAATGAAAAGAATATAAAGTTACAAGGTGTAATTTAGTAGTGTTGTTATGCTTAAGGCGTAGCTGGTTTTCTTTTGAGTATTTATGTTCCATTACAATGGAAATGTTCATTCCGAAAGAAGCATTAAGACAGGATTTCATTTCTGAACTCAGAGAGATGCTTTCTGAGTACCCTCTGATGGCAAGCTGTTAAAATGTAACTTGTCAGCGATTCCAATTCCTGTTTAAGGTTACTCATATGTTTCCCTGTTTCTGTTTCATTAGGTTAGTGTAACTAACTCTGTTGTCTTTATTGTCTCTTTGTGGATTTTGATGTTCTACCGTTTTTTTTTGGTGGTGAGGTTTTTGTTTGTTTGTAAAAGAACAAAGTATATGAAAAAGTATGTTAGATATAATAAACTAAACCTTCATATTGAAGTAGCTTATAAACTTAACTAGACATGAATGAATGAATGATATTTTAATTACTTTAAGCTATGTCCAGAAACAAGCTACAGCTGTACTATTTAGAACTTAAGAATTACTTAAATAATAATACGGGATTGTATGCAAGAAAACAGTCACAGAGTCACAGACTAGTTGATGTTGGAAGGGACCTGATAAGGTTATTTGGTCCAATACCCCTGCTCAAGGGCCACCTGGAGACATTTGCACAGGGTAATGCCCAGGCAGCTGGAGCCTCCCCTCCGGTGTTTCACTTTGTGCCCATTGTCATTCTGCAGTTCTCACACAGCAGAGATTCTTCAGTCTCTTAAATCATCTCTGTGGCCTTTCTGTGTCCAGCCTTTGTGTCCATGCTTTAGTAAGCTTGGTCTTTGCCAACAGATGCACAGAAATGTTAGACTTGATGTGCCATTGAGTTACACTACAATGGCCCATCAGTCAGTGTTTAAAGATGTCTGGTGTCCATGACAGGCCGTTAAGGTTTCTGTATCTGTGTATTTAATTTATTACTTTTTCACGGTTGTCTGTTTGGTATGCTGAATAGCCATTAACCTTTACAAAACACTGTAAAATGTACAAACCTGTACAAAGCCATTTATCTTTACAAATCACATATCCTTTATTCCCGGTATTATTACAGTGCTGTCAAATTGCAGTCCCTTTTTTTAAAGGCTGCGTGTTCTAGAAATGTTGAAAGAATGAACTTGCTTTCATCGCAAGCCAAACATTGTCTATTTTTTAGATATAATTAAATTTATCTGTCTGATGTCTTGAAATGTTTTCTCTTTTCTCCTTTTCCTAGGTGATGTAGGTATTATCTGATATATTATTCAACATTATTCCTGGAAGTCTTCAAAGTGTTAGTAAGGGAACTGAAAGCTGCATTTTTGTATTGGAAGGCGACTCCATTATAAGGCGACAACATTATAGTTGGGATATAACCAGCCTTGCTACGTAGGGTACTTGATAATTTACTAGAAAGTTCTGTTGGATAAACAAAACTTGTCTCACTGTTTTTCATGTAACATTCAGCACCTGAGTGCTGGAGAGGCTTCAGCTTGGCTGACTCTTGGATTAAATGTATAAGTGTACCTGTTGACCGTAACTGATTTTGTTTTTATTTACGATAATGATTTTTTTCCTGTCTTTGTTCTCACAATGACACTTTAAAATAGTCCACACAGAAAGTACTGGCATAGGTCTTCTGGATTCACCTGGAACCTAGGGGTGGTTGTCCTTGTTCTCTGGAAGACTGACTATTTTTCCTCCTGTCACCATGTGCTCATTTTGTGTGATGGGAGGAAAAAAGAGCTGAGCTGGGGGTGGGAGATGTGGATTCTTAAGGTCCTGATTAAGTCCATTAAAATAATTGTGGTTTTAGTGTGTGTATTTAAGGAAAGTACATACTTCCATTCTTGTTCTGCACTGGTTTTTAAAGTGACATGTAATTTCCTTTGTTAAAGAAGCAGACACTGTTGTCAATTAAGGGTGCAGCTCTGTTTTATTGTAGTGTATGCTTGATACTGTAGACACAAACCCCTGAACATATTGAACATATTACCCTAGCCCTTGCTTCTTTGTACTCCTGATTTGATAAGGGATCTGCCAAACAGTTGTTTAAAACCAAAAGCAAGTACTTAGAACTACAATTTGCTTGATATTTGCGATGAAAAATGCCCTTGGGGGAAGTTACTATTCTGCCAAGTGCCAAACCTAGTTTCTGTTAACTAGACATGCTTCTTAGTTGCGTAGTGCTTCCTCATCTTTGAAAACAATGTATAATGTTAAAACTCTTAGCATTAATTTATGACAGGGGTAGGCTTCTATTGAAGCAACCCATGAGTGTGGCGCTGTACTTCATTTACTACTATAGAAAACATCATTCGTAAAGAATCTAGAAGAGAATTACAGAGGGTCTCTTCTGCAAGGAGAACTTGTTTTCATGCTATACATTAGAAGGTTTGCTTATACATTATCTAGGTTTGTTTCTGTTGAAATAAAGGGGGGGAATTTCCATTCATATGATAGAGTAGGTCTTTTAACTTATTATCACTGAAAGAAATAAGGTTCACTCAGTATTTGCTAAAAATACTGTTGTTCTTATGCTCTTTTCTTCAAACATTCAATGCTGAAGGAAGAAGACAAGAAAGCTTCAATTTTCACTAGATTCCAAATAAATCTTCAGCTTTTGAGAAATCCTCCATCCAGAATACTGCATGTTCCATGGTTTGTTTGAAGTCATAAACAATGCAGGTGCCGTCTGATTTTAGATTTATTTGAAAGTGTCAAGAATAGGAAAATCCTGTAGAAATTTTAGTTTATAGTACTGCTTGTTGTCTCAAGATCACAAAACTGTTTAGGAAGTGAACTCTGTAGAGTGCTGCTTTTGCTCCTTTTAGTGACTGTTTTCTTCCTCCTATTAGTACAATTTCATGCTTTGTTATTATTCCGAAATACTTTGGAATTTCTTCCTCACAACTTTCATTACTCTTTTGTTCTCATCCTAAAGTTTATTCCCTTTTCTGCATCCTCTGTCTGATTTCACCTGCCTGTTATCTGCTCTTATTTTGTTTTCTTCTGGGCTACTTTGTTTCTAAAAGGGAAGAAGCAGATAAAATGTGCACTTCTTCTTCATTGTGTTTTCTTGGGTGCTAGAGATCAGTTTTACTTCTCAGGAGAAAGGAATGACTCTACTAAGCTGTATCTGAAATGTGATGAACTGGAGGTGTCCCTGCCCATGGCAGGGGGGTTGGAACTTGATGATCTTAAGGTCCTTTCCAACACTAACTATTCTATGATTCTATGGTTTGGTGGGATTTGGGGTCGGTTTGGGTTTTTTTTTAATAGGAGTATGTGCTGCATTTTTAGATAACCAGCAAGGTCTCTTGAGATTGTTACATTCTGATTATACCGCTGTTTGAAGAAGTGGTGTTTCTAGTTAGTGTTTACAGAGGGTTTGTGCTTGAAATGTAGTTTGATACAACCAGATAGTCCTCAAAGATGTTTTTTTTATTTCTTTGAACACTTTGTCAATGAGACCCTGCAGTACAGCATGTGAAGTCCTATCTGGACTCCATAGGATGTTGGAATTGACAGTGTCTGTGGTTTTGTTTGCTTGTGCGCTCTCCCAGCTCTTTTCATTCCCTACTTTTCCATATTCAGTATTACATAGATGTATAAAGCATCACAACTGCTTCTCTGAAAAAGCCATTTTTATGATGTTTTAGAACATGCAATACATGAGTGATAGAAATTGAATATGACTGCCTGATCAAGTTACACTTCCCTTTGCCTGGGGGCATCTGTTAGTGTGTCTAGCTGTTACAGTTAATTTGTTTAATGGTGTTAACAGTTTGGCTTTTCTGTTTTGCATATACAGCTGGAAGGGCCATGTGTTCTGCAAATACAGAAAATACGTAATGTTGCTGCACCAAAGGATAACGAAGAATCTCAGGCTGCTCCCAGAATGTTACGTTTACAGATGACCGATGGACACACAAGCTGCACAGCTGTAGAATACAGCAGCATGTCAAAAATAAGGTGAACAGCTTTGAAAAGAAAGTTCTACTTTGATGCTTGAATGTCCTTAAGATAACAAAAGTGTCTTTAGTAATATATGGAAAAATTGCTTGACATAACAGGCTTCCTTCTCAATTCCTTATATAAAGGAGAAACTTAAATTCAGCGTGTGAAGGTGTCTGTGAATGTACTTTGGTGTTTATGCTGACATAAAGGAAGAAAGTACTTAAAAAAATAAAGGATTTTTGCAGCCATCTGCTAAGTCAAGTTGACGCGGCATACAGCATTTTGGATGTGTGTAAACTTGAGCTAAATTCCCAGTTTTTAGTAATAGCAGATTTTGCCTGACTGTGGTAGTAGTAGTGTCACAGGCATGACACACTTAAGCTAATGAAACTAGTGCTGCCTTACCATGGGTAAGACATCAACTTTGGTCGAATTAGTAAATATTTGTTCATTTAAAAATGAAGGGTAAGACACCTAATTCCTGTTGAACTTGGGATTTTTTCTTTTGTTTGGTTATGAAGATGCTGAAAATTATCTCCAGTATCTGGTCTCTGGAGTCATGGTGTGCTCTGCTTTTCACTTCAGTTCAGTTTACTTTGATTTAAAGAAAAATCTTCTTCCTCCCTATCTGCAGCTGCAGCAGTTAGATATAAATACATATTTCATTTCTGAATATCGTCTTTTACTGTTAAACTGCTCCTTCTAAGCAGGAGCCAGCTTGCAGTTTAGAGTTGTGCTGTCTTAAAAGGTAGAGCACTTGATGATACTTTAATTTTAGCTTGAACAAGCAGAACTTATAAATATCGTATTCCAGTGTGAAGAGAACAGGACAGGAGGGCAAACAGGCTCCTGTGTAAGTAGATTTCTAGATCACAAAATAGTAAAAATGCCAAGCAGAAGATACAATTTGAAAGCTTTTAGATAACAGCTTAAAAATGCCAGAGAGCTCATTACTGTAGTAATGTGATGAGCTCTTCTTTTCAAGTAACATGGCATGAAAATTTAATTTGTGTTGTGTGTGGTTGTTTCAGGTTTGAAGATGAGCTCTTAACCTGTAATAATATGCTGTTTCAGTACATAATACTGTATTCAGTACATAAAAATTGGTTTTCCTTAAAATTAAGTTCTTAATTACTAGTGTTTCCCCCTCCCACTCTTTGCATAATGTTTATTTATTTTTTTTTCTCTGTTATTCTTTCTTGTCTGTTTTTTCTGATCTCATTTTCTTTTATCAGAATAATACCAAAAATCCAGTAATATTGATAAGGTTAATGCCACTAGTGCTGAAATCAACTGACTCCCCTGTGAATGTTCCTTACTATGTGGCATGGTCCTGTGATTGCAGCAATAACTTTAGCTTATTATAAAGAGGTTATTGTGTCTCAGTTGAATGGTTATAACTGACTGCGTCCTGTTTCTCACAAGAAAAATCAGTTTCCAGATTGTGCTGCTTTGTCACATACTTTGATTACAGCTTGGAGATGTGAGATTCTTTTATGCATCTGCTGCTGTTGCTTTTCAGAGTAGATTCACATGAAAAAAAGGTAAGGTACCTCCTCATGGGAGCTGACCGCAGAAAGCATCCGTATGTTTTCAGATGATAGAGTAATGACAGAAGCAGCACTTTATGATGCATGGGTTTTATATTTATTCTGGTACAGCCCTGGCTGTTAGTAATGTATAGGAAGCAGCTTTTTGAGCAGCTTTTTGTTTTCTCTTAAGTTAAATGTCTTAATTAGATGATTAACCATCTGGAGATTCTCCATTAACTATAAATAGATCGTAGGATGAGGAACTCAGACAACTGACTTCGAGATATTTTCTTTTAGTCTAAACAAATCACATCCTTAGTTTGGTATTGTAAAACTGGATTTTAACCAGACAATTTGCAAACGTTCATCTCTGTTACATGAATTTGCAGTGTGGCATTTTCATCTAATGGATGGGAAGTATTCTAATAAAACTATTGGAAAGTATTGTGCATATTGAAGGAAATATTGCAAAGGTTTTTTATGCCAATTTTTTTTTTTTAAATAATGAAATGTGACAGTGTTAGAAGTGTAGTAGAATTATAGTTTTATATGGTTTTGGTAGCAGAATATCAATAAATGTATTTATGAAATAGATGAAATATTTGGCTCTGTTTCCTTTTTTTTTTTTTTTTTTAGCCTGAACACTCCACCTGGAACAAAAATTAAGCTTTCAGGAATTGTTGAAGTGAGAAATGGATTCTTGCTGTTGGATGACAGTAACACAGCAGTTCTTGGAGGTGAAGTGGAGCATCTTATAGAAAAGTGGGAATTACAAAGGGTGAGGTAACACCACTGGAAATTCCTGTCTTGCAGCATGTGTATTACATTTAATGACATCAAGCCTAATGTGTTGACTGTGAACTTTCATATGATAAGATTTTAGGTCTGTACTGTCCTATTATTTTTCAGGAATGCAGCCAAATATATGTGAATAGGTGTTATGTGTAATGTTGCAAATGAAGAAATTGTAAGTGATCTTTATACAGGAACTGATTCCTTGCATATTCTGAAGGGATTGAAAATATTAATCAAATGTACTAAATTTACTTTAGTGCAGTCATGGGTTGTTGCTTTCGTAAACAGTGTGCTTGGTACCAAAATATTATAAAACTATGCCTTTTACAGTTATCATCTGCAAATCATGTATTTTGAGGAAAAAAATAATATTGTAAGTCTATGGAAAACACTGAAATTGGTAATCTTAAGTGTGAATTCTGCATTGCAGATATCATCAGTTATTTGGGTAAAGATTAGAAAGACAAAATTGGAGATATTTAAATCTTTCCATAAGCCATAAATACTTGTAAGACCCTTTACTCCATTTTACCCTGGTTCCTGTCCCAATAGAACAGAAGTTGCTGCAGGAAGACTTCTTCATATGTTTTCTGCCAAATGAGTGGACATTCCTGGGGCAGGAAGGATGTTACCCTGCTACCTTCAGTCCCAAATACTTGCCAGATAAGCTATCACTGCTACTAGCATGCACCTCTCTATACAGTTTTACATCCCTGTCTCTATAACAGAGCTGTTTCTTATGAGCAGCCATCCAGAGGGACCTTGACATGCTTGTGAGGTGGGCTGGTGCCAACCTTATGAAGTTTAACCATGCCAAGTGCAAGGTCCTACACTTGGGTCGGAGCAATCCCAGGCACAGCTACAGGCTGGGCAGAGAAGAGATTCAGAGCAGCCCTGCAGAGAAGGACTTCGGGGTGCTGGTCGATGAGAAAATGAACGTCAGCCGGCAGTGTGCGCTTGCAGCCAAGAAAGCCAAGCGTATCCTGGGCTGCATCAAAAGGAGCGTGACCAGCAGGTCGAAGGAGGTGATCCTGCCCCTCTGCTCTGCTCTCCTGAGACCTCACTTGGAGTACTGTGGGCAGTTCTGGTGTCCTCAACATAAAAAGGATATAGAACTGTTGGAACAAGTCCAGAGGAAGGCCATGAGGATGATCAGGGGACTGGAGCACTTCCTGTATGAAGATAGGCTGAGAAAGTTGTGGCTGTTCAGCCTGGAGAAGAGAAGGCTGCACGAAGACCTCATAGCAGCCTTCCAGTATCTGAAGCGGGCCTACAAGGGTGCTGGGGAGGGACTCTTCACTAGGGACTGTAGAGATAGGGCAAGGGGTAACAGGTTCAAACTTAAACAGGGGAAGTTTAGATTGGCTATAAGGAGGAAGTTCTTTCCTGTTAGGGTGGTGAGGCACTGGAATACGTTGCCCAGGGAAGCTGTGAATGCTCTGTCCCTGACGATGTTCAGGGCCAGGTTGGACAGAGCCTTGGGTGACATGGCTTAGTATGAGGTGTCTCTGCCTGTGGCAGGGGGGTTGGGACTTGATGACCTTAAGGTCCTTTCCATCCCTAACTGTTCTATGACTCTGTGAATACGGTGGTCATTTGTGTGTAAAGTACTTCTTTTATTGATGCTAATGGTAATTTTGAAACTCTTACTTGGTTGCATTTTATAGATTTGAGCAAATTAAGCGACAACTTGTTTGAACATGAGTTTCACAGTGTCTATTCTAGTAGATCTTGTTTGGCATCTTTTTTGTGCTTTTACATTTGAAAATATTTTGTAAAAAAACAAAACAAAACCAGAACCAAACAAACAAAAGATACAACCCCAAACCAAGCTTTCCTGGTTTTAAATGTTTTATTAAAAAGAAGGTTCTGGGGCTGACAGCAGAAACATCCCCTTTTATTGTTTTGATTCATATTTAGTATAAAGTCTTGTGAGTTCTCTTTTCAGTTAAAAGGCACTCAGTTTTAAGGTTGATGGGATAGAAAAGAGACATATAGAACTAATTCATTCTGAAGAATGCCATCTAATTCATAGGAGAAGGATCAGTAGAGTTTGTTAGCTTTCTTGGTGATATTTTTGACAGTCTGTTTTCATGTTTCTTCTTTCTGGGCTTTGACAAATAAATGTGGCTTTATAAATATTAATTTGTTTTCGAGGTCAGTGTCAAATAACTCAGATATGTTCTGTTTACAAGAAGGAAACCATTTAATAACCATTGGCATGCTGCTGGCTGCAACAACTTTCAGCACTTTTTGGCAAGTTCTGTTGGCTTTATGCGATATGGTTAAAAGACAGGTAACTGAATTTTCACTGATTCACTGTCATAAGCTAAAGTTAACTATTGCCTATTGCTATTCCCTCAGTTCTTTAGTTCCATGTTACAGTTTGCCAGAGTATTGTTTTCTTTTTCTCATTGACCAGCTCACAGAGTGTGATTAGGTTCCCGACGTGAACGTGGTCATGTCAGAAAAGCTGTGGGTGACAAGAAATCAGTTTGGACAAGTGAAACATGACCACTGGAAATTGTACTTTCAGTTCTAGATCTGGACTGACAGCTAGACAGATAGGGCTCAAACAGGTATATAGAAGCCAGATACTACTTTGATAGCAGCTTCTTCATGGACTTGATGTTTCTGGCCTGATCAGAAAGCTTTACAGAAGAGAATGGTTGACAAATAAGATGATTGTCAATTCTCAGAGGTACTTCAGTGAGGACATGTTTTGGTCATGACTGGTGTTTCAGTCAGTGAGGATCAGTCTCTGAGATATTGCTGGTACCCTTCGTATTAAGGAAAAGCACTTTGTATTGCTGTTGATAAAAATATCAGACAATATGTGAAGCAAAAACTGAAACAAATGTTGCTGAGATTGGTGAGACGCTTTGGTAGGCCCTTACATTTTTAGAATATAGAGTCTGTCAAATTACAGGTTGACTAAAAGTAAAGTTCTCAGTGTACTTAATGAATCTTCTGTTTTGTGAAGGTAAGTCTAAATATTGAGGGTACCTGATGGGGAAAGGGAGTAGTTTTATGTATATTTCATATTAGAAAGAAATGTGAAGGTATAATAGTATATAGTATTTAGGAATTCAGTTTCAGCTTGTAAACCTTTGTTTCTTAAGAGATCCTCATGGAAACGTTTTTTTACCGTCACAATGCAAATACAGCAAAAAGGGTAAGTGAAGCATACTAAATGCATTTATAACTAAGTTCACTGTAAATTATAGTTACTTCTGTGCTATAAGCAAATTTAATTGTAAGTTAAAAAAATATTGTTCTTGTTACCAGTTTGCTTTTATTTTGTAAAAAGTGATATTTAATTTCCAGAGCAGTTGTTCTCACTTCTCAGAGCACTGTACTACTTGAGCATATGGTGCCATGGCTGTTATTTTCTATGAGGCAGAGGTCTTCCATTCTGGATAAGAATTTCATGCAATAAATAGTTAATGATTCTAAATCCATGCAGCTAAATGCTAGCAAATATGCAGTTTTGAAGTGGTTTTTTGCTACTTGACAAAATACATGTTTGAAAAGAAGCTTTTCTTGTATGTGTCCCCTTGCTTCTGATTTGGGAAAGAAAAAACAAAAGATGACCTTAAACGTAACCATATTCTCCCTGATTATGGGACATGAGGAATTAACTATGATCAAGTGCTTAAGTTCTTAGGCTATGGTATAAATATTTTTATTATAATTTGATTCAGTGATGGAGTTCATTCCAGAATTGCCTACATTTCCTTAGATTCAAAAAAAAGGTGTAGGGTTTATTAGATCCAGAGCGTGTATAAACCCTGGGGAAGCAAAGCAGGTTGGACAAGAGATTACTGTTGTACTCTGCTGCTTCACTTAATAGATATTGGAAGGTATGATGAGCATGCTGCAGCGATCAGCACTTGATTAGGTCATAATTCTAAGACAACATTTTTAAGTGAACTGATTGAAACTAAAGCTGAAAATTTTTATGACTCCTGCACTTCTAAGTTCTTTGTTTTTAATAATTTAATGAATCACTTTATTAGTGATTTTTTTTCTCCAGACATGAGGAAAAGGAATTTTAATTTTTTAAATCACCCTTGTAAGGAATTAATAACCATAAGTTGTTTAGAAAATGGTCTCTGGTTCCTGAATAAACGTAGCTAACTTGAAAAACGTGGACCAAAAGTTTTTGATTTGATAGTCAAATGAATCTCTGGCTACTTTTAAGAAATTCTCTGATAGTCAATGGCTTAAAGCATATTAACATTTATACTGTGTCTCACATGATGGAATTAGATCAATTTTACATCAGGGTAATAAGTATATAAGTGAATGTCATATATAGCATTAAGTAATTAAAACTTTCTCTGCCAGGGAAGAGTAGTAAGTGATGTATGTAATCGTACTTGACTCTCCAGTAGGAGAAAAAAGGACAATAAGAAATGAAAATGATAAATCATATTCACGTTAGGAAATGCAATTTTTAAGCATTTTAACAGCATTAAGGATTTGTTCTTCTTTTTTCCACTTCTGAAACCAAATACTGCTGTGTAATACAAAACAATTGACATATAACCGAATGTCAATTTTTTTGTGAATTTCATTCTCTTGGAGGTTGCTACTGTTGTCCCAGTTTGTAAAGAAAGAGAAAAACTGTATCAACTGTGACCAGATATTTTAATGCAGTGTTTTACAAATTAGTCTTTTTACTGTTTTTGGTGGCTAGTAGCCTGTATTATTTGAGGATGCTTTGTTTTCAGATCTAGGTCACTGATTGACTGTGGCTGAGAGTTTAGAGCACTTCTGTTCTATAGATACTATGTATCAGTAATCATTAGTCTCACCATTATGGTCTTTGCAATCCAAAGATCTGCTGATCAATTTAGCATATGTACGATGCATTTCATGAGGCCATATGGGAAATTTCCTACTGACACAGTATTTTGTTTCCAGGAGTGGCATAAAGAGATGCTTTTTAGGGAGAGCCTGCACGCAGCCTTCACATCCAGAATTGCTGTTTTATCCTTTCAGTATTTGTATATTCATGGGTTCATGAGTTTCACAGAATGGCTGAGGTTGGAAGGGACCTCTGGAAGTCATCTGGCCCAACATCTCCACCAAAGCAAGGCCACCTCCCTGGGCAACCTATGCCAGTGCTTAATTTTGCAAATTTTCTTCTTTTTTTTTTTTTTGTCTTCCTGCTTCTTATCCAACCTTTTCCTTAAGTGCCTCAGGATTTTAAGTATTATAATTGGGTTTTAATGCTTAAAATGTTTATCTCACAAGTTTCATATGCATCCTGAAATAGAGACATTTGTCATACAATCTGTTTTCTGCTTACAATTTATTAATCATCAATTTTCTTTTACAGAGTTTAGCAAAACACAATAGGAGTAACATTGGAACAGAAGGTGGCCCTCCCCCTTTTGTGCCTTTTGGGCAGGTACAGTATGCTTCTCTTTGTTATTTCATAAAAACACCCTGTATTGTGATATTTGGGGGGACCTGGTTACAGTTAGATAAAGGCTATCAAAGCACCTTAGATCACAATGGCTTGGATCTAAGAAAAGTCCCTTTGCTATGCTAACTTATATTTAATGTTTTTCCTCACAATTTCAAACTAAAATTAGTATATAATACGTGGCACCTTTAATTCTTCCTGTCAGGCCTTTTAGGTGCTAACATAGTCCTTTCTTAAACGGCAAAGGTACTTACAAGAATCATAATAGCTGCATCTTGAACTTATCTTAAAAATGTAAAGGTCATTCTTTTCAGCCTTTTCAGTGGACCAGGGGAGTGTGTTTTCAGCAAAGACGTCTAGATGTAAGACATACCGATGTATGTCATACTTGCAATGTAAGACAAAAACATCTTACATTTTTTCAGTCATATTCTGTATGTAAAATTGTGCTACTCTAACAGAATAATACTTTTTTCAAAGCAGACTAGGCAGAAGAATTAATTAAAACTTTCTTTTGCATTTTCAGAAATGTGCATCTCATGCACAAGTGGACAGCCGAGACCTTGATCGCAGAAAGACTCTGCAAATGACAAATGCAGTGAAAACTATTGCAGACAATGATGAATTTGAAAAGCAGAGAACAGCTGCTATTGCAGAAGTAGCAAAAAGCAAGGAGGTTAGAATGCATGTGCATATTACTTACTGTGAATTATGATAATTCCATGACGATAATTCCACCTGTCTTTTGTGTTAAGTATTTCTCTCTTAAATGGCAAATGCTTTCTGATGTTTGCCTGCTTACAGTTCTAATGACATATCTTTAAAAGGAGAAATCAGAAATTTGTCCTTTTGGCTTGATGGGTATATTCTTTCTAAAGCAAATAATTAAACATATTATAATGTTTTATTGTAGATACAATTTTGATTTGATACCACTATTTAAAATATGTTTTTACAATTTAGTAAGATTTAAGTCATAAATAAATGTTACCAATTTTTATCTGCTCTTTGCAGTTCTCAAACACCATAATTCCCTTTATGCTATCTGAAAGAACAGCCAGGAATTTTAGTTCTATTGTGTCAGAGTTCCTATATCCTCCCTCAGTTTTATTTTAGTTTATTTTTCAGATTTGGTTTTTAAGTTATAAAAATCTAGAATTATGCCCTCTTTTAGCAGCCTCATTTGCGCATAGAGGAAAAAATGCTTACATAATAGATTCGTGTATGTAAATTAATGCTTTATTTGTTGATGCAAAGCGTAATCATGAAAAATACCGCTTCATCAAATTTACTGTGCTTTTTCTAGTGGGTAAACTTTAAGAGTTATTTTCCTAGGTTCTGTTTACTGAAATGTTTTTTTTTTTCTTGTGCTTACCTGAAGACCAAGACATTTGGAGGAGGTGGTGGTAGTAGCAGAAGTAATCTCAGTGTGAGTGCTGGAGGGAATCGAAACAGGGAACTGTTCCAAAAAGAGAAGATAACAAAACCTGAGGGAAAGAATGAAGGTGTTTACCGAGAACTGGTAAGGTAGAAGACTTAAAAGGGACTTTAAACATGTAATTTTAAAAACCAAATTAACAGAAATAAAGCCAAAAGACCCTGAGGAATAATGGGTTTTCTTTCAGTTTGATTTGAAGTCTGTTTAGAATACTTAAAGTGATTTTGGACGTTACTGAGATAGTTGCGAGTATCGGTGTTAAATTTTTGATTTTACAAACCCCACGTTAATCCTATCCAGTAAAATTTAAAACTAAGTCCTCACAAAAGAAAAGTAGTGGTATATGTAGTATAGGACATTACAGTGCAGTTTTATTTTTTTGTTTAAATAAGCTTAATAGTTTTTGCATGTTAACAATTCATTTTGGGCAGGATGACTTTCATCCTTCAATTTCAACACATCAAATAATATTTGAATAACTTTTATTCTGAATTAATATTTAAGAGTCTGTTTTAAACCATTTCTTTAACATTGAGAAAACTAAGTGTACTCTGACATTTAAAATAACAAAATAAAAATACCCTTGTAATGACAAGGGAATGTCATGGTCATGTCATCACAAGTAATGTTTCCTTTTGAGTAGAATGGGTTACCATTGGACAGTCTGAACTGTGACCCTTAATACATCACCTTCCAATGTATTTCATCGCTTTATTCTTAATAAGAAGTGTTCTTTAGGATTGCTGCATTGAATTAAGTAAGTATAAGATGAGCAGTCATTGATGTTTCAGTTTTGGTTACTTCAGCAGTCTAAAAGTTTATGATGAAGGAAGTATTTGCTATAAAGAGCAGCTCAGGAGAAGAATTTCCAAGTATGCAAAAACAATGATTCTGATTTGAGGGATAAAAGCAGACTGAAAGAGGCATTGTAACAGTGTAGTAACTCAATGAACCAGTATTAAAATATTGATTACAACTTCTATTTGAGTATTTTCCACCTACCTTTTACCAAAGGTTTAACAATGAGAAGAAAGGAGATTTAGGAACAGTAACTGCCTGGTACGATTTTGTTTGTGTAGTATGTGTTATAATCTCACAGCACGGAGAGCCTCCAGCAGCAGTCTTCAACGCTGTGCTCAGAAATGTCAATACAGAATTGTAGAAGCACAGGCTGAAAGGACCTCAAGAGGTCATTTAGTCATCCCTCTACTCAGCGTACAACCAGTGGTGCGCCTTGTCATTCTTTGCAAGTGTGATTTTACCTAAATAGACTTAACCCCCCACAAACCAGACAGATAGCACCATTTCCTCCCATCCCTCCCAAAAGAACCCCAAAACCTACAGTTGTTTAAAGTATATGGTTTTCTGATTTTTTTTTATCAACTGCAAGAAATTTGTCTTCACTGCACTGTAAAATGGCAGTACTTCCACTTTACGAAAACTCAGTATTATATCATTTACCACATGTAGGTGGTGTTCAGAAGAAGGAAATATCAACCCACTAAGCATATATAGAAATCCTTCTTAAGTTATAAATAAAGATTTTAAGACCCTAAAGCAATGAATAATGAATGTTCATGGGACTCCAGTGAATCATGTATTTGGTTGCAGCTGTTGCAGTACATGATTAACTGGCATCATTTGTTTGGGTGTGGGATGAGAAAGGACAGAGGGCCTAGTCCCATTTCATGTTTAGTGCATGTAGGACTATCTGCACTACAAGAAGCAGTTCTCATTTGAGTGCTTTAACACACAGTGTAGATGTAAGGTTATTTTCTGTAATTAATGCTCTGTGATTCCTGGTTTACCTTTTTGTCATCACACTCTGTGATGTTTAGAATAAGAAGGCCTGTATTTCTGTGGAAGTAGATTGTGTGTATTTCTTCACTTGTTTTTATAGAACCACTAGTGATTATATTTTCTCTATGTTTAAAGAAATGTATAACTGGGTTTTGTATTGTCTGTAAAATTTGTAAAACGATTCAAGCAGGAACAAATGACTAGTTTTTATACTAGTATTACTTTGAGAATTTCCTTTCGGTTTTCATCTCAGAGAATGTGTATTACAACCTGTCATCCTATTCCAGTGTGCAGTGAAGGAAAAGGTAGGCTAGGGGAATTTGTGGTTGAAACCTGCATAATACGGGAACTGAAAACCGTTGAATTAAAAATCATCATAAGAATAGTGTTACACCCCCCCCCCCCCCCCACACTAGGCTAAGAGAGGTTGTATGTGAAGATCTTACATGAAACTTGAAATAGTTACCATCAGTGAAATATCAAGTAGAGTTTCAGTTAAAAAATAATGAAAATTAAAGTCAAATCTGATGGTTTTATAGGGTCTTTGTTGTATCTTATGATTACTTCTGTGTGTAATGTTTATTTCAGGTTGACGAAAAGGCCTTAAAACACATAACAGAGATGGGTTTCAGCAAAGAAGCAGCAAGACAGGCACTTATGGATAACAGTAATAACCTAGAGGCGGCATTAAATTTTCTTCTGAACAACAATAAGCAGAAACCCATTCAGGGACCACCACCTAGAGGTAAAACATTCAAAAAGAGCTTTAAAACAGTGTTTACAAGTAAAGGAATTCTATATGAATTACTAATGTAGCTATAGGAGGGTGTATCTGCATGTTTTTTTTCCTGCAAGTTAGAGTGCGTCGCAAATGTAAAGCAAATATTTAGAAAAGGCCTCCAGGTGTTGTATTTTTATCAAAATTTTTGAATTTAGAGTCACAGGTTTGAATCTCCTTAAATGGAAAATGTCAGTATCCTTTTTGTCCATGCATTTTTTTCTTTAATAGAAAATAAAAGCATTTTTTAAATCAAAAGCTGTGTACACTTCCTGTTAATTTATTTCCCACTCACAAATAACTTCTCATGTTTACAGGTAAAGGGAAGGGCCGAGGTCGAATAAGACCTGAAGATGAAGAAGAACTAGGAAATGCCAGACCGTCTGCACCAAGCACACTATTTGATTTCTTGGAATCCAAAATGGGTACTCTAACAGTAGAGGGTAAGTATTTAAATTAATGTATCTGGAACCAGTTGGAATGTCTTAGCAGAATTCTCTTTCCTAACTTTGTCATCTAGAAGATGGTTCCTAGAACTTCATCCACAGTCAGCCGTATAAAATCGAGAGTACTAGGGAGCAATTCCTCTCCTTGAAGAGAGCTCAAATAAGTCGAACTGTGGTGGTTTGTTTGACCGTCTCGTATATGGAAGAACTTAGGCTGTTTGTTTCAGGCTTAGATGTCTAAAAGTCAGTAATTTTGACATAAATCCCAGTGTCTTAATCAAATTTGATAAAGGCTTTCACAACTTTTATTTATGAACAACATGAAAGTCCATTAAATAAAAAAGGTGATAACCTTGGTCGTCTTTCCTCAGTTTGTGATAAGTAATTGGTTTTGTATTGCCTCTCTTGGGTGGGAGGAGAAGACGGGGAAGGGGAAGTGGGAACCAGAATCAAACCACAATTTTTTGACTGCTCTAAAATACTACACAGCTATTTTCACCTGGTTTTCCTGTTTAATAACTGTATGGACAGAGGGAAAGGTAGGATTTTAGAAAGAGGGAAGCCAAATAGTCCCTTGGGTGTAATCCAGAAGACCTGGGATTTTTGTCCTTTTTTACTTTTCTTTCTTAAGAAGCCATACAAGAATGTAGTCTATGCACCAGGATGTCTGGTTTAGGTCTAAATCAGGCAGTACTTTAGAAACTGTAACAGGTGCATTAAAAGAAAACGGAGGAAACTCCATACACCCTGAGGTCTCTAGAGGCTGCTGTAATATTAAAGTAGAACTCATGGTAAACTGAGTAATAAATGAAGATTTTTTTTTTTTTTCTCTTCTGGGTATAGCTTTGGAGGTGTTTCAGTGGCCAACATGAAATGAAAATTCCTGCTTCCATTATTTAATATGAAGGTTTTGTGATAGAGTTGTATTTTTTTTCTCTCTATAAAAGGAGACTTTTCATAGGGAATGAAGGAAAGGTCATAGTAGTTTATACAAACTGCATGATATTTTTGAGCTTTCTAAGGAGTGAATGCATTTAAGGAATGAGTGCATTTATATGTAATTATTTCTTTAACTTAAGTTCCAAAACAGTCATCATTTACTGTTAATAATGAGTTCTTGCTTTGTGTATTTTCACTGGATTTGGGATATTTAAAAAAAAAGGAGGTAATACGGCAAAAGTGGAAGACAGGCTTGTAGTAAATGAAAGTGAAAGGGTTGCTCTGTTTGGAAAGGTATGAATGGCTGTAATGTCAATAGGCACCTGCATCCGAAATACAGGTAGAAAGAACATCCCCGTCTCTCTGGTTAGTCTAATGAGAGATTTTTTGTTAAACATATGATTTTTGTTTGTACTTTATATGTTTAAAAAAAGTATAAATATTTGCCCTGTTTTCCTGTAGCAGTGAATTTAAGCTTAGTTGTGTTTAAGAGTCATTATTGAATTAGAAATGAAAACATGAAGCCATGTAGACTCTGTCAGTGCATCAAACTCCGGTTTTCTGTGACAATTATCAGGACTGTGCACTCTCCATTGAATACACCACATATTTCTTTACTTATTAGCTTTTTTATCTTTTGACGCTTTGAAGCTGCACGCTTACAGTTGCTACTCGCATAAGCATTTTGCATTAGTGTGAATATTTTTTTGTAGCCCGTAGCAACTAAAAGGTCAACATATCCAGGTGGAAGGAGACATAGCAGTCTAGAAATTCAGTTCTTACAGCTGTACTGAGTATGTTTTTGTCCAAAAATGAGGAAAGAACAGCAAAAAAAAAGGACACAAGCTTTGTCAGAAAACGTGCCTCAACAGATGGGCTCAGGAGTTAATGAGCATGCTGGTAAACCCCAGTGTCTCTTGCTGTTGCTAGTAGAATTAGATGCACTGTGAGCCATTTTAGAGTTCATTAAACATTTTTATGATGAGATAAGGTTTAAGTATGAACAGAAAGGCATTTGCTTATAAATCCGATAGCTTACAGTTATTTGATAGCAAGTGCTATGTTGTTTCTATGCCTAGGTTGAGTTTCATTACAATAGTTTCTTTATTTTTGCCTGCAAAATAAGTTATTTTATAGCTAAATGTTGTTTTATATTTGAGTTGCATTTAGGTCTTACTAAAACACTTTGTAGAAAGTGAACAAAAAAGTTGCAGGAGAGTTCCTTTTCTTATGCATGTTATAGAATCATAGAACAGTTAGGAATGGAAAGGACCATAAGATCATCTAGTTCCAGCCCCCCTGCCATGGGCAGAGACACCTCACATTAAACCATGCCACCCAAGGCTCTGTCCAGCCTGGCCTTGAACACTGCCAGGGATGAAGCATTCACAACTTCCCCAGGCACAGAGGTGAGACTGACTGGTCTGTAATTCCCTGGGTCATCCATTTTCCCCTTTTTGAAAATGGGGGTTATATTTCCCTTTTTCCAGTCATCGGGATCTTCACCTGACTGCCATGATTTTTCAAATATGATGGCCAGTGGCTTAGCGACTTTTGCCAGCTCCTTCAGGACCTGCGGATGGATTTCATCAGGACCCATGGACTTATGTACTTTTAGGTTCTTAAGATAGTCTCGAACCAGATCCTCTCCTACAGTGGGGCTAAGGTCTTAATTCTCACAGTCCCTGTGTCTGCCTCTCAAGATGTGGGTGGTGCGGTCAGAGCCTTTGCCAGTGAAGGCTGAGACAAAGAAGTCATTAAGAACCTTAGCCTTTTCCAAATCCAGGGTAGCCAGTTCTTCTGATAGCTTCCTGAAGGGGCCTACCTTGTCCCTAGTCTGTCTTTTATTTGCTACGTATCTATAGAATCCCTTCCTGTTATCTTTCACATCCCTAGCCAAGTTTCATTCTAAGTGGGCCTTAGCTTTCCTAACCTGGTCCCTAGTTTCCCAGACAACATCCCTGTATTCTTTCCAGGCCGCCTGTCATTATCATTTGTTTATGGTGTGTAGCCACAAATTTATATCTTTCTGTATAAAATGTAGCTGGTTGTAGATCAGACATTTGTATCATGAGTCTTCACTGTATTTCTCAGAAATTTAAAATATTTAGAGGAAATACTTTTCAAATAACAGGCATTCTATATTTTCAGATACAAGTTTGTTAACAGTTTAGGTAATAAATGCAGTCTCATTTTCAAAAGTATATGTAGGGAATTATGCTTGAGAGATAGCTTTTGGCAACTCTTTTTGCTTACCAAAGTTGAGTTAAGACTTTCACAGTGAACAAAAATAAAAACAGTGGTAGTGTGTTTCTCTTGCATTAGAAACATTTGTTTTTCTTTAAGATTTGTGCTTATATTGACAGATTAGAGAACATTTTTATGTGTGACTGAAAGACATTTAAAGGAAAAATAATAGAAATAGTCCCCATGGGATATATGTTTTTCATATTGTCAGTAATTTTATAGTAAATAAGTAATAGAAATTTACCAATAACTGTGAAATCAGTGACTTGCTTCTTTTAAAATGGTATTACTGGTTGATAGTGTTTGCTAAGGCAGATTTTTATGATCCTTTGGGTTTAGTACATATATGCAGCTAAGATTCTGTAGCGTAATAAAGCACAGTACTATGTGAGTAAAAAAAAAGGTATATTAGCATTCAGTGTTTGAAAGATAAATACACTTTGCTTTTGTGGTATTTTTCCCTCTCTAAATAAAAATAAAAAGATCCATAAATGCCGTAAGAAGAAAAATGTAATCTGTGACAACTTTGCAAAGGCTTTGTACTCCTTCAGTTGCCAACAGTTTTGGCATATTTCCTAGTGTGACACACAGGGTTCTTGGGTTTGTATTTTTTTTTAACAGTATGCATTATGTGAATGGTCAGTGTGCAAGCTGGTGTACTATTCCTGAGTCATGCTTCTCTGGAAAAAGCACTTGTTAGCATTTTTTAAGATTTCACAAAGTGATCCAATTATTTTTTTAAAACCTTGAAGTATTTCTGTGGTTTTTCGTTCTGAAGAAATAATAATGCATGCGCTCTGTCTGGTTTTGGGAAATCAGTTGGCTTTAAAGTGCTTGCTCAGTTTTCATTTTGTTGGTTTGTTTTCTTACTGAATGTGTCCAGCCTCTCTGTGCCAGGTTTTAGTTTTAACTTGCAGAGTCTGCTTCAGATGGATTTTTCAAGAAGAACGTAGGCGTTTGCTGAATTGCAGGCTTCTGGTCTCTTTTTAGAAGTGCTTTTTTTCTTTGCCAAATTTGAGAAAACCTCTGCAGTCTGATGAATGCAAACACATCTTAAAAATAATTTAACGCAAGTGCTATTTTTCTGCCATTTTTATGCCTCCGTGGTTGAAAATAATCTCATTTAAATTCTTAATTAATAGTTGCCTGAAGTTCCATGTGAACTGAGATGACACAAGTGATAACAGTGCTTGAGGAGTGCTTATGTATCTGCAGTGATTATACTTACAACTGTGAACTCTTTAAGTCGTGAAGCCTGCATCCAGGTGTTAGCAGAAGACAAGATGTATATTACTAGCTGCTTTTTTTATTTCATTTGATCCTCTTGTCAGTTGTTAGCAGCAGAGATGTAGTTGTCTGTTAGTATTAGAACAGCAGTGGTCAGAAACGAAAGGCAAGTCAGGGAAACAGCTAGAAACAACTCAGATACGTAATGTTACATAGCCAAGTGGTCTCTTCATTGATTTTTTTTTTTTTTTATTATTTTTTTTTTCCCCTGCACAGTAACTAGTAAGAGGGCCCAGGCAGGCAGGTTTTTCTGCATTTGTATGTAGCATAGTAGAGCCTCCACTCAGTATAAACCGAGATTGATTGTTCTGCAGTATTTCTGACCCATATTCCTCGCCCATATCATCTCTAAAATTCCAGTTCTTTTTAGCTATTCAGAGAGCTGACCTTTGTGTAGGGATAGTGGTTTTGAATAAAGGAGCACACCCCTACTATTACATTGATGGATATCATTACCTGGAATGGCCATATTTATCATTATCGTAAGTGTTATGCTTCTATACACTTCAGGCAGACTACAGTTTCTTCTAAAGGGCTGAGAGTCTCTGCAGAAGCAAAAACAAAAGGCAGTTTTGCTGAACTGAGATAAATATTTTTTTAGTTCTGTGTCATGCCCCATTTTCTTCAAGATCTACTGACATGGTCTGGGGAGAAAGGGTCAGAAAAGAACAGGTTTTTTTCTTCTCAAGTACACAGAGGATTGATTTGCTTTTCTCTGTGCCTCACTCCCTGGTGTTCTCATCTAGTGTTTCTAATTGCACCTGAAGCCTCAGTGCTTTTGAGAATTTGTAAATTCACTTCTGGATTTGCAGTAACCAGGGCAGATGGTTCTGTTTGTGAACAGGAACCCAGAACAGTTGTTTAACTTGTTAGCTCTGATTTGGTACCTTTTTTGTGGTTGGATTGAGACCAAGTAGAACAACATGTATGAATTTAAATACCTTTGTGTTTTGTTCAGGTACTTCTGTTCCTTTTTAGAGATAAGACAGCATGCTAAACTTTTGGGGATTTTTTTAATGTTTATTTTTTTTGTTTATTAGTTTTAAGGAGTATGAATCAGTTATTAGAAAGCAAGTTGTTTCATTTCCTTTTTTCACAGTTAATGAAATATTAAGTAATTCTAGCTCTCAAAAGCGTTAAATATCCATCTCCCATAATCTGCTAGTTCTTTAATTGTAAAACATAGCATATACTCACCATACTCGATTTAAATGAAATGCAAAGAACTAACACAAACTCATAGTTTTCTACTTATTTATTTCTAACTGTGAGTGGCTGGTGACACTTGTGAAAATATTTCTGTGTTGAAATTAAGTAGTTTGAGTTTTGGTTGGCAAGAAAAACCTGCTGACAGTGAGAGATAACGGACATAGTAAGCAAAATTGCTGTCAACTATCCGCCTTTACTTGCACTTGGATTATTCCTGCTACTGAACACAAAAGATTTTTCCATTAATCATCTTCTTATTTTTCTTTTGTTATGAGGAACAGTTCATCTGTTCTTGCCAGCTTGAATAAGTAGACACAAGTGTTATCAAGGAGAAGAAAACAGTGCCAAGAGCTCTGACAATAGAATTCAGAAATAATGGACAAAGTGCTGAGAACCAGGCATGTTTCAGAAACTTCCTCTCTCTTCAGTTCTTTGGGACTGAGAACAAACAGGCTGGTGTTTCCATTTGCTCGGGATCCAAAGCCACAAAAGGTCTTGTCAGGCATCTGCACCTTTGAAAGATTGAATCAAAGATCAAATTGTTAATCATTACTTATTTATTTGTTATTACATGGAGTAGGCTGTGAGAAACAAAACAATGTTTTTGGTTACAGCACTGACCCAGAGCTTTTCAAGCTGCTCATCAAAGACTTTTTCCAGGCTGCTTTTTCTGTTTTCTCAGCAAACTTGTTTGTCAGTTTTCTTCTTCAAATATGCAACCTATAACTACAGTCCATACTCATGTGGTGGTTTGAGTGATGCTGTATAATGTCAGTATCACATGGACTCTTGGCCTCTGCACACTCTTCATCTGAGCATATCTCACCTAATTTAATAGCAGTTACCTTCATAGTCTCTGTTGCCAGTGTTATCTGCAGGAGATAAATGACAACCAGAGGTACTGACTGTGTAGGAGGGTTTGCAAAGAATTGCCTTTGGCAGAGGTTTTCATACGGTCCATTAAATCTTCATGCAGATGTCCCTCAGAAGAACAGCACTTCAGTGGAAAGCAAGCAATTATTGCAATTAGAAGGATACACCCCCGAACTCTTAGGGCCCCAGCCCCAGAGATCCCCAAAGGGACAGGATATTTCTGTGCTTTCAGATTTGAATTTCTGTCCTCCAACTTAATAGTTAAATGCTTGCGGTAAACCAGTCGCATCACCAGTGTGATATTTGGGCTTTGTTTTCTATTTTGTTTTGGTTTTGCACAGTACGTCATAGAATCAAACCTTTTTTGGGTTGGAAGGGACCTTACAGATCAGTGGTGAGGCACTGGAACAGGATGTCCCAAGCAGTTGTGGACGCCCCGTCCCTTGTTGGAAGTGTTCAAGGAAAGGTTGGATGGGGCTTTGAGAAACCTGGTCCAATGGAAGGTGTCCCTGCCAATGCAGGGGGTTGGAACTAGATGATCTTTAAGGTCCTTTCCAACCCAAATCATTCTATGGTATAAACATGAGTCCCTCTAATAGGTTTATACTTTCCTTTTCAATCAGGTTGTAAGTCTGCTATCAGATCTCATACCGAGCCACCCACATGACTCCCACAATTCCCCTCCTCCCAGCATCCGTTAGCAGGTTTGCTTTCCTATGAAATCCATGATAATCTTGTTTTTCTTCTCATCAGCTAGAGTTCTGGTTGAATATCTTGAAGGTAATGCTTGAATAGTTCATGTTACAGCTCATTCATCTGGGTCTCTTGAGTTCTGGTCTTACTATTCCTGTTATCTATGTTTTGTCAGCTGTGTTTATGTTATCACTTTTATTTCTTGCCTTTGTCTTTAATGCTGAATAGCTTTTAACAAGTTATTTTTACAGACAGTTTCAGTTCGGATATTCCTTTTTTCTCCTCATTTTCCTCCCTCTTCCTTTCACCATGTTGCAATTATATTTTTCTGTCTTAAAAGGCTTTAATGCAAGTGAGTTTTGATGTCCTTAGGGAGAAATAAGTAATCTCCTGGAAATGTATGCACAGCTTTTCTCATACTGGTAGGTGGTTTGGTTCTAAGTACAGCCCAGAGTAGTGTATGTTTTCCAGTAACTAGGAATTACAGTTCAAATGTGTCTGCCAAATTTTCCATATACCATTCCATTTCTGTGTCACAAAGGTAAATACTGCATACTTTTCCTAAATAATACTGTTGCTTTATCACTTAGGATCTGAAACACTATTTCCAAAATATGTTTGTGTCAAAGATGTTAATAATTACTTATTTTTTTTTGTAGAACCAAAATTGCCGTTTCAGCCACCACATCAAGTTCAGCACAAAGTTACGAACACAGAACAGAATGGCATCAAAGAGAATCATTCAAGACACATTTCTCGCAATGACATGAGGCAGCCAAGGAATGAGAAACCCCCTCGTTTTCAAAGGGATATTCAAAATTCAAGGCAGGCTTTGGAAAGTGGTGGGTTACCAAGAAACAGAGGTCCTGAAAGACACAGCTCTTTAGAACATTGGACAGATGAAAAAAACAAAAGTGACAGACATTATCCTAGAAATGATAGGCCAAAGGATTTGAGTTATCCCATAGCCTCTCACCAGAGTGATATTACATTCAAAAAAAGGGATAACAATATGCAAAACAGAGTAGGAAAAGGGGTGTCTTTCACAGAATTCAAGGAGAACTCTGCTGCTCAAGATACTACAGACAACAATAACCAGAAACGGGGCAAAAGGGAAAACCAAATACACAATTCGGAAAATTTTTGTGATAGGAATGCACGAACAATAAGTAGCGAAGCCTTTATGGTAAGAAGTGAGCAACATTTTGGTGTTAATAATGATTACCAAAATCCTGGTAGAACTGATAATTTTAATGCTGTACCAAATGGAGATACTGAGCATCATCAGAAAGGTAGACGAGTAGGACCTATCAAGTCATCAGGACCCACTACAATTCCATGTTTTGATGATAAAATGTTGTATTACAACACCGGTCCCAAAAGGAGATCTGGGCCCATCAAACCCGAGAAAATATTAGAACCATCGATTCATGTGGAATATGGGAAAAGCTGGAGACCAGGGGATGAATGTTTGGCTCTTTATTGGGAAGACAACAAGGTATGCCTTTGCAAAATGAGAAGTACCTCAAATTGCACTCTTACATACATTCAGATATTTAGGATGGTAGCACAAAGACATGGGCTTTGTTCGTGGGTGTGTAATGTGCTTTTTTGCTAGTTTCTTGTTCTATTTTTAAATTCTATTTAGGAGATTTGTCACTTACATTCATTGCATGAAACTTTAAGTGCATAAATTAAGTCATCTTGAAGGTAATTTTTTCTCTCATTCAGGTGGAATTTAGGGTAACTAAGTTTCTAATGGAAGCATTTGACTTAAGGAATGAAAATCTGGAGGGATGAGTATGGATCTAGGTGCCCATATTCATTCCCAGAGAACAATGAACAAGTTTCTGTGCCATCTAGAGTAGTCTGTAATCGTAGATGAGTAATGCCTTTTTCTAGAATAAGGCAGTGTGCAACCTGTACTAGTGCAAGGCAAGACCAGAGTCTGCAGCAATGGGCTTATTAAAAAAAACAAACAAAAATACCCCTCTTATTTCAATCATTACACAAAAGAAACAGCAAAAGGCTTGTTTTTTATTATCACTATTGGACTGTGATAATAAATGTGATAAATATCTGAAGGATTTGTGGAACAAATAAGTTATGCTGCACAGTAGTTTTGTTTTCTTGATTTTTAGAAGTTTAAATACTTCCTTTTTAGCTGTTTTTCCTGTTAATAAGATGTCTTTTGCAGCAAGACCCTTTTTCTTTCATCTTTTCCTTTGATAAAGAAGTTTGATGTTACTTTTCCTTTGGTTTGTTATTATCTGTTCAGGTGTTCCCTGTCACTCTTGGAGAGTTTCTTCAGTGTTTGACCCTTTCTTTTAGCCTGAGAACTCTCTTAAATTCTATTGTCCTTTGAATAGTTTTTTTCCACACTATTTTCTGTCTTTTTGGTTATTTATTTAATGTTTGGGGGAGGAGGTTGTCCATTTTGTAGGTAGTAGACAGTGTTAGCTCAGCAGCATGACCTTATTTATGTGTCTTTTGTCTGTGTGACTAAAGGAGATGATAAGGCATGCAGAGTTTTTGATAGTGGCAATATTACAGTGTGTTGGCTCTCTAAAATAGGAGCTTGGGTGGATGGATTAGTGTGAAATATAATGGCATATTGCAGAATTGTTTTCTATTTTCAGAAGAACATTTGCATTACTATGAGATGAGGTTTGGAAATTCTGGAAAACATGAATATATAAGTAGATATAAAGTAATGCTGGACTGTTACCTGAAAAGTATTCATCACATTTGAAGAGGGGTTTTTTGAGGGTTATTGTTCTCTTGGTAATTATAATAAATGCTGCTGCTCCTATCTAGGACAACTTTGAAATATGATGATGAAGTACAGTACTGAGCTTAACCTTATTAGGAGGCAGTGATTGTGTTCAGTAGCATAAAAGTGATTGAATGTCTTCAAGAAAGCTGATCTGTGTTTGTATAAATATCAAAAAAATCAAGTTTTGTGTTTAGAAAAAGGACTCTGAAGGGTCAGTTTTATATTTTTATCCTATTTCATTATGTGTTAAAATAGATATATGTTAGCATGCAGGGTCTATATGGCTGATAGACACTTGGTGATAAGTGTATTTTTAAGAAAAAGTCCTACAGTAACACTTCCCTGTGTACAATAGCATTTGTTAGTGATGAATTTGTTCTGCTTTCAGAGAAATGAAAGCAAGTCTTTTAACTGTTCAGTCTACTTTGATAAACTGCATATTTTCTCAGTAATTATTCTAAATACATTCTGTGATGTCCCTGCAGTCTGCCATGTCGAAGTTTAATAACTAATACTAGTTTAATACCTAGTACAAATATTACTCAAAATATAATACTAAGACTAAATATATGTACATAT
Source organism: Neopsephotus bourkii (assembly GCF_033783945.1). Lineage (NCBI taxonomy): Eukaryota > Metazoa > Chordata > Aves > Psittaciformes > Psittacidae > Neopsephotus > Neopsephotus bourkii. Next base: position 1,112,688 of record NW_026900600.1, read on the forward strand.
TTTATACATATGTATATATACGTGTACACACACACACAAACATATATATGTATTAAAAGTCAGTTGTTAAGCTGTTTGTGGTATTTTGGGTAGCATTTTATGACCTTTGAAAATTTCTCTTTTAAGTTCTACCGGGCAGAAATTGAAGCTCTCCATTCTTCCGGGACAACTGCAGTTGTTAAATTCTGTGATTATGGAAATTATGAAGAGGTGCTTCTCAGCAACATCAGGCCTGTTCATGCAGATACATGGGTATGTGATAACAAATTGTATTAAAAGATATAAACTACGCAGTCTGTACAAAATAACCCTGCAGAAACCAATGCCTACTCATGCAAAGAGTGCCAATTGCATGTGTGGAAAGCAGTTAAGCAAACAGACAGAATCTCAACTTTTAGTTGTCTGTATGGAACTTCACAAGGTGTACTATCATGTGGTATTCTTTTTGTATAATACATTTCAAGTGTATTGTTTGAGTAATTGATCTGTCAGCCAAACAGTTCTATACGTATTTGCTTTCTAAAAGGTATTACTTTTAATGCAGTTTTCTGTTTTATTTCATGTACACTGTATGTTCTTTAAGTGTAAGGAAACTGTTTTAAAATATATTCTGTGACAGTTTCTGCTACATATGTACGTATGGCTAAAACAATGTATCACTTTACTTTGTATCATGATTTTATTTTTATTTCAATGATTTCTTTGTTGCCAGATGCTGTGTTGGAGGCGTGTGCCTCAGTCTATTTTATGAGGTTCAGAATGAAATTGGAAATTTCAGGAGGCTTTATTTGTGAATGTCATGGAAATAGAGGTGCATTTTGATTAAAAAAAAAAAATATATCAGGAGTGCACAATTGTTTGCTGTTCACTGTTGCTATAAACAGCTGCACAAAAAGTATTTATATAATATTGATCCCTTAATGATGGGTTTACTGTGCTTATTTTAATTTCTCACCTCTGGGTCATATGGCCATGTTACTACTGTTGCAGAGGCTGAACAGTCAACTACTGCCAGTGGTCTTTTAACCTGCCTTGTTCCCTGTAGCTCTCAGATGTCCTTATGGCCTCTGAGACGTCCTTTTTGTACTTAAAAAGATATTTGAAAGCTCTTCCCAGCTGGTGCATTGCTGTGTCTATCAAAATTTGTGGGTTTGTTTTTTTTTTTTGAGCTGTAGGGTGCTAGTTTCTTACTGTATGATTGTACTTATTTTGATCCCTTTTCTGGGTTAATAATCAGCCTTTTTTTTCATGCTTTGGATTACAAACTTGAGGAGTAGCTTTTATTTTACTTCAGCCCTCTGAAACTTGGTTCTCATGGTATTAAGAACTTGGCTGGGTGTTACTAAGAAGTTGATCTAGTAGTGAGGTACTAGCCTGAAGCAGTGGCCATTCTTCCTGTCTCTTTGGTCTGTCTCTGACCACATGGTCTTCCTCTTCCCTCTCCTCCCATGCTTGGATCATAAGTCATGTAGACACAGCATGAGTCAAATGAGAGAGACCAGTTTTTATTTCCTCAGGCTTGTTTGGTTTCTTCAGAGCTAGTTTGTTAAAGATCATATAATGTGGTGGAACAATGTATGAATAGGGGATTCTGCTGCTGAAGTAGCATAGTCCTAACATTGTGCTGCATCCTGATCTAGTCACTGAGGCTTCCTCAGTTGTTACTGGGCAGACATAAGAACCTTTCAGTCCGTTCACAAATAAAGCATACCTTTCTCAGATATGAGGGTGAGTAGTGTAAACCCAAACATCTGAATTTAGATCACTATATAGGAAGAACCAACATCTTCACAGTAAGCAGCATTTTTATGTTTTCTCTCCAAGGTTTTACTATTTTGTTGCTAAAAGGTTCTTGCAGCTGTAGGAATTTTGCAGGAGAAAATTGATTAAGACCTTACTCTTCATTTCTTTGTATTTGCATGCTAGCCCTCATCCTCATTATGCATTTGCAGTTCTTAATTGCCCACTGGAGTCATGCTCTGATACTTGGGTTTGTCTTTTAAGCTGAGCACTGCTAGTCACTTTTCTTTGTCTCAGTGTTCAAATTCGTATGTAAATCTAGATAGCACATGCAAATGCAAAATGTTCTCATGCTGCTTAATACATAATCCTTTGTAAGATTTAAGTAACTTTGTGATATTTCTTCTTCAAGAGAACAAAACGGATTTTAAACTGACTGCAGTAATTATTTTTTTTTCACTGTTCGACGTTATCAGCAATGATGGCCTCGTTTTTTATTGAAAGTGTTATATTAAGTTTTATTTCAGACCTTCCAGGTAACTTCCAGATAGTCTTTCTTACCTGTCTGTACTGAAGACTTGTTACTAATGTAGATATATACTGTACATGAGTTCTGATGTCCAAATACTGCCAGTTTTTCAGACCCCTTTTTGAAAGAGTTGTTGATATTAAGGAAAGATTTAGTGAATTGACTTAAAGGCATGAATTTAATATATGCGTTAGAATTGATGATTCTTCACTGTTTTCTCCAACACACTTTTCGGCACCCATGTGGAATTATTTTCTGTATTTTTCCTGCCAACAAATATAAACTGGTGAAAATCTACACTAGGAGGAAGAAAAAGAAAAGGTTGGTTACCTAGTCACTTGAAGACAAAATAATCACAGTGACCTTATTTTGATGACACGACCAATTGTTTAAGCACCTGAGCTTCTTGTCTACTTTTGGCAACCTTTATCATTCTCAAAAATAATTATCATCAATTTACTTTTTACATTGTTTATTATAATTTACTTTTTTCTTCACCCCCTTCTAGTTAACATTCTCTTCTTTATTCCTTCTGTCTCTCTAATAATAAACTGCACTACATTGGTACAAGTTTTGTGGGTTTGGTTGTGGTTTTGTTGGTTTCGTTTTGTTTTGGTTTGTTTTCATAGAATCATATAATGGATAGAGTTGGAAAGGACCTTAAGATCATCCAGTTCCCACCCTTACCATGGACAGGGACACCACACACCAGACCATGTTGCCCAAGGCTCTGTCCAACCTGGCCTTGAACACTGCCAGGGATGAAGCATTTACCACTTCTTTAGGCAATCTGTTCCAGGACCCCACCACCCTCACAGTAAAGAACTTCTTCCTTGCATCTACTATAAACTTCCTCTATTTAAGTTTAAACTCATTCCCCTTTGTCCTGTCACTACAGTCTTTAATGAAGGGTCCCTCTCCAGCATCCTCGTAGCCTCCCTTCAGTCACTGGAAGGCTGCTATGAGGTCTCCACGCAGCCTTCTCTTCTCCAGGCTGAACAGCCCCAACTTTCTCCGCCTATCTTCATATGGGAGGTGCTCCAGTCCCCTGATCATCCTTGTGGCCCTCCTCTGGACTTTTGACTGTAGACTGAATTTGCCTGATGTTCTCAGTATACATTATGCTTTCCACTTTAATGGAAAAAAATGTTACTAGGTCATCTTAAGACTCCTCGATAATTGGCTGTATACTGTCCATCAGTGTACAGTCAATATACAGTGACTCAGATGCCTGAGTCAGTCCTTTTAAGTTATCAGTTATTCTAACACCTAGGATGCTGCTATTTTTTTTTTTTTTTTTGATGACTACAAGTATAGAAGATAAGGCTGTGTTATTACATAAGTATATCAAAAAGCTAGTGGGGAGGGCTTTTTTCAATAATCACATACAATACCCATATAAATACATGTAATAACACTAAAATTGTTGTTTGGGCTTTTTTTTTTTTCTTTGTGCTTGCAAACTGTGTTTTAGGTATGCAGTTGATAAATATTTTTAATAATAATATTACATTTGGTTTCCTCTGTTTTAGAGTTCTTCTAAGAATCTTGGATGTAGCACTACAATACTGTATCTTTTAGTTTTCCTATACATAGCAGGGGACACTTAATGAAAACATTTTAATCCCAGTGGAAAATCACTGAAAAGTCATTGTAGATATAAAAACTGCTTAGTTTTTCTTGTGAAATATGTAAGATTACACTAGTGTAGTGTCAGGAATGGTGTAGCTTTTCCACCTAAGCTTATGTTATGGCCTTATTCTGCTTGCTTTCAAAACAAGCTAGATCTTTACTTCATTTAAAAATACTAATATGAAGTTTTTATTTCAGGTTAGTTTCCTCTTCCTATATCTTGCACTGTTTTTTTTCTGCCTGAAGAGGCAAGAAGACAAAAATTGTTTTTAAGGTGTAAGTACTATACATAACCATAGTGTTTCTATAATTTATTCTGTGGAGACTGAATATCCACTCTGCAGCTTTCCTTGGCTCATTCCTCCATTCAGGAATGAGCTGACACAAGAAAATAGCAAAGGGTTTTGTATTATAGTTAATTCACACCAGCAGACAGTTGAGAGATCAAATTTGGTAAAGTTTTGTCTTGTACCTCAGAGAGCTCTAAGAGCTTTTGCAGGTGTTGAGTTATCTTAAATCGAACTATAATTCAGGGTTTTCTTATATGCCTGTCCCCTGTTTCAGGTACGTGAAGAAGTAAACTCCCATGAGTTTTCTGAAGGTGTTTGAAATTCTCTCCAGCAGTGTAAAACAGCACTAATGAAAACCAGTAAATGTAAAGGATTATAGCTGTCTCTTTAAGCTGGAGAAGACTTCTGCCTATCTGTTTTATGGAGGTTTTGAACCCATTCCAGTATCTTGATTTACCACAGGCAAATACTTACTTGAAGAATTGGGTGCCATTTCCTTATGGCTTTTTGACCTGGATGGCCTTAGCATCATACTATGATCTTTCATATCGAGCAAGAAGTCTTTCCCATTGAATAAGTAAATGCAGTAGATCAGTGTGTCTTGGTTGGATTTCTTAAGTACCTTCTGTCTTCATTGACTATAGTGAAAACAAGAGTGTTAAGAGAACTGTATGGAGTACTTGAGCAGTTCTGAGATTGCTGTAGAAAACAAGTCCCTAAGTAGTTGCATCAGATAAGAATTTGATGTCTTCAGTTCTGTTGCTTCTGTACTGTTAGGAAAATTTATAGAATAATTTTACAATTCATAATTACTCACTGATTAAATGACTTAAATGAAGGCTGAGCATTTTGGACTAATCTCCTTCCTGAGTGGTGGTGCATATTTATTAATTAATTTTAACCTCAAATGTTACTAGTGTAGATCAAGTTTCCACAAAAAGCTATCTTCCTGCTTTAGTAAAACACTGTAGGTTTTGTGCCTTATTTTTCATCTTACCAATATGTGGTGATTTCAGTTGTCTCTGTCCTCCCAGGATGAAAAATTACTTTTCATAGCCTATCCTAAACTTTAATTTTCTCACGAAAGACAACCATTTACCTGCTGGAAACATTCCCTTAAATTCCATCACATCTTTTGCAGAGCACTGTCGTATGTGCCTTTATAAAGAATATTCAGTTTCTGTAAGGGTAATTTTTTATATCATTTATTTATCTTCCCAGCCTTTTTTGTTAGAGGCAGGATTTAGAGACAAACATTCTGGAAAGCATTTATCCTGGTAAACTACTACTAGTTATTTTTCTTTAGCAACTCTGTCCTCTACATAGTTTTTCAGACCTTAGCTTGGGGTATCCATGTTGGAATATAGACAGTTGATGACAACTTAAATATTCCTATGAAAGTTACTGGCCCTTAGCTGAAATGTAATAACTGACACTTAAGTGTGATTAAGGAACTGCATTTTACTTTTTAGTAAACTGAAAGCAGGCAAATCTCAGTTGAGAGAAGGTAATTTATACTAAGTGCGCCTAAAACAATGTTTTTCAATTATTTGTCTGTATCATTAAGCATCACAGAATATGTTTCAGTCTTCCACTTGAGCATTTCCTCAGACTATGAAATACCATTGCAAATGATTGCCAGCTGTACCAATCAGATTAAGGACACATTCTTCTTGGAGCTTGTAGTTCTTGAAACAAGTTGCGACAGTTAAAGCAGGCTACTTAGAGCATTGCACTGTTCTTCTCAACCCCTTGTTATTAAATGTAATTGCATACAATGGTAATCCATTATTTGGAGACTGCATATGTGCTCCTTGGGTTGTTTGAGTGAGACCGTATTTGAGATGCAGCCTCACCAGTGCTGAGTACAGGGAGGCAATCACTTTCCTGGCCTTGCTGGCCGCACTATTTCTGACACAGGCTAGGATGCTGTTGGTCTTCTTGGCTGCCTAGGCACAAGCTGGCTCATTTTCAGTGGCCATCAATCGGCACCCCCAGGTCCTTTTCAACTGAGCAGCTTTCCAGCCACTCTTCCCTAAGCCTATGCATTGCCTGGGGTTATTGAGACCCAAGTGCAGGACCTAGCACTTTGTCTTGCTGAACCTGATACCATTGACCTTGGCTGATTGACCTTTTGCCACGTTTTTTACTTTCTAATTCTATTTTGTGCAGTTGGTCATTCACAAGTGAAATCACACAGGCATTTATTTACTGGAGCTACACTTGTGTATGACTCTGGGGATTTGTATGACAAATTTTGTCTTGAGTGTGTGCACAGTGCTTTCTGTTTCACCTAATGTCACTCAGTGCTTCCCTGTTTATGTTTTAGTAGTGGTTTCATGCCTTAACAGCAAGCATTAGATAATTTCTCATAATATCACTTAGTGTTTTATTTCTGAAGGTTTTATTGGCAGAATTTTCTGACATCCAAGAAGTCCAGCAATACAGCAAACACTTCCCTGTGCCCCCCCACATGGAAATGTATGGTTTTGCTTATGAGTGCATTAAGTGCACAGAAACTAAATACTGACTTATTTTTTATTTCCCAATTCTGTGGACGCCTTCATTCAACCTGAGGTTCTGACAAACCGGGTGAATATTTTATCAATTAAAAAAACAAAAAAAAAAAGGAAAGAAATGTTTGGGAGAGGGAAGGGCTGGCAGTTTTATGTGGGAGAGGCGATGGAGATGCACCCTTAGCTTTGTGGCTTTTTCTGAAAACTGGCACAATTACTCCTCATAGTAACATTATTCCTTATGGTACGTAACTCCTTACAGTGGTTACTGTTAACTGATTTCTTGTTGTTAAATTTGCTTTGTTGAAAACATTTCCGCTTTAGTTTGTGGCTTTCTTTTTGCTGAATTGAGAAAGCTCGATCTGTTCTGTGACTGCATGTTATTTATATAGCAGATCTCACTTCTTTTAGAAACTATTGGAAAGAAACCTTGAAATATTTTAGTTTGATACTGATACTAGTCGGTTTGAATAAGCTTTTACTGACAGAAGGAATGTGGTGTGAATGGCTTAACTGTTTCTAAGGAACTTTTGACATTCAGTATTCTTTTCTGTATTGACAATATTGTGACAACTTGCAGGAGAGTATGATTGTTTCAAGCACAAACCTCACAAGAAGAGTTGCATATTTATATTAATATATGCCACAGGGAATGAGTGTAAGTATGAATAACCTGTGCAATACCCTTAAGGGGAATAGATAAGCTAGCAAAATGTCTGTGGGATAATCATGCCCCAGGCTTACATTATCCTAGTTTTATGGAAATGTAATTGCGAATGTGGTCTATTTAGAAAACAAAAGAATGCTTTGTTTTCGGAGCTGAAGAATAGCAATGAAGTACAAAAATATCTGATTCCCAGTTAACTGTTGTGTTGGTTTTAATGGTCTCAGATTTAAATATATAATTCTTTTCCTTGTCCATCTGTCTCTTTTCATTTCATGATTCTTTTTTTTCCTGAAGAATCTACAAGTTTTCTGTCACTTGGTATCTAATGTTTATTGCTTCACTCAAAACTCAGGATGTATATTGTCTTAACATAATGATTTAAAAATTGGCTGTTTCTGAAGCTCATCAGCTGTTGTCATAACTTATATTTTTAGCAGAGGAAAAAGTGAGCTAAATCTAATTCATAGAATCATGGAATGGTTTGGGTTGGAAGGAACTTTTAAGAAGTTCCAGTTCTAACCCCTCTGCCATGAACAGGGACACCTTCTGCTAGATCAAGTTGCTCAACGCCCTGTCCAGCCTGGCCTTAAACACTTCCAGAGATCGGGTATGCACAACTTCTCTGGGCACCCTGTTCCAGTGCCTTAACACCTTCACAGTGAAGAATTTTTCCCTAATATCTAATCTAAATGTACCCTTTCTCAGTTTAAGCCATTCCCTTGTAAAGAGCCCTTCTCCATATTTCTTGCAGGCCCCCTTCAGAAACTGGGAGGCTGCTTCAAGGTGCCCCTTAAACCTTCTCCTCTTCAGGCTGAACAAGCCCAACTCTTTCAGCCTGACTCCGTAGGAGAGGTTCTTCAACCCATCATCTTTGTGGCTCTCCTCTGGACTTGCTCCAACAGGTCCATGTCCTGGCCAAGAAAATGTAAAATTATTTGACCTCTGATGTTTGGCTATTGAAAGTCAGCATAAAAGAGATAATTATTTTATTTCTGATGCTAAAGAAAACTGCCTAGGGAAGGTTTATCTTGACACTTTTGAGAATGAAAAAACAGCTATGTTGTAGCTCCATGCCACCTATTTTTACATACTATAGTTAGGAATATACTTATTTGTGGCCAGTGTGTACTCAGTAGAGACAGACATACCCTCATAAGAATCAGTTCCCTTTTCTAAGTATAAATAAAGGAAAAATATTGTTTGTGTAAGCTTGTTTGGGGGGGTGTGTTGGTTGGAATTTTTTTAGGGGGGTTATGGTATTATAGCAAGTTTGTTTTAATGAATTGTCAGAAGTAGCTTGTAAATTTAATTTGTTGTATAGCTGATTCCTTAGTTACAAAAGATATAATTAGCAAAAGATCTAGGCAAGAGTTAAGTAACAGTAATAATTATATATCTAAATATACCATTCTAAATAGTATGCTAAAAGATTAATTAAAAGCCCCTCACCTTTATCATATGATTACTACCTTACAGCATTTATTTCAGGGAACATTTTTGATTGATATATTTACAATTAGTTATGTGTATTTTTAGTCATCAGTGATAACTACTGCAGTGTCTTACATGACATGTGTGAGCATCCTAAAAATATGTTTTCCTAAAAATTTAATGCTACCCTCGCTCCCTTATCAGACAGTTGATATTAAGTATCTGAGAGCAGTGAGGGGTCAGCTCTCTGCAGGTCTAGCAGTATAACCTTGGATTGCACTCTTTGTCCTCACCCATAATATAACTCGGAAATTGGTATGGCCATAGGCTCAGTTTAATATACAGGTGTTGTGTGCTGTGACAAAAACCTGTGAGCATCCTAAGGCTCACAAAGACTACACTCTGAGAAGATTACTCTGTGAGTGGAACTGATATTTTAATTAACAAGCATAATTTGCGAAGAAAATTGATCAAGAGCAAATATGCTGAATGATTCTATAACAGTCACTTCAAAAATGCTTTTGTCACTAAGTCAGTACTTGGTTAAGTTACGTAAAAAATCTACATTAGTGGTAATTTCTATTTTACTTGGAATTTTCACACCTTATTTGATAGCAGTTTTTGAAAATATGCTCTAAAGCCACTCCAAGAAGGTATAACTTAAAAATTTGTTCTTTTATTAAATGAAAACACCACTATTCACAAAATACTATGTTCACTGTTAGTTATTATAGTGTTCTAAGAGTCTACTTAGGTATTCAGATCAAGTAAAAAATTAAGGGAATACTGTAGACAATTCAGCCAGTGATGTTTTTTTTTTCCCATATAAATACGAATATGTAATACATTGCAATTTAAATATTTAAGTTTAGCTTTTCATAGGAAACACAAATTTTTCAGTATGTTCGTAGTACAGTTGGGCCTTCTGCTTGGTTTCTTGTTTTTTGATACTTTCTGGGAAATCTTACAGTCTATTTTTGATTGAGACAAGCACAGGTAAGTACAAACTGCAGAAAACTCCCAAAGATTAAAGTACTCAAGGAGATCAACACTGGGTGATTAGGCAAAAGAAGTAAATTCTGAGAAGGAAATTTAACCGGGAAAACCAAGAGGTCGCTTGGTTTGTGAACAAGAGACAGCTGTTGCCAGCATACTGAGCCACACAAAGAGGCATTAAACCTGGACTGGGAAATAGGAGTTGAAAAAGAAAGAAAAGTTCATTTTGCAAGGAAGCAAGTGCTCTTTGTACTGAGTCCAGCAATTTTTCCATGCATTGAATATGTGGCTGAACTTAAAACTGCAGCTTAAACTGAAACAGTGGTTAGACACTATGGAGATGGAAAATGCCTTCTTTCTTTGTCTTCTGTCTCTTTGTCCCATGGTCCCTGGCCCCACGCTACTCTTTTATGCCTTCTTGTGCAGACTCTGGTGCTCATCCCCTAATGGCTTACAGAGAGCCGTAACTGAAAAGCCTTAGCAGAAGGGCCTGGTGAATAGAACAGGATTTTCTGTTCACAAGCAGGAATAGACAGATGTAACTAGTTTGTAGGTGGCAAACTTGGAGCTGCTCAGCTGTGACTTGCAGCTGCGTCCTAAATGTGAGCAGAGCATTGAGTAAAACATTTGTGTAACATGTAACTTCTGTCCTGCTTTTTACAGTCATCCACCTATTCAGTATTCTCAGAAGTGATACAAAAAGTATTCACTTCAAGGATTGCACTTAAAAAAACAAACCAACTAATTTCTAAATGGTTATTTTAAATGCACTGAAAGAAGTCTTGCAATTGAAATTCAATGAGAAAGCTGTTAATGAAATTTACTCTGCTCTAATATTGTTAATTTTAAGAGTAAATTGGTTGTTACAGTATTTTAACAGAGCTTTATTCTGCAGCTATGAAATCCATTGATTTTTGGGTTTTTAATGTAAAATTATATTGGTATTCACTTGGCTGGACTGAAGTTCACTAAGCTCAGCTGGTGAAGTATTGTGGTGGTACAGGCTGTTTGGAATATATGGGTCCAAAATAAAAGCACTGAGTGTGCATACGTTCCCATTTTCCATTTGTTCAGTTCTTGTCTCTTATGTAATGGAATGAAAATACCAAAAGTCACAGCAGTTTTCTGTGGCAAAATTTTGAAGAGAAGCTGAAATTCCCAATGACTTCTGCTTCCCTATTCGCAATCTTTTTTTAAATACCAAAAGAAGGCTGACATCCTCCACCTTCTCTCTTGGGTCATTCCAGCCTGTTACTGCAATAGTTTCTTTGTGCTTTTCATTGTTTCCTTTGTAAACCTTCCCTATGGATCTGCCAGTTTTTGTTACCTTTGTAGTTGTGCTTAGTGGCATCATTTAATCTTGGGGTACACAGCCCCAGAGTAGGCATTGTGCAAGTACTAGAAAATTCAGTACTGGATCCTAGAATATTAGATAAATAATGAATAATAAGCTCTGAAGGATGGAGATAAAATATATACATTTTTGGAGTAGTGTACTGATATAAAACCTCTACTGGTAATAGAAGGAAATGAAAACACACTGAGAGATTTGTGGGCACCTCTGCTTTATAAAATGTGATGTAGATCTTACATGGATAAGGAAGTAGGAAATGGAATATTTTGCTATGAGTCACAAGCAAGTGATAAATCGAAAGCAAACAGCAAGGAAGAATGGAAAACTAGAGTTGGTGGCAAGATGCATGACCTAATTGACTACAGAGTTATAATGAAGGAAATAAGGACAGCTCAAGTTTTTACATTGAAGAAGTGGAAGAAAAATAAAGGAAGTGAACATTTTAAGTTTTGTCTGTGAAGGGTGGATGCTATTCCAGGAGAGGGATAGCAGCTTTGAGCATGGGATTGAGAGATTTTAATATAAATTGGGATAAAGATGAACCCAGGAAAAAATTGGCACCCCCCCCCCCGCAATAGAAATAGAATGAAAGATGAGCAGTGGTGAATGGATTGAGGGTCAGTGGCCAAGAACTGGTGGAGGAAAAAAAAATTAATTTACTTGAAAACAAGAAACAATGTTTGATAAAGATACAGCTTGGCAAATTGTTATTTTGCAGAATGTTAGATCCAATTAGGATGAAATGTGAATAGGTAAGGCCCAAGAACCAATGATCTATCATCTGACGCAAAGATGGCAGCCCTCAACAAGACGATCAGTAACTGGAAGGGGTGTCGCTGTGCAGAGGGAGGAATGAGGGAACAGTTGAAAGGTGTCTGTTACTCATTCATTCTTACTATTATTTGCTGCATTGCTCGCCTTCATTTCATTCCAAGCCTCAAGAAATGTGATTTCACATTTCACTCTTGTTTATTGTAATAAAAATACTTGAATTGGAAAGGCATGCATCTAAAGTTTTTTCAGTTCTGTGTGTAAAGACAACTGCACCAAAATAGGTATATGTAAGACAAATTCTAGTTTTAATTTGATTTTACTGAATTCAAAGGATCAACATTAACATTGAGATTTAATGAAGATTTGCTGCTCTAGAAACTTACTGTGATATACTTTCCTCAGAGCTATTGTGGGTGAGATGGGATGCACTAAACTAATTAATTTGTGTTTTCTTTTTGACACTACCAAAGAAAAGATTCATGTCTAATTTGCACAGTCTCTGTATGCATTGCTGTATTTTCAGTCATGCGTATATGGCATGAAAGTTCATCAGTTTATTCTTGAAGAGTGAGCTCTTTTATGTTAGAGTGAAGCTTTGGCAAAGAATTTTAAGAACACTTGCAATTGCACCTTTACTTTTTTGGCAAATAATATGGAACTGTTTTCAGCTATTTATGTTTTCTGCAGTATACTGAAGGAGCTGGAAGTATTTAGATCACTTCAGGCACCTAGCTTACTTTTTAATATTTTGTTGCCAGTACAGCTTGTGTTGTTAGTGATGTTGTTAGTTACTCATATACTAAGTTGAGGCTTTGCACTAGGGCTAGTGGTACTGCAAACAGTGTGGGGTTTTTTTTAGTTAGACATAGAATCAGCTAGGTTGGAAAAGGGTTTTAAGATCATCCAGTGCAGCTGTTATCCCAGGACTGCCAAGAACACCACTAAACCATGTCACTGAAGGCCTCATCTATGTGGGTTTTGTACACTTCCAGTGATGGTGATTCCACCGCTTCCCTGGGAAGCCTGTTCAAGTGCCTTTTGGTAAAGACTTTTTTCCTAATATCCAATGTAAACCTCCCTTGGCACAGCTTGAGGCTGTTACCTCTTGTCCTGTCACCTGTTATATGGAGAAGGGATCAGCCTTTTCTGTTTTTTAATCAATGTAATCAATGTCTCTGAACCTTTTTATATGAGGAAGTTGATAGCTTATAATTTTATCTTCTATTTCTCTTCATTATCAACTCTAATGCTCTTCAAGTTGTTCTTCTTTAATGTGTATCACACGCGAGTGTTCCATCAGATGAATATTTTTCCTTTCAGTATTTCTTGACCAATGTAAATATGTAGCTATTTTAATCTCTTGGTGATTTTTTTTGTTGTTTTTTTCCTCTGAATTCCATGCAATTTGTCAATACCTTTCTGGTATTGAAATGCCTAGGAGTGAATGCAGTATTGCAAATACGTAATTACGTCTCCCCTCATCATTCAGAGGTTGTGTTTATTATTGCTTCACATAGCAAATTCATATTTAAATCCCTATCCACTATACTTTGAGGTTTTTTTCATTATTACTGGATCACAGATTTTTATCCACTGTTTCAGATCTGTATTTTTAGCCTGCATATTGTCAGATGCTGTTCCTTGCATTTCCATTTCCCAATTCTTATATTTCATTCCACACACATTTCTAAACTCCCAAAAGCTGATGTTTCTCTTGCTCTGGCAGGTTATCAAGGTTATCTCACTTCTTGAGTTTGTTGCCTGTATGACTTTGGAAAATAATTTTGCTTTAACATATAGGCTTTGGGGTTTTTTTTCTGCAAATACTTAATAACTTCTGCTGCTGCCCTGGGGATTGAGTTTTGAGATTCTCTATCTAGTTTCTGTTAGCTTTCCTATGTTAGAAAAAAAAACCACTCCCATTATCGTGTTATTAAGTGGTCATCTGCATAGAAGCAGCAGTTGCTATGCATGCATGAATTTATTGATACATGTATATGTGTGTGTCTGTGTTGTGTGTTTGTATGTATATGCCTACTCATGTATAATGTATTTTCCTACTTATCCATTTAAAACAATGCTGTATACCTGCAGGAGGATGAAGAAGAAACGTATGAGCAAACTCTAGAATTCCGCAGAGGAGGTGACGGTCAGCCGAGACGGTCCACACGACCTACTCAACAATTTTATCAACCTCCAAGAGCTAGAAACTGAATAATAAGAAATAAATGGTAAGTATGATGTTGCTATTTTATTTATGAGTTTGGATTTCAAGAAAAGTAGATCTGGATTGTTCTGTACTAAAGTGTCCTTCAGTCTTCATGAAGTTTGTGAGAGAACTTTCTACAACTTTGCCAGTAGTTGGGTGTATAAAAACCATCAGTATTGGGTTGCAAGTGATGAGTATTTTGAAGAAATAAATTACTATAATCAGTGTTTTACAAGCAAATAGGCAACTTAAAATATTTAGAAACACCTTCATCACTTTAAAAAAAGGTATTAAGCAACAGCACATGTATAACCTATTTTGGTTTAGTAGTGGCAATCTGTTTATATGGAGCTACACCTATGAAGAACTATTGATATTAAGTCAGTGTCTTAACATTTAAGTGAAAGTTTTATGGTTCTGTCTTTTTAGCTTTTTTAAACCACTTACTGCAGTCACCTACATTAAAGATATGTTTGGGATATTGCTTCTAAATTTTTTTAGGGATATTGGTTTACTTACAATACAAGTTGGATATCTGTATTTCTCTAGATGTTGTGGCTGTAGCAAGAGGCATGATATAGCTGTGGGGAGAGGGAAGGCAATAGAAACACTTCATTAAATAGCTTTTAAACTTTGCTTTATGTAAGGACTGAAGTCATCTGAGCAAGCTTTTTACTTGATACTTTTTCACCTGAGAGCAGTAGCGTCTTATTCACTTACATTGGATCAGCTTCTTCTCTGAAATAAGTGCCTGCAGGCCCTACTGAACTTAGTACTGTCTGTCTCTGTCCAAGGTCCCATATTCTGCTTTTTATGAGCCATTTATGTGAGTAAATATTCTTTCTGTTTTTTTCACTTAGGGAGGGAAGGAGAAAGAGCAACACTAAAACCTGTTATCTGTGAGCTCATCACTGAATGGGGAGGTACAAGGCCTAAAAATATTTGCTGTGCTCTGAATCTTGAGGGTCTACCTGCAGCTATGCTCTTTTAATTAGCAGAAATTAAGGGATTATGTAACATCCTCAAAAAATACACCACACATGCACATTCAGAAATGTAAAAAGGCCAGACAGATAAAATAGTTGTAATTCTTTTACTAAAGAAATCAAATATGCTGTCCTGCTTTTATTTTACTTGGGGATCTTCTAAGTCCTTAAATTTCAATCCTGAATTAAGCAAGCTTTGTAAAGCCACATGCTATTTGATATACGTTGACAGTGTGCCTTTGTCTTGACTTTTTTTCTACTAGCCAGTTTATTTTTACGGAGCTCTTTTTAGTTCCTTTCCTTGCTCCAGGCCTCCATGGTCAGTAGGTTTAATAGGTGCTGCTGATCTCTACAGCTTTGGTATTTCTGAGGTACAATAGTACATGATTTTATATTTTGATCATGTGCTAGAATACTTTTTCCATTCAGGAGAGTACTGGCAATCTATGAGCAAAATTTATTCTTGGCTCTAGCCAAGGTGATAACTATGCTATTTTTGCCTGTATCATTCAGTTTTCTATTTTAAGTATGTGTATCAATCACTATCAATAAACATGTCGTCGGGTAATTTACGCAGAAATGATTGTGGCATATACCCTGAGCTGAGTTCTAAACCAGCTCAGCTGGCTCAGAGGAGTGTCAGTGTGATCAGCCAAATGAGATGTGCTCAGTGCACACAGCACTGAGAGGGGGTATTTTTTTTTTTATCTTTAGATAATATTTTTGCCATTTCTCTTAATTTTACAGTATAAATCTGGAAAATTCTATTTAGCATTGGTCAGATGGGGCAGGGGGGGAGAGGGAAGCAGACATCCAGAGAGACTGATGGTAATTCTTGTATCTCAAGAAGAATGAATAAATTGTTGACAAGTAATGATCAACCTTTTTAAGGCACTGGTGGTTGTTCCTTGCAGGTGTTCTTATACCTTGCTTTGAAGATTCTAACACCATCCTTGGTATCAAAACTGTAAAAAAATACGTAGTTGCAGCCCTTCCCTTGCCCCAGTTCAAATACTTTTGTGTTCTCCAAGTAAAAGGGTGGGGAAAGAAGATACATGTTGGAAAATGTGTCATGCAGCTAAATACATTTTTCAGCAGCTACTTTGCTTTAAAAAGTACATCTTTTACAGAAAGTACTTACAGGTATATCTGTTTGGGTTTTTTTTCCATCATAATTCAAAACTCTTTGCTTCACTTGATGAAACGTGGTATTTTCTCTGTCCTCTCTTGGCCCAGGACTGTTTGATTTAACATCTGCTCAATTTAGATAGTGCCAATTTGTCATCCAAATCTGAATTTATTAACCCAGATGAGTGTGCAATCAGTGGCAGCTTAACCCTAGTAAATTTGGGTTACTTTTGTAAGGCTAACTGTTAGAATATTATGTAAATAATTTCTACAATACAAATAGCAAATATTGTAAGAGTTATACATACCTTAAATAGATGTCACTGTAAACAGAAATTCATTATAAGAAGATACAAGTCACTTCTTCTCAGGAAGATCCATCCCTCTAGATCAAAACATTCACTGCCATCTTCTTTGGCTGCCATAAC
This sequence comes from Neopsephotus bourkii, assembly GCF_033783945.1. Classification (NCBI taxonomy): domain Eukaryota; kingdom Metazoa; phylum Chordata; class Aves; order Psittaciformes; family Psittacidae; genus Neopsephotus; species Neopsephotus bourkii. The sequence continues at coordinate 1,129,368 of NW_026900600.1, forward strand.
TGATTAGTCTTGAACTTTAATTAAGTGGTGTTAGTATCTGTAACTGGCTAAAATGTAGTAGATTAGAACATTTGTGTATTTTATATTAATATGATTTGCTAAATCTAGCTGTTTTGATTAGCTGCTTTATCAGGTTTAGGTTTGTATTTGGAAAATTTCCAATATTAAACTCAGCTGCATTTCACCATAAAATAATGTAGCAGCTATTGGGTGTAAACACCAAAAAGAAGTTGTCAACATACTCAGTTGGTCTTAGATTCTTGAAACACTAGGATAACTCAGGTAGAAAAAGAAAATAGAGGCAAGATGTATCTTCTGTTTAGAGGTTGGATGATGCTACTTAAGTTGTATTAGTTCAGTTGAAACAACCCTTTATTTTGTCTAGAATTCATAATAGGGATTTTTTTTCCTCTGCCACTGTGTTTCTAGTGAGCATTAGGAAAACTGAACAGCTTGTTCTTTTCTACTCAGGAGTGTGGCATCTGCAGTTATCTCTGAACAGTGTCAAAAATTCTTCCTCAGTTTGAGAACACTCTCTTGCAAGTCTTCTTGAAGATAAAAATATTGTAGAGAACAACACAGAAGCTTTTTCTGTGTTGTACAGACAGGCTTTCACCTGCTAGATTTGCTTTTTGAAGCTCATGTAGAGTCCAGTGTAGCTTCTTTATTTGCTTTGTTTGATAGGTGAAGAGATGTGAGGAGGTGGCAATTGTGATACTGTGGTGGACATATGTACCAGGTATGGCTTATAGCTCCCCACAGTGTATCTTATTGCTACCATGTGTCTTATACTTCAGTTGCATTTTGAAATGCATTACACTTGACCTAATGAGGTACTGGATGAAGACAGTGGAATTAGAGAGAAACCAGCAATGAAAATCTATTAAGCTTTTCCAAAATAAGTGGTGAATGTAACTGGTTCTTTTCTGATTTTAACCATAGGCAGAAAATCAGTCATATCCTTTTCTAAATTGCTTTCAGCTTACCCAGACTTGTACGACAGTGTGCTTTGATGTGCTGACATGTAGAAATTCAGGAATAATGAATGTCAGTTCCTAGAAGTGGATTTCTATGGGTTTTTTCCTCCTTTTTATTTCTTTGAGCTCTTGAGAGCATGGTATATTCTTCTTATTTGAAGGTTTTGATATGTTAGAAAAAGGCATGATTTATTAGGGGTACTATCAGGAGATCCACTGACACAAAATTTTGCCACAGAAGGATGCTTTACTGCTTTAGATTAATTACACCCTTTATTCCTGAGGGGGAGTACCTCTGTATTATGTAAAATAACTTTTTTTTGTTCCCTAAAGAGACAGATAGCCCTTGATGATTATTTTATATTATAAATCAATACATTCTGGAGAACTTTAATGTTGTGGTAGATGCCTCATCCCTGGAAACATTTAAAGTCAGATTGGACGAGGCTCTGAATAACCTGATACAGTTGAAGATGTCCTTGTGCATTGCTACCAGAAAGAAAATTCACTCTATCACAGATAAAACCAGGACAAAGAGGATGGAGTAGAGGACCTTTAAAGGTCCCTTCCAAATCAAACCATTCTGTGATTATGTCCTGCTGAAGACCTTGCTGCACTGTTCTGTGCTTCAGATGTTAAGTACAATTGCTACAGACTTGCACGAAGTCTTGCATTGGTGTTTATTTTGAAGACAGAGCAATGCGGTAGTCACGTTAAGGTGAAGTAACAGAAGTATGGGGTAATTAGTATCTCACTGTGGTTGCAGTTGATCTAGAAATGATCTTTTATTAATATCTAGCAGTGTGAGGTAGAAAACACACAGATTTTTATCAGAGCACTGCATTCAGAGCCCTTGAACCCACTGTCGGTTTTTTAGGGTATGAGTCAAATACTAGCTTTAAAACAGGTCTGTAAAATAGGATACTTCTAGAGAATGAGACAAGAATTTAGAATCCAACAATAATAAAAATATATCCTGAGCTTACACTTCCTGTATAGAATGTCATGACTGTATGAAAAAGAAGGGGAACAAGTAATCAGAAATGAGTGTTATGAGGGATCATAGCTTTTTGAAGGTCCTGAAAGAACCTAAGAGTGTGAACTTATGAGTACTTGGTTATTATCTGTTTCTTGGGTTTTCCTTTGCTCCATGACAGAATTAATCTACACCTTGTCACACTTGCTATAAAATCTGTATTGAAGCCCTTCCTTAGCAATGGAGAAACTGCACTTATGTGAGAAGTCATTGCCAGAAAGTGTTCTTTCCTTGTATGAAATCAATCATAGTTACTGTATTGCAGTGCAGCCTTCTGATTTATTCTTTGCAAGACTTCTATCTCTGTAAGTGCTGAAAAGCAAATACCTGCTCTTTTGGAGGAAGAAAATGAAATAACAGTAAAGTGAATGTTGCACGAAAAGCAGAGAGATTTTATGCTTACCTACTGTATTTTATTTTTCTCATTTAGAAACCTTCTTGGGGTGAGGGGAAATTCACTGGCAGCTCCAACTTGCTGAAGACTTCTAGAAGAAAGTCTGGCTTTTTCCAAGCAACAGGACAGAACAAAGCTCATTTGAGCAGAAGGAATTTGGACCTGACAACACAAGAGACTTTTTTAAAGTTCTTAGTTATATAAAGCTGAATACTTTTTACATATGAAAGAGGCAAATTGTCATTGCTGCCATCAATAAAACCATAGTGCACTATTCTATTCTTTGCCTTGTATTCTTTTTACTGAGCCTTCATTGTTAGTTAACATAATACTAACGTATCATGATTTTTATTAGTTTTGAAATGATTTTGGTTCTAATGTTGTTTCTAGTTAAGTAAAATTAAAACATTTTCTCAAAAGTAAACAGCATTCGGCCTTTAATTTATATTTCATGCTAGCATTAGTGAACCATGTTAAAAATTAACAGCTAATTATTGTACAGAGAAATTCTGAATAAGTTTTGACTGTTTTCTGTGCTTATTTTCCAAAGTTGCTGAAGGCCAAATTACACATTTGCTTATTATGCTTTTCATGATCTGTGACTAAAAGGTCGAAGGGGAGGATAAAAAAATCATGAATTTCAATAGTAATTTTCTAAATTATTTTAGGTAAATATTTTCTTTTTAGGAATATTTATATTACAGAAATAGAAACATTTCTAGAAAGTACAGGAAAGTAGTTTAAACAAGAAATACCAAAAGATGCATAGGAGTATTTTAAACGTAAATATACGTATACATGCACACATGTGCAACCTGTTGAATAATAGGTTATTTCTTGTAGCTTGAAACTTTGCTTTTATTGATTATATTATTAGATTTTTTCAATTATAATTGGTGCTTGAAAGAATCTTTATGTCAAACCGCTTCTTATTCTAAGCTGTATCTTTGATTCTTATGTGATTATGACAACTACCTGAAATTTCCTTATTTCTTTAACTCAGAAGCACTCAAGATCTTTGTACCATGCAAATCCCTTCTAAGTTTTATTCTGATCATATAAGTAACATTGAAATAGCACGTGTTTCAAGGTAGTTCTGTAAAGACAGAATTTTGCCTGAGATATGTATTAATGGTATTAAGTTGTACAATTCTACTGAATTTCTCTCTGAAGGCTCATGCAGTACTCTGTTTAGATAGAACCTGATTTATCTGGATGAAAAGAAATTTTATGAGGATGTAATTGAATGCAGTACATAGTATGGATTACTGTATGAATGCAGTCAAAACATTACAAATATTTGCAGAATAGTAAGGAACCAAATGTTTTGCTCCCTTAATGGATCCTAAGCAGCTTGTTAAGAATTATAGTGCTGCAACCCACTAATAATTCTAAAATTTGGAAACTTAAAACATGAGCTGTCCAGTCTTGAAGCTCTTCGCTATCAACTGCCACACAACACATTTTACGAAGTTTGTTAGATTTTGGTTAGAAATCACTTTCCAAATCCTATGAATCATCCTGGTCAGATCTGCTAAATTGTACTAGTAAATAAATAAATTGTAGATCTGATACATTGGATGTTGGATGCTTTACTTCCAGAACTATTGCTAAGACCACTGAAAGCAGCTATTCAGCTTCAGAATGCAGTGCAGCTATGGCATCTTTTTAAGAAGCAGTTTTGATTTTTGTTTACGCATAGACTGTGCATTAAATTACCCCTATAGTCAGTGTACCAAAGTAATTTCTGAAGTTAAAGTAACTTATGTGTTCTTTTGAGCTTTCATCCTTGCTGTGAGCTAATCTTAAAATTCAGAAAAGTGCCATCTTATTTAGTGAACTGTAAAATATAATGCCTGCTTAGGAAAATTCTAAGCTTATACAACTACAGTGCAACATTACTCTATAGTGGTTATGGTATTCTGAAATTACCGCATGTTATGTCTGGAGGCAAATGAAATATATTTGAGATTGTTGGTTTTGTTTGTAAAACAGTAAAGACGGTGGCCTGGTCTTTTCACTGGTGCTGAGGGACTGGAAAGCCAGAGTAAGCATACAGATGGAGAGTCTTCTTGAAAAGACATGTTGTCTTTGTGTGTTTTATGATTCTTTTCTGGTTTGGTTTTCACTGAAAAAATACTTCTTTTGAAAGCTTTGCCTGCTTAGGATGTGAAGAACCAGTGATTGAGTAGATAAAAACCATTTGTGTCAACCTGTTCTGAAAAGCAAGAATTAATATATTCATGCTCATTGATTCCTATGTCTGGAAACAACATGATGCTAAACTATATATTTGAATTATTTTATTGATTTGCATAATACATCAATACCACAATTATAATTATTTGTGAGTTACAGTATAGTAAAGTTTACATACAAAAGAACAACATTACTTACCTTTTACATTCAGAAAAAGCTACCACGACTAGGTCGGTCTTTGATAAGAAAGTTAACTTCTAATTTGTCAAAACCAACAGCAAAAGCAAGCTCCTGAATTCTGTGGGGCAACGTGTAGTTAAAGAAGGTTGATAAGGAGCACTGGATCCTGATCATCCAAGCTATTTATTTGCTAGCTTGATTTTTGACTCTGTTCTGGAGTGTTCTTGACCAGCTGTTTCTAAGACAAACGTGTCACAAAGAAACTTTTCACTTTGCAAGCTGGACACGAGCCAGTTGGAACTGTGAATCAGTAGATCCCTGGTCTGTGGCCTTTTGAGTAGGGTTATAGATACAGTTTATGAGAATTTATGTCTTGAATTTAGGAATTCAGTTCTAAGGAGATGTTTTCCTTGCCATGGACTTGTATATAACATTTTAACCCAAAGGAAATAAAAAAAAACAAACAAACAAAAAAACCCTGGAATTTCTGATTTAAATTATTCTAAAAGTTATGTGCCAAGGTGGCAGTCTTGACACTGAATATATTCTTTTTCCTTTATGTTGAGATATAAAATAATTTTGAAACAAAGGGTGGACATGTTCTGGTTTAACCTTGCATGTTTCCAGAGTTTTATAAAAAATTCTGATTGACGTTGTCATGGTTTTATTTAAAATTCTTCCTTGGACTAACATCATTTGATAGATATTCATATATGTCATATATATGCTAATATAACTTTTCCTTTTGTCACTAACAGGTGTTAATAAGTCTTTGGTAGCAACTGTACAAAGTGTTTTGATGTTCACTTGGCAAGGTTGCCTCTACCAGAAACAGTGCTGGAATTGTCTCTGCAGAATCTCTCTGTAATGACTTGAACCTTATGCAGATAAAACCTGTTGGAAATCTGGCCTACCAAAGCATTATTAACAACTCATATTTTCATTGGGTGGTGAACGGTTGATATCACAGGAAGGACAAATCTTATCCATGAGGTGCACTTGGCATTATATACAGAATGAGTAAAATGTTAATGGAAGATAAAGATTTAGTTTTAGGTAAATCTGAAGAGATCTTCTCAAGAGAAGTCCTAAACAGCAAAGCTAGCTAATGAAGGTTGTTCTAATGTAAGCCAGGTGGCTGAAAGAATCTGGCAGTGTAGGGTAGGCAGTACCTTTCTAGCAGTATGGTTGGAGGGGACTTCATACACAAAAGTCTCCAGTGTTTTTGTGCATACATGGGAATGTATTGTTCAGAATGATTGTCTATAGATGCTTTCTTGGAGAAGAATCCTAGTTTGACTGTCCTTACATCGCATAACTTCATCCAACTCCAGTAACATCATAACTTTCTTGAGAATTGTATAAGCCTCAAGAATAGCTATTGTGCAATCTGGCTAACTCAGTTTAGCTTTCTACTTACTGTATGACTGTTGAGGTGTTCTCTTGTTTTTTGCCCCCCCCCTCCTATTTTTTTTCCCCTGAAATTCTTTAGAGCAACCTATTGCAGGAGAGCAGCTAAACTATGGAAGGTACTTCAGACATGTAGCCATTTACCTTCCTATAGCATGACATGCATATGAAAAGCTTTGTGTATTTCTGGTATTCTTCAAAGCAACGGGAGAGACTCATAATTACTTTGTTTTTCTGATATTTACTGCATGTAATTCTTCATGTTGGCCTGTTCTGGTTTTAAATTACTATTTTGTTTTGAGGTTTTGAGAATGGTTCCGAACAATTTAAAAAGTAAAGAAACTGCATCAATACTTAATTTTCCCATGAAATTGAGAGACCATAAAAAGTCAGTTTCCATACAAATACATGGGCTTGTTGATGGACCTAATTATAATCTGGAAATTATGGTGGTATGACTGAAACCAGAATCTAGTATACATTAAAAATAAATCTTACATGTGCTCAAATGATTAGTTGTATAATAGCAACAGAGAACTATAGGTGGCCTAAAAAAAGGATTCTGCAGCTGCTTCTAAGGAAAATGTTTGCAGTCATAGTGCCTTGTAATATGTCATGTAACTTGAATAATCTATCTTAAAAAGGATGCATAGGTAAGTATTGTGCAGAAGATACTCATGTCATTTTCGGGCACTTTAGTATGTCATAGGATCTTGGATGCTTTGCTTTGATTTTATACCATATATTTCTAAACTGCAAAGGCTAAGGAACATAAATAATATTTTATATTTGTTTTATGGTCAAAATAGTCTAACCCAATTATATTTTGTTAAAATGTTACGCCTCTGCTATAACAGGTATAATGTTGCATGCTCGTGCACAAATTTAAGTCTCAACCATCCATTTTGTGCTGATTATTCTGTAGCTATTTAGCAAAGGAACTTGGTTTGTTTAGAGTAATAATAAAAGTAAAAAGCAGAATAAATAAGGAATGCTGTATCATTTTGATATGCCACAAATAGTGGGGGGGTTTGTACTGGGAGACTAGAACAGCATATGCAAAGCCAGTGTTCTGTGTGCTATTTGAGTAAGTAAAATAGCTTTCTTCAAAACTGATTTTTTTTTTTTAATGTAAAAATGTTATAATTTGATTCCCCTCTACCCCTACTAATTAAAGATGTTTCATCCCAGTTTAATTGATGGAATAAGACAAATAATATACTCCAGCATTTCACTACTCCTGCTGTATCATTCTCTTTAGGTGTATTATGATCAAATGCCCCCCCAAACAGATATTCTTGATGGCCAGATACAGTGTGGCTGTCTTACTGCAATTGGTTGGATTAAAATGTGTATCAGAACTTGATTTAACATTGTACCTGGTGAAGTTGAGATGTCATGCTGACGTTAATCAGGAATAGGAGATACAGCTGAGTTTCAGTGTAGTACAGCTGCAGAAATGACAACACAATTTAGCATGTGCTACTCCATTTTACTTAATTGCTTTAACTGTGAACTCTCATTTTTAAAAGGAAAAGATAAATTCTTGCATCTGTACATAAGTCACTGAAAATGTGACCAAATTTAAAAAGAGAAGCTGATGTCTTCCACATCTTTAAAAAGAAAGTTGCAGTTGTGAAATGAGAAAACATGCTGTGTGGATCAGCTGAGAACCTTTGCACTGTGTCTGTAGAATCTGACTTTTATCCCAGATATTAAAGAGCTGAACAGTTCCTGATACAGAATAACTGTATTTGAAAACAACTTAGCCTATCACCGCATTCAGTGTCTGTACTCTGTGAGAAACCCGGCTGTAGTTGCCACTGGCACTGTTTCTCAGAGTCTCAGAGTTGGGACTCCTGGATGAAAACTGATAGATAGGTTAAGATACTGATGTTGGTTTAAGAGTTTCTTCTAACTTTGTGAGAAGCTATATTCTATACTTGGAAAATATGGAAGAAGCTGGGACGTTGTGTATTTAAATAGTTCTTCGGGATAAATGTATTATTAATGTGTTGCAAACCGCAGTTGTGCATACTTGAATAAGGACAAGATAGGTGGAAAAAATAACTATTTAAATTATGATATTCTAACAATTTTGTCAAATAAAGTACACCATCTGCAAAGAACTTAGCATCCTGAAATACAGCCGCTAATGGGTAGAATGTACAGTGTTCATAGATAGAATTCCAAAATTAAGATCCTTTGAATGTGATCCCATCTGTGATGAACTGGTACTTCTACTACATCCTATTAAAGTTACCTTTTGCTAATACCTTGGACAGTGATATTTTGGCCATTCCTAATTGATTACATATGTAATGCTTGAGATGTAAACTGTTGACCAAATTGGGACTAAGGTGGGGTTTAGCTGCCCTTAAGCTCCATCAGGAGTTTAGAAAGCAAGGGGATCCACTCTGAACTTCATGACTTGGTGGGTGGCTCTCCCTTTTTGCATTGTCAGTCTCTCTAAATCATTCTAAGTAAATTCTAACTTTATTTTCCTTTGTATGTTTCATCAATGTAGTAAGTAGTACAGTTAACTATACCACTGAACTTCATTAATTTGCACTTTATAAATTCATATTAAACCTGCTTTTGCTAATACTTTTGATTCTTTGAGTGACCATAAACCACTGATTCATGATACTTTATAAAATGCTAGGAAGATCCAAAAATAGGCTATTTTTAAGTAATTTCTTAAAAGCGAATATAAGGACGCAATTGTGACAAAAGAATGACTCGCATTGTGCAGTCTCTAAGCGTGGTTGATCTAGTGCTGCTACTCTGAATTTGCTCGAATATGTTTCTAAAATAATTTGACTCATACTCCTTGTATGATGGGTGACTGTCACTTGATAGAACAAAACAATGCTCTGTTAGCAGATACTGAGTGTCAACCTGATGATATTTCTTGACAAGGTGTTGACCTGACTGGTTGTTAACACTGAATATAGACAGGCAGAGAGTTGAGCACACCTGATGCACACACTCAGACAGTAGTAACTGAGCCTGGGGAAGAAGAAGCTGCTTATTATGTTGTTGATATTACCATTATGAAGCAATCTTTTTATCTTAAAAATGCTGTTTGGAATGCTTTGAAATAGGGCAGGGAAACCATTTCCTGACAGCGATACGTTGTGTGGTATGTTAGGACCCAGAAGCAAAACAGGCTAATGCTGTCAGAGTGAAATCTCTATGCTAGCTACTTGTGATTCTGATGTGGAATAGAAATGTGTGTCAGGAGCAGGACTAGCCTTGGGCACAAGATTAACAAAGTCTGATGAGCATGGACTTGGCAACAGAGAAGCTGAATTTATGTGTCTGTTTCCAGCAGCAGGACCTGAGGAACAGGGAGCTCCCAGCACAGTCTCCAAACTGCCTCCAAGGAAAGTTGGAAATGTACAAATAATGAGGATAGGCATATCTTGAAGTGCCCATTTAATGAGAAATAAATGCGTGTTTCCTCCAGGACTTGCTCTCAATAAGTATGTTTTATTGCTAGTAGTACTAGCATGAGCTGTAACATGTATCTGTTTATCCCATAAAACTTGGAATAGACTGTGCTGATAACAGAGTAATTTGAAAGACTGGACTATCTTATTTTCTATTAGATTATCCCATCACTTTAATTATGTCTCTTCCACTATATTTGCCTGTGGACTGCAGAATTGAAGCATCACCTGAGGATTTATGTGAGAATAAATTTTAAGAGTCTACATTTATTGAGCCTTTTTTTGGTCCAGTTCCTCTAGCTGCTTACTTGAATGTACAAAATATGAAAGCTGTTAGCATATTTAAAACTTTCCTTTGCATGAAGATTTATACTGTGAACTCATTTATTATAAACTATGATATACAGTAAAGATAAATAACCCAAAATACAATATACAAGTCGCTATCTATATGTGATTAATTGAAGGAGTTATGGAGGAGGGACCTCAGTTGTGTTTGGCAAATTCAGAAAGTACTTCCAATTTATCTAATGCCAAGTAATACGTAATGAACAAGATCAGATTATAGTGCTGTGGTCCATTTAGCGTGGCTGATTAAGATCATTGTTCACTCACCTAAAGCCTGTCATTTAATATTTACATTATTAGAGAAATGCATACCTCGGAGCCTAGAAGTGCTTACTTTTTTAAAGAAGAACTATTCACAGAACATAGTTCTTCGTAAATATCTTAGTACAGGTAAACCTGGGCCTAAAATACATTGGAATTTGTTCTCTGCCTAATAACTAGATCATGTAAGAGTATACTTTTTCCTTCCTGAGCTAATTATACTGGTAGAAATCCTCCTACTGCAAGATTATTGATAATTTAAAGTCATTCCATTTCCCTTTAGGAAAACAGATTACAGTAATACAAACACTATGACTGTACCAGGATAGTCAGAGTAGAATGATTTTTATTCCTGTCCTTGCATCATATGTCCATGTCCTCTGCCATATAAGCAGTGTAAGGACCTGCTCTTGAGACCTTGTTGGGCAATGTTTGAAACAGGCTGGCTCACTAGCTTCAGTAAATATTAGAAGATACCTGCTCCAGATGGTGGGTATGACTACCTCTGCTCACATTTTTATAATGCAGTAAAAGATACATAACTTTTTTCCTAAAACAAACAATCCTCAGTCTCTACTCCCCCACAAAACCCCCAAAAAACCCAAGCCAAACCAATTTCCTGCATTGTCATTTTGTGGCTCCTTGCCTTTGTGGCTTTTAAATTGTGTTCTAATAAAGCATTTGAAATGAGCTTTCTCTGTGTTGTGCTTAAAGCACAATGAAAAAGTGTCACTGATTATCATTGCTGACAGTTTCACTATATAAGCTTATAAAATACAGAAATACTTTATCTCTGCTTACAAAATAATATTCAAAATCAGTGTTCATAGGAGAAGCACTGTGTGACAGTTTCTTTTTAAAGTCTTAATTAGGATGTGCTTCATCTAAATCAGAATTCATTTGTTTTTTCTGCCTTAGATACATAGGAAGTTGAGAAGTGGTGTTAATTCTAGTTCCCTGTAACCATTCTCTGTCAGTAAGTATCAAAGACTAGGATAATTATAAATACCTAAGAAGACTAAACATACGTATTTCTGTATGCATTGCCTACTGCCAAAAAGTATGGTTTCCAGGAACTGGAAAGGAATCTTGTCTGTTCCTGTTAACACACCTGAAAAAGCTAATCTAGGATAATGGCAAAGTCTTTTATAGGTTGCATAACTTATTTTCCTCATGCAGTGAATATTTAGTTATTTGGAAGCATCTTCAGCAAAGCTGCCATTTTTAAATGCTTAATCAATCACTGTTACATTGGAAACATGAAAAATTATTGTGATCCTGGATCCCTTTGAAGGATCCAGACCTAAAATTCCTTGGGTGACAGCACTTGAATGCTGCATAATGAATACCACTGAATCTGCATGTAATGAGAAAAATCCCTTTGCCCTTCATAGCTGAGTCATATTAATGTGAGAGCTTAGGTAGCCCATGTTTCTGCAAGTAAAAGAGGAGCCGACAAGGAGAGGTGCCATGCTTGACCTCATGCTCCCCAACAGGGAAGGGCTCGTTGGAAATGTGATGCTCCAGGGCAGCCTTGGTTGCAGCAATCATGAGATGGTCGAATTTGAGATCCTCAGGACAGTGAGAAGAGCGTGCACCAAGCTCACTGCCCTGGACTTCAAGAGAGCAGACTTTGGCCTCTTCAGGAGCCTGCTTAGTAAGGTTCCATGGGATATAGCCCTAGAGGGCAGGGGGGCCCAAGACTCTTGGTTGGTCTTCAAGGATCACCTGCTTCAAGCTCAGGAGTGCTGCATCCCAATGAGAAGTGCAGCAAGAGGGCCAGGAGACCTCCTTGGATGAATAAGGAGCTGCTAAGGAAACTGTAAAGGAAAAAAAAGTGGCTTCTAAAAGGTAGAAGCAAGGACAGGCAGCCTGTGAAGAATACAGGGATGCTGCCCGGGAAGCTAGGGACCAGGTTAGGAAAACTAAGGCCCAGTTAGAATGAAACTTGGCTAGGGATGTGAAAGATAACAGGAAAGGATTCTATAGGTATGTTGCAAATAAAAGACAGACTAGGGACGACATGAGTCCTCTCAGGAAGCTATCAGGAGAACTGGCTACCCTGGATTTGGAAAAGGCTATGGTTCTGAATGTCTTCTTTGCCTCAGTCTTCACTGGCAAATGCTCTGGCCACACCACCCAAGTCTTGGGAGGCAGATACAGGGACTGTGAGAATTAAGACCTTAGCCCCACTGTAGGAGAGGGTCTGGTTCAAGACCATCTTAAGAACCTGAATGTACACAAGTCCATGGGACCTGATGAAATCCATCCTCGGGTCCTGAAGGAGCTGGTGAATGAAGTTGCTAAGCCACTGGCCATCCTATTTGAAAAATTATGGCAGTCAGGTGAAGTTCCCAATGACTGGAAAAAGGGAAATATAACCCCCATTTTCAAGAAGAGGAAAATGGATGACCCAGGGAATTACAGACCAGTCAGTCTCACCTCTGTGCCTGGCAAAATCTTGGAGCAGATTCTCCTGGAAGGCATGCTAAGGCACATGAAAAACAACAAGGTGCTTGGTGACAGCCAGCATGGCTTCACTAAGGGGAAATCCTGCCTGACCAATTTGGTGGCCTTCTATGATGGGGCTATGGAACTGATGGACAGGGGTAGAGCAGTTGATGTCATCTATCTGTACTTGTGTGTAGCATTTGACACTGTCCCACACGACATCCTCATCTCTAAATTGGAGAGACATCACTTTGATGGATGGATCGCTCAGTGGATAAAGAACTGGCTGGATGGCCGCACACAAAGAGTTGTGGTCAGTGGCTCAATGTGTGGCTGGAGACCAGTAACGAGTGGTGTCCCTGAGGGGTCAGTGTTGGGACTGGCCGTAACAGGTAATGGGTCCTTTCCAACCCTAACTCTTCTACACATCTATGATTCTGTTTTCAGGGATAAAGGAAAGGGGCAATCATGTTTATTTGGATAGAAAGCACTTTTTTTTCAAGCAAATACATAGGTTTTGGCTCAAATATGTCAACACAGTGTTCTGCAGTTTTTCGTCTTTGAAGGAAGTGGAATTAATGGACTTTCTGGAGTCAGTAAAAACGGGATCTTAATTCTTCAGTGATATTCACATTAAGAATACCTAAGTTGCTGTTTCAAATGGATGTTTTTCAAAGTGCTTATGTTGATTACTTGGATTTGTAGCACCTCTTGACAGAGTTTTGTGATTCTCTGATAATTACCTTGAGAAATATCCAGGCAATCTTTCAAACTGAATCCCTCCAGTTCTGAATGAAAAAATGTCTAAATCAAAGTTTTTCAGATTTTGCAGAAATTTAAGAATACAGCTTGTTCATTAGGGGTAATTTCAAGCAGATGCTACTTATAAAGATGGAGGTGAACGTGACTGGCAACAGCAATTTCCTTTTTACCTCATTTCTGTAATGGCTTTCTGTAAAAGCATCTGACTTCTAGAGCAAACTTCCTTGAAATGGAAGGTACTAAAACATAAGAAAAATCCAACTGGATTTATTTCTGATATCAGTTACATTTGTCTTCATTAATAAATGCAGTGTGTCATACCTCTGTCCGTGCTGGCTAAAATTGTACTGTGTTTATTTTAACCAGTGATGCTCATGGTTCAATCTGTAACCTTAGCAGGCTTGTATCTGTTGCTGTGTAAGAAAGCTTCTCCCAAATCCTTGTGGTTTATGCTTACGGTTTCTGTAAAACATAGTCGTTGTCCTTTTTGCATCATTTAAAATACAGTAGTTGTTGGTTTTGATTTCAACCTTTTATTTTCAAGGAAATGTATATCCTTTGTTGTCAGTAATAAGCAGATGCCTGTTAACTGAACTGCATTTAGTAAGCAAAACTTAACAGTTTGTTGGCAAATGTGAGTTTTTATCACTTAGTTACAGATCATGCTTGCATGGCTACCTTGAGGGCCATCCTTTCTTCCTCCCTGCCTCCCATCCCAGGGAAGTAAAAGTGCGAGCCAGCATTTTATGTCTTCCAGGAAACAAAGAAACAATCTTTAAAGCCTTCACATGGAGGTGATTGGTTGTAGGGTTCTAAGTTCAGGGAGGAAAGCTTGGATTTTCTCACATAAATTTATTACCTGATACTGAGTGAAACGCTTAGATTTTTAAGAGAGTTCTATGAATTTCCAGGTAGAAATAGATCTAGCAGTGTGGTTTGCATTGTCTGTCCAGCCAGGGACACTGGAAGTATACGATGGTTCATGATTTCTGCTGTTGATACAGACTATACTCACAGTTGTTTTTTCACGTGGAGGCTGAGCATTCCCTGGCTATTTCTGGTTTGGGGCAGAATGCTCTGGTGAGTGTTCATGATGTGGGTCTTACAAGAGTTTTTGGTGAATTTTCTGCTTCCCACTCCCCATGTTCATGTCAATGAGCCAGTTGTGAGCCTAAAAGCTGGGATGGAGCAGTGGAGGGTAACTGGGTTTCAATCATGGTTTAACCTCTTATTTAGTGATGTACCTTACTATGAAAGGCAAGGCTCTAGTTGCAGGCAATAATGGAAAAAGTGGTGAATAAGTACCTGCAATGGAATATCCGTATGTCACCCAGCTGAGGTGTTTAATACTGCGTTTGGGTCTCAGTTTGAGTGGTTACTACGTTTTCATAAAACATTTTATTTTCCGTTAAAAATCCAAGCAGACAAAACGAAACACACTTACTCTATTTGTGAAGTGATGTAAAGGAAGTGTAGTCCAATGTATTTGCCAGTTGTTTTATCAGTATTTAAGATCTCTATCTTTTCTAGCAATAGAGAACTATTACTCCAAGACTGTTTTCCTTTCTTTGGTATTATTAGTTCCAGGAGCAATATACAGTTTGGATAATGTGCCTTTCTCTAC
The DNA here is from genome assembly GCF_033783945.1 of Neopsephotus bourkii. Lineage (NCBI taxonomy): Eukaryota > Metazoa > Chordata > Aves > Psittaciformes > Psittacidae > Neopsephotus > Neopsephotus bourkii. The sequence goes on from NW_026900600.1 coordinate 1,144,465, forward strand.
ACCCCTTCTCTTTCTGTCCTTAGAGAAAAGGTACTTCTAGCAAAACAGTGCAGAAGTTTCTAGTTCAATGGGTTGCAAGGAGGAAATACAGCTGTACTGTTTTCATTTTCATTGCACAAGGAATCTATTAATCTGTATTTTTATTGCTTTATGAAGTACAGTGAAGTTTAACAGCGAAGGCCTGCTTTTCTGATTGTCTCTCTTGTTTTCATCTCTGTTTAAGTTTTATATTGCAGGGAAAGCCTTACCTTGTATTTAATTTACATTTTCTGTCTGCATTCCAAGGGAGAAAATTTAATAAATTTTGAAGTCAGAACTGAGTCATGCAAATGGAACTGAGTAATCCAGGAAAAAGACTGGCTAAGGTGATTGTATTAATATGACTATAACAAATTGCTATGAGTTTCCACATGTTTAATTAGTACCTCTGGCACCATACCCTCTTCAGCTCTAGGCATAGTCTTCTGCTCTATGAAGTGGCCATAGCAGCCATGTGATGGAGCTCAACTTCAGCTCCTCTATTTCTTACCAGGGTTCTCCCCTACCAGGTAATTTGGTTTCTTTTCAGAAACACAGTCATCTCAGGATCAAGGCAACAAACAGGTGTATAAATCCACCCATGGCAGTAGTTGCTAGCCTGGGGAACATGCTATATAGCGTTCTTTGGTTCAAACAGAAAGTTGGGATGCTCAGATGCACTTTGATCACCCTGCTGCTTAACATACCAAAAGCATACATGATGTTTTTTCTTTTGCCCAGGCAGCATGATGCTTATCACCACTAATGCTTACTTTCTCTCTTTGGCTCAAAATGCCAGCAAGTCCAGGGGAATAACTTCTGTGCTCCCTTCTCAAGAACAGGAGAGGACATGCAGGAAGGTGATTTTTTAGCTCAGCAGTACTCTTACACATTAATGGTTCAGTTGCTGCTCTGTATCACATCCTCTAAAGCAGCACCTTGCACACATTGTCTTTTCTTGGTAGAGGCAGAGAGAGGACTAGACCTCATACCTCGCATCAAAGCTGTTCACCTCTGCTGCTGTGCTAGATAACAATGCAAATACAGAAAGGAAAAATCAAGTAATGTACATGTTCCATGAAAACAGGCCAGTCATCTTGCATTTTCTCCATGCAGCTGTATTAGTTTGAAACTACCTGGGTTTAATGCAGTGCTGGTGGCTTTAGTAGCTCAGTGTTTTATTATGTGTAGGGCTTTTCGGTGTGACTAAAGATCATATGTACACAGAGGGAGTGGGGGAAAGAAGAAACTGACTGGAAATTAGTTCAAATAGTGCTTAGACATTTGGGATCTCCAAGGCTGAGAATAGCAAGTGCATGGGCTAAGATCCAAATTCCCAATGTGATGTGCACACAGATAACAGTACTTGTAAATTCATAATCTAATTTGACAGAAAATAAAATACAGGAACACAAATATACAAAGAATTTCATCAAATAGGAGCCATATCCCTGGAATTCCTGAGGCAAAGAAGCCCCACCAGAACTGGGAGATGATGCAATTACAATTTGAAGAGACTTACAGTAAAGGTGAGTGTCCTGGGTTCAGCAGTAGCAGTCATTTATCTCCTTCTTAGTAGCTGGTGCAGTGCTGTGGTTTTAACTTTCAGCCTGGGAACAGAGCTGATAACACCAATGTTTTAGTCTGACCAAGGACTTTGTGAGCCTCATGCTCTGCCAGGGAGGAGGGAAAGCCGAGAGGAAGCAGAGACAGGACACCTGACCCAAACTGACCAAAGAGGTATTCCATACCACAGCACGTCATGCTTGGGATGTAACTGGGAGTTACCCGGAAGGGCTAGAGCACTGCAGGGTTGAACGAGGTATCAGTCGGTGCTTGGTCGGCCTGGGGGGGGGGTGCGGAGCGAGTTATCGGTTGACTGGTGCTGAGATGCTGTATTCTCTTCCCTTGTTATTTCCTTTATCATTACTATTATTGGTGGTAGCAGTAGTGATTTGTGTTATACCTTAGTTACTGAACTGTTCTTATCTCAACCCGTGGGAGTTGCATTCTTTTATGGAGCTATGGAGTCCCCAGCAACAAGTTGCAGTAACTGCTGAAGGGGACAGTGAATTATTTTGACCCTGGTGGGCCCACAGCACTTCAGGCCAACAGCGCAGTGATGCAACACAGAGATGGACTCATGATTGAGGGGTGGACTTAGCAATGGACACTATTGTCCAGGTTATTCATGTGTGTGAACACTGCACACAGTCTCTCCTGCTCTGGAAGACTGTTACAAGAGATGGAGCCTGACATGATGGACCAGATGGACTCAGCAGCTTTATGGGGACTGGTCCATGCACTAAGATAAGAGTGCACTGAAATAAGACTGATGGTAGATTGAAAATATATGGATCTGAGCATGACGTGAATGGTATGGAATAAGGGGTGGATACCGTCCTGGGTTCAGCAGTAGCAGTCAGTTTTCTCCTTAGTAGTTGGTGCAGCGCTGTGTTTTGACTTTTGGGCTTGGAACAGAGCTGATAACACCAATGCTTTTGTCTGACCAAGGACTTTGTGAGCCTCATGCTCTGCCAGGAAGGAGGGGAAGCCAGGAGGAAGCAGAGACAGGACACCTGACCCAAACTCACCAAAGAAGTATTCCATACCACAGCACGTCATGCTCGGGATGTAACTGGGAGTTACCCGGAAGGGCTAGGGCATTGCTGGGTTGGACGAGGTATCAGTTGGTGCTTGGTCAGGCTGGGGGGGAGGGGCGAGTTATCGGTTGGCTGGTGCTGAGATGTTGTATTCTCTTCCCTTGTTATTTCCTTTATCATTACTATTATTGATGGTAGCAGTAGTGATTTGTGTTATACCTTAGTTACTAAACTGTTCTTATCTCAACCCGTGGGAGTTGCGTGCTTTTTGATTCGCTTCTCCATCCCTCCAGGGGTAGGGGGAGGGCAACAAGGGGGGGAGTGAGTGAATGAACTGTCTGGCTGGGTTTGAACCACGACAGTGATTGAGTAAAAGGAGAAGTTTCTGGGAGCATTATGAAAAAAGAAACAGTGTGAAAGATAGTGTGTGTGTGTGTGAGAGAGACACAGTCTCACTTTCTTGTATGAATAAAGCAAGCATTATGACCTTAACTTCTGTGGTGAGAGGAGTCAAGGTCCCTGGTGCTGGCATTGGACCTGCTTGCTCGCCATCCTTTGTTTTCTCCTGCTTTGTTCGCTGTCTACCCTGGCCCCCTGTGCTATGTGCAAACTCCATATTTATGAGAAGAGGAAGGTGCACTCTTGTTGAACTGCACAGAAAATAACAGTCCTTTACTAAGAATGGGGTGATGCTGAGGAGGAGATTGTTATGTGTCTGTTCCTCACATGTACAACGGAAGGGAATTAGGGTTATGGAACAAAGTATATGAACCTATTGTATGAGCCTTGGAAAGGTGAATGGCTCTTTTGACTGTCATAAATAGGTACAGCTGGTTGCAGTCAGCCCAGAGGTGCTTATTTCAGTTTAGAAGTCTCAGAGTTCTCCATGTTAGGTGAGGAATGCTCTGAATGAAGTAATCTTTGAGAAAAATGAGGCTGGCAGTCGAGAAGGGAGATACAGAGTGCGTTGTTGTGTGATCTGAAGCAAAGCAATGTGCCCTTGCTGCAGAGAAGGCTGATGGTATCCCGGACTGCATTAGGCAAAACGTTGCCACCAGGTCAATAGAGGTGATCTTTCTGCTGTGTTCAGCCCTGATAGGGCCACACCTGGAGTGCTGGGTCCAGTTGTGGGCACGCCAGTAAAAGACAAACATGGACATACTGGAGAGAGTCCAGCTAAAGGGAAACAAACTGATGCACTGGAGTATCTCCGACATACGAGGAAAGGCTGAAAAAGCTGGGACTGTTAAGCCTGAAGAAGTCTCATGGGTGATCTTATCAATGTATATAAATAGCTGAGTGGAGGGTACAAAGAGGTCAGAGCCAGGCTTTTTTTCAGTGGGACCTAGTGTCGGGGCCAGAGTGAATGGGCACAGACTGAAACACAGGATGCTCCTTCTGAACTTCACAGAAGACTTTTTCTGTGAGAGTGACTGAAAACTGGCACAGCTGCGAAGTTGTGGATCTCCATCCTTGGAGATAGTAAAAACTGCCTGGACATCGTCCTGAGCAGCCAGCTCTAGAAATCCTGGAAGGTTTTTTATTCTTCTCTCCTCCCCCCATCTCTTTCTTTGTTTCAGTAGAAAAACCAGCATCTTGGATCTCTTCTTGCTGAAGTGCTTAACAGGAAATGGATCCAATTAATGCAGAGGAAAATGCAATCAAAATGGCTGGGGTAATGAATAAGAAGTGTCTGGTGACAGGAATAGTAGCCACTCTTTAACTCTGTAACAACTATAGCAGCAGTTCTTGTTCTGCCTTACAGCTCTTCGGAAAGAGAGACCTGAAGTGGGTGCAAGGGCACAGGAACCTGATACAGATGGGTGGAGTGTTCAAGCAGTGGATAATTTAAAATCTTCCTGCTGTGATGTCTGCAGACTAGCCCCGGAATGGATTACTCATCTGGGGATACATCATTAACTAATGAGAAGCATGAGTGGTTGAGATTACGTAACTATTAAAATTTGGTTTAAATTAAGAAGCCTTTGTGAAGGCCGGAGTTGATTAAGCAGGATATAGTTGTGTCAGATTTTAGCCCTATGGTAGTGGCTAAGGAGACAGAGTTCTTCCCATAGCTGAAACCAGAGATGACTTTTCTCTGAAGAAATAACAAAGGAGGTGACCCTAGAGCAATTCTCCTGGGTGCTCCCAAGGGGAGCCTGGGAATGGGATTGTTAAAACTGCATGCCAGGCCTAGAGATGGCAGCAGTTGAGCTGCAAGTGTACCTCAGCAGCAGACTACCCGAAGTAGAGTCCAGACCCTAAAGCATTTTACTTATAGAAAAGGGAATCTACACATAGAGACCTTCTCATCTATTTCTCCAGCGCCAGCTAAGCAATTTTTCCCCATATGGTCGTTGGAAGCAAGTTCAGAGATACCTCCTTCTTTGGCAAGGAGAGCCAGCAGTTTAGAAGCTATTCCTGCCATAGGCTGGTCATGCTTTTGTTCCTACCTCAGAAATCAGGGAAGGGTTGGTGAGCCTGCAAGGTGACATGACCCAGCATAGCAGGAGGAGTTTAAGCTCTGCAATAGTCAATGAAGTCTAGGCAGGTGTTTCTTCAAGAACAGCTCAGGCTTGGGGCTTTGTGAGAGCAACAACTTGTACATGGACAGACACCCACCAGATAAAATCCTGAGGCAGGCTGAGAGGCATTGAAGCAGGCGAGTTGTGCATGGGCATCTGTAAGCAAAAATTGAGAGAGCAGCCTTTTTTTTTGCATACAGGATTATACTGGCTCTGTCAAATGTGACAGTGGATGAACTCTGGATGCACTTGTGGGTGATGTTTCTTTTCCACTGCTAAATATGCTTTTTGAATTAGTCAAAATGGAGAAAATATCACATTCATTTTGAAGTGGTCTGTGGCCAGGTGGTGCCAGCACATCAGGACATTAGCACTTCCGAGGCGGTGATGGTCAGGTGATCCTCTTTGTGTGTCTCACAACTCGAAGGAGAGAAGGAGCTGAGGAAGGCTGAGCACCTGTTGGTGGTGAGCAGGGTGTTGTTCATCAGGGGCACAGCGGGGACCAGCTGCACTAAGGTGGGGGGATGATCTTCCTGTGGTGTCTGCCCTGAGGCCATGAAGATCAACAGGCCCGGCGACAACGGGCTCAGCAACAACAAGCCTGGAGACAGCAGCACAGACACCGCAGCTGCGGCACCCCGCCACAGCTCACCACAGGCCCTGACCCACCTAGAACATTCCAGAGCAGCTCATGGCGTGTGTGCAGGCATGGGAAAGACTCTGCACCTGCAGAAGGGCTCCGAGAGATCCTGGCCCGATGGAAAGGATAACAGCCGCCCTCTAGCTGGGAGGTGTTAACCTGGCACAACAGGAGCATGGACTGAAGCAGAAAGGGTTTCAAGTCTCTGACTGAGAAGATGTCGCTGGATCCACAGAGTGGTGAGCCTGCTTATCTTTGTTTTCTTTCCTTTTCTCCCTCTACTTCTGGTCTCTTATGAGAACTTGCCAAGACTTTTGTTCCTGACACAGTTTTATGGAAGTTTGCAATAAAATTAATTATAGCTTGGTGTTTCAACTTCTGGAGGGCCTGTGGTGTCCCTAGCAAGCTGTGCAGTGCAATAAAATATCAGCTCTCCCCTCACTCACCAGGCAAGACGGGACACATATTATTGATCAAAGTGAACCTGAAAGTGTATAATTTTTTTCGTCAGGTTTTAATCAATACCGTGTGGAAAAATGTGTGGTCTTACAAAGCTGCTTGTCCTACTTGCATGTTGCAGTATAGCTTAGAATACTTCTACGATGCATCCTGTTAAGCAACATGGCGCGTCCAAACATAGAAAGAAAATAGTGTAGGCTTCAGTTCTCTTTGAGGTGAGGGAAGAAACCTCTGGGCTACATATAATAGAGTACACGATGCTTTAAAAATCCAGGGAAATACCTGGAGTTACTGGATAACATAAATAGACACAACTGATAATAGGCAGTAAGGAGAATATAGGTGGGTAAATACTTACTTTACAATTTTAAATTAACAATTTAGGAAACAAAAATTTCGTCAGCAAGGAGTCAGCTTCATGGGCAGACTCTGGTTCAATCTCATGTTTAGGTAAAGACTGGTGTAGTGACCTTCCAGCTGTTCTGTTCTTTATTCTGTTTCTCAGACAGCAGCTTAATTGACTGTCCCAGAAGCTGTTCCTGATGGCAGGTGCTCATCACTTGCTTTTTTCTACTTGGAATTCAGAAGAACTGTAGAAACACTTTTTGGGGTTGTGTTTTTTGTTGTGGGTTGTTTTTTTTTTCTTGTTTGTTTTTAAGAAAGACCCACTTAGCTGAATGATGCCAAAGGGACTGACTTCTGGGCTAAGAGAAATCTCAGATTCAGTAACTGTTGAACTTTCCCCTTTTCAGTGTGCTTTGCCTTGCTCTACAAAGGAAGGTCCCTTTATGTCCTTGCTTTGTTACATATGGGATGAGTTCCATCAGAGAAAGGGCAGAAACTGTACTGCTGGATGTGAGCCCTTGCCTGCAGCCTTTGACAGTGACAGTGTGTGGTATCCTCATGCAGGGCTGTCTGGCTCGCTGGAAAATAACCTTCCCAAACTGTAAGACCCATACAGACCCTTCATCTGGTTTAAAGAGTTCAATGAGGTTATTTGAGTGAGAAGCTGATTTTAATTGCATAATAATTTGAACATGGGTGTAGCGACTTCTATATCACTGGATCATTAACTGAATGCAACAATAAATTAATATAAATTAGCTACGAATATATGTAGGCTGGAAATCAGGAGTTAGCTAGATTAGGTTTGAAACAGCTCATACACTGCTCTCAGGTTCATTCTGACCCCTGTGAAATTTGTTGAGAGCTACCACAGACCTCCAAATGGCTTGGAGGTTGAATATATGCTTAATTTTGACTCCAGGGCTTAACACTAGGGTCTATTGTGCCTTTCCTGCCTCAGGAGTCATTTCAGTCATTCTCTCTCCCTGGCAGCAGCTTCAAGGTCTTCACAGGTCAGTAAAACACAGCTGTTTAGTCCCTATCCCTCATCTTCATTCAGATTAACCCCTAGACTGATTATACTTGAAATACGTGCCAGCCTGTGGATGAGGACGTCGATAATCCTAGCCTTGTTTCTGCCAGCACCTTCTTTCATCCTAGTGATGTTGGTCTTGGAGGATCTAACCTTTTTCGCTCCCAGTAACCCAATTTCTAATCTCGGTTTTACTTGATTGTGGCTAGATTTCTGGCTAGAATACCTCTCTTGTTACACAGACGCCTGACTGCTCCCTGGCCCAAATAAGTGATATGTAGGAAGTTTAGCTTTGTCTCTGCTGGTGCAAACACAAATCCTAGCCACATCTGAATATCCTAATTTTGTAATCTTCTATCCTAATTCTGAAGTTCTCTGAAGAACCTTGCAGCAAGTTGCTAACTATTCCTTAAGTACAACTGCTATGACCAGACAAACTGGTGTGTCTCAGACTTAGTTGTTCCTGTTGGCTGTGTAAGTAATTTTAGGTCTGTGTACTGTGCATGATTCACTAGGAAATTTAACTCTTCCATTCCAGTCTTATTAAAAGCCTAACCTCAAAGGCTAACAGTCTTATATTTTCTTGGCTAGGATTAAGGCAGAAACTATCAATATGCCATTCATATGTTCTCTATTCTCTGATGTGTATATCCCACAAATAACAGATCTCTAGTTCCAGCACTTCGAAACCATTATTGAGTTTCTGCTTAAGATTAGAATTAAAGCCATAGTCCAGCAAACATGGTCTGCCTCACAAATAACCAAAAATCATTTTTTGCCACCTCTGCCCCTTATACTACTGATGTGGATAACAGAAGACTACAACAGTCAGCATTAAAATTAGTTTTCCAGACTCTTCTGTCTCAAGACCTGGATAGCCATACCCCTGTATACTTGACCTGGGCATCCCTACCTGCCCCAGGGTCAGCTGGAAGTCAACATCTGTATGACAGCAGGTCTTGCATTATTCATTGTTATTCATTGTTAGTCTTCAAAAACTTTGTCAATAAATATCTTTTCATGCTCTTTCTTCCACTTGTCATCATTCTTTTCCCCAGCCTTAACCTCCCTCTACAAAATCTATACTGGCTCTTCTCTGTTTTGTTCATGAATCATGTTTTCTAAATCTGTAACTTTGAAAAAAATCAACACATGCATAAATAAAGGTCATCCCATTATACTGTGTGCATGGAGTTAAGGCAAACTTTTTACCTGATTGCTAACTGAAAGCTGCTTCAAAAACCTAAGCTTCTGTTAGATAAAATGAAGTTCTTTTTGTGAGAGGTTAAAAGATTATGCAATGAAGAATAGAAATAATCAGTTTTCCAAAATGTGAAATGTCACTGATGAAGTGTTATCAAATAGATCCATACTGTTTAACGTTGCCGTACATCATCTGGAAAAAAGGTGTGACTAGTGGGATAATTGAGTCTGATGAAAAATTACATGATTCTATAAGGTAGTTACAGCCATGAAGATTTAGGGAGAAGAAAAATGGATACTGGCTCCTCTGGCTGTACTAAAGGAGGAGTGATGGGATGAGGATAACTAATGAGATAATGAGGAAGGATCAACAAGAAAGGAAACAAGGGATGTATCAATCATTAGAGTTGATAAATTAATAGATTGGTTCTGATTAGGGTAGGTAAAGGGAAAGCATTCAAAAAACAACACAGAAGAGAGGAAAGTGGGTAGCAAAATTAAATCTACAGAATAAAAAAGAAGGAAAAGTTATTAGAATTTGGTAGGTTGAAAAACGTAGTCACTAGGTTGCTAGGAGGAGACCTACCAAGTGACTTAGAATAAGGTTTTGTGGTGGGAATGATAACAGGAGGGATGGGTGTGAGAAAGGGAGGCATGGGACCCTCTCCTCCACAAGCACCTGCGTAGCATAGTTGTCAGGCAGCCAGTGTCATTTGACTTCAGCCCTATGAATCACTACCCAGATATGTAGCTTCATCTTTGTGTACATGCTTACATGTGCACACAGCTTCTGCAAAAGATGAATGTATATACACACTTTTTTTTGGTTTTAAGTAGGGGAAGGAGAGAGGCTTCTCTGTAGGATAGAGGAAGGTGAAAGTGCAGCTATTACATGAAGAGTAGGAAAGGACCAGTCCAACTGAGGCACTCACTCTCTCCTGGAATCATTGTGTCCTGAAGTTTTGTCTACTCAGAATGGATAGGATACACATGACCTCTGACTAGACCTGGGCTGGGCGGGAGCCAGTTTGATAGTTTAGTAGTCAGGGTTGGGGTTAAGTTTAGGGGTACCAGAATCTGAAGAGCTTGATGTATTGGTGGATTCTGTGAGCTTTGCAGTGTTAAGATGCAGTCACGTTATGCTAAGGCAGAGTAAGCTCTGGCTTGTTTTAAAATTAAGGTTAAGTTTGAGATGGGGACAACTGTTAACACTTGTGGCATATGAACACTTGTATGTTTTGAAGTACTGAGGTACCCGGAGAGAGAGGGGGACATTAAAGAGACAGGTGAGCTGAAACCAAATAGGAAAATGAAGCGAAACTCCTGTAGATTTTCTTATGTCACTCCAGCTCAGTTTGCCTATTTCCTTAAAACCTAATTACCACCGTAATTTAAGGATACTTTCCAATTCACAGTTTCTTTGAATTTAACCAACCATCTGTAAATTTAGACAGAGGTGCTAGTCAAGCCACCCACAAAAAACACACTGAAACTTGTTACTCTTTGTACAGCAGAAGCTTTAGAATAATGCTTGTTTGAAAGGAATAAAAAAATATTTTTTTTCCTGTATCATCTGAGCAAGAGAAAAATAAAGACAAGTTTGAAAGAATGAAATAGGAGGCTTAATAAAATCTATCTGGAGAATGAGAAAGAGCTCAGGTAGCTCACTCCAGGGATGGATTTTTCCTGTTCTGCAATGCCTGATGACTTTTCTACCTGTACTTTGCTTCCTCTGAGATAAAAAGAACTGTGCAATTGGCTTTTTCTTCCCATGCTGAGTAGTGTTTATAGGATGGTTACATTTCATCATACAATGAGATTCCAGGTTGTTGAAATCTGATTCTGTTGTAGTTTGTTTTTTAATAGTAACCCTTTACTTTTTCTAAATCAATATCCAATCACTGCTCTTTCAGGGGAAAAATTTTCAATTTATTAAAGCTTGCCTGAAACAAGAGGATGAGTTTTATCTCAATAATGTGCATGCCAAAGTTCACTGAATCACTTAGATCTTTTTCATTGTTTCCCACTTCTCATGTGATGGGAATATCATTTTGGAGTTGACAGAGAGCAAGGTAGCAGGACTAAACCAGAAAACTAATTTATAAAGCACATTTTACAGGGCCTCAACAGAGTATTTCCCATTCCTGAGAAGGTTAATCTTACAGATGTTAACTTAGCAGTCACCAGCACGTTTTCATTCATGGGTCGAACATGTCTTTCTCAGTTCTTTTATAACACAATCTTTCAATATTCTGAAGTGTCACAACTGTTTAAATAGTGATGTTAAAATAGTGATGCTTACCTTTCTCCCCATCTATTTCTGGCATAAAGTGATGTCTTCAGCTGTCTTAATTGGAGAAGGACTTTTTTTTTCTTTCAATGGAAGAAACAGAGCCATCCTCTTAATTGGAATGCAGGTAAAGTAAGCAGGACAATGGCAGAAAGCTGCCTCAAGGAAAATCCTAATTAGATGTTAGGGGAAAAGAAAATATAGTAAAGGCTATCAGACGGTGGAACAGGTTCCTCAAAAACTTGTGGCAGATGCCTGAAGATATTCTGAATTGATAGGACAAGGGTAACAGGTTAAAACTTAAACAGGGGAAGTTTAGATTGGATATAAGGAGGAAGTTCTTTATTGTAAGAGTGGTGAGGCACTGGAATGGGTTGCCCATAGAAGTTGTGAATGCTCTGTCCCTGGTGGTGTTCAGGGCCAGGTTGGACAGAGCGTTGGGTAACATGGTTTAGTGTGAGGTGTCCCTACCCATGGCAGGGGCGTTGGAACTAGGTGATCTTAATGTCCTTTCCAACCCTAACTATTCTATGATTCCATAAGGTCCTGACCTACCTACCTTAGCTGATGGCAAAGCTTTTCCTGTTGCGTAGTCAGACCAGATGACCTCCTGAGGTCCCTTTCAACTTACATTAATATAATGATTCTGAAATACTCACTAAGAAGAAATGAAGATGCCTCTGCTGACTGAGAGCTGTCCTTCTCAGGCTGTACTGTCACTATTTAAGTTAGCAAGTTTTTTCAAATAGGAAAAAGACCAAGTGCAGCATTTTTCTAAGTCCAGGGCTGTTATCTGTTGCATGGTGAGGCTGTTTAAGTCAATGTAAGTAGCCCCTTTCTCCTCAGTCATTGCAGCTAATGTGCCAATTAATGCTTTTGTCTTACCATATCTTTTATTTGCAACTGTGTGGTGAAAGAATTGAAAAAATATTTTTATTTCTTAGCTGGATGAATGTAGGCTGTACTGTCACTCGTTGGTAGGAACAGATAGGAAAGACTCAGCCCGAGACTAGTTAAAATCTGAGTCCTTCAGTCTGTGAAAATAAAAAAAAAAAAAAAATCAGTAAAATCTTCTTGCCATGTTTTACCTCTGCTGTTGAAATTGCCTTTCTTTCATGGTAAATTTTGATCTAGTAGTGGAATCCAAGTTAGCAACAAAGCTGATTCAGGTCTTTAGGGTGTTTCCTAGAAAATTTAGTTCAGTCTTCTAAAAGACAAGTAAAATAAAGAGACTTGAGACTTGACTGCGACATTTGAGGCTATTTCACGTGTGTTTCTACATATACCTCTGCTGATGGCTGTCGGTTTGGAACTGTATGATTTTATGGTCCTTTCCAACCTTAACTGTTCTATGATTCAGTATAAAAGTGTAAGTCAGGATCAGTCCAATGAATTATAAAATTACATTTATTGGTATGCATTTCCATTTAAATCTTAATGATAATTGAAAAAATTAAGAAACTAGGCAAAAATAATGTAATAATGAGTTTATCATGCTACACTATAAATTCTTGAGCATAGCTAATGTATAAGCAATTATAATCTTTGGGGAGAGGAAATAGAGCCCTATAGGCTCTGTTGCCCTTGTCTGGTTGTTGTGGTTTGACAGTGTGGAGAAGCTGTAGAAAGAAAATCTTGTAAGCTGAGTCCATGCATTTATTTTTAGTTTTATATGAGGCATTTGCTAATGGCAAAATGTCCTTGAGGTTAGGGAGAGATTTTTTGGCACAGTCGAGTTTCTGCATTTCAATTCCACAATGATTTGCTCTTTGCAATTAATAATAAAGCAGTTTGAGAGGAAACAAAGGAAAGCAATGAGACTAGAGAGGCCAAGTTATTAACCCAGTGTTATTGCCCCCCTTATGAGCAGCAAATATAGTCTAGGGCACACAGGTACGATTAAGTCTATCCCAAAGAGCATCTGCTATTTCTTTCTACTACAGTTTTACTCTCATATAACCTCCTTGACTTCAAGAGATTTTAAAATGCAAAAGCTGTGAGAAAGTAACCCTAGGATGATCAGAAAATGGGGAGCCAATCTTTCCGTCAGAAGTTAAAAGAAAAAGGCTTGTCAAGTGTAGGAAGAGAAGGTCTGACTGCACGATAAAAATGTATCCAGGGTAAATGCCAGGAAACAAGAGTTAAAGGAGAATGGTAGAAGAGGAGCCAGATGTGTTAATTTCTCCACAGGCAAAGTTAAGTGAGAAACTGGAAGACCATTAGCAACCTTCAGAAGGGTGTAGGCTTTGGACACATTTACTAAAGGTGCAATAGCCTGATTCCATTAGGAGACACTGGCCTTGATTCAAGAGGTCCTTCTAGTCTATACTCAGGGGAGTTACAGAAGGGTATGGAGCAGTGTGTGGCGTTTCTTACTTCTCTCCTGGATCTTTTGCAGTTTAAATACATTTCCGTCTGTATGAGAGATTTTTCCTCCCTTTGATACACTGATGATTCTTTATTTTATGGGGGATGTGATTTAAGCAGTAAAATGTCGTTCTTCAACTCAGGTGATAAAAATGCAAAATCATGTTTCATTGCAGCAGAAAGCTTTTCAATATGTTCATTTGCCTAAATCTAGGCCTAAGATAATTTTCTATTTTCTTCTGAAAATTTCAAACTACTTGTAAAGTATTTTTATATCATAAAGAGAATTCTATTTGTCAGTATCACTGAGACTGAGCTTGTATAAGTCTGTAAACTTACGATTATTTTGTTATCCTCTTCTTGCTTCCTTGCCCTTCAATAGGAAAATACATTTTCTGGATGTACTAATGAATGCTTTCTTACTGTTTTTAGGCTGGTTTTGCATGTATCATACCACTGTTTGTCTTACAGTATTTTTTCTGGTGTGTGGCTTGCTATCTTTTGATTAATTTCTTTGTCGCCTGGGATGCAAATGTTTGTCTGTGATCTTTGGGTTGGAAACCTGACATGAACTTGAGCTTTTATCTGCTTTCTAGTCCTTAATTAAGCATATTAGCATGTAGTTAGTCAAGATGATATCTGTTGAATAGCTGTCAACAGCACTGATTCTGCTGTTATATTCATTTATGAGGTATCACAGTAGATGGAATCATCACTTTGTTTATATAACTCTTTGTAAATTAGGAGGAATCAATATCTATCCATGTAGAGAAACTGTATTACTCCTATTCTGATTCAAGGAGCTCAGAAGTAGGTATGGACGATATGAAAAATTTAGAGGAAATTACTAGGTGAACTTTTTTAAAGGACTTCAAGTCTAAATGAAACACATCAGGGCAGATTCTCAGCTGGTGTAAATGAGTATCACTCCACTGATGTGAATATAGCAAAAACACTTTAACCAACTGACAATCCCTAAGGTTATGCATTCCTTTCTTGTGTTGTTGCTGATTTTGAAATGAGAGGACTCCAAGTGAACTTTCTGACCACATCCTTCTGTTGGGGTCAGAGCAGGTCATGAATAAAATAAGAATACAGATCAACTTCAGGCTCTTTCCACATGAGTTACACCCTAATCATGGCTTCATGCACTCTCAGAACTTGATTCCCCGCAGCCTCTCTCCTGCTTCTGCTTGACCCTGATCTGAATTAAATTGTTATTAGAATCACTGTAGCATGTATTGTATTACTGTGTTCAGAAAATAAAAGCTGGAAACTTGGCCTATTCAAGAGGAGAAAGCGATTTCAGAGAGCAGTTCTTTCACAGAATGTACCAGCATTTCCAAAATACTCCTACTAACAGGACTGCAATTTAGTATTAATAAATTGATGAAATATTAAGGCAGTATATGATGTAACTATTCAGACTGCGAGTTAGCTCCCATTAACAGTCCTGATCAGACAGAGATGGGGAACTCTCTGCTTTGTCAGATGACTGCCATCTTCAGTTTCCAATCCAGCATTGTGCTTTTTGCATGTTGTTTTATGTTTAAAACAGAAACACGTTTTAAATATATAAAAAATAGGAATAATTATTTTTATCTTTGCTGTCTGGAAAACATTTAAAAAAACGATGCTGCAAACTTTCAGTCAAATTTAACTCTTAATGATGATAGATCTAGCAAAACTTCTATTTGTCAAAGAGTGGTGGGGTTTTTTTGATAGGTAAAATCGGCTTCTATAAACTTTTTTTTCAAAGCAAGATCATATTTAAATGATTATTTTCACTTAAATAATTTATAAAACTTAAATACATACCTGGATCAGGCCTGTGATTTCCTCCATTTAGTGCAAGGAATGTTTTGATGTGGATTGTTCCCTATGTTTGCAGCAGGCAGACAGTCTGAACCTGAAGTGTGTGGTGAACTACTTCATTCTGGTAATGATGTTCTGAAGGGGCAGGACATGTCTGTATACAGAGCCCACAACAAGTAAAGGCAAAATACCATTCAGAAACATGTCACAACATTATTTCACCTGGTGCTGCTAAAGTTTGGAAGGAAAAACATTGGAATGCCAGGTTGATTCTTAAAGGACCAAAACAGTCTATGCCACATCTCCCTTCCTTGATCTCAACCCATATAACAGGTGTGTTCAGTAGCTTAATGGAGTTAAAGATTTTTGATGTTTAATCTCCAGTTGAATGATGGGGTTTGCCCCATGGGTACAGAGTCTACAAGTAGGTATGCATGCTTATTTCCTGCTGAGCTGCCCTAGTTCCCTTCTTCCTCAGAGGGGTCACTCTTTAAACCTAATCAGACACTTATTACTGTGAGATTAATTTAAAAATTAGATAGTGTGTTCATATCTCTCCTTCTCTCCTTCAAATAATGCATATATTTACCTTGATTTCTGTTTCAAGAACTTTTATATTAGAGTATAATCTTCTGTTGTAAGTCTGCTCTATATTAGAGTAGTCCTTTATTATAATAACAGTGTGAAGTTATGTAGCATACCCATTAATAGCTATTAATTATTCTGTAAATTGAAGCTGTGGGAAGGAGTATTGTTGCATGCATGTGGTGAAAATATGATAAGAAATAGAAAGTTCATGTTGTACAGTGAAATAAGGCTCTTTCATCCCCCAACCCCATCAATTACATTTTTATATTTCCTTGGGGTTTGGTTTAGCTTGGAATAGATTAATTATATAAATAAGATTATTTATTTATTCTAGTTCAGTATTAGTAAATTGATACAGTGATGATGCAGCCATTCATTTTGCACAAGTTTGATTTTGTTTGGCATCAGTGAAAGGAAATCTTTCTGTAATTATACTAATTATGCTATTTTTTTATTCTTCCTATATTGTGAGCATTTAAACAGTGAGCAGCTTGTTCCAACGTTTTAAAATTCAAGGCTTAGTGAAACATTTTAATACAATCAAATCTAGTTCTTGCTAAATGCAAGCGAATGAAAGTGCAGAACAAAAACATATTTTTCCTTGACTACTTAGTAATTAGTCTTTCCTTCTTTTTGAAATGCCAGAGTTGCTATTAGAATTTAACAACTGTTTCAGTGCTTCACAAAAAATTACAAATGTTTGAGCCAGGCCTAGTTTCTTCATAATTTGTGCATTTTACAAATGCAGCATTCATGAATATTTTAATTTTTTTTAACATTGTAAACTGTTCAATTTAAACTGAGATACTAGAGGTTTATTTTTATTGCTGCTTGAATGTACTTGTACTTGCATTGATGTCAAGAGGATGTCTGCATGAGGACTGAGATTTGGGTGATGTACACTAGTGGAAAGGTTTATATTCTGAAGTGACTGAAGAACTTTGGGTCATACACAACTCTGTGGAATAACAGAAGAAATGGAGCACAAAAAAATCTAGCTTGACCCTACTGCATGGACTACTTTATGAAAACAGCGTGCTTCCAAACATGTAAAAAGGGAACAGTCTCAAATTCTATTTATTTGACAGAGTTTGTCCTTGGATATTTAGACACAGGCCCCCTTCCCAAAGTCAGTGTGAAGCAGAATCAAACTTGAGTGGGAAAAGACTGAGCCACCAGAAGTATCAAATTTGCTTTGTGGTGGAATACCCTCAAAGGAGGCTGTTCCCTTCTCCTGTGAACACTCTCAATTTCCCTGGTAATGCCAGCTGACTGATACAGTCTTTTGGTATCTCTTGCCCTTCTGGAAATCTCCCTTGTTGATGCAGATCTCTTTTGGCTTATGACCTTGACTTAGAATCATAGAATAGTTAGGGTTGGAAAGGACCTTAAGATCTTCAAGATCCAACCCCCCTGCCATGGGCAGGGGCAACTCACTCTAAACCATGTCATCCAAAGCTCTGTCCAACCTGGCCTTGAACACTGCCAGGGATGGAGCATTCACAACCTCCCTGGGCAACCTATTCCAGTGCCTTACCACCCTAACAGGAAAGAATTTCCTCCTTATATCCAATCTAAACTTCCCCTGTTTAAGTTTGAACCTGTTACCCCTTGTCCTGTCATTATAGTCCCTAATGAAGAGTCCCTCCCCCACATCCTTATAAGCCCGCTTCAGATACTGGAAGGCTGCTCTGAGGTCTCCACGCAGCCTTCTCTTCTCCAGGCTGAACAGCCACAACTTTCTCAGCCTGTCTTCATACGGGAGGTGCTCCAGTCCCCTGATCATCCTTGTCACTCTCCTCTGGACTTGTTCCAACAGTTTCATGTCCTTTTTGTGTTGAGGACACCAGAACTGCACACAATACTCTACGTGAGGTCTCACAAGAGCAGAGTAGAGGGGCAGGATCCCCTCCTTCGACCTGCTGGTCATGCTTCTTTCGATGCAGCCCAGGATACAGTTGGGTTTATAAGGTGCCTAGACAAGAGGCATAGCATCTGATAACATGCTTTGATCAACGCTGATCAGTATTGGCAGTAATCCACAGGCATTTTTATCAGTGAAGTTTTATCTTCTGTGATGCTGTTCTGGGTGATTATGCTTAATGACCTTTACTGAGAAATGCAGCAGGAGTAACTGAGAAGTGAGGTGAGGACTCACAGATGAACCAGAGAAGAGCTGCTGTTAGTCTTTGAAACTTTTATAGTGGCTGATCTCTTCTTCCCAGTAACAAGCTATGGGAAAAGAGCTAATGGCCTCAAGCTCTGCAAAGGGGAGGTTTAGATTAGATATTAGGAAAAATGTCTTTACCGATAGTGTGGTCAGGCATTGGAACGGGCTCCACAGGGGAGTGGTGGAATCACTGTAACTGAAAGTGTTCAAAACCTGTGTAAATGAGGCCCTCAATGACATCACTTAGTGGTGAACTTGCCAGTCCTGGGTTAACAGTTGGACCAGATGATCTTAAAAGTCTTTTCTAGCCTAGTTGATTCTATGATTCTATTTACACAGTTACACACATGGCAGTCTGGCTTCAGCTGCCTTGAATGAATTCTCCTGTACAGCTGGTTTCCACCCTTCAGCAGAGAGGGAGTGTCCTGGCCTGACCCCACAGTAGGCCACACAGTGATTTGCTTAACCCCATGGTAGAGCAGGGACTTCAACTTGGCTTTTATGAACTCAAAGACACACTCTAACCAAAGAGCTTGCATTCCTGATGGGCAGGCTCACAGGTTTAAAGAAAGCAGGTGATTTAGTTTCATTATTTTTGATGCTGTTTTCTACATGTGCTGAACAATTCCCCGTGTGATTTGGAACAACATGTTTACTGTTCCAAATGACATTGACTCCGCAGGGAGTTCATCTGCTCAGCAAACGGCAGTGTGCTTCTATCCAAGTTGGAGCCAGAGGCAGTGGAGAAATCGCCATAATAACTCTGTCCCACTGGAGGGCTCCCCAGTACTTGAAGTAATCCTCCTTTTCAACGGCTGTCTCAGTTTTAGGGCTGTCATTTGCTTCCAGTGCGACAGCCTGGAGAAGAGAAGGCTGTGTGGAGACCTCATAGCAGCCTTCGAGTATCTGAAGGGGGCCTGTAAGGATTCTGGGGAGGGGTTCTTCATTAGGGACTGTAGTGACAGGGCAAGGGGTAACAGGCTCAAACTTAAACAGGGGAAGTTTAGATTGTATATAAGGAAGAAGTTCTTTACTAAGGGTTGTGAGGCACTGGAATGGGTTGCCCAAGGAAGTTGTGAATGCTCCATCCCTGGCAGTGCTCAAGGCCAGGTTGGACAGAGCTTTGGGTGACATGGTTTAGAGTGAGGTGTCCCTGCCCATGGACGGGGGTTAGAACTAGATGATCTTACGGTCCTTTCCAACCCTAACTATTCTTCAATCTTTCTTTCTACAATTCAGAGCTGCTCCCTTGCAGGAGAAGAAATGGATTTAGAGATGTGGGGAGTGAGGGACTCATTCCTGCACTTCCCTCTGTGTATTTTTAATCACTGCCCTCAATACTGTTACCAAACAAATGATGTGATAAATACAGCTCAGAATATAGTGTTGCTCATTATATTTTGATTTTGTGTTGATTTCTGAGTGAGGTTGGGTAAATATCTTCACTGCTTCCTAACTGATTATAGCTTTAGAAAGGTAATGACAAGTATTGTGGAATTGTTCCCTACACTGTACTTCAACTTCTAATAGATGCCTTCAGTACAGTCCAGCTACTTAGAAGTGCTCTAAGGGGAAGGTGACTACACTTCAATCTAGCTGCTTTGCTCGTTGTCAGTCATATTGATTTTAATTTCATTTAAGGTTAAATGAAATCATTGTTCAAATTATGACCGATTTTAAGTTTCTGTTGAGACTTCAGGTGCTTATTGAGTCTTGATGAGTCAAGTGCTTTAGAATGACACTCTGAAGAGAAAGTTCAAGTGGTTTTGCAGGAAAGTGTTTGAAGGGAAGTTAGTGGTCTGTTTTGTGTGTAGCAAGGGAATAGCTTTCTGCAGCCCTCCATTTCATCTGAAATGAGGTAGATGTGGCAAGACATGTTAGAAAATTTTAGTAATTGTAAATGAACTTTTGTGATTATTGTAACTTTTTGGCTGCTCTTAATGTTAGTTCTCTGCCATTTCTGTATTTTCTTTACAAATACATTATTCTGTTTTCAGACTTGATTTTATCCTGGCTTACCTTCTAATTTAGCTAATACAGCTAGTTATTTTTGAATTTATGATTGTTTTTTCCCTGCATCAGTTGCAGAATATTTCAAAAGTCTCATGTTAAATTAGATGCAACTATCAGCTTCCTCAAGAGAGTCCATTTGCGTTATGTAGCATGCTGGGTCGTCATTGGTCTTGTCTTTAAGACAGCAATAATCACCTGAGCGCAGTACGTTCTTACTGACTGCCAGCTGATGGAAAAGGAATTCTCCTGGGGCTGTTGACTCTAAATCATGATTCTTTCCCATGGAAATTCACTACTACAATTTGCCTGTAGATATCCAAAAAAAGCTTTCAAGGCATCTTTTTTAACCACTCTGACAATTTTAAGCTATCAATGATACATCTTTCTTCTTGCTTCCCAAAGCAGCTTTCTGCAGCCTTTCCCTCTCCCTAACCCACTGCAAATGTTGAGGTTTATTCTAGGATTTTAAAAGAATTATCCTTTTAAGTTCATAGCGTATTACTTGAAAAGGGTTTAAACCATAATGTAAAAAATCTCTACTTGTACCAGGATTTCTCTGGTACAGAGAAATATCAGTCATAGAATGGTGGTTGTTACTGGTAAAAATTTCCCAGTCTACTTCTTAGCCAATGGATATTTTGTGAGTTGATGTGAATGAATTTTTGTTGATCCTTCTTAATGCGCTATTGATATTATTTACTTCTAATTTTCCTTGTCAAAGGAAAACATGCACAGTGAGGTACAGTAAAGCTATCAAAATGTTTAACGTTCTTCACTTAGAGACAGCAGTGTAAAAGAATATGAGTAGTGTAAAAGACTGAGCATGGACATACTGAGATTATGTATTAAAAAGAAGGAAATTGTAGCACCATAGTTTGTCTCATGAGTACCATCTGAGAACATTAGAGCACTTTTTTTGCTTGTATATCGTGTGTGCTTTGTAATTTCTGTTTCATCCTAATAGGCCACTTAAGTGCAACAGCTCATGTTGACCCTTTACAGAGTTGGAGAAAGAGTACCTGTGTGGCTGGAAACCCTGTTAAAATTCATGCGGCAATAAAAGTATCAGGATTCCCTTCCATTAGAGATGTTGTAGTAACAGTGGAGTGTTAACACACAAAACAGTAATGAACAGACAGTTCAGTTTACAGTTTCTGAGCTTCACAAAATGTTAGTTCTAAAAATATATTTTAAAAGGCCCACCAGCAAATATTTTAAAATAATTTCAAATTCTTCAGTGAAATAGAAACATAAATGAAGGAATTTTGATGAGGCAATTAGTGTCTCCTACTGCTGTGCCAAAAGTATTAAGATGATACATGAGACCTCCCACTGTTTGCAGATCTCTGCAGTAACCAGAGATTTCAGGTTAGAATTTGGAGGTGAGCTGAAAAAATGTTGTAAATAGGTGCACAGGTTTCAAATCTCACAGGATGACTGTGGTGCTCTAATACTGCTGCACTTGCCCAAGAGGATTTGCTACTCTCTATATAAAAGCTTTGGTTTTGCTTCTCTTTTTAAGTATTGCAGGAATAGACTACAATCAGATTATTTGGGGGAAAGCTCATTCATGTACTAAAGGACTGAAAACTTGTACTTCCAAGAGCTTTAGCAGTTCTGTGTATGCCCCAAGAGTTGATGTCACTTAATTTAAGTGAGCCAAGGCGGGGGGTGGGGGGGGGTGGGGGGAGGTGGTGGTGTCAGGGTGGGAGGGATGTCTGATTTCATACATACCAGTAACAATATGTGAATAAAAATGTGACCATATCCAAAGCTCGTCAGTATTTGAATTTCTGTTTACAGCATAGGACCCACCATTTTACCTTGATTGTTGCTGCTTCAGAGGATCTGGCAACAGATTCTTAGAGGTGGTCAAAGTGTGCTTTGAGGTCTATAACTGAATCCAATCTGGGGTGCTGGCAGAGTCTTACCATGTGGGTGCAGATGTGAAAATACTCTTCACTCCTGCGCTGCAATTCTGAGTTTGCGATGAGTATGAAAACACATGTCACCATGTTAGAAAGCTCTGTTGAGAGGTGTTCACCAATATTTTATTGCTAAATAGGTCCTGATGGTATAAAAAACAGGTTAAGGAGTTTCGTTCTTATCAGTGTTTCTTTTTATAGGAAGACATGCTTACTTCTCCATTTATTTCTGTTAAAGCAGAGTTGGTCCAGCTGTGAATCTTATCAGCTGTGAACAATGCTTTTTGCCTTTGGCCAAATTTTAGTCTAGTGTTTTCACTCTGCCTGGAGAGAATCTCTGTGTCCAACAAATCCCTGAAAATCAGAACATATAATGGAATAGCTGAGAAGACTGTTGTAAACAGCAGATCCATGGGCTTTGGTATAAGCAACATAATAACAGAGTAGATTTGAATGTTATCCTGGAATTTCTGTCTTTTGTTGCATTTCTTATCCAGTTGCCTGCTTGACTATTTCACAGCAGTACTTCCTGGGATAAGCTACAGTTATTCATCTGTAGGCTCCTGCTGTAACTCAGAAATAAAATGCACATTGGAATGTTAACTGCTCTTGCTTTTGTGACAGAATAAATGTAGAGACCCCAAGCTGACTACGGAATAAGGTAATAGTTAAACCTAATCGGGTAGTTCTCTGGTTGTGATGTGCTGTGGTATTGAGCCTTGTCAGCATGAGGGGTTGTGACAGTGCCAGCTGTGTTCTGAGTCACAGTGTGAAGCTTGAAGAAGAGCACAATCCCCTTTCTTCTCCTGAACCCCATGTCTTGAAATGAAAGGACATTGGACTAGATGCACACATAACTACTCAAAGACAGTCCCAAAAAGGGTATCTGGGTTCTTTCTACAACACATTGTGCAGCCAACTGTTTGAGAATGAGGTTCTCAAAACTTAATAAACTTTTACAAGGGAACAAAGATGCAAAAGAGAGGGAAGCTCTTTCGTGTTTGGCTGTCATCTTCTAGTCTGCTCTCCTTCTTCCCCTCCAGACCAAGGGCTCTGAGCCTTTTTTTTTTTTTTTCTATCTCAGCTGCTCAGGGGACAAAAATGCTTTGAGGATGGCCTTTCTTTTAGCATACTTGTAGGAGTTCCATTGTTACTGCCTTTCTCCTAGTTGGATATGCACTAGTTAAAGTACTTGGGGAAAGTCTAGTCCTATGTAATTAGCTCATGTACGTATTACTATTAAGATCAGTGTCCCTGTGGAATAGCATGGTGCTTCCTACTGCCCTTCATCGGAGAGTAGATCTCTGTTTTCCCCCAGCCCAAAACAAAGGTAGCAACACTGAATAAAGATAAAAGTTTTACTTGTGGGTCATTGTACCCATCTCAGGAGACAGGAATAGTTCATAAATAATTTGACTGCCAAGCTTGTTAAAGGTTGTTGCTTGTTGAAGCAAGTTCGGTGCTTTGCTTTGTCTTACTAGTCCAACAAATCCACAAAAGCTGATAGTGCTGACATAGTTCCTAATTTTTATTTATGTGTGAAAGGCTAAGTGTCTGGGGCTGTTTTTCTTGTTACTTGATAATTAATGAGCTATTCAGTCCTTAGCAAGATGTGTGGAAGGAAAAACTCAAATTTTTGGAGGTGGGGATGAGGGAGTAGGAAAAAGAAGACTGTTCTTAGATTGCATTCTCTCCAATAATTTGTTTCCTTTGTTCATATCCTCAGAGCTACTCTGCTAATAAATTAGAAAGATTAAGATTCCAGGGAGACTCAAGCCATACTGAAACATATTAAACATTGACTTATTAATAGAATTTCCTGTTTTCAATAACATGCTTTAATATTTCACCTGTGCTTGACTGCGTGAAATACAGGAAGCCCCATGTGCTTGTTGTGAGGTTACAGTTTGATAGATAATCCAATTATATGCCCTTCTGAAGCTAGATCAAGGTTGCGTACAGAATTGTATTGATTGCATTAAATGCCAGTATTGTCATGGCAGCAGAATAGAAAAAACACCAGTCAGCTGCCACAGAGCATATGGGTTGCCAACACATTGGTACATGTAAGTGTGTGAAGAAACAACAGGCAGTTTCAGTGGACACTCAGATATGTAATATCTGATGTCACTGAAAGGTGAGAACTTATAATGTCACTACCTAAACTTGTTGACAGTATGGTTAGCTTTTGTCTTTCCTGGTTCTCTGTCTTGATATTGTGCATTTCAGTGCAGAGTTCTGATGAATGCTGTGGTTTACCTATGTGGGAGAATCCCAAGGGCTAAGATGCAAAGAAAAAACACAGTCCTCCATGCAAGCTGCAATGAAACTTAAGCATTGAAATGAAAACTTGTAATGAATTCATCAGCTGCATGATGTGAAAGGGCTTTGGTTTCTGGCCAGTGCTTTAATTTCAAAAATGCCTAGAAATGTCTTAGTCTTGATTTTTGATCTAGTCAGTACCTACCAATTGCCAAAGTAGGACTGCACTCCAGACACTTAACTTTCTTCCTGTAAATATTCTGCTTTAAAAACATTGCAGAGCAGAAGCAGGAGAAGGTGGTAATGATGTAAAGGCATTTAGTTTACCTGAAAATCCCTCCTTCATTTGATGGGAATCGTATTTGCAACTCTCACAGATTGCCTTAGCTGTTAGGCAACAGTCCATCTGAACAGACAATATTTCCTCTTGCACTGTTGAAAGCTTGCTGATGTGCAGGAAAAAAAAAAAATCAAGGCTCTTCAAATCTAGCTGTCTGTTCCTCTTGGTTCAACCTCACAACCCAAAGTCACATCTCACTTTTTTTTTTCTCACTAATCCTTTCTGTTACTCAGTTTTGTGCTATACCCTCCAAACAACATAGTGCATTTCAGAACATTATAGGAGCAGAGTGCCAAGGAGAGAATCATGGTTGGAAGCAGTGATTCTCAAACTGTGATTCTGGAAATATCAAAGGTCTCTAAAGGTTTTTCTGAAGTTACATGAATGTGATGTCGTAAAAATTGAAAAAGAATAAAATGAGCAACTGAGGCAACTCTGATTTTCTCTGAAACTGTCTGCAGAATGAACTGTTGAGAGATGTGCTGAGCTGAAAGAAAAGCTGTGTTCCCTTATGTGTTCCTTTCTGGAGTTACAGAGCCATGGAGTACATTGCTGGAAGCTATTTTCAATGATCTAAAAATGGATGCAGCTCTTCCATGGATGCCATCTTCTGTCCACAGTGTCTGGAAAATAATATTAAAACAATGAATACTCCAGATAAGCTTTGTTAGCTGCCTTTGGAAAAGGCAGTGCTATGTACTCTTTATTGCAAATTCAGAGAAATCAATAGCAGATTAAAACTTCCATTGCTATGATGAAAGATGATTTAGCATTTTTCAGGAAACAGAGCTTTATTGCTTTAATAGTTGAGGGTTCGCTTGGTTTTCTTTAAAAATGTTGCCTCATAATTCAGTTTCATGGAGCTTTTGATAGATTCTTTAAATATATCCTTTATATAAATATAAATATACATACATGATAAATATACATACACAGACACATATCAAAGTGTATGTTTTCTAAATACCTGTGTATGTATATGTATTTATACACACTCTTACATATAGAAGTGTGTATATTTCCCTTCATATTATGGGCAAAGTGTTCGAAAACAAGTTTGTTCTAAAAAGTTTTGTAAATCTTTTAATGAAACAAATTTAAATCTTCTGAAATTGAAGCTGCAAAAATTTAAAACAGAATTTAAGAACCTATTTACTATTTGAAAAGCAACATTGCTTGGAAAATACTGAAGAGACATGATTTTTTTTTAATTACCTCAAAATATATACTTTGACATTTACTGTACATATACAGTTATTTGGTAGACTTCTATTTGAGGACTGTATGTGAACTGTTATGATTTTATCTTAAAATTCTTGTCTATCTTCCTTAATGTTAACTTTTCATAACTTATTTTTAATATTATCCTTTGTTATTGCTTTATGTACCTGTAGGAGATCCTGTAAGATCTTTTGGATTTATAAGCTGCTCAGCATCGATAGTCTAGTATGTGTTTGATGCGTTTCACTTGACTGACTTGGAGGCTGGTTTTCTAGAAGGGCTCAGACAATGGACGGGGGGAGCTTTGTCTCTCCTTCCTCTTTAACACTATGGGGTATGATACATGCTCAGGAAACTCAGCTTTCAGGAGAGGGTCAAAAAAAAAAAATAAAAAAAATTGAGCACTAATAATTTTCTACTAGTAGTTCATCCCTCTTTCCATTCAATGCTAAATGGCCTCATTTGCCTGAGTACCCAGCGTGAATGGTTTAGGTAGCCATGGATATGAAATCTTGTGCTTTGTTGCTTTACAATATGAAGTTTGGTTATTATTTATCTAATGTATTCAATCTCATGGGTTAAGGAGAGAGAAGAGCAGATGCTGTGAGGTTAATCACTGCAATATCTTCTGGAGAAATAGCCTGAGATTTTGGGGGCTCTGCTGTATGTCTGAAAACAGAAACAAATCTGTGTGCTGAGGAAAGGAAGAGATTAAAGGTGAATGAGTTAAAAAACCCAAGGCTGTTTTTCAGAGAACGTTCTGACAATGGCAAGAGGGGTCCAGATAAAGACCTTTTGTTACTCTCTGCTGTGGCCATAAGCTATCTTTCATATCATCAGGTGAAGGTAATCACTCAGTCATAGATAGAAGAAAAATCTTACATCAAAATCCAGCCGATTTACTAAGAAACAAATTGCAAAGCAGAACAAATTGCAAATCAGTGAGTTCACTTAAACCATCCTGCAGTAATCTATACTACCTGCAGATTCAGGCAAGCCTTGTGTTTTGAGGCAAACCAAATTCTGTTTGGAAAGGCCCAGATACTTTTCTTTCCAGGAGGAACACATGTTCTCCCTTCCTCCATTTGAGTGTAAAGAAGTAGCTCCGGATATAACAACCAGTTACACATCTGCTTTAGTATAGTTGAACATGATGTTCACAAGAGGATGCTTAAAGATTATTCCAGATTTTCAAGACACATTTTGCAAAAAGGTGGGAATTTTATGTTGTGGTGTGGACAGTTTCTCTGCTAATTTCTCTGTGGCTAAAGCAAACTTTTAATTCTTGCGGCTGCATGCCAAAGTGTCTGTAATTAGCTCTCAGTGGGGAAATTGTTTAACTCTTTGCATTAGGTGTATTAATATGTGCTTTGTAGCCACTGTCTCATCCATCTCAAAGAATCAGTAATATTAATGTAATGATTTTTGCATGAGCAAATGCAAAAGTTTTTTTGCACTCCTTTTTTTTTCCCTTTTCCTCACTGATACTAGTTACTATATTATGTTAGGCTTCAGGTTTCTTTTAAAAAAATAATTGATTATGTGTCACCTGCACAAAGGGGAGTTATGTAAAGCTTAGGAATTGTCCTTTACTCTTTAATCATCTGTTATTGTCTTCAGGGCTAGTAGGACCCATTGTGGATGCAGGTGGAAGAGCATTTTGATGATTGTGTAAAACTTACTGTGGGCTGTTTTAAGGCAATTGTGGCAGTGTGTGGGACTTGCACATGGACTGGGGAGGAATAGTGTGGGAAAACAGAAGAAAGGGTTAAAGGACCTGGTTGAGTGTAGTCATGTTGCTGGTCGATACACTTGTCTGATGGAGCCTTGTGCTGAATTACCACAATTTGCCATATTTTTGTATTAAACCCTATTTTTGCCATCTCTGTGGGTGAGCTTTCCATCCTGAGTGTGTGTGTATGTGAACATCCTTGAATTTAAAAATGGACTACTCAGTGAGTAGGGGAAGTAGTACCAGCAGCTGGAGTGGGAACATGAACCTCCAGGGGAATCACAGATCTCTCTGCCTACAGCTGGGGAGAGCAGGGGATCAGGGACTCCCTGTGCTGGATAGACTGAGCATCTAGGCCAGCTGCTGGAGTGATCCATATTGCCCATGCTCATGTAACAGGTGTACGTATTTGTAGCTGTTTGTATGGGCATCTATGGTGTTATGTTCTACTGACAGACTTCAATCTTGATCATCTGCAAATGAGGAACAGAGATCAAGCTGCCTGTTTGTGTGAGTGCTGTGTGACTTCTCTGTGTTGATCTGTGTGATGTGTGCTAATATGGATGTCTGTATATACATACGCTATATAATGTGCATGTGTGCTTACTGGGAATGAATGCTTAATCTGACTACTGGGTGAAGATGGAGTCACATAGGTGCAGCATCCTTGCATCTATTGGGCTATGGGATTTGGCAGCTTCTAAGAGAGAGCTTCAGCCTGAGCACGTGAGGCTCCTTTTTTTGAAAGAAAAAAAATTCCTTATGGGCAAGCTTACTTTTGGGGATGGATCTCTTACTGCAAGCGTAATTAAACCTCCTGCTTGCAGAGGGTTGTTCATTCATACATCCACTAACATAGCTCTGCAATCCTTAGAGACTTTCCTGTCTTACTATTGTGTCACCAAGCTATTTTCGTGGAATAAGGAGACTTCAAAAAGAGATGACAAGCAGAAGAATCATAAATCATAAAATGTAAAGAATAAGGGAACTCACTTTATTAAACTTCCGTTTTTGAACACCAGAACAAAAAATAAAGCTTTTGTTTCTTTATGTGTGATATTATAGCGGTGATCACTTTGCTATTACAAATTAGTACTGCAGTTGGGAAAGTTATTAATTGAGGTTCATTTTTTTGAGGTGTTGAAAGGGGTTGGGAGGGTGCATGCTAAATCATAGGGTCTAGTTTGTGTTTCCTGGGACAAGGCAGTGTATGTTCCTGTAAAACAGAAAGCAATTAAATTGCTTTTCTATTTGAAATACAGTTATGTATCCCTTTCTCTATTTTTGTGGAGGTAGAGAGAAGGTCTCTGATCCAAGGACTGCTGAAGACCATGCCTCTTCTTGGTTTCGTAGGCAGGTTGTAGAGAGGTAAAAGAAATTTGCTGTGTTCACAATACAGAGGATTCTACTAGCTGTGTATTTTTATTCAGTGTGGTGATGTAGAAATCCATTGCAGGTAGTGTGAGTTTGTATAATTTTAAAGCACTTCTAACTCATATCTGCAGTGGTTCTACACCTATCTGCTCTATGTAGCACTCGTTAGATGATGTAACCAATTGATCTATTTTATTAAGCAAACCACATTAACTGGGAAAAATAGGATGCTAAAGAAAGCTTTACAGGGCCAAACAAGAGCATTCCTAGTAGGGCCTGAAGCTCCTGATCTGGTTCTTATTTCAGGACTACCCTGCCCAGTTCTTGCATTTGTCCTGCCTTGGTCCCCTCCAGAATGCTGTTGTTGCATACCATGGTTTTTTCTTTTTGAGCACCCAGGGGAATATGCTTCATCCCTTTTGCACAATCACAGGTCTGAAGATAGCATGCTTTCCTACTGAAACCTCTCTGTATAGTTATAATGAACCTGTATGAGAAGTCAAAGGCATCCTTTCTCACTTTTGCTCTGTGGCATTCTGGTTTCCACCATTACAAAGGGCAGATTTATAATATTTACATTCATGTGAATGAACTACTCCACTGCTGTATGTTTTTTCCACTAGTGCTGGGCCAACACAACCTGCCTTTTCCTGAAAGTTGTTTAGCATGGCAACCATGGCAGTGCACTCTGGGCTTCAGGGTGTGCTTAACCGCCTCGACTGAGGCAGGTTCCTCTTGCCTCAGTTTTCTGCTTTCCTAATCATAGTTTTCTTATCCAGCCTCTTCCAACCAGTTGTGTTCTCTTGTTAAGCTGCCAGTTTCTCTTCCTCCAGCCTAACCAGTTGACATCTGTTCTTTTCCTCCCCAGGTTTCTTACTTTTGTGGTTAAATCAGATGGTTTCCTTGCCCATTATGCTTTCCTGAATCAAGGGTAAACTGGTTGTCACTTTATACTAGAAGTGGATCAGGTTCTTTGTTCTTAGTTTTGCTTTCCCTATCAGTAAATATCGTAAACCCTCTTAGAAGGAACTGTTTTGGGCTCCAGCAGCTCCCGAGTGAGAAGAGTTAACGATTCCATGTGGAAGACAAATGGAAAGTCTGGGCTTAGAAACTGACAGACTTTTCTTCATGCTTCTAGAGTATTTCATGTTTTTAAACATTAAAATTCTATTCACAGCGCATAGAAAATTCTGGCCTGAATTGTTAAATTTGTTGAAGTCATAGCCCTCACAAAGTGTTGCAAACCTGAGTCTTCTGCACTGCTACAGTGTTGAAGGAGCTGTAATTCCATGTCTATTTAAGACACAGTTGGATTCAGAATTCTTTAACTAACGAGGCAGATTCTTCGACATGCAGGTACTATTACTCAGTTAAACTGGCAAGGGAAGACAGGTTGTAACAAACAAAAGCACTGACAGGTACTCCAAAGGACATCTGTCTTTGGGAGAAAAAGTCGTTAATATGTGACACAAACTTACAGTGATCATTTAGGTAATTAAATTATGCTTAATGTAAGTAATCATTAATATTTAGTTGTGACATTATTCAGCACAGTTAGACTCAGTCATGAAACATGTTTGGTGCCTTGCTTGTGGAGAGTGAATACTCTCAGGTACAATGTGTATGTCTTGTGTGAGCCACTGCATCCAAAACTGGCTAGGAGTCTCTAGTGCTATTCCCACAGGTGGAAGCTTATGGAATGACAGGTGATGGAAATATGAAAAGGGAGGTATATACTTTGCATTTCTAGCCTATAAAGGCTTGTCCTGGGAGTACATTTTCTGATGGGGTTTAAAATTTCAAAGTGCTTCTCTGTTCTTGATTTTTTTTTTCTCCAAATGATTATGCCACAGTTTAATAGTTCCTGTTATCAGAATATTTTTTAATAAATATTCAGTGTTTTAGTTTTCAATAATGTAATTATATGGATTTTTTATGAATTATAGCTACTATTTATCTTATCTGGCTAAACCAGAGAGGATTATTTCCTCCCTACTTCTGCGACATGGCCCCCAATTTGGAATTGCATTGCCTTTTTTGTTTTCCTGTCACATTGCATATTAATCTAACTCATTCCCAATTAAAATCTCCAGATCTCTTTTGGGATCAGTGCCTTTCAGGTTCTTTTCACCCAGAAGCTAACAGCTAAATTATTTTCCCCAGATGTATTAAACAGTAATTGTATGCAGAGACTTATGCAACTGCTCAGTTTTATCGTTTGTGGCTATTCTTATTTAAGAGAATAAGGCTGCCCAGAGTACATAAACTGCAGCACACATTCAAATCTTCATGATATCAGGCCTTTATTAAAATGAATCTTGATTAAAAGTAATGTTATAATAATAAATTTCAATTCTCTTAACACCACTGATGAACAGGTATTTAGTTTATCTTGGTTATATGCGGTGTATAAATAATTTATGAATAAAACAAGAATGAATTGTTTAATATATATTGCTTTAGCCTAGAAATATTTTATGTGTCTCAAGACATTTTTATATTTCTGAAATTAGGCTATAAAGTTTAGAATTCTAACAAAAATCCTGCTTCTTTTCCTAAGGAGGTTAAAATTATTCTTTTTTCCCCTCTTCATGTATTATTCAAAGCAGCCAGATGCTTTGGGTATTCTGGTTGCCTTTGGAAGGAAACTAACATTTCCAATTTAGAATTATAATTTAAGATGAAATATTTAGGTCTAGCATAATTAGTATACTTTATTGCCTTCTGTCTGATCGAACACAGTATCTTTACAGTTTCCAGTTTTGGTTGCTTTTATGTTCTAGACTTCTTTGTTGAGGTATGTTGTCTTCTGTGTCTTTAAGAAACTGTCATTTCCAAACAGCTTTGAAGTGTTTAGGACTTTGGCCCCATTTTCTTTTTAATTTTTTCTTGCTAAAACCTTTTGATAAGTTGTGTTTCAACCACTGTTACTGAATTCAAAGCAGGATCTAATATCTGTGGCCTGTGTTACACAGCACAGTGGACTTTTTTATAGCAACGGTGCCTCTTTTATACTCTTCTGAATCTCAGAGCTTATTTAAAACTCTGATTTATAAAGTGGTATGATCATTTGAACCCTGATTCAACCACCACCCTTACTTTGCAAATCTCTAAACCATGTGTATAGTGCTTGCTGAATAGAAAAAGATGAAGGGATGTGCTTACGTTTTATTGAGCTATATAAGAAGGTTAACAGATGCGGGAATCTCTTGGTATTTTTGATAGTTTTTTGGGATGTCTGAGCTTTTACTTAAAACAGTTTAGATGACCAGATGAAGAACATAACAGGGAACTGAACAAGTTACGTAGCTAGTCCTGAATCCATAGATTTGGATTTGTATCTTCACTCAGTTTCTGAAAGTAGTTTAAGAGATACAGACTGAATATTTCTGCTGATCTGTTTGCTTGCTGCATGGGAAATTTTCTTTCCATTTCCTCCATGCCAATTGAAGGAAACTAATGCTTCATCTTCTATTCTCTTTGGAGTACCCTGATGAAGCAAGGCTTTTCTTCTGAATGTTCCTAGTTTTCTACAATTCTTACCTAGTTTTAGTTTAGAGGGAGACACCGAAAGATTTTCTAGGAAGTGGGGGAGAGCCCTGTGTCTGGTAAGGGTATGTAAGAATATGACAAGAAATATGAAATGTCGCTACTTTGTCAGGGTGAGCATCTACTATCCAACAATAGCCTAATGAAAAATACATGAAGAAAGCATTTTGTATTTTTCAGAATATTCTCCCAAATTCCACTTCTGACCAAAGGACTTATAGATGGATTTTACATTTAACAGCCCTGGGTGTTGTGTTGTGTTTCCCCATGATGTCCTGTCAGTTTTGAACCTACCTAGACTTACAGCATCAGTAACCTTCACTAGCAAGTAGTTCTACTCTACAGGGCCACACAGTGGAGGTAAAAGGAAGGTTCATTCTGATAACTGCAGTTAACCAGCTCAGCAAAAATCTTGGGTAGACTTTTTAGAAGTGCATATAGTGATAGGATGAGGGGAAATGGCTTTAAGCTGAAAGAGGGTAGATTTAGATATTAGGAAAAAAATCTTCACTATAAGGTTGGTGAGTCACTGACACAGGTTGCCCAGAGAAGCTGTGGCTTCCCCATCCCTGAAGTGTTCAAGGTCCGATTGGATGGGGCTTTGAGCAACCTGGTCTTATGCAAAATGTCCCTGGCTCTGGCAGGGACGTTGGAATTAAATGATCTTTAAGGTTCCTTCCATCCCAAACCAATCAACGATTCTAAGTTAGCAACTGGTCTTTTGGTACGATTTTATCACTCCTTTCTACTGCTGTAATCTTTATTTGTCTGCACACATGCTCTCACACATCACTTCCCTATAGACTATTCACACAAAATTCGCCATGCTTGGTGGCCAGCAATCAATTTCAATCAGCTCTGTCTGTCCAAATCTGCTCATATCAGATTGCAGGCCTTGGGTCTATCAGCTGCTGGATGAAATCTCCTGGGCAGCTGAAGGAGAAATGAGCCAGCTGCTGGTTCAGCCCTGTTAGAGACCAGGTTATTTTGCTATGATTCAAAGCCAATTACTTCCTTCCCAGAGCAGAACTGTCTCTGAGCAGAGAAACTGATAGTGGAATTTGTCATTTATCTTTTCAAAAATAAATAATGTACAGGTGTTTTAGGCCACTCTGACTTGGATTGAGCTGTCTAGTTTTAGATACTTAAA
The DNA here is from genome assembly GCF_033783945.1 of Neopsephotus bourkii. Taxonomy (NCBI): domain Eukaryota; kingdom Metazoa; phylum Chordata; class Aves; order Psittaciformes; family Psittacidae; genus Neopsephotus; species Neopsephotus bourkii. Next base: position 1,178,087 of record NW_026900600.1, read on the forward strand.
TTAGGAACATTGCCACTGGCTTCTCCCCACTCAGCACAGTGAGTTAATCTCTTCAGGGGAAATTTGGACTTCTTCCATTTGGGTTTCTGTTCCAAATTTTTCTGTAGAAGCTTACCTTTTCCTACTGTAAATAAAGGGAATATGAGGAAACTGGAAAACTAACCTGAACATCTAAGATTGTTAGATAAAATTAGGCATAAATACATGTGAGCAAGAGAGGACATGGGATATTGGCTGTGACAGTGAATGGGAAGTTATCAAATATATTAATTATTGTAGCCAGGCTGCTGGTTACAAGATGTGAGTCCACTAATAGATTAATAAATGACCAAAGCTTAGCTTTTGCCTGCTTCTGTAGTAACTCATGACTTCATGTCTGAAGTCCTTCATCCGGTTCTGCTTTACTGCCTAGAAGTGGATAGTCTTCTTGGTACACATTTGGAGTACTTTATTGATGTATAACTGTATTCTCTGCTCTCAGCAAAAAACTATGTGCTCATTTTTGCTGCGCATTATTTGAAAGCAGAGCCCTCCTTGATTGCTGCTTTGGTACTTTGATATCCTAATCTCAATACTGACTCCTTTATCTTTTTAATCATAGTTTATAGTGTAATTTATAGGTGGTACAACAACAACAACAAAAAAAAGGAATCATAACACAATGTCAATTTAGAAACTTGAAGTTTAATTACTATCTATTCACTGTACACTGTCTACTGAAAGAACAGTATACTGAACTGATTATTCTGTATTAATCTGTGTAGGAGAAAAAGTTTAAGCAAGTACAGTTGAGCCTTGTTCTGACTTTCAACACTATGCTATAATTTAGCTGTGCTGTCTGATACTGCAGATGGTATATGTGCTATTTTTATTGTCACATTTTTACTCTTCAGCTTTAGTTTACTTACTGCCCTTTATAGTCACTGGGCAACTGGTAGGAAACCAAAAAAGCACTCAGTCCCACAGGCTGGCTTTTTTGGCTGGGTTATGTTATTAGGATGAGCTGATCAAAGACACTTAGAAATAAAACTTCAAGATGAGGTGCATACCTCATTTCAAGGTGGCAATAATTCTGCAGTTGCCTGGTGATGTTGGGAGAAGATACATGTGACTTCTTTGGTAATTATACCTTTTCTCTAAATACCTAAAAACTTGATAATGTTCATCTATGAGTGTCCCACTGAAAAAGCTACTCTGTCAAGAGAAAGAATTGTTGGAAAATGGACAAGAAGTGCCTTGTAACTTTGTAGTATAAAAAATGTAGTAGTTGCAAAATATGACTTAAAGGCTATCAGCTGCACCTATACGTTGTTTCAATTTATTTACCAAGTTATGCAAAACACCGTTACTAAGTCCCTTGCACTTTCTACTTTTTGTTTTACTAGTGCTGTTTTGGCATTTTGGTGTTTCTGATCGCTGCTATGTCAATGCAGCTGGAAAGCTGCCAGATGGAAAAGGACCTGGGGGTGTTTATCAGCAGCCAGCTGAATGAGCCAGCAGTGTGCTCAGTGTGTGTGGTCATTAGCAAACTCCAAGCTTGACCAGCCCGGGAGCCAGAGGCCCCAGGTCTGGACGGGAGTTTCAGACAGGTGGAGGGTCTGAGCTCATATTAGGGAGAGACTCAGGAAAATGGAGTGCTGTGGGACAAATGTGTGAGTGCTGCATTGTGCTGCAAGCACCCAGCTGGGCCAATGGACTTGCATGCAGCAAATCAGGGACCTGTAAGAGAGGGCTGGAATCTGTGCAGGGGTGTTGGGCAGGCAGAGGATCCATGCTGGCTTTTTGTGGGACCCATAAATGTGGGTGTGCTTGTGAACCTAGGCAGTGCGGTGTGTGAGCTGCACTAGTGACCTTCTTTCCCTGCCAGTCCATGAGGAAGAGGGGATGTGGCCAGCTGTGCTGTGTCTGGTGTAAGTCCTGAATGTGGGTGCTGCTGGAGGGAGCACCTGGTCTGTGTGATTAACCACGTCTGCGTCCTGTGTGTGTGCCTGGGATACGTGCTGAGCTTCACTACTGACTGAACCTGCAAACAGGACATCAGAAACCATGTCCTTCAGCTTGCCTGGAGACCCCAGGTCCCCAGGGTACTGGGCTGGTCTCCAGCAGCTGGACAGGATTAGTCTTGGGCCAGGGTGGCTGGAAGATGTGACCATTCCTAACTTGCCTTAACACAGTGCAAAGTGGCCCTTGTGCTTGTATGTGGCTAAGCAGATCTATTGAGTGCAGGTAGACAGAAGCTGTGTATGCAGTCACCTGCATTTTTTATAGGCCAACCACCCTCCTTACAAATCACTGCTCCTCATAGAATCGATAAAGATGGATTGGGGAGGGGATGAGGGTGTAGTTTCCAAAACCTACTTCAGGTTTTGAGTAGAAGGCAAACTAAGGTGTGGTCTTTGTTTCTCTCAACCAGATGTCCTCTTCTGGGCTGAGAAGCAACAAGAATGTGAGCCAAGGTTTGGGCCAGCTTCTGTTCTTGACTGATCACTTCCTCATTATTAGCCTTTTTGCTTAACGTAGGACCTCACAGACACAATCAGAAGCAGAAGAATTGTCTTATTTTCCAACACAACTGAGTTAAAATACTGCCTGGGAATTGTTAAAGATTCATGAGCTTTGTCTCTGGAGTGGTCAGCTGATAGTGCAAGGTTGGCCAGCAGCATTCCCAGAGGCCATCTAAAACAGCTTTATGGGCTTGTTTGATCCACTGTCCACACTTCAGTAACCTCTGCTCTGCTGCATTTGCTCCACACATAAGGAACTGTTATGTCTTAAGTAAAACTTCAGTGGGGAATGAATCTGTCAAAACATTATCTATCTTCCCTAAGCACCATGTTTATTTTGCATCTTTCAACATTTAGCTAGTGCTAGAGATGCATTTCCATTGTCTCTTGCCTTCATATAAAATAAATAAACTGGATTATGCACACTTTAGGAAGAGGTCAGAAGTGATCTCTCTGATCTGAATGATAAACTAGAACATCAGATATTTTGCCATGAAATTGCAGAAAGAACTGTATTTCCTTTATAGAGTTTTTGTTTTGGTATATTTAAATTCCATCTTCTTAAACTGCTTTATGTCCAGCATCTGAGTGAGGAGATGCTGCAGCTGGAAATCAGAAAAAGGTCATTTAGCTGAAGCATTTGTTGATAGGCATTTGGGGATTTTTTGTGGTACTTTATGAAAAACAAGATGCCACCTTTTTGTAAGAAACTGCCAGAAATAAAAGTGCATACAGCCATAAGTTACAGATGTGTAGTAAGTGAATCATCTCTTCATCAGATAGTAAGTTCATTGTTGCCTTTTACAGAGTGCTGTACATGTCTAGCTGTCTTTTTTTTTTTTTTTTTTTCCCCAGGATGATTCAAGGAATATTCTTTCTTTAAATCAAGATCTATAATTCCCCCATAACTTACAGAGATTTAGACTATGCTAAACCATGCTCTGAAAAGAGAAAACAGGAGAAAAAGCAACAATAAATATTATAACAGTGCAAGCAACTTAGAAGCTTTTGGCCTTTTGTCAATGAGAGATGATTAAACTTGCATCAAGGAATTAACACATTGATGTGGCCTGCTGTGTAGCTGAACACTAAAGTATATATTAATAGTACGGGGCGGGGGGAAATCCTGTTAAAATTCCCAGTGATCTGTACAATTAAGACAGCGACATTTTTGTGTTCTCTCCTTTGCTGGCAGAGAATGCTGCATGTGTTGCTTCATCAGTATGCACTGTTGTGTGAACTGATTCCCTATTGTAGCTGTAGACTGTCACTGGAAGCCACAGGAGGCCTAGGAAATTATACAAGTGTGGATCACAGAATGATTTTTAATTATGTGTGGTAAATAGCAAAAAAATCTATGGCTTATTTTGATTTACATTCTGGTAATATCATTTGATTGATAATGCAATGATACTTTAATTCAAATTCTTTTTTTTTTTTGTGTCTAGTAATTCAGATATTTCTGAATTACTTCTGAATAGTTATTTCTGAATAGTTATTTCTGAATAACTATTTCTGCTGAAATAGTTATTAAAGCAATTTCTATATATGTAGTTTCATTTGAATTTTCTGTTGTTAGAGGTTCATTCTCCTGCAAATCAAAAAGCCTTCTGTTTATCTGTATTTGTGACATTCCTGTAAGAATGTTCTTAGGAACTGTATGTTCTGTTCATGCCTGAATCTATTTATTTTACCTCTAACATTATCCTTCATGAAATAGCCTTTTGATTCATTCCTGTGGCATTTGTTTCTGAGAATTTGTTAACAAATATGAATATGAGTCATCTAGAAAGGAAGAAGAGTCGCATGTCATGTAAAATATGTGAAGAGAATAACAGTTCTTACAGGCATTTTTTAGCACCTCATGCTGTCATGCTGCCTGATGAATGTTACGTTTAATCAAAAGAAGAATTTTGTCCTGTGTTTTGGTAAGATCCATGGTGAGTTTGTTCTCAGGATTTTTGTTCAGATATGCATACATACATATACAAAGGTGTATGTATCTGAATACCTTAAAGTTTTCCATTTTAAAGGACTTATTCCTATTCATATTCATGAATTCAAGCTTTTACTTTGTCAGTATGTTTGAGTAGGAGGAGCCATAGCTCCCTAGAATGAATTCCTTGCAGTTTAAAATGGTCTGTGTACTTTTAAGAGCTGAGGTATAAACATGCCTTTGACTTCTCTGCTTGCATCCGATTGATTTTTCCAGATACAGATGGATTATGTAAATCAGCTATTTCAGTTTATTAGTTAATATCAGTATTTTTCTTTTAATTTCTTCTTGCATCTCTTAAAGGAACATTTTATAAAGCAGCAATGAAAGCTGTTGCTGTACCTTCATCATCCTTAATTTCCCATAAAGTCAGCATTATTGAAGCATAGTAATGCACCACTTCCTATGACTAATCTTTCACATGGAAATGTGTCTTCCTGTGAACATACATCTACACTTGATGATAGGTAATAGCAATGTCTAGAATTTCACTATAGTGTGTTCTGTCAATTGGTATCTGTCAATCTGTCAACTGAGACTTGAAGCACTACTAAATGTGCTCTGTGGTGTGGGTCTGTAAAATACATTAACAATAGTTTACATTCAGTATCTTCAGCACTCTTGGTCATTACAGTGTGTTGCGAATGCATATTAAGAATAATGTATTACGGTCAGCCAAATTTTAACATACTGGTTGATGTGCTCCCCACCCCCAAACACCTTCTAAAAGCTGTTGTCTTTTCTTTCTCCAACACAAAATAAGCACAAAATGCCATGACCTATGTTCACAAAATGTTACAGGTTTGATTTAGAGTCTCAAAGGGTATGTACTATCTGTGTTGCTTAGGGGTTTTGTAGGAGGAACATGAAACCTTTAGCTGACTATAGTCACCTTAATTTATTACCATCTGAGGGCCATGTGGTAGTCCATGCAAATTGAGCTGGTAGCTTCAGTTCTTTCTCCAGGGGACAGATACCTGCATCATAAAACTGCTTCCACAGTTGTTACTGAGTGTGTTTGTTGAAGTTCTTGCACCTACAGGGCAGAGAAAACTGATATTCTCTGAGCAATTCTGAAAGTGAATGGCTTCAACATCCTCGTGGTGTGGTCTCATCATAACAGATTTGAGACAGGTTGAAGAAAAACATGGGAAGCATTCACTCCCCCGTACTTGTCTGACCCCCTTCAAGGCTGGATAGTTATTTTATATTTTCAGCAGCTTCCAGTCCACACATTTGAGTACATCCATTTTGATAAAAAAAGAGATGCTGAAAGCACACTCAACAGCTTCATTCCTGATCGTCCATGCTGCTCATTCCTTCTCTCTGCTGTGGGCTCCCTCCATCATCTTTGTCCAGGTCCAATCTGCTTTCAGCGAAGGTGGGCAGATAGACTAGCCTTGTACAGAAGGCACATGAGCTTTCTTGTGGAACATGTTAGCTGTGTGACCACAGATCCTTACTGGTTAAAAACAAAAAAGTCACTGCCACTTCAGTGACACTCCTGTCAAATGCAGCTTTCCTATTTCTCTGTTATCTTGTACAGAGGCAGCAAATGCTTTTCACATGGGTAGGATGTTCTGTGAGCTCTGCTGAAGTCCTAGTATCCCTTTGTTTTCTTAGTTCCAATAAAGTTTATCATCAACCAGTCCAAGAGGATGAAGCTAGAACGGCAGCTCTCTGATGCTTTGGGGACTTTCTCCCCATCTCTCCCTCTCATACACTTTAAGTGATTCCATAGCTGAAATAAGCTTGAATTCTCTGCCCAATGCTGGTAAGTCTTGATTCTTGATTGGAAAACAGATGTAAACTTGCACTGTGCTAGCGATTTCTTCCTGTGACACTGGAATTGTGTTCGGTTTCCCCTTCTCTTAATTTTCTAACTGTGATGAGCTGTCATCTGTCATGTGGTCTTTAGTGAGTTTCTACTCATTGGTCCTCAGCTTGCAATGGAAATGAATACGTAGCTTACCTGAGAAGTACCTGTCAGGCTCTAATACTTTTTTTGATTTGTTTACATAAGTGTATTGATACTGGCCTTGAGTCTTTGATTTATCTGTGTCTGCTTCAGCAGACAGATTGACCACTTGGGCACATCCACTCTGAAAATTACCTCATCACTTGGGAAATCTTCAGGAGCAGCCAGTGCTGTAAACAGCGTAGGGGGGATGGTGAACAGAGCTCTGCAAGTCACATAAAAAATGGTAATAAGGCTACAAAAACATGGTCATGCAGCCTCGAGATGTATATGTTGAAGAAAGTTAGCAGTAATGTGTTTTCAATAGGACAGCTTTATGTACATATGGAAACTTACTAAATTTAGTAGTGTAGAGATGAAGCAGACACGTACAGGCTGGGAGGGATCTACCAGATGAAATAAAAGTATTAATGGAAGTGTTTATCGCTTTGTTGTTAGTAAACTTCATGTACCTTCTTCAATTTTTTGGGGGGTAATTGTCTCATTTAATGGAATCACAGAATGATTGAGGTGATACATATAGAGGCATCAACCAGATAAAGCTTGAACGTGTAACATTTAGGTATTAATGGTACTTCTGAGGAATGGCACTTGCAAACCTTATTTGACTGTTTCCATATATACGTGGGAGTCTGTGGATTCCTTAGATCAATCCTAAGCTTCTTTTTTTAGTAGTTAGGAACATACCCTTTCCAATTATCCTTATCTATTTTCAATTTAGTTTGTCATTGGCTGCTGCGGTTTTAAGCTTTTTTAGAAGAGTTCTGTTGTCTCCTACACTGAGTTTGTACCAAAGGTTTATTTGCAAGTTCAGTTGTGACATTATCAGTTGAGTCACCTCTCTTAAGAGTTTTCTTATCACTAAGTGCTGGTGAGTTTCAATGCACATATCTTCAAGTGCTTTGCTTTTAATTAACAACCCATTTCAAACTGTTCTGCCATTCTTATGGGGAATTGCATTGTTGCTTGATTTGATTAAGGGGTTCTGGACTATTAAGCACTTCTTGTTTCTCACTTTATGCAATGTTGGGTTTTGTGGCTGGGACGGCACATAACAGATAGCTTTACCTCGGTTTAAATCGTAACATTACACAAGTTATTACATCTTATCCAGTATGTTATCTTTTCTGGTTATGCCACTTCCCTGTCAGTCATTTCTGAAATCTCACCAGTCTGTCTTGATTTTTGTTTGAAATTGTAGAGTAGGTAGTATTAAAAGAGGTCAATATATTGATCCATTGTACTAATTTGATGGAAGAACCTTACCTATGCTGTGTTTTTTTTGTGCAGCATAAATCCATAAGTAGTCTTAAGAACTCTATAAACCCTGTCTCCAACTTACATGCATGATGTGATTTTACTTTTTTGAGTTTTAGGTAGTAGAAAATAATCCCCACCTGTAAAACATGTGTAAGGGGAAAATAAAAGTAATCAATTTAATTTTATACATGCTTCATAAATGACGTCAAGGTCTATCTGCTTTCTTCACATCAGTGGACCCTTGCAAGCACAACCGTCAGCACTGCTGTGCTCCATTGTAAATAGTCATGACTCCCCATCACAGTACAGTTCATTTATTTAAGGCAAAATTAGATTGAGTATTTTTTCTTTGGAAACCTCACTTTGTATTTATTTGGACTCTTAACTACAAAAAGAGATTAGACCATAAATCTTATTGAAGGTACGAATATCACATTTCTGTGTAACTCTTAACTGTGTATTTTCCTGAGGAGCCACCAATTCCTTTATCCTCTTATCAAATACCTCTCTGGAAGTTACTTCCATCACTCTTTAAATTGGCTAGCATTTTGAGCTAGAAAAAGAGGAAAGAAAATGTTATGAAAACGAAGACTCTGAAGAGATTGTTAGTTGGTAGGATGTTCACCAATAATTTGCTATTCCTGTCCTTCCATGCTGGTATCTTCAGTCACTGGAGATACTATTTAATTATCAGAACGCTGATTGCACTTGGTAATGCCAAATTCTAATGATGCCAAATTTATAAAGTTGAAGAGTGACAAATGTGAGTTAATGATCTGTGTAATAGGACGATGGGATTTGAGTTCGTTACAAGATGCTAGAAAAGCAGAAATCTTGTACTCAGTCTGATAATCTGTGTAGTCAGGTGGGGTTTATTAGCAGGGGTAGAAGATGAGTTGAAATTACTGTGTAGTAAAGGGAGTTAGGAGAGGGAAAACAGGGCTCCTGTAAGAAAAAACAATAATAAATAACTAAGCTCAGAAAAAAGCTTACATGGAGATTTACACTGCAGTCATTTAAGCTAGCCATAAGGGAAAACACAGGAATTCTGGGAAGTTTCTGTTAGTTTCTATGTTAGAAACAGGGTTAAAGCAACGTCTGCTTAGAACTACACAGCACTTAGTAGGGAAGGAGTTTGTATTTTTGGCCTAAAGCATGTAAAAACGATCAAATGCAATCAACATGGAACAGAGGAGTGCCTGTGGACTAATATTTAAAGATCCACTTGCACCCAGATTTGTGTAATACGTTGTAAGTCCAATACGCAGTTGAGAAGAGCCAGCAAACAACAACCTTGCCCCTCACTTTAGAGATTCTCAGCATGTTAGGATTTTTTTTTCACCCCTTTCATTCTGTACACAGGCAAAGCCTTTATACAATATTCTCTTGGAAATTAGAAAGAAGAGAAGACAGTTATTGAGATGTATCTGACCTGAATAATAGATGGATGACCTTTTTTTCTGTTGTCATTCATACAGAGAACCAAAGTCCCATATGGTGAGTACAGTGGTAAAACTCAGGCATCTAGTGATTCTGTAGCATGAGCAAATGGGGTCATCTCCGTACTAAAAGGCCAGCACCACATCTGGATTAGAATCCTACTAATTGAAAGTTGTCTTCCCATATGGAGGGATCTGAAGAACTATCCTGTATTTAGCCCTTCATGGAAGGGATGTTTGGCTCAAACAGGGTGAAATCTGTGGAAAATTTTAACTGAGTCAGTAAAAGTGTAGTGGATTTAACATAGAAGTTTTAGGTTTGTGCACTCAAATATCCATGTCCCAGAGAACTTAAAAGAATTTTTCAGCTGTCTGTAGCTCGCATAACTGCCATGTAATGCAAAGATCAAAGCGTGGAACGGAAGGACAGTAGGTAGATGTGCCATCCTACATTACTTGGTTCTATAATCTACAATGAGGTATCAGTTTGAATTTATAGTTTGTAACAGGACTTGTTGAGCAGTTTAGTTTATAAAAATATGTATCAGTTTTACTCAGACCCAACATTCTTAAATTTCAGAAGAAAGAAGTACTTTCTGAAATTAATATAATTCACATATGAATTCATAAATGAATGCTTACATATTCATACATATTTATATGAATATAAAATTCATGTAACGATTAGTCCCTCAGCTGCCGCTTAGCGATGAGTGGCTCTGGTGCCAGAACAATCCTCTGCAGAGTGCTCTAGTGCAGTGCACACAGAATCATAGAATCAGCTAGCTTGGAAAAGACCTTTAAGATCATCAAGTCCAAACATTACCCCAGGACTGCCAAGACCACCACTAAATTGAGTCACTGAGGGCCTCACCTACACGTTTTTGAAAACTTTCAGGGACAGTGACTCCACCACTTCCCTGGGCAGCCTGTTCCAATACCTGATCACCCTCTCTGTGAAAAAAATTTTCCTAATATCCAGTCTAACCTCCCCCCGGTGCAGCTTGAGGCAGGAGGGTTTCTCTTTTCTTGTTACAGGAGGGTTTCTGAAATGGGGGTAAACTCACAGAGAGCGGAGGGAGCTGGCAGGAGACCACAGAGGGGACCTAGGTGGGGCAGGAGCAACAGCAGCCAAACCTCCTCCGTGTATAAATCAATCCCTTAGGGAGTGCCAGCAACCAGGAGTGCTGCCAACAGGGTGGGCAGACTGTCAGGCATCAGCAAGGGCATGGCGCAGCAGTTTGCACGCAGTTTGTGCAGCAGGGCATCAGAAAGGGAACTGAAACCCTTACCAGCCTGGCCAGGGAGCAGTGGTATCCACCTGGCAGGGAGTGAACTTTTGCAAGGACAAGTAAAGTTTTATGTTAGATCAGTAGGTGCACCTAGAAGAAGAGATGCAGAAGTTCTTTACCCAGTGATGTATTTTTTCATTCCTAATAAAGCATGTTGCATGTCCATATGAATCTTACCTAGTTTGTCACAGTTTTAGTAACATTAAGCCAAGGAAATATTCATGTAGAACTGCTTTCGAAACAACTTCAACAGCGTTCATACATTGACTTTCCTTTTTGCTTCCAACACACTCAAATTGAGAACAGTGTCAGGTTAAATCACTTATTTGAGTGCAATCACAAATTCAGGGGATCAGCTGTATGAGGAAAATGACATACTGTCAAGTTTTTGCTGTGTTTGCTACTATCTGTATGCACTGAGGTTTTTTTTTGTTTTATGATGACATTTCATCCAGAAAAAAAAGGTGTTGGTCGCTATTTCTCACTGATGAAACATGTGGCTCATTCTGTTATATCCTGCTACCTTGATAGCTGAGGGGAAGGTGTTGATTAAGTTTAGATTAGTCACCTGGTTTGTAACTATCACTGCGCTCATTGGTGTCTTACCAGGAAAAGATTCTGATGTATTTAGGTATCCAGGGGCAAGGAGTGAACAGATTATATACTGACTTTAATGGATGAGTAATGATCAGTTTCAATCTAATATACGGTGGGCAGCTCTGTTGCTACAAAGTCTGCCCCTTTTCCAACAGTTCAGCCTGTTGGATATATTACACTTGAAAAAGTAAGAATTACAAGCCATTCCTTCTATTGTAGATATTAGTTCTTTAAACAAGTCTTCAAATGTCATAGCTGTATGGAACAGTTATTTTGCTATTTTTACACAGAAGAATTTGGGGCAGGAAGAGGAGGTTTGAAAGGACTCAGATTTTTCAGGGGAAAAGTGTTCTGTAAAACAAGTTATTACTGAAAAACCTTCTAAACCAAAATTCAATCTTCCCTCCTGAGCAAATTTGACCAGAGAAAACAAAAGCACTTTAAATGGCACATTTAAAATCTGTAATCTAATGGGAAGTGATCCGATCCTTCCTTGAAAGTACATTGTAACCAGCCGTTTAAGTAAAAATTGGGATATTACAGCCCGGCTCAGTAAGTCATGCCACACTGTTCTGCAAAGAATTTATGAAACCATTGCTCTCCAAAAGATTATTCTTGAAGGACAGGTATTTTGTCACTACAACTGACCATTTTTTTCATCATGTAAGAGGATTGTTATCTTTTTCTTTTAAACCTTATTGTGTGCTAGCTTTTCCTCCATTTTCTTTCTACAAGTCTTTGATTTCTTGGTGCATTTTTTAGCTGCAGAATGAGATGATAAGCTACCGGTGTTCTCAGATAATAGGGAAACACAGTGCCACATTGTCATGGTCTGGCCTGGGACAGGTGTCCTGTTTCTGCTTCCTCCCAGCTTCCCCTCCTCATGCTTTGTGAGCATAAGACTCTCAAAGTCCTTGGTCAGACTAAACATTTGATCAGTAACTAAAAACATCAGTGTTATTAGCACTGTTCCCAGGCTGAAAGTCAAAACACATCGCTGCACCAGCTACCAAGAAGGAGAAAAAATTGACTGCTACTGCTGAACCCAGGACACACATCCATCAGATACGCAAATAATAATTGTATTTTACTAGTGATTTTTCATGCTTGTTTATAATTGGGAAAGAAAGGGAGAAGACAAGAATCGTTCATTTGGCCTTAAGTCCTGCTGCAACATTGGGCTTAACAGAAACTTGACAGAAATGGATCTGTAAAGCTTTAGTTAACAACTGTTGGCAGCTGTTCTGTGAGGAAAATAATGAAAGTTTTAAAACATTTTCTTCAATTTTCGAATGCCTTTGAGTAGATTCAACACAGATTTCCCAAGGCCACATCTCTGAGAAACGCTCTTTGTCTCTGGCTTTCTGACTTCAAAACTGAACACTTCACCCTCCAGGGTCTGGTGTCTCCCTCCTTCTGTTTCTGGAAGGCAGATTTCACTGGCTTCCTTATCTTTTCTGTTCAGTTCCCCTTGTAGGTCTCTATTGCCCTACATCTATTTGCTATTCCCTTCATGCCAGCAGTCACAGTCAACAAGCGCCTTTGTTTAATTACAGTGATTCAGAAGTTACATTACTTGTATGACTTTGCTGGATTAGATACCCTGTGGGACAAAGTTCCTGGTCTGAGGAGTTCAGATATAAAGATGATAAGTGTGTTCTGCATACCTAAGCTAGAGAGAAGGACAGATCCAAATTGGATGGATGCAGTGCAAACAAAACACAGAGCAGAAGGACAGAATCATAGAATCGCAGAATAGTTAAGGTTGAAAAGGACATTAGGATCATCTAGTTCCATCCCCCCTGCCATGGGCAGGGACACCTCACACTAAACTGTGTCACCCAAGGCTCTGACCAGCCTGGCCTTGGACAGCAGTGGGGATGGAGCATTCAAAACCTCCTTGGGCAACCCATTCCAGTGCCTCACCACCCTAACAGGAAAGAACTTCTTCCTTATATCCAATCTAAACTTCCCCTGTTTAAGTTTGAACCTGTTACCCCTTGTCCTATCTCTACAGTCCCTAATGAAGAGTCCCTCCCCAGCATCCCTATAGGCCCGCTTCAGATACTGGAAGGCTGCTATGAGGTCTTCACGCAGACTTCTCTTCTCCAGGCTTAGCAGCCACAACTTTCTCAGCCGATCTTCATATGGGAGGTGCTCCAGTCCCCTGATCATCCTCGTGGCCCTCCTCTGGACTTCTTCCAACAATTCCATGTCCTTTTTATGTTGAGGACACCAGAACTGTACACAATACTCCAGGTGAGGTCTCACAAGAGCAGAGTAGAGGGGCAGGATCACCTCCTTCGACCTGCTGGTCATGCTCCTTTTGATGCAGCCCAGGATATGGCTGGCTTTCTGGGCTGCGAGTGCACACTACTGGCTTGCGTTAAGTTTCTCATCAACCAACACCCCGAAGTCCTTCTCCGCAGGGCTGCTCTGAATCCCTTTTCTGCCCAGTCTGTATCTGTGCCTGGGATTGCTCTGGCCTAGGTGTAGGACCTTGCACTTGTCGTGGTTAAGCTTCATGAGGTTGGCATCAGCCCACCTCACAAGCGTGTCAAGGTCCTTCTGGATGGTATCCCTTCCCTCCAGCATATCAACCGAGCCACACAGCTTGGTGTCATCATCAAACTTGCTGAGGGCGCACTCAATCCCAGTGTCCATGTCAGCGACAAAGATGTTAAACAAGACCGGTCCCAACACTGATCCCTGAGGGACACCACTCGTTACTGGTCTCCAGCCAGACAGTGAGCGACTGACCACAACTCTTTGTGTGTGGCCATCCAGCCAGTTCTTTATCCACCGAATGGTCCACCTATCAAATTGATGTCTCTCCAATTTAGAGACAAGGATGTCATGTGGGACACTGTCGAATGCTTTACACAAGTCCAGGTAGATGACATCAACTGCTCTACTGCTGTCCTTCAGTTCCATAGCCCCATCATAGAAGGCCATCAAATTGGTCATGCAGGATTTCCCCTTAGTGAAGCCATGCTGGCTGTCACCAAGCACCTTGTTGTTTTTCATGTGCCTTAGCCATGCCTTCCAGGAGAATCTGCTCCAAGATTTTGCCAGGCACAGAGGTGAGACTGACTGGTCTGTAATTCCCTGGGTCATCCGTTTTCCCCATCTTGAAAATGGGGGTTATATTTCCCTTTTTCCAGTCATCGGGACCTTCACCTGACTGCCATGATTTTTCAAATATGATGGCCAGTGGTTTAGCAACTTCATTCACCAGCTCCTTCAGGACCTGTGGATGGATTTCATCAGGTCCCATGGACTTGTTCTTAAGATGGTCTCGAACCAGATCCTCTCGTACAGTGGGGCTAAGGTCTTCATTCTCACATTCCCTGTGTCTGCCTTCCAAGACCTGGATGGTGAGGAAGGAGCATTTGCTAGTGAAGACCGAGGCAAAGAAATTATTAAGAACATCAACCTTCTCCAAATCCTGTGTAGCCAGTTCTCCCAATAGTGTCCTGAAGGGATCTATGTTGTCCATAGTCTGTCTTTTATTCACTACATACCTATAGAATCCTTTCCTGTTATCTTTCACATCCCTAGCCAAGTTTCATTCTAACTGGGCCTTAGCTTTCCTAACCTGGTCCCTAGCTTCCTGGACAGCATCCCTGTATTCTTCCCAGGCTGCCTGTCCTTGCTTCTACCTTTTATAAGCCTCTTTTTTCCCCTCAAAGTTTCCTCAGCAGCTCCTTATCCATCCAAGGAGGTCTCCTGGCCCTCTTGCTGCACTTCGTTTTAGTTGGGATGAAGCAGTCCTGAGCCTGTAGCAGGTGATCCTTGAACATCAACCAAGAGTCTTGGGCCCCCCTGCCCTCTAGGGCTATATCCCATGGAACCTCACTAAGCAGATTCCTCAAGAGGCCGAAGTCTGCTCTTTTGAAGTCCGGGGCAGTGAGCTTGCTGTACGCTCTTCTCACTGTCCCGAGTATCATAAATTCGACCATCTCATGATCGCTGCAACCAAGGCTGCCCTGGAGCATCATGTTTTCAACCAGCCCTTCCCTGTTGGTGAGCATGAGGTCAAGCATGGCACCTGTCCTTGTCAGCTCCATAGCGGAAGGCTGTACTGCCAGGGCACACTCTCAGTCTGCCAAGACATTTTTTTTCTAAGTGTAAATTGTCTCCCTGTCTGTAAGCTTTTTGATTCCAGTCAACCTCAAACCCATGCCTGCATCTTTTGTATTTAGGCAGTGCAGTGAAGAAATAAAATATTCATTCATTACTAATTCATTAAATCATTTATTGTTCATTTGATCACAGGGCTGTTAGCTCTTTGCTAAACTAAAGTTATAAGAATTAATTCATAAAAAGGTCTCTAACAGGATTTTAGGCCAGTTTAGATGAATTAGTTATTGGTGGTGTTTTTTCTTAGATTAAAATGTTTGGATGGGTTTTGTGGGAATGAGTTTTGTATGAAAGTTATCAAACTTTTACACAGAAATTGATTTTTTTCTTTTTCCCTCTAAGGAGTTGAAAACGTTCAAGTCTTACTCATATTCACTTACATTCAATATTAATTTTATGTCCCACTTCATTGCTTTCTTCAGGGTGAAACTAACGTTCATTTGTTGATCAGTGATACACAGTCAACACAAGGTGTATGGCTGCTGATTAAATAACAGGCACATTACAATTTTTAGTTTATTTTGGTTTTAATTGGTGCTGGCAGTAGCTGCTGCTTGGTAGTCACATCAGGGTACTTTGCCTGCTGCCCTAGTGGGCCAGCACCGCTCAGTGTGTACTTAGAGCAAACAGGTCAGGATTTTTGGAAAATGATGAAGAGTGACAACCTCCCTCTAAGATTAAACAGTGCAGTGGGTTTTTCCCAGACTTGATAATAAAATCTAAGGTGCAAGTTTATCCCACCTCAGCTAGGTGTCTTTGTTCAAAGTGAGGTCATGTCTCCCAGAGGCTGAGGAGGAGGAGAAGAGGGAGAGAGAGACAGATGAGTTCAGAGAGCAGTTCAGCTCTACATAAGAGTGAACTGTTTCCTGGAGATGCTTGTCCTCCATGAGTCAAAGAGGTTGTGTCGAAGTTGGTTGGCATGGTTACAGCTCCTACTTTGTGTGCTTCGGGTACTGGAAATGGGGCTAAACAATCCATTTCCGAGCCTCTGTCCTAATTCAGTTCCTTTCCAACAAGGCTGCTAGCTCAGCCCTGCGCTGCTCTGCCTTACCACTTTCCAGATCAGGGAGAGCTTTCCCAGGAGCCTGGAGCTCCTATTGGCACATACTCCATGCTGCCATATAGAACTTGTAGAGGATGTCCCTCTCATGGCTGGAAACCCAGCTATGGAAGGTGGCATGGACTTCTTTTTCTCTTTGACATAGAACGTTCAGATACTTTATGCCAGTTTGTGTTGCTACCTCAGTGGCAACTTGACCTCACCAAGGTAGCATCAGTTTGGCTTTATGATCCCTTATCTTATTAAGCCTTTATAAGAGATTGAAAAGATACTAAATTTCATTTAGTATGCATATTGCATACTTTGTTGAAGCATGTAACTGGCTCCCACACCAGGATTTGATGGTGGGTTCTTTTTTGGCTGCTTGATTTTATTAGTTCAAACTTTATGTAATGGTCAAAAGCAGGAACCATAATGGTTGGTATAATTTAAAAAATGTACATGAATTCTGAATAACTTGTTTGCACAAATCCTTGTTTTATGTTTGTAAATGTTCATGTGCAGTTTTGCCTTTGGAGCACCTTTGGAGGTAAGGCTATACCTGATGCAGTGCAAGTGATTCTTCTGAGGTTTAGGAAGGAATAACTATAGGATACTTAAGATTAGTATCGCTCCAATGTGCTATTTTATTCTAGCGATTGGTGTTTGGTTCAGATTTGTACTAATTAAGTGAATTAATCATATATGCTGCTCTGGACTCTATTTTGGTGGTCCAGCACCTGTTTAGACGAGGTCTACTAGCTTCCTCTCCTCATTTAAAATACATAGTTTACTTAAACCGGACTTGCTGCAGTGTATAGATTTACTTTTGATACCCCATTTGTTAAAATGGGAACCTTTTCTCTTATAGGAGGCATATTTATGCCCTCAAAGCATAGTATTTCAATGTTTACACCTATCTGTTCTGTATTTCATTACTCCTGTTGGTCAAGAGGAATGATGAACTACGCATCTCTCATAATATGTATTGATCTTCTTGGAGATGATTTAAATGTCTATCAATACTCTGTTCTGGCCTCCTTTTAAGATAAAATGCTGTATCTTCTCTCCATTTGCAATTCTTATTGTGGCATGAAATCCTCTTACAATACTTTTCATTATCCTTAACAATATTTCAAAAATACCTATCCATTTTAACAGTTAATCAATTAATAGTAAATTAATGCACTAGATTTAGGTTGCTTTTCTGGTGTTAAATTCATTGTTATTGTCCAAGTTCTCTTTTGCTGTGTGCAGTTTCACTGCAACTTATTTTCTGGTTTTCAACAGTAGGACTCAGTCAGTCCCTTTGGTAATGTTAATCTAATGAAGAGACCAGAATAAAATGTTGATAAATTTTATTTTTCTATGACTGCAGTATAGCTTATTAATGGATTAACTATGATCAAGATCTTGAATGTAATGATGAGCTTTTATCATTCTGTTTCAAACACATAACTTTCAATTAGCCCCCAGTTTTCTCTGCTCTTAATTTGGGAATCACGCCTGGATGACTACATTCATAACTGCATTATGTAAACAGTGTAAATACCCACAACAGCAAAGGAGTCTTGACCTTCAGCTCTGCCCCAGCAGCTCCATGGATACTTAGTTTCCTGTATTGTTCTGTGTAGGATATTGTTCACTTGGATATGTTTTCACTGTTTCGGAATCTTTTTTTTTTACATAATTGATTACAGTGCCTCAATGTAAATTCAATTTTCTATGTGGATGTTTTAAAGCCTCTGGAACCTGATAACGTTTTGTAACAAAAGAAGAAATGTTTCATGTGGCTTGAAATCCTCCTTGTGTAAAGGAGCATTTCATTAGTCACTGTGTGCTCTGCTAAGCTCTGCTGGCACAATGACACCTGGATCCCATAGTCTTAGTAGCTTTTTGTCCTTCCCTCAGGGTAAGAGATGCAAAAAAGTTGTTTTGTTGTTCAGCAACAGAAGATACTGCTGAGCCAATGCATTAAAATAACTTAAAAGTTCCTGTCTTCTTGGAGAGAGCTATGCATGAGCTATAAAGGGTATGCTGTTCTCTGTGGGGCTGAGTATAGTTGTTTAAAAAACTCTAACTAGCAAACCATTGACAACCTAAGTTGTGGTAGATGTTGTAGAGGTAGATGAACAGTATTAAACACATCTCAGATTAAAACTCAGGAAAGAGATAGCTTAAGCTTCAAAATCTGGCACAAACAAGCTGCAATCTCCTGGCTGGTTTAGTGTTTCCAGCAACAGTGACAATCAACAGGTAAGGAGGAAAGCAAATGTACATGGAATAGGAACATCTTCCAACCCTGTCACTTTAAAATCTTCCTATTTCTGTGTCTGGTCTGCAGCCATGAAGTGGAAGGTGTGCATAATTTAGAGTAGCAGAGAGGAACTGTAAGTATGTTTTTGCAAGGGCTGTGAGCATTATGTTCTTCTTATCTTCCTAGGAGTCCCATTTTTTTAAACATTCTCAACTGCAGTAGCAAAACTCAGCCATAGAAAACTCTCCCTTCCCTTTCCTTTTCTTTAATGTCTGAGACAGCTGAGGAAAAGAAATGGAGAAGTTACAGGTGGTGGTTGACAGCCAGCTGAACATGAGCCAGCAGTGTGCCCAGGTGGCCAAAAAGGCCAACAGAAATCTTACTAAGGGCAGCTGAGGAACAGAGGTTGTTTAGTTTGTAGAAAAGGAGGCTCAGGGCAGACCTTATTGCTCTCTACAACTACTTGAAAGTAGGTTGTAGCAAGGTGGGTGTCAGTCTCTTCTCCCAAGTAACAAACAATAGAATAATTCCCTGTGCAGGTGGTGAGGCACTGGAATGGGTTACCCAGAGAATCTTTGGATGCCCCATGGCTGGCAGTGTTCAAGGCCAGGTTGGATGGGGCTTTGAGCAACTTGGTCCAGTGGAAGGTGTCCCTGCTCATGGCACAGGAGTTGGAACTAGATGATCTTTAAGGTCCCTTCCAGTCCAAACCATTCTATTGTTCTGTGATTCTGTGATCAGAGGAAATGGCCCCAAGTTGTGCTAAGGGAGGTTTAGCTTGAATATTAGGAAAAATTTATTCACTGGAAAGATAATTAAACATTGGAACTGGTTTTACAGGGAAGTGGTGGAGTCCCCATCCCTGGAGGTTTTTAAGAGAGCTTTAGATGTGTCACTTAGGGACATGGTGGCAATCAGCAGGTACACAGGTGAGGAAGCTGTGGTCCTGAGCCCATGTTGCCTATGTGACCATATTTGACCACAGATCAGGTTTGGCTAGGGTATAAATGGAGTCCTGCCAGAGAGCCATTTTGGAGTTGGTCCTCCTTGGAGCAGCAGGCCTGCAGTCTTGATGGGATGGCATCCAAGGTAACTTCTCAAGGTTGAGAGCCTTCCCTCTTTGAACAAGTGATTGTGCATTTTCACTCATTTGCCAAAAAGTTTAAAATTCAGTAGCATAGTGATGAATCCATGTGACTTCCTGAATCTGAATCTGATGTTGGTAGAACTTTAATTGAACAATAAATTTTGTTTAGTCTCAATTTATTGTTTCCATGACAAGGTGCGATGGTCTTACTTCAGTTCTGTAGAGAATATTCTGCAAATTAGGAAAAATGGAGATGAGGAAATTCTTATATCTGCTCGTCAGATGAGAACTTGTTATAGCCTGGCTCTGGCTGCCGAGAGACAAGTAACACAGACAGAGAACATGAGAGAGGAAGAACGCTGATTGCACTTCCTTTGCACATTCTGGGGGATCTTTGCTGTCCAGAAAGTTTCAAAGACACTTCTGTTGGGAGGTAGAAGTTCTTACTTCTCGGTAATAATCACAGAAATCTTGGATTTGAATAAAAACAGAAATCTCAGTGATTTATCTTGTCTACTGGGACTTTTTTGGGGTAAATCTCCCTGATCTAAGTATCAGTATATTTTTCTATAAAATAGGAAAGGATAGACAATTGTATGTCTGTTGTTGAGGCATCCAGGACACCAAACCCCTCTGTAATCCATGTAAACAAAGATCAGCTCTGAAAAGACAGTGTTGCCCAAAGACCAAGTGTAATTTGGAGCTCAAATGTTTCTTCTCAGCAATTCCTCCCTCTGCTGTTTTTGATTAATCTTTTTTTTTCAGTCTTTACTTTTTTGCAGGATGTGGCAGGTAAGCAAATAGTGTTGGCAGGAGGTAAAATGTCTGCACAAGTCTGCCTTATTTATCTGTTTATTTGGTTATTCATAAACCCAAAGCAGAACACAAAATTAAATATTAATATATTGCTATTTGGAGAAGTTTCTCTCTGACAGATAATGAATGTTGAGTCATTAGCTTTCAAACTTTAGTGAAAATATTCTCTAACAGAAGTTCAGTGACAAAGAAGGAAGCAAAAATTGGAAGTTTGGAGAAAAAGAATAAAGGGGATATGGAGGTTGGTATTTGCCTTTATATTTTTCTTATTCTTTCTCTGAAACAACACATTATAAGTTGCCAGATTTATAATGTGATTTTTCAAACTTACCATTGTAGCCCATTGGACACAATCATAATAACTCCATTAAAATATAAGGAAGTATGATTTTCTTAGATGTACGATTATGGATTTATTCAGATTTAATGTATACCTGAGATGGCAGGAAACCCTGGAGTCAGTTTTTTATTGCTGATATTTTTCCACTTGCAGTCATGAGTGGCACTTGATTTTATTGTCAAGGAAGGAAGAAAGAATATTCCAATGGCACATTGTGGAAAGGAACAACAAAACCTGTGCAGTTGCTCATCTGTACAACTCATTGAAAGGTTGCCAAAGGCTTCAGGAAAGTAGTTATTTAAGCTTTCATCAGAGAGTTTTAAAAGGTTTGCTTTCTTGTGTTTTGACAGATGAGGGAGAAGGAAAAAATGTGGACTAAATGTGCAGCCAGGTATTTGTTTCACCCATTTTGGGATAGTACTCCTAAAGGTGGTGGCTAAGCTGATACAACGCTTCACCATGTCAACTTGAGTCTTCATCTAGCTTCACAGTCTTTGCTGCAATAATTTCTTCTTGTGTTGAAAAGTAGCCAAGCACATTTCAGCTGGTCAACTGGCATTAAAATTGTTGTTTCTTAATCATTGATTCAATTCCGTTTGTACATTAAAAAAAAAAGAAAAAAGAAAAAAAAGAGAGACTTCAGGGTCCAACTTCAACTAATTTAGGCAATCCATACTACCCTCACCCTGAAAAATTGTATAAAGCACAACCCCAAATGGAACTGAGTAGGGTAAATGTTGAAGGCAGGGATTACCTTTCAAGGCAGGTGACATTCAGAGGCATGGTCTGTGTGAAAGTGTGAGCACATTACAGGATTCAGAGGACTTTTTCCCACTGTGCAGCAGGTATCCTCAAAGCATGCTGGCAGAGTGTGTATCCTTTCCATGGTTTACCACACAGGAGAAAAGCAGCTCTTCAGTTTAGAAGCCTCCCCCTATTGATAATAATTTGAACTGAAACAGACTACCTAAGTCTGTTCTGGGAATCAGAGTGGATGCTGCAGGGTACTCCTTTAGCTTCTGTTGCTATGATCTGAATGCACACTTCCTGCCATGAGTCCAATTTTTTCGCTGTTGCTGATTTTACCCCTACTACAAATCCCTGTGTAGCAGGAGTAGTCAATTATATCCTTGCTCATGAAGCTGCCAAGCAGTAAAATAATTTTT